>NC_090448.1:593870450-594495450 GCF_031143425.1 Pleurodeles waltl
TTTCACTTCGCCTCTACCGGTGCCCCATTGCAAGCTGCACCAGGACCCAGCCTGATCACTTCTGCAACAAGGGCACCATCCTTCAGCACAGCCCCCAATGATTTCCTGCACCCAGTAATGCCAATGATGGTGCCTTTCCTATGATGTCATGCAACAAGCAGAATTTAAACATATTCCTGCCATGTGACGTCTGTCTCGTCCAATGCTTAGTGCAAAGAGTGCAGTGATGCCTTCTCCAGCTCTTACCTCTTTCATATTTGTTGCCCGCCAGTTCAAGATATGGGATTGTATATGATCAGCATAGGTCTTCATCGCCTTGCGCCGTCGTCATAGGGCAGCATATCCTTCCCATGCTGCAGCAATATGGTTGTGATGGTGATATTGTATGACTCCGCACTTTGATTCTGTCTAACAGCAGTATATACACCTAATGGTCTGGGGCCTGTTTTTCCCACCTCATAGATTCAGTGAGTTAGCTTAGGGTTTGCTGGGTCATCCATTGTCGCCCCTTCGTTTAGGGGCTAGACACTGCCATCCTGAATGGCATACCCCCCACAGTTTTTATTATGGGGGCTCTGCATCGCAATTAACCGCCCTGCTGCTGGCTCTGGGTGCCAATCACCAGCTAGTTGGGGGCTCCAAGGGCCTGCCTGCATCACTCCAGGGAGCCTGCCATGATTTCTGCAGCTTGTAGGCAATAGCTTACTAGCTATCCCCTGGGGGGGCAACAGCAAGCTCTGACACCCCTACCCTCTTCAGGTGCCCAACAGCACTTACTGCCTGGCTCAAAGCTCGGCTCCCGCCTCAAGCCCCGTGGGCCTGCAGCAGTCCTATCCATGGCCTGCACCACCAGTCCTGTGTCCTTGGGCTACTCTGCATCGGTGCACTCCTCCAATCACTGCAATCTATCTGCAGGACCAGATCTACATCTTTTACGGCCACAGCTGCACATTCTGAGACCCGCAGCCCTCGTTGTCCAGTAGCCCTGGCTCTTCCCTTATGCTTCCTAGAACAGCAACTATGTTTGGTGTTGCATATTGCTTGCCACTGGGTCCCTGGCCTCCAACACAGTTTAGGCCATATATTTTACAGCAGTGTGGGTGGTATGGTGTCAGATATATGAATAACTGCGGGGACTTCGGTCACAAGGCATCCTCCTTGATGGCTTGCTAGGCCACGTCCCCCTTCCATCTGTATTTTTCACCGGGTTTTCCAAACCAAGAAAAACAGGCCCCTGATACGTAAAAGCAACTAATCTCTTACAATATATGAAAGAGCAGGTACAAAGTTTGAGATACTGGAAACCATATATAAGTTTATCCATATCTTATGGCATCATGAAATGACAAACACTATGTATTTGGATTTAATATCCTAATATTAGTTCATTAGCAGAAGAAAAGAGAAATAATATTCTGTTTTTTTTGATCCAATAACTCAAAACCTTTTTTTACATATAACTTAAGCCATTTACTATCCAATACCATTCAGCTACAAATTTTGAACAACTCTTACAAATCTATATGTAAAACCATATAAAAACCCTTTTGGGCTCCTTGTATGCATGTATGTATCAAGATGCATTTGTGTAGCACAAACCAAGCCAAAAGGCAGCAGAGCTATGTACGTGGTCAATGAAATACAGAAAGCAACTGAATAATAGAAAAGGAAGATGGGTTGTGGGTGGTTAATGCATTGTAATGAAGCGTTTTTAAAGAGGCGAGTCTTCAACTCTTTCCTAAATCAGAGCAACTTTAATGTGGCCCTGATGGATATAATGATGTGGTTCCAGATGCTGGGTGCATAGATGACAAAGGCTTCTTTCTTGTTTTTCAATTTGTTTACACTTCTTAGTCTGCATTGTGATGTTACCATGTACTGTGCTTTGCTGTCTTTTGATTAGGTTTGAGTTATGGAAATAACATATACCTAAATATATATTTTACATTATGAATGATAAACCCTTTTCATATCAAATCACATCAAATCAAATCAAAACAAATCTTTATTGAAAGTTAATTACAATTATTTCAAATTACATTCAATTAATACTAAAAATAGGACAGGCGTTAACAACAAAAGTCCATATCTCGAAAATACAATTGATAATACTGTTTCAAGAATCATGCATCTAGCCAGAGTCCAAAATATTAAATTAGTTGACTAAATATCATGAGCCGTTGCTGTCATTCATATGAAACTTTTTCACTTTAAAAAAAATGCTTAGTTGAAAAAAGTATTTAACTAAGTAGTCTTTGTTGTATTGAGTTGGATTTATTACTTCCACCTGGTACAGTGTGAGATCTAAGAATCTGACTAAGCAAAGAACCAATTGCATGTCCTGCCCCTCTATGCATTTCTTGACTGCTTTTATTAATGGTTCTAACTCTCATGCCATTAAAGCAAGGTTGTAGCAGTATGTTTCACTGAGACAGCAACTGGGGTGAACAAAATATTAAATATGACACTGATTCTATCTTATTTTTGAAAAGTCTGCAGCATTTACATTTCAAAGTGTATTTAGATTTCCAGCCTGCTCTATAGTCAACAGAAGAAAGCGAAATCTCAAACATTTCTCTCTTGATGTTTGTTTGCGATGATTTTATAAATATGGCAGGGGGCTCAGACTAATAAATAAGAACTGTGGTGAAGCACCTATTTTTGGACCAATGTGACCAATTTGATTGTGAAAAACCTCGTATTTCACAAGAGCACTATATAGGACTATTGTCGTTTTTTCTCCATTTAGAGTGCAGTCTAAATGTTGAGGGTTAGTTGCCCTGTACAACAAGGATTTTACAACGTGAACTCCTTGCCAAACACCACAGGAGGATTCTTTATTTTGTTAACTCCCTGCCAAATGCAACACAAAGGAATTTTACAATGTGAACCGTCTGGTAGATGCAGGAAGAAGGTGTTTGGTACGTAGGTCCGTTTTGAGGTCTGAAATACATTAACTGCCTAGTGTCTCCAGAGATATACTTTATGTTCATATCAATGTAAAGTTTGGGTCCACCTAAATTGTTTGATGGGATTCTCAAGGCAGACTTCACAATGTGAACTTTATCTTAAAGCAATTAGGCCTACTTTGTTGATTTTGAAATGTGGTGCCAAAGGCAGCATGCCTCTCATGTTACATTGTGAATTACCTGACAAAGTATGTAGGCCTATCCTTGCTGTTTGTGAAAAGCTCTATATGTTGAAAAAGGTCCATATCACACGATAACGTTTTTCAGGGTTTATGCCTGTTTATGCATAAATTATCACCTGGTACCAGACAGATAATGGAAATAGACTAGATGTAGCGGGTTAATTGACCCTGTAATATTACTATTCGGTATATGATTTTGATTTTCTTCCTGCAATTCATTGAAGGCTCTTCAGGTGTGTTTTCATTTTGCAATACCACTTGAAATGTTGTAAGTATTTGCAATGTTGTGCATAGTAATTAGTTAGTTAATTACAGTGTGTTTCCTTTTAAAGAAGTGTTGCATGGACATTGCCTTGTTGTTAGTCCTGTGTGTTGCTGAGATTTAATTTTCTGCCACACAGCCTCCTTGAGTCTGCCTCGGACTGCTTTGCTTCAGGACCCTGATATTCAAGTTCAAAAATGAGTACTGGTCCCTAGTGTCAGCGGTTAAAATACAGAGGTTTTAATCCAGGACACCTAATCAGAAACATCCCCGTTAACACAGCTGGGGCCCAATAACTATCACCCACCCTGGGACATCTTCAAACAGAGTTCTCAAATACAAAGAGACAAGGGTTTTGCATTATGACTGCCATGATAAATGCCATAGAAATGGATTTTACATGGTGAACTTCTTGACAAAAACCATAGAAAGGAGCTTTATATTGTACGCATTGTAGCAAAGGCACTAGGAAGTGGGCAACAATATGAATTCCTTAATAGATCCAATAAGAAGGGTGTAGTCAACTTCGACAAATATATTAGGAAGGAAGTTCAGAATGTGAACTCTCTGGCAAGTTCAGTAGGAATGAATTTTCCAATGCAAACATTACGACCAACACCATAGGGATGGGATTTATATTGTGAACTCTGGTTATTAAAATTGGAGAGAGTATTACATTGTGAATTCTGACAATGCAACAGAGAGAAGATTTACAAGGTGAACTCTCTGGCAAATATAATAGTATAGGAATTTATAAGGTAAACTGAAGGACATACAACATAGGAATGGACTTTACATGTTTAACTATCTGACAAAAGAAATGGAAGGGGATTTACACTGTGAACTCTGTGACAATTGCAAAGAGAAGTGCTTTAATAAATGTCACTTTTCTTGGTCTGGCACCAGCAAATGCCTGATATCTCCAGAGGGTATTTTAAGGTTCACGTAAATGTATAATTAGAGTCATCCCAACATGTTTCCTGGGTCCCTAAAGGCCTTTATTATCATGGTAGAGACAATAGTTTTTTCTAATTTTATTATTAGATGGTGTGACAAAGGCATTACCCCATTCATTTTCCACTGTGGACGACTTCTCAAAGGCTGTGGTCTAACTTTTTTGATTGTGAAAAACCTCACATTTTTTATTATGCCCACATAACAGCATTGCTGTTTTCTTTGACTAAAGCAAGTTAACATATATTACCTCACAGATAACCACAGAGGACTACATCTAAAGGTTTAGTTGTCCCCGATATATTTATTTAAGGTCCTGATTTGCACTCCAGTTGAAATGCTTCCATGAATTTTGTCCAGCAATCTAAATTTTTAATTATTTAAAACGTTTGTTTGTACAATAATGCACTTTCCAACTTTAAAGAAAAAAATAGCTAGACTTTAATTTATTATGTGTTATTTTTGTGTGTTGCTCAGCAATGTGATTCCAGCCCACGTCACCTCATTGAGTCAGCTTTGAACTGCTCACCCTAAATACCGTGAGAGTCATGGTTTACACTGTAAAATCTTTGAAAAAAACATCTCAAAGGAGACAACTGTCAGAAAGAATTTCCTAGTGTGAACTCTTTGACAAACACCACTGGGAGAGCTTGTTTAACATTAAGAGACCTTCTGAAAAAGATCTCTATTTCATGTGGTGCTAGACAGGTATAAATTTAATTGTGTAAAATATGTAATTTTGTTAAGTATTTAGCTGGCTAGGCACTAAAAGTGAAGTAACTTTGCTTTTTCAAAGTAAAAACACTGGATTGATTATTTAAGATGACATTTATGTATTACATGTGTGTTCTTTAGAATGATAAACTAGACCCTATTTGAGTTGCTCAGACAGGACTGCTTCTCAATTTGGCTGATTTTGTTTGCCCAGAGACTTAAGCTTCATATTTGAATATGCAGATTATTTCCATTGAACCTCAAATCTGGTTTAGCTAATGTTCCACCTTCCTCTTAGAATTTCCCTTGCTACTTTCTATACCATATTTAGAATAGGAAAATTCCTCTATGGAAAAAGCTTGGCTCATATTTTGCTCACTGTATGTTATTCTGTTTTCCATTTTTTTTATTACATATTGTATTTAGACAGAATGAACATTTAAATATGTTAGTTCTTACCATGTTCTTTTAACAGTTTTGCTGATTGATGTGATATGTACCTTGAACCAAATCTGTTAATAAAGCCCTTAATGTTTGAGCACCATCCTCCATGTTGTCTTTGTAGAGCCACATTGATTTCACTGTACTTGCAATATATTTCAAATGTTGAATCCTTTATTACACTATCAAAAGTCCATGCGACCAGTAGGGTATTTTGTTTGATGACTTTACTAAGAAGTTGAGAAGCAAGAAATCCTGCACTATCAACTCGTAAGCATCAATATATCAATGGTATTATGGGGCCATTTCACATCCAAACATTGTTTGACATAGAAAAAGGTATACATGCATGTCAATATTTATTTATTACTTTATTCGTTCACTGGATGCAATGTTGTTTCCCAGGATGCTCATTGAAGGTATATACTTTCAAAATTAGATAATCATTCTTAGGCAAAACAGACCTGCTGATTGGAACACTTTTAATTCTAAACTGGGGATATAGTGGAAATAAGGGGCTGCTTTTCCTTCCTAGACCACCTGAAATATGCTATGGGAGCTTTTAAAAGGGCACAGTTATGGATGCAATGTGATGCCTTCAAAGATAATAATCCAATGTCATGCACTTTTATATCCAATGTTTGTTTAAATCATCCTTTTCTTAAAAAAAATTTCACTCTGTTACTTCACATGTGTATTCTTCTAATTATCCTTTGTTTGGGGTATGATATTTCTCATATCATTCTATCCATACCCGGTGCATTTCATACTCAGTAGTCCTTCTTCAGGGGGTCACTTTGGCGTTTGTGGTCATGATGGGGGCATAGCGACAATAAGGTTAGATGTATGAATTGCTGTAGACACAGGATCAGTGACTACTGAGTCTGAAATGCATCTGCTTATAAAATGCACATATCTTGTGTTGATGGTAGACGATACGACTCATGTTTTGAATTTTAATATTGGGCCAGCGTAGTAACAAAATGTGGCACTGTGATTCAATTAGACTTGCCTAAGGCCAGTAAATGCAAGTTCACTTCAGGAAAAACAAATCTGTATTATTTCGGTGATTCCTGTTAGTAGCACAAAATATTCACACTCCGTTAGAATTAATACATTGTTTGTGCTGGAAGGCATTGTTATTCCTTGACCTAATCAAGCTTTCAGTCCTTACACTGGGCGCGTTCAGCAACTCCATGGGGGGAGGGGGAGATTGTTCGGTTGAATTATTAACTCCTTAGATTGGGAGGTGAGCTCACACCCCTCACAGAATTGAATCAGTTTTTGTCATGAATTCACCTTATTTGTTTTGTTAATAAATTGAACAATGTTGGCTCCCTTTTTCAAATATCAAAGCGTTGTTAGGTAAGCCATAACCTTGTTTTTTAGGCCCACTGGCACATTATGTCCCACTGGCACATTATCTACCTTTTCACTTTGGAGAGATATCATTTCTTTACTTCCTTTTTATTATAGCATAGTTGCTCTGTGTATTATTTTTTTTTGCTTTGACATCTCATATATGAATTTATTTTGATGTCATATTTCCCTCTACATTTTAACATTTTAGGGTTGCTATTCATAAAAGTCCTTGTCTTGATGAAGGGCACTATTGAATCACTCCTAGTTTTAAAACATTGACATTGCCATCTCTTTAAGCTCTATATTTGCCACCATTTGAGACTGTTAGAGACATAATATTTAGCTTTTTCCCTTGGTCTCTCGTCATCTAAAATATTGACAGCCATTTGTTTTATATTTTTGCCTCATTACTTTCGACAAGCTGCATGTTTTAACACTTGAGCGTTCTTTCAGCACTTCTTATACGCATAAAACACTTCCTTGTTCTCCTGCCTTATTATTTTGTCCAAGGATTCATTACCTTATCTTTGATAAAACATTATGAACCTTTGTTGAATACCTTGGCCCTGATTTATACTTTTTGATGCAAAAACTATAGCGTCGGCTTGCACTATTCCAGGACGCCAACCGGGCCCCATATTTATGGAATGATGCAATCCGGCACAAAGGGTGGGTTAGCATAAAAAAAATTGACGTTAGCCGGGTGGGGGTGGCGGTATCGGAGATGAGTGTTTAGTACCAAAAAATTATGCTGGGCTGGTTAGAGTAAAAAAAGATGACTCTAACCAGATTAGTGTCATTTCATGGTGCTAAACCTACCTTGCCACATGACGTCTGCCTTAGAAAAGGCAGGAGTCATGCCCACCACCCCAATGGCCAGCACAGGGGACAAGGGTCCCCTAGGCTTGGCCATTGCACCCTGTGCCATGTATGGGGGCCCATATCTGGGCCCCCTATGGAATTTTAAATAAAAAAAGGTAAATACTTACATTTATTTACCTGTACTTACCTGGGATGGGGTCCCCCATTCTCTGCTGTGCCTCTGGTGTGGGTGTGGGTGTCCCTGGGGCCTGGGGAGGGCACCTGCGGACTCATTTCATGGTGTTCCACCATGGAAATGAGCCCACAGGTCCCCTAACGCCTGCCCTGTCCCTGGTGTTAAATAATGGCGCTAAGCAAGCTTAGGGCCATTATTTAGACCTGCCTCCCTCCCGTGCACATATTTTGGACAGGAAGGTGAAAAAAGAGACAAGTGCCTTAGAGTCATTATTTGCCCAAGGACACCTACTGTGCATCTAATTGACACAAGGCAGTTTTCCGCAGGCAAAAAATGACTTTAACTCCAATATTTTGACGCTAGACGGGTCTAGCTACAAAATATAAATATAGAGTTAAGTTTGTGCTTAAATAGCATTAAAAAAACATGACCCTATTTCAGCACAAACAGAGTATAAATATGCCCCTTGTGCGTTATTTAGCATCTGGCCCAAAAAATCAATAGTTATCCAGTATACCCTATTTAGCATGCAATCATAGCTGTCCGTGCTTAATAAGAGAAGTGGGACATCTGCTTGATTTGGGCAGATTTCCCAATCCTTAAGCTGTAAATAAATCTCCTACTTCTACTTTGGCACAATCAGCTTGTTGCAGCGGCCATGGGCTTTCAACAATAATAAAGGAACATGAAGGAACTTGTAATGAATGAAATAAGCCCATAGAGCAGCTGAAAATAAGTCTTCTTTATTCCTCTATTCATACCCCACAGGAAAGCAGCTCAATAGTGTCCTACAATGTCTCACAATAAAGCCACCACATACCTCACCTGTCAACATACTCAACATTCTAATTCAGTCAGGACGGACAAACCAAAGGATAAGGGCTCGGGTGGCTAAAGAAAGACATGAAGGCAAGAGAAACACCAAAGTGCAAGAGTACATCAATCTCTTTTCTAAACAACTGCAGGAAAACAGCAAAGATTCATTTTATCTACAGGCAGACTCTCCTGGGGAAGAGGGTAAAATTAAAATATGTTTTTACTATGCACCTACATGAAAATAGAAAAAGTAATGGGCGTTAATTAACAGCCTATTTGCCAACGTAGCACAATTATGAATGTCTGAGGCCTAGAGGAGATGTTCGGCTGACTGGGCTCCAAAGCAAGCCTCATATGACTTTTAATTTGAGACGAGGGAGCAGTGGCATTGCAAACACAGTCCATGCTGCACCACTCACCATTTTAAAGGGCAGCAACATTTCTAAACACCCTTTTTATGGGCGAGCGCAAATCGCTCCGTCCCATGCTGTAATCTCTCTTTGGGCTTCTAACTATGCCCATGACATTTCAGTCACTTTCATTGGTTTGTGAGCTTGCCTTTTAAAATCTGCTTGCTTTCATTTGTGAAAGGCATGCATATGTCATGCCTTTTCCAGTGTTTAGCCCACCTACACAAACACAGCACCAGTAAACTACTGAAACCATTCGAGGCTCAATGTTTTCAGCATGGTTTCCGGACTACTTTATCTTTTTATTTTCCACGCAGTGCGATTGCGCTGGGGTTTACATGGCGCAATCGCGCTCGTTTTTCTGTTTTCAATTTCAGCGCGATTGCGCTGTTTTTTTTTCTTGTAATTTGTGTGGCAAGAAAAGTCCGGTTAGGAGTTTGCAACGCTAATAACTCTAACTCGAGCAAATGTGAGACCCGTTGTATTGCAAATGGTTGTTATTCTAAAGGGACGGATGAAAACAGCCCTTTGTCTCTAGAAACATCTGATCTCTTGACGTGTACCAAGTCTCCAACTTAGCACTCAACTCAGCACCCACGCCTTATCACAGCTTGGGCCTGGTTATAATAATGTTTGCACTCATGTTGATGATTACAAATTCTGTTTAAGATTGTATTTCTATCCACCAGGACTCAAATCTGGTGATCCATAAAAATTCCTCCGAAGCATTTTACAAAACAACCATTCATTCTGATCTTTAGTAAGCATCATTTTATCAACCTTTTTTTTTTATACCAAGCATTGTTCATGGGTAATACAATTATGTAAGTTCCATTCTGGCAGTAAATCTTTCATGGGTTCTGAGCTGATTTAAAACCCAATATCCTTTATCCCAGAAGTAACCACATCCATGAAAGTGTCGTCCAAGAATTCAATAAGAATTTTGGCACGCATATGATGTTCAATCCTAGTCAACAACTACTTGGAGTGGAGGTCCACAAAGTCAAGTATACATTTTCCCTCCAGACCAAAACCCTCAATGTGCCCCACAGTGCCTAGAGAAAATTTTATTTTGGGTTTAGTAGGGGCATTAACATTGTTAAAAATAAAACACGACACACCAGGAAGCCCTCCAGTCTAACATGCTTTTAATGTATTAAAATAGCAAGCAGCACATCAAATAAATAAAAAAGAAAAACTATTGGCCATGCAACTAACCAGAGCTCTCACTAGAAAATGGTCAATTGGAGTCTAATGCAGGTGTATTGGAAATGCAGTAAAGTGTATACATGTTTTATCTTAGTATACGCCTATGCAACCTAATTAAATGACATAATCATGTTACTTTCAGAAAAAGTATCTTCTCCTGGAGGAAGCATGAGATGTCCTTAAGGAGATAATACCCTTCTTGAATACACTCCATTTCTTAGTCTCTAAAAAGTCCACTACAGTTGCCAATACAGAACATAAGGTGATGCTTTGCAGAAATGTACAAAATGTATTACTCTGAATAAAATGGCTTCTGGGCCTACTAGAGTCATGAAACGTAGCAAGCATAACTGATGCTAAAAGACGCTTCAGACCAATAAGGAATTAGATCCACATTTTATTATAAAATATACTGGAATAAACAGTGAAATGCTGATTTATAAATGTAAAAGACAGTAACACTGAAGTACATTATATGTGATTATGTTTTCACAACAGGACTGAGTGGCGTTATGCAAGGTACCTTAACATCGGCCCTTTTGGTGTAACTGATTCAATTATGATATATTTCTATCCATACTACTAGTACTGAGGATGAATTCAAACCTTTGTTAGGTTTCTCACCAGCAGCTCTTCATGGAGTAGTTTCGTAAGTTTTGTCTACTAGGCTACAAGAGGGAACCACCTTATCCATTCACATCAGTATGCCTATATATTGAGGGCAGTGTCATTTAACATATTGTCCACTTCAAAATCATGAGTTTTATAGTGGTGCAACCTTGAAATGCTGTCTCAGCAACATGCTTGGGCCAGGAAAGATACTCTGAGGTCATGTTGTAACCCTCTAAACAACCCAGTGCTTCTCAACGGCCCAGGAACCACAGGTGCCCCCCCCAGACCTTCACATGCAGCCCCCAGATGAACGACTGCACTTGGCTGCTGTTTATTTCAGAGAGCACTAACATTCAGAAATATGTTAAATAAATGGGTAAAAATGTATTTACATGCTAACTGAAGAGTGAGAAAAGAAGCAAATCTTGCACAAATTTGTAAAAATGGGATAAAACCTCTTCCAAATAAAAAACAAAACTTGTATTTTATTTACATGCAAAAGTATTTTTAAAAACCAATAGTTTTCAAAAATGAACTTAGAAAAATTCATGGCTCCTCACACCCTGACAACAATGTCAATAGTATACTAAGGGGCAAGCCAGTTGTCATGTGAAACCCTCTGGGTAGTGGGGTTGTTATTATACTTGGACAGCAATATAGTTTATTAAATTAAATCCAAGATGAGGTTTTGCACAGCATATATCCAAAACTAATGTATTTCAAGGTACTCTTATATTTGATAATGAAGAAAGATAAGGCAAAGTGAAATTAGACAAATTCCTTAGGAACCCTAAAATGTGGTCTTGCGGGGAAGCCGGGATTGACCCTACGTTTTCTGGTTTCACATTGTACAATTTTATTTCATTCCAATTAAATAATCAAGTATTTCCTTTTTGCACTTTACTTTTGCAAGTTAACAATAGCAAGCAGATAAGGTTTTCTCCAAGCTGTGGTAAAGGGATGCCGATTTAGATACGGCATAATACAGTATTGTTAAGGCTGACTCTTCTAGAGGATAGGGGCTTCCTTTAGAGGACAATATGGAATGAAACCCTCAAAATAAGCCCATGACTCGCTGACTACACCACATATATGATTTGCTTCCCCAACAGCCATCTTTTGCCCCCTTGCCTGCCAAAACCACACTCCCAACGTGTAGACATCAATGTGGGCACAACAACGACCATACATTGTGACCCCTGTGAAAATGTTTTTAAGTAAGAATGTGAAAACCGAACCTTTACCTAGAAATGCATAGTAAGGATATGTTTGAGGGAAAAAACAGATACTAAAAGCTCCATGGTCAGTGCATTGTAGAAAAGGTCCACTCAGTAGGAATAATGAAAGTGTCTGATGGACCAGAAACAGGCCAGAACCATTCTTTTAATGCAAACCTTTTAAGGACCTAGAGGTGAAAGAGGTTACACATTCTTCTCCATTTACAACCTAAAACAGCGTCATTCCAAGCCCTTGAAAACTGACATCTGTGGTGAGAATTGTTTTCCTGTCTACTACAAAATACCCTATAGTAAAAGGTTTGTTAATGGTGGCATTGATTTAATTGAAAGACTTCTGGCAATCATCAGAGCAAAAGAACTGAACATTTTTAAAAAGGGATCTCAGAGGAAAAATAATCTGGCATATTGTTCACTGAGGTCAAAGAAAGGTTTCAAGTTTTCCTTGTAGTTGGAAACAGGTACCTACTTCACTGCCTCACAAGGTTGTTTTGGGGATTGATACCTTCCTGAGATCAGGTGCCCTCGTTTTTTTACAAAACCCATACCAAAATAGGCATCTCACACACATAGGATACCCGGAGGAGCCAGTCATATATCTGAAAGAGACAGACACCCAAAAGAGAAAAATAGGCCAAAGAGACACAGAAGTATTTCAAAGAGACAGTCAGCATAGGCCAAAGAAATGTCAACATCATTTAAAGAGTACCAGTGCCCAATTGAATTGAGAATAGCAAATGCAAGAGGGCCTTATATTGATTACAGACCCACAGAGTTGATAGACAGTAGGCATAGCCTAATTGACAGCCTATGCTCACCACAGGGGCGAGAAGTACTAGGGAAGCAGCTTCTGAGCCATAAACCATACCATCAGCTGGACCTTTCTGGTGCTCCTTAACCCCTCCACTCCCATGTATTCCCATTGCCCTTCTCTATGAAAGGCAATTACAGCATTGTAGATGTTGAGAGGCTACTGGTCAGCCATGTACAACAAGGAGCCCTGCCCCCCCAATCACCATACAACAAGTAAACACCTACCTGGTGTTCTACTACCTTTCCAATCCACCATCAGCATTACCCATACCCTCCCAAAATTATTAAACATATTAATACCTATTGTTAGGCCTGGCAGTCTTAGGGTGGTCCTCCCCCAAAGTAATGCCTGCCTCTCTCAATTTTTCTAATCTCGTTTTTGTTTTAGGACTCTGGTCACTTGACCACTGCTTACCAGTGCTAAAGTTCTTGTGCTCTCCCTCCTAAACATGTTAACATTGGCTCCTACCGAATTGGTATATTTAGGCCCATATTTATACTTTTTGATGCAAAACTGCACAAACGCAGTTTTGTGTCAAAAATTGTTTTTAATCTGTCTGCCTTGGAAGTGGGTCTTTGTCCTGGTTTGGCAAGGCCAGATTACCACAGTTGCCGCTTTGTGCTTCTTTGTGCTATTTTCATCTAAATCTTTAAAGTTCCATATCTCAGGGTCTACATATTGGATTTTTGTCATTTTGATCTTGTTTTATTTATAAAATCATAATCTACTTTCTAAACCTAGTGTGGAGTCAATGTGTGGTGTTATCACTGTGTTACTGTGTGGGTTATTGCACAGATACTTTACATATTGCCTTTTAAGTTAAGCCTGGCTGCTCTGTGCCAAGCTGAGCACGATTCAACTTAGATTGTGTTGTGATTTACCTGGACTAGGATTGTCGTCCCTACTTGGACAGAGTGCATACTTCTGCCAACTAGAGGCCCAATTTCTGACAGCTATCCTCATTCTGCCTGCACCACCCCTTGCATTTAGAAACTGATAACAATACCAGCTGTCCTCCCACCCATCCACTCCTCTCTCAGGTGTGGGACAAAATATCAAGCCCAAAATATTGTGTGGAAAAAAACTCCTCTTAAGAATATCAAGGACATATATATTGTGAAGGTATGTTTTTATGGGTACGATAAGCTTTACTATACTTAACTCTACACATATGCACCTTGATAGTATATGTATCTTGAAGGTACATAGATGTAGAGTATTATAAATCTATTTTTACCTATTTGAACTCACTCTCTCGATATTTTGGTCCTCAAGATTTTGACACAATATTCTGTCCATGCAATCTTTTTTTTGCATTCATTGTCTATCAGACACCCCTCTCTCAAACCCTCATCCTCCTTTCACCAAAATGTATAAAATAAATCCCTGGCATCCTACCTCCTACCTCTCACTGTTCCTTTCCTCAATTTCTCGACTGAAGTTGCCCTCTCAATCTTACATGGAGCCTGGATGCAAAGACAGCCACGCTTAAAGGAGCCCATTAATGCAGCAGGTTTTCTCCTGTCAACACAGGGAGAGACCTGGGCTTCAAAAGGGGAGATAGCAGTCGCCCATGGTAGAGTGCCAACCAAATTCTCCCACGAACCTTGTGTTTGTGGAGTGTGACAGGGATGAGGTGAGAACACATTTGGCCCATTTTCTGATTTCTCTGGTTCTGATGGATCTAGGCGTTCCAAGGGGTAAGGAGAAATCAAATCAAGAATTTAAATTCAATTAACAGTGTAACCCATTCGGTACACATTAAATCTTATAGGCGAAATTCAAGTTCAAAAGTTTATAACAAATTCAAGACCAGACTTACATAAACAATCTCAGAAACATACTATATAAGCACAGAATAACCAAAGGCGAAGGAAAATGTATATTCGGTTCCAATCATACAAGCATAAGGCATACAGGTATTTCTGTTGCAGCAATACAGAAGATAACGAGTAGCACTCTGTGATCGGAAACCAAATGATGATCATCCTGTTTAATCATTTGAGTCTAATTAAATCTTAATATTCTAATTAAGCTATGGGGAAACCTAAAGATTTCTCTGGAAATGCAGGAAATAGATAAGTCAAAATTGACAGCATAACGGAAGCCTCATTAGAAGTTCTGCAAGAGAGGTGTGCTTAGCTTGAAGCCACTCAGCTAATGTAGGTATAAAGAGATACCTACCCACCGTCTGGCCTGAATTAGATCTTTGCAGAGGGCAATACTCAAATATCCATTCCGCAGTATTACTATCCCATTATATCCTAGGAGTTTGCAATATGGTGGATGGGATATCTTTCGCTTTTTGTGACAGAGTGTTCTATCCACTGAGATCTAAATCAGGCCATAAGTCTCAAGGGAATTCATTCTAGTCACAGGGTAGAAAGGGTCCACTCCACCTAACTAAATGAACACCACTTTAGACTTTGCAGAACCTTTGATAGTTCACGTCATCATCAACAGTAATTTTCCATCTTCTGTGCACAGTTTGGAACTTGCAATTCCTATTAGACTTTTATTCCACAAACCAAACATCAGGACGACCTTGGTTACCTCCCTGGTGCAGGAGCTCACAAAGGCCTCATTCTTTCTCATTTGTTCGTTAGCACTCCTTGTGCTTATCAACATGTCTTCCTAAACCTCTTTATCTCAAATACACAATGTACCTTTCATTAACTGTAGACTTGTGCAGACACACATGCAAATAAAGAATAATGCAAATCGAGCAAAACTCTACACTGATGGTTAAGGATAGAAAAACATTTAACAGTTAAATGTATATTTGTATGCACAATATGTGCATTTTACCTCATAAGTATAATAAATAGCAAGTAACTGTGATTATGTAACTTTTAAATAACATAATACCAAAACATTGACTATGAATGCATACATGTATTATATTTCAGTTGATTATTCTCATTACAAAAACATGCATATCATTTTCTACATTTTAACTTGTGAGTAGATATTGATGCATTGATACCTTAGAGCACACATTACATATGTTGTTGATTACATTTTTTAATCACTTCTATAACTCAAAATGGTGTATCCAAGTTATGCTTTCTCAACCCCCCCTTTGATGACGTATTAAGCATCACAATCTTACTAATTCTCTCAAATGAAACCGACTAAAACCTTGTTGTTTTCACCAGCCTTTGTCTAGATTCTTCTAGAAGCTTCATACCATCATAATATTTACACTGACTATCTTCCAGAAAACACCTGTTCTCTTTCCCTTTTTTGCATTTTCAATCTTCATTCTCTGATAAATTTTTAATCCTACCATAAGAACTATTGCACCTACAGCAATAATCAACAGCAGTTTCAAAAGAGAACCCACAACTTCACTTCTCAAGTTTCCAAACCATCTGCCTATAGCAGCAAATCCTTTTTCAATTGCCTTCCATGCACCTGTTGATTCCAATTACTTCAAATCCTTTCTGAACCCAGAAATGCTGCAAGTATAGTTCTTCAAGTCTTTACTTTTGTCTGGGATGCAAGTTCAGCATTGCTGAACTTTAGGCATCCAAGATACTTTGCCCTTTTTTGTAACAAAAGGTCTAACAAAATTCTGTTCTGCAAAACCACAGATCTCATTGCTACCATCTCTGTTTTAACCACTAATAAGGAATTCACTATACTAGTGGCTGATTTATCCTCTTTCGTAGACAAATTTCTTCAGATCATTCAATATCACACATACAGATAGGATCAACACACCAAAAATGTCTCCAACTACCTCTCCAGTGCCTCTTCTACCGCTAGGTTTTGTATCCTACACAGGATCCTCAAAATGGTCCACATGCTAGTATTTTGGGAAAACTATGAAGAAATAGCACATCCCATGCAATTCCTTGGACAACTTGAAAGTATTCTGTCTGCAAATAAAATACACTCCAGGAAACACAGGGCCTTTTCCATCTAGAAAAATGTTACCCCTGACATGAAAGAAATGCCCATAGTCACCCTCCCCTAATAACTCTGGTCAATGTGTATGCACAGCTTCCCTTTGTGTTGCCAATCTAAAGTCAAAGCTTGTAGATTCTCCATCTTTTGATGTTCAATCTTCTCTCTATTCCAACTGTGTTGTGTCTTCAGATGTTTATTTGTTTTAGATTTAGACTCAACATCCATTCTCCTATCTTCCACTAAATTTCGGGATTCCTTCTCTATATCTGTCATTGAGCAGGTCAAATTATGTCGTGTGCATATGAAATATCTAACGGCATAAGTGACAAAAAATATTTCCCTGCTATTTCGTCACCCTTAAAATCTTAAAATAAAGATTCTTGTTCAAATATTTAAACCAAAGGACTTCTGGAAGTACTAAATCATTGTTAGAAACTCTATATGTCAAAGGAATATGATGGTAAGTGATACTCTTTGAAATGGAGGCAGGTGATTGCCTGCGCACATACCAATCCCTTGCATCCATTGTGTCAATGTATTCATAAGGCAATATAAAATATACATTTGCAGAGTAATCTCCTCTAGAATCATCTATGTGTAAACCCTTTTCATCTAGCCTGTAAAGGTTACCATCCCTAGGACTCAATGTTTGCAGGCGAACACTAGGTGACAAAACTTTCTCTCTATAGGGTGTAGTGAAAAATGCTCCTATTAGCAGCAAAACTAACACTAAAACGGAAATAAATAATACTGCACCTAATATGTACCTATGTCCATGATTTCTCTAAAATCAGATCTTTTAGGGTGGAATGCAGAAGAAACAGAGTATTCTCCATCAATGTCACCTGTACAAAGTGGCAAAATAAAGTCTACACGATGAACAAAATCTTTGTGAGACTTCCTTAGCTCTACTCCGTTTTCTTCTTAAGGACATCCTTACACTTCTTCACCTATGCCTCAGGCCTTGGTACTCTTTTGAATTCCCTAACAATGTATTTGTAAAGTCTCTAAAATGGGCACAGTTCAAAGTGACTGATAATCACATCCAGAATGACATTTCTCAATCTACTGAACAGCACGGGAGCATCAAAAGAGAGTTCAAGCACAATGTTCAGTTCAAGGATGTTCAATTTGATCTGCTCTGTTATCCCAAAACTTTCTTGCTCTGTCATTCGCATCATAGTATGTCCTTTCAAATGAAGAGTACCTCTGACAGGGCACTCTTGTTCTTTGTGATCTCCTTAGTTCCAATCCTTCTTTCTTACTTTCACTTTGATCAGAGATCTCAGTGTTCTCTGGGACTGTTTGTGGCACAAATTCTTTAGGCAAACTCTAATTCTCTCTTTCCTGCCTTCTGGGCCATAGGTGTCCAGCTTCCACTCACTTTTTCACAGCAGTAGGTCTTGGTCAGGGTCTGAGTCAGAGCTTGACTGGTTCACACCTACAGGACAGGATTCAGTTGTTTCAGTTTCAACTGTGGCTCGCTGTAGACCTCCTTCAGACTGATCATGTGCTGTTTCAGGCCCTGTTTGACCCCGACACCTTGACTAATCTGCTCTTGGTATTTCTTTGTCACCAACAGCAGTTCTGGAGCAGGTGCTGTCACATCAATGGGACACTGAACTCTGCAAGTATGGGAAGCATGAATCCAATTAGGGAGACCTCCATACTTCAAAGCAGTCATGGTAACCAAGTTGATTTGATACGCCATACGCCAACAAAGTTCCAAGCATGTCTTTCTTACATGCTTCCTTACCAGGACCCAGTCACCAGGACTGAGATCATGGCACTGCTCTTGATGTGAAAGGGCTGTAGCTTTTCCAACTTGATTAGACACAGAACACTCCAAATCAGGTAGCTTTATAGGTACTAAAGTACCATTTCATCTGTAATGTTTACAAGTGCATTCACAGGATTTGCTGGCAAACTCATTGCCCTACCCATGAGGATCTCACGGGGATTCCATCCTATCTTTAGTTCAGGTACACTGTGAAGACTAATCAGCATAATAGGCAAAACATCAGGCCATTTCAGAGATGTCAAAGCACACACTTTTGCCAGTATGGATTTCAATGTCCTATTCATCTGTTTAACTAGTCCAAAGACTCAGATTTACAGCTGCAGCGTAATCTATGTTCCAGTTCCAGTGCTGTGCACAACAGTCTCAGGACCTCATTATTGAAATGAGTCCCACAATCTGATTCCAGAGAAGTCGGGAAGCCCAGCCTAGGTACAAGCTCCGTCAACAGCAGTTTTGCTAGAGTAATACTGTTATCTCTTCTGGTTGCGTAGCTTAGACCCAACATGAGACGATGCACACAATCGGCAGGTTGTATCTTATCCGTTACACACAGGCATCTCAATGTAGTCCAACTGCATCCTGTTAAAGTGTCTTCCTGATCTTCCTATGTGACTCAGTGTTACTGCAATTCTCTTTCCAACATTGTTCTATTGACACCCAACACATTTGTGACACAATACTTCAGCCATCAAACTGAACTTGGGATTTAACCGTGTTTGCCTAAACAACTGCACCATGGCATCTCAGCCAACATGAGCCCGATCATGAAAATGCCTGTTCAGCAAACCTCATCATCTGCCCATCGATACCCAAATGTCTTCATCTCTCTTGACACAACCTATTCTTACCCAACTCTGCTGTTCTTCTTTGGATGTTTCTTCCTGAAGTCTCTTTCCTGCCACTTCTTCCTGAAGAATCTTTACCTCTTCCTGTATATCTGCAGTTGTTAACAAAAGATTGTAATTGGTCTTATCCATTCCCTCATTTGTATATTCTGTAGTAAAGGCACAAATGTTATGAGCACAGTACTTTGTGACCTCATATGTATAGTTATTTCCTAATGTCACATGATCAGTCCCACTACCGTTTGCAGGGCACTTTGTTGCAAACTGTTGAGGTAACTGTAGCACTTCAAGGAGGTTCCTCACTAGCTTGCCATACCAGATTGGGGATCCGGAAGACACCATACACCCCCTCTTGTACCACAATTTTCCAATGTCATGAACAACACTAAAGTCACACTGACTATCGGTAAAAATCGTCACTTTCCCGAAATCCTGAAATTGTGCAGACAGCATAAGCAGCTCTCAAACATCCCCCACTATCATCGACATGTAGCACAAAATCAAATTCAGGTAGTGGCTCATCTAATATATCTGGTATTGGTTTGGTGCATAGTTCAGTAACATTGAGGCACTCATGGTCCACTTCACATTCATCATTTTCATAATCAGGTACAGGTAACAAGGTGGAAGGATTTAGAACCCCACAGGCTTGACAGTCACACATTTTCCGCTGCAAGGACGATCTGTTCACACTTGGTGAGGTGGCTGGGTTCTAGCCCTTGTCCACAATGACTGCACAGGGTGGAGAACATACACAGTTAAAGGGTGTTCCATAACTATATTCTCACTCCTCCCTATGCTGACACTTACAGCCGCCACTGCTTCAAGTTAACCTGGCAGCGCGGATGCTATGGGATCAAGAGTAGTAGAAACATAGGCCATAGGCCCTCTGGCATTCTTGTGTAATGATGTAAGCACTGAGAGAGCGCAGCCCTCCCTCTCACTGCAGGAAAGTACCAGCAACTTATTGTAATCAAGCATTGCCAGTGCTGGTGCCTGACAGAGACTTTCTCTCAGCTCTAGGAAGGCTATTAAACAATTGTTATTAAAGGGCACCAAATCAGATGCATCCTTGTGTGTCAGCCTCTGTAGAGGCATGATTACAGAAATATTGGGTATACAATGGCAACAGTAGCCCACCATTCCCCTAAACATCCTGACTTCTCTCTGTATGGTTGGCCGATTCTTTTTCACAATGGCTGAAATTGTCTCTTGTAATACTTTTCTTGCTCCTTTTTCAATGTGATGTGCAAGATACAGATCCTCTTTCTGACAATATTGAAAATTTCCTGGGGATACTTTATGTCATTCTCAGCCAGGTGGTTTGACAGCGCAATGGATTCTTGTTTGCAAGCTTCTTGAGTGTTCAACACCACCAGTAAGTTGTCAATGTATTGTATCAGGACTGATCTACAAGGCATACCCAGGGACTTCAGAATTTTATGAAGAATCTGGCTGAAAATGGACAGGCTCTCAGTATACCCATGGGAGCATCATGCCGAAACATGATTTCTGAACCAAAATGGAAAGGGGAACTGGCTGTTCTCATGAAATAGTATTGAAAAAAAGGCTGGTCATAAAGCAATGACAGTGAACTACTGAGCATCACATGGAATCTGAAACAATATCACAGCTGGATTTGGTGCCATGGACACCAAGGAACAACAATGTTATTCATCCTTCAAAGGTCCTGCACAACTCAATACTTCCCTCTCGGCTTCTGGAAGCCCATAGTAGGTGAATTGTAAGGGCTTTCCATAAATTCTTTTAAAATTCCATGTTGAAAAATGGACTTCATCACTGGAGTTATCCCAGCAATCATTTCAGGTGTCAAATTGTTTTGGGGCATTCCTGGGTACTCACCGATGGTTTGACTGTGATTTGGACTGGCTCAACACCTTTAGTGAGTCCGATATCTTTTCCTGAAAACATCCTGCACTTTAGGCTTAACTATGTCTTTAAGATCGGGTGGTAAATCATCAATTGGCAACTGAGTAAACAGTGGACTGTAAGATTCAACATTCACCAATTTAAAGTTGACATCACCATCATGAGTCTGCATCTCTATACTTGTCAGCCTAAAATAGATGACGCAGTTCAACTTACAAAGAAGATCCATTCCTAGAAGACTCCCTAGACTAGAATCACACACCACAAATTGGTGATTCTCTTCAGAAGATCCTATTTTCACAGGTATTTCTCTTGTCTCTTGGGTTGTCATTTGTTTATTTGCCATGCCTATAACTTGGATCGTTTTTCCAGAGAGGTGTAGGTTTGGGACTTTTACTGTTCTTAAAGTAGAACATGTAGCACCAGTGTCAACCAAAAATGACACGGTGGCCATTCACTTCACCATCTACGAATGGACGACTCTGATCTACTTCCAAAATTGCGCCAAGTAAGCAATCTTCCTCCCCTCTCAGGCACCGTCAGGCTGACTGACCAGTACCATAGTTCTCGACTGTCTCAAACATGAGAAACTGTTAGAAAGGATTATTGTCTTGACTCACATTTGTGTTCACATTTGGGACTTGGTTTGAATGTAATGTAGGATCATTAGTGTTTTGCTGTGTCATTGGGGATTGTGGATCCTTCATCATTGAAGCTTGTGGCACATTAAAATTCTGTCAAGTTAGTCCCTGTTGACACACTCCTTGCGTAGCACCAACTATACCTATAAATGGCTAAATCTGACTACTCCTCTGAACAGCTTTAATTTGAGCAACCCTTAACTTCTTCTTCAGCTTCTTCTGCTTCCTCTCAAGTTCATCACTGCAATACTTCACATACCTCAAGATCTCATCAACTGATTTATTCTGCCAGCAGATGAACGGTTGTTGAATCATCATACTAATTTCAGGTCCCAATCCAATCACAAACCTTGACAGAAAGGGACACGTTTACAAGAAAGTGGCTTATCAGCTATGAAAAACCACTTTGCTTGCACCCCCCTGCACCCCATAACCTCACCATGGTAGAGCAGTATTTACAATTCAGCACACCATGGCGCACAAAAGCACAATAGTGTCAACATTTCTTACACTATTGTGGCGTATTGGTAGAATAGTGGCAAAAATGATGGCGCTAGCCCAGCAATGCATGGGGAGGCCCATTGGAAACAATCAGAGAATCACTTTAATGCCTGCCTTAGGAAGGATTAAAAATGATGTGAAAAACGGCACTGTGAAATCTGGTAAATTTCACTGCGTGCAGGCATAATGTGGCCCAAGGGGTTACAAAGTGGTGCAATGCTTGCATTGTACAACTTTGTAAATCTGGTGTGGGGAAAAGGTCTCCTTGACACCACCTTAGCTTAAAAAAAATTGTGCTATTGTGGCGCAAGGAGGCTCTTGTAAATGTGCCCCAAAATGTCCCATATCCTTGGATTCAAGCGTCTCCATTCACCATACTACTTAAATGTCAGCAACAATCTCTCATATTAAGCATAAATAATTTCTTAGGGCCCTTGAGTCATTTATCATTTTTAATCCAATATATATCTTGAGGTGGTACCTTTGACTTAAAAAATGTCATCAGCTCCTGATACTTTGAATCACCAATTGCAAAGGACACACACTGTACATTCTGCCCACAAGTCACTCAGAACCACAAGATCAAACAGAGTGTTCAAATCAACCCACAACACCTGCAAAATTTTCACAAATCTCTCAATTTATTTGTACCTCTCCACTCATTTTTGCTTAGTGGTAGGAAATCATTAGTGAATGACGCAAGATCACTTTTACACCAAGGCACCTTTACATTACCCCCTTCAGGCATCAGTCTCTCTCTACAAGACGGGGTTCCACTATGGGTTTCTTTTGCTCTTTCTTCCTCGCCCATCAAGCTTCCCATTTTTCCAACTCATTCCATTTCCAAATGTTTTGAGCCAATTCTTTAATTTGTGATTTCATCCCTGGAATTCTCATATTGATTATATCCTTTTCCTGAAAACATACATGATAACTTCTCTGTAAAGCTTTGGTCTTGTTCAAGCCTATCTTGTATCTCGTATCTCTGAGTTAGCCCCACTAATTTGTCATAAACGTGTCCTGTACGTCTGGTAATGTCCTTGCAAATGAACACAAGTTCATTTTCATGAGACGTATCTAAACAAGTCATTCCAAGATTTCCACTGATTATCTTGTCTAGTTCTACTTTTCATTTTGCCACATCTATCAAATTCTCTGTCACCAGTGACTGAATTTTTCTCTGACTCAACTCCATTTTCACGCTTTCTCTTGAAGAGGTCTGTGCATTCAAAGTTTTCACCCACTCATCTATTTCCTTGGCACTAAGACTCTCTGTTACTATAGGAATTTTAGGTATATTTCACCTCTCTGTGCATCACTACTATGATTTCAATGCATCTCCAATATAGGTGCTCCGGTAGCTGATATTCTTTGGAAGGTACCTATGGGACTCCATCCTGAAATGTTAAAAGTCAAATATGTACTCTACACACATGGAGAACTTGTGTATGTTGGAACTAAGGGAGTACATTTTCTGACACTAGGATGCACTACAGTTTTACCTGATCCACCTATTTCACCTGGGACAGACAAATTATAAGTTGTCTTTCCTGGGCCTTCAGACATGTAGATAGGGACAACAGGACCAATAGTAACTGGGACAGTAGGAGCATCAACAGTGGGTGGGCCAGAATCAGCTGGAGCATGACTGCTTGAATCCTCTCCCCTTTGTTCATAATGTACATTCACTGGAGTGACCCCCAAAAAATGGAGTCACATTTACTGGGGTAGTGGCAAATCCAACCTTTCCACTGTCAACTTAACCGTTTCTACCCTCCTCCCGGGTCTCATAATAGGGGTGTGGATGTTCAAACAATTACACATCTAAAAGGCTGTCTCCAGAATCACTGACCTCACAGACCTCACTCATATCATTAGGTTCTTTTTGCTTTCTCTCTTGTTATTTCTTATCTCATTTCTTTTCCTTCCCTCTCTTTCATCCCACAAATCAAACTTCAGGACGACCTTGGGTACCTCCCTGGTCCAGGAGCTCATAAAGGAGTTCTTTCTTATCCGTTCATGCTCCTTGTCCTTGCCAAAATATCCTCAAGCAGCCTTTACCTCAAATACACAACAGGCCTTTCATTAAATGTAGACTTGTGCAGACACACCTGCTAATAAAGAATAAGGCAATACAAGCAAAACTCCACGCTGAAGGTTAAGCATGGAAAAACATTTCAGGCCTACACTTGAGTCAACCTAAACAAATGTTAATTGTAATCTTTAAATACATGCCTCTATGTGCATCTCTCCTCATAAGAACAATAAATGGCAAATAACTGAGATTATGTCACTTTTAACTGTCATACCATAATCCCAATACATTAAATATAAATGCATACATGTATATTATATTTTGGACGATTGATGTCATTATCAAAATATGCATATAACTTTCTACATTCGTATATGTGAGTGCTTGAATCATATGATTGTAATGCACCACTTAACATTGATACTTTAGAGTACATATTACATATGTCATTTCTATAAACTAGCAACAGTGGGAAACAAATGTTGATCCCCACTGTTGTTATGCCACAGCTGTGAATAACCAGATTTTGATCTGATGGCTTACGATAAAGGCTTCTAATGAACGCAACATATACCTAAACAAATATAATCACTGCAACATATAGAGCTTGCCAAGAATTTAAGTAAATAAAATCATGGCATTATTCAGAACTTAAAGCAGGGAATTTTATTGGCAGTATTCAGAAATTGTATTTAATATTTCACAATTCTAAAAGTGTGTGTACACTTCAATTTAGTTTGGCATCATGGGAGTCTGGATCAGTTGAAAATGGGTAATAAATTCAAAGTTGTTGGGGACTGGATCCCCCAAATTATGATTTGCCCTTGGTCCCATGCCACCTCAATTGATTGATTAGTGGTCATGCAAACTGAAAATTCAATGCTTTGTGGAAAAGACACTGGCCCTCATTATGACATTGGCGGTAAATCCCACTTACCGCCATGCTGTCTGCCGCCAACATACCACGGCGGTGGCAGATATCTGTTCACCATATTATGACAAACACACACCAATCCGTCACTATTCAGCCACACACACAAATCCGCCAGCCCAAAGGTCAGTGATAAACTGGTGGTCCCGAAACCCACGGCGTTACACCAACAGAACTACTCCCACAACATTATGAACAACGAATCACCATGGCAGACATTCAATGGCTGTAAACCATTGGCGGTACATACCGCTATGCACAAAATACACACATATATACAACCCAACATCACATTGGACCATTCAAAATACACACATCTGACACACACACACACTCACAACACTCACACACTCACACCACTATAAAACACCCACCCACGCTACCCACAACCCCTTTCAAATACAAATAATTGCCAGCAGAGAGAGACAGCAAGAGCACACACTCAACCGGAGCCACATACCACCCCCACCTATACACCACCCACGCACCTTACATCACAAACCCTCACACATCACCCTACACACCCTCACACACACCACTCACACTACACCCCAGAGTCTCTGAGGAGGAGCTAAGGGTCATGGTGGAGGAAATCATCCGGATAGAGCCACAGCTATTTGGAGCACAGGTGCAGCAGATATCCATTGCTAGGAAGATGAAGCTATGGCGGAGGATCGTGGACAGGGTCAACGCCGTGGGACAGCACCCCAGAACAAAGAATGGCATCAGGAAGAGGTGGAACGCCCTACAGGGGAAGGTGTGTTCCATTGCAGCAAGACATCAGCTCGCTGTACAGAGGCCTGGTGGTGGATCCACTCCTCCTCCCCCACAACTAACAACATGGGAGGAGCAAGTCTTGGCAATCATGCATCCTGAGGGTCTGGCAGGAGCTGCAGGAGGACTGGACTCTGGTAACTCAATTCTATGCTATTATCACCCCCCTACCTGCATGCCATCACATACCCCCACCCTTGCCTTCACTCCCATCACATCCCATCATCAAGGTAGTTTTCCGCAGGCACAAAATGACTTTAACTCCGGGTCTAGCGTCAAAATATAGATATCAAGTTAAGTTTGTGCTGAAATAGCATTAAAAAATTGCGCTATTTCAGCACAAACAGACTATATATATGCCTCCTTGTGCGTTATTTGGCATCTGGCCAAAAAATCAACAGTTATCCAGTATACCCTATTTTGCATGTAATCATAGCTGTCCCTGCTTAATAAGGGAAGTGGGACATCTGCTTGATTTTGGCAGATTTCTCAATCTTTAAACTGTACTTACTTCTACTTTGGCACAATCAGCTTGTTGCTGCGGCCATGTGCTTTAAACAATAATAAAGGAACATGAAGGAACTTGTAATGAATGAAATAAGCCAATAGAGCAGCTGAAAATAAGTCTTCTTTATTCCTCTATTCATACCCCACAGGAAAGCAGCTCAACAGTGTCCTACAATGTCTCACAATAAAGCCACCACATACCTCACCTGTCAACATACTCAACATTCTAATTCAGTCAGGACGGACAAACCAAAGGATAAGGGCTGGGGTGGCTAAAGAAAGACGTAAAGGCAAGGGAAACACCAAAGTGAATAGTGCAAAGTACATCAATCTCTTTTCTAAACAACTTCAGGAAAACAGCAAAGATTAATTTTATGTATAGGCAGACTCTCCTGGGGAAAAGGGTCAAATTAAAATATGTATTTACTATGCACCGTTTGTGGGCTTGCCTTTTAAAATCTGCTTGCTTTCATTTGTGAAAGGCATGCATATGTCAGGCCTTTTCCAGTGTTTAGCCCAACTACATAAACACAGCACTGGTAAACTACTGAAACCATTCAAGGCTCAATGTTTTCAGCACGGTTTCCGGACTACTTTATCTTTTTATTTTCCACGCAGTGCAATTGCGCTGGGGTTTACATAGCGCAATCGCACTCTGTTTTTCTGTTTTCAATGTCAGCGCGATTGCGCTCTGTTTTTTTTCTTGTAATTTGTGTGGCAGGAAAAGTCCAGTTAGGAGTTTGCAACGCTAATAACTCTAACTCGAGCCAATGTGAGACCCGTTGTATTTCAAATGCTTGTTATTCTAAAGGGACGGATTACAACAGCCCTTTGTCTCTAGAAACATCTGATCTCTTGACGTGTACCAGCTCTCCAACTTAGCACTCAACTCAGCGCCCACGTCTTATCACAGCTTGGGCCTGGTCATAATAATGTTTGCACTCCTGTTAATGATTACAAGTTCTGTTTAAGATTGTATTTCTATCCACCAGGACTCAACTCTGGTGATCCATGACAATTCCTCCAAAGCATTTTACAAAATAACAATTCATTCTGATCTTTAGTAAGCATAATTTTATCAACCTGTTTTTTTTTAATACCAAGCATTGTTCATGGTTAATGCAATTATGTATGTTCCATTCTGGCAGTAAATGTTTCATGGGTTCTGAGCTGATTTAAAACCCAATATCCTTTATCCCAGAATTAGCCTCATCCATGAAAGTGTCTTCCAAGAATTCAATAAGACTTTTGGGACGCATATGATGTTCAATCCTAGTCAACAACTACTTGGAGTGGAGGTCCACAAAGTCAAGTATACATTTTCCCTCCAGACCAAAACCCTCAATGGGCCCCACAGTGCGTAGAGAAAATTTTATTTTGGGTTTAGTAGGGGCATTAACATTGTTAAAAATAAAACACGACACACCAGGAAGCCCTCCAGTCTAACATGCTTTTAATGTATTAAAATAGCAAGCAGCACATCAAATAAATAAAAAAGAAAAGCTATTGCCTATGCAACTAACCAGAGCTCTCATTAGAAAAGGGTCAGAGTCTAATGCTGGTGTATAGGAAATTTAGTAAAGTATATACATGTTTTATCTTAGTTTAAGGCTATGCAACCTAATTACATGACATAGCCATGTTACTTTCAGAAAAAGTATCTTCTCCTGGAGGAAGCATGAGATGTCCTTAAGGAGATAATACCCTTCTTGAATACACTCCATTTCTTATTCTCTTAAAAGTCTGCTACAGTTGTCAATACAGAACATAAGGTCATGCTTTACAGAAATGTAAAAAATGTACTACTCTGAATAAAATGGCATCTGGGCATACTAGAGTCATGAAACTTAGCAAGCATAAGTGATACTAAAGGAAGCTTCAGATCAATAAGGAAGGAGATCCATATTTTATTATAAAATATACTGGAACACACAGTGAAATGCTGATTTATAAATGTAAAACAACAGTAACACTGAAGTACTGAGTGGAGTTATGCAAGGTACCTTAACATTGTCACTTTTAGTGCAACTGATTCAATTATGATATATTTCTATCCATACTACTAGTACTGAGCATGAATTCAAACCTTTGTTAGGTTTCTACTCAGCCGCTCTTCATGGAGTAGTTTCATAAGTTTTGTCTACTAGGTTGCAAGAGGGAACCACCTTATCCATTCACATCAGTATGCCTATATATTGAGGGCAGTGTCATTTAGCATATTGTCCACTTCAAAATCATGAGTTTTATAGTGGTGCAACCTTGAAATGCTGTCTCAGCAACTTGCTTGGGCCAAGAAAGATACTCTGAGGTCATGTTGTAACCCTCTAAACAACCCAGTGCTTCTCAACGGCCCAGGAACCACAGGTGCCCCCCCAGACCTTCACATGCAGCCCCCGGATGAACGACTGCACTTGGCTGCTGTTTATTTCAGAGAGCACTAAAATTCAGAAATATGTTAAATAAATGGGTAAAAATGTATTTACATGCTAACTGAAGAGTGAGAAAAGAAGCAAATCTTGCACAACTGTGTAAAAATGGGATAAAGCCTCTTCCAAAATAAAATAAAAAACTTGTATTTTATTTACATGCAAAAGTATTTTTAAAAACTAATAGTTTTCAAAAATGAACTTCGAAAAATTCATGGCTCCTCACAACCTGACAACAATGTCAATAGTGGACTAAGAGGCAAGCCAGTTGTCATGTGAAACCCTCTGGGTAGTGGGGTTATTATACTTGGACAGCAATAAAGTTTATTAAATTAAATCCAAGATGAGGTTTTGTACAGCATGTTAGAAATGGGGTTTCTGGTTGGCTAGGGTATGCACCTCAGCCAGGCAGAACTTACCCACTCTAGTCAGGGCAAGGAAGTTACACGTCCAAGATAACCCCTGCTCACCCCCTTGGTAGCTTGGCACGAGCAGTAGGGCCTATCCCAGAGGCAATGTGTAAAGTGTTTGACCAACACACCCAACACACATGACGCAAAATGTACACCACAAAGTAAACACAGCACTGAGCTATGTAAAAATAATCTGTATTGCACAAAACATAATTAGACCAACATTACACAATAGTAATACCCTGCTACCTTAGCAGTTGTCAGAGCGCTACACAAGTTACTAATACTCTTCAAGAAAACATCTCACAAGTCATAAAAGTACATACCAGCAAACCTTACCCATAAAAGGAACATCAGCACATATATGTAATGGAAAGAAAAGCAGGTAAAACATATAATTTCCCTAGGTCCATACTTGGTTCACTGAGCCACTATTTCCTGAAAAAGTACCTGGTTTATTAGTGTAGAGGCACTCCCTGTGCCTGGAAAGAGGAGTATGGGGGGCCCACGGCGCTCCTGTGTACTCACGGGGGCCACGTGCTGCTCCTGGGGAGAGGGGCGGTCAGCGCCCTCTCTGCAGTGTTTGAAAGGGGCCCCTCTAGGGACCCGTGATTCTTGTGGGCCCCCGGCCTCTATTGGCCTTCTCCAAAGAGGGGGGCCCAAAAGCCACAAGAGAATCAAGTAGTTGGGTTGATCGCGCCCCTAGGGCAGTGACCGGGGGAAAGGGAAATCCCCTTTCCACCCGTGTCCTGCGGAGTAGTGGGCAGCCACCCTCGTCCTCGGTGCGGCTGCCAGCAATGAAGGAGGAAGCAGGGGCCTCTGATGAGGCTTCCCTCCTGCTTCCCCACGCGGCCGCCCTGTGCGCGAGCCACGTTCCAGCCCAACATGGGCTGTTACATGTGGCAGGCACCGACGATGGTGCCTGCAAGTGCCCGGGGGCGCGTCAAAGAGCCCGGCTGGAGCACGCTTGCTCCTCTTTTCTTTCCTTTAGGTTCCCTGGGGGCAAGGGATGGAGCGGGGCACGCTCCAGAAGCAAAATTATCCCCGGGCTGCGGCGGTGAACTCAGGTCAAATGTAGAGCACTTCACCAAGCGTGAGGGGCACCAGAATAAGCCCGGGATGTGGTGGTGAAGATTTTCCAGCACAAGAGAGCACTAGAAACAGCGCAGGGGGCACAATTGTGATCCCGGGCTGCGGTGGTGATCTTGCTGGCACAAGAGAGCGCTCAAAGCAGTGCAATGGCAGCAACACAGCACTCCGTGTGCTGAAGAAAGTTTGCCAGAGGTCAGGGGCCACAGCACCCTGCCTCTGGAGACAATAAGTGAAGAAGGGGGGCGCAGAGCTGGAGAACTCGGCAGCAGGTCAGCACAACAAGGGGTTACCAGCAGCTGCAGTTCCTCCTTGTGACCAGGCATGTCACAGGTCAGCACCGCAGCAGCAGTCCAAGGTGGTCCTGGTGAGTCCTTTCAACAGCGGCCTGTCCAGCTCCAGGTAAGGTTCCTGGAGTCCCAAGAAAGTCCAAAAGATGTCTAAATTGTGGGGAAAATTCCCCTATACTTATACTAGGTTTACAGTGTGTTTTACAATGGCCAGGAGAGGGGGTTCCAACCAGTTAGAAATGGTTCTGGGAGTGCCCTTTCTCTCCTCCAGCATAGGCTCCAAACATCAGTGGGGGGTAAACGACCCTATTGTGTGAGGCCAGGGCACAGCCTTGACAAATGCAGGTGTGCCCCGCCTCTCCCTTCTCTCAGCCCAGGAAGGCTTTACAATATGTAGATGCACCTCTGTGACACCTCCACCCTCCCTGTGTTCAGGCTGTCTGAGAAGTATGCACAAAGCCCCAACTGTCATTCTGCCCAGACGTGGATTGGAGGCAAGCTGAAAAACACCAAAGTCATAAGCACAGATGTGGCATTTCTGTGATAGTAATAAAAAATACACCTACACAAGTAAGCAGAATTTCTCACCACTATCTCAACCATACCAAACATGCCAACGCTACCCCTCATAAATCAGACAATACCCCTTACACATAAGGCAGGGCATTTACAATGCAATCCTATGAGGAGGCAGCACTCACAGCAGTGAGACAGCAAGTTAGGCTGTTTGTCACTACCAGGACAGGCCACGCAACATGGCACATGTCCTGCCTTCTACATACATGGCACCCTGCGCAAAGGGCTAGCTAGCGTGTACCTTAGGGGTGACTTACATGTAGTAAAAGGGGAGTTCTGGGCCTGGCAAGTAAATTTAGATGCCAGATCCCTGTGGCAGGAAACTGTGCACACAGGCTCTGCGCTATCAGACCTTAGATAGATTTGACAGGCTACTTCAGTGGGTGGCGCAATCAGCGCTGCAGGCCCACTAGTAGTATTTAATTTACAGGCCCTGGGTATAGGGATACCACTTTACAAGGGACTTATAGGTAAACTAAATATGCCAATTAGGTATAATCCAATCATACCAATTTTGTAAGGGAGAGCACATGCACTTTAGCACTGGTTAGCAGTCAAAACGTCAGCCAACAAAGGTCAGTAAATAAGGAGGCAAAAAGCAAAAAGTCTGGGGACCCTGGAAAAGGGCCAGGTCCAACATATATCATCTGTAATGTTTACAAGTGCATTCACAGGATTTGCTGGCAAACTCATTGCCCTACCCATGAGGATCTCAAGGGGATTCCATCCTATCGTCAGTTCATGTACACTGTGAAGACTCATCAGCATAATAAGCAAAACATCAGGCCGTTTCAGAGATGTCAAAGCACACACTTTCGCCAGTCTGGATTTCAATGTCCTATTCATCTGTTCAACCAGCCCAAAGTCTCAGATTTGCAGCTGCAGCGTAATCTATGTTCCAGTTGCAATGCTGTGCACAACAGTCTCAGGACCTCATTATTGAAATGAGTCCCACAATCTGATTCCAGACAAGTCGGGAAGCCCAGCCTAGGTATAAGCTCCCTCAACAGCAATTTTGCTAGAGTAATACTGTTATCTCTTCTGGTTGCGTTAGCTTAGACCCAACATGAGACGATGCACACAATTGTCAGGTTGTATCTTAGTCCGTTACACACAGGCATCTCAATGAAGTCCAACTGCATCCTGTTAAAGGGTGTTCCTGATCTTCCTATGTGACATAGGGGGTCATTCAGACCCCGGCGGGCGGCGGGAGCCGCCGAATGACCGCACCGCGGTCAAAAGACCGCGGTGGCCATTCTGTGTTTCCCGCTGGGCTGGCGGGCGACCGCCAGAAGGCCGCCCGCCAGCCCAGCGGGAAACCCCTTCCCACGAGGACGCCGGCTCCGAATGGAGCCGGCGTAGTGGGAAGGGTGCGACGGGTGCAGTTGCACCCGTCGCGAATTTCAGTGTCTGCAATGCAGACACTGAAATTCTATGTGGGGCCCGCTTACGGGGGCCCCTGCAGTGCCCATGTCATTGGCATGGGCACTGCAGGGGCTCCCAGGGGCCCCACGACACCCCTCACCGCCATCCTGTTCCTGGCGGTCGGAACTGCCAGGAACAGGATGGCGGTGAGGGGGTCGGAATCCCCCATGGCAGCGCAGCAAGCTGCGCCGCCATGGGGGATTCCTCAGGGCATCGGAAAACCGGCGGGACACCGCCGGTTTTCCTGTTCTGACCGCGGCCAAACCGCCGCAGTCAGAATGCCCTGCGGGGCACCGCCAGCCTGTTGGCGGTGCTCCCGCCAACCCCGGCGGGTCGGAATGACCCCCATAGTGTTACTGCAGTTCTCTTTCCAACATTGTTCTGTTGACACCCAACACATTTGTGACACAATACTTCAGCCATCAAACTGAACTTGGGAATTAACCATGTTTGCCTAAATAACTGCACCATGGCATCTCAGCCAACACGAGCCCGACCATGAAAATGCCTGTTCAGCAAACCTCATCATTCGCCCATCGATACCCAAATGTCTTCATCTCTCTTGACACAATCTGTTCTTACCCAACTCTGCTGTTCTTCTTTGGATGTTTCTTCCTGAAGCCTCTTTACTGACACTTCTTCCTGAAGCCTCTTTACCCCTTCCCGTATATCTGCAGTTGTTAACAAAAGATTGTAATTGGGCTTATCCATTCCCTCATTTGTATATTCTGTAGTAAAGGCACAAATGCTGTGAGCACAGTACTTTGTGACCTCATCTGTATAGTTATTTCCTATGTCACATGACTCTACCGTTTGCAGGGCACTTGACTACTGCAACCTGTTCAGGTAACTGTAGCCACACTGACTATCGGTAAAAATTGTCACTTTCAGGTGGTCAGAAACACAGCGTGACCTAGTAAGAGAAAGGAATTCGGCCACGTGTACAGAAACTTTTCCTTGAAGCCAGGAAGCTTCAACAACTCCGGAAATCCTGAAATTTTGCAGACAGCATAAGTAGCTCTCAAACATCCCCCACTATCATTGACATGTAGCACAAAATCAAATTCAGGTACTGGCTCATCTAATATATCTGGTATTGGTTTGGTGCATAGTTCAATAACATTGAGATACTCATGGTCCACTTCACATTCATCATTTTCATAATCAGGTACAGGTAACAAGGTGGAAGGATTTAGAACCCCACAGGCTTGACAGTCACACATTTTCCGCTGCAAGGACGATCTGTTCACACTTGGTGAGGTGGCTGGGTTCTAGCCCTTGTCCACAATGACTGCACAGGGTGGAGAACATACACAGTTAAAGGGTGTTCCATAACTATATTCTCACTCCTCCCTATGCTGACACTTACAGCCGCCACTGCTTCAAGTTAACCTGGCAGCGCGGATGCTATGGGATCAAGAGTAGAAGAAACATAGGCCACAGGCCCTCTGGCATTCTTGTGTAATGATGTAAGCACTGAGAGAGCGCAGCCCTCCCTCTCACTGCAGGAAAGTACCAGCAACTTATTGTAATCAAGCATTGCCAGTGCTGGGGCCTGACAGAGACTTTCTCTCAGCTCTAGGATGGCTATTAAACAATTGTTATCCAAGGGCACCAGATCAGATGCATCCTTGTGTGTCAGCCTCTGTAGAGGCATGAATACAGAAATATTGGGTATACACTGGCAACAGTAGCCCACCATTCCCCTAAACATCCTGACTTCTCTCTGTATGGTTGGCCGATTCATTTTCACAATGGCTGAAATTTTCTCTTGTGACACTTTTCTTGCTCCTTTTTCAATGTGATGTCCAAGATACAGATCCTCTTTCTGACAACATTGAAAATTTCCTGGGGATACTTTATGTCCATTCTCAGCCAGGTGGTCTGACAGCGCAATGGATTCTTGTTTGCAAGCTTCTTGAGTGTTCAACATCACCAGTAAGTTGTCAATGTACTGTACCAGTCTGTATCAGGACTGAGCTACAAGGCATACCCAGGGACTTTAGAATTTTCTGAAGAATCTGGCTGAAAATGGACAGGCTCTCAATATACCCCTGTGAGACTTAGCACCATGCCAAAACATGATTTCTGAACCAAAATGGAAAGGGGAACTGGCTATTCTCATGAAATAGTATTGAAAAAAAAAGGCTGGTCATAAAGCAATGACAGTGAACTACTGAGCATCACATGGAATCTGAAACAATATCACAGCTGGATTTGGTGCCACTGACAACAAGGAACAACAATATTATTCATCCTTCAAAGGTCCTGCACAACTCAATACTTCCCTTTCGGCTTCTGGAGGCCCATAGTAGGTGAATTGCAAGGGCTTTCCATACATTCTTTTAAAATTCCATGTTGAAAAATGGACTTCATCACTGGAGTTATCCCAGCAATCATTTCAGGTGTCAAATTGTATTGGGGCATTCCTGGGTACTCACCTTTGGTTTGACTGTGATTTGGACTGGCTCAACACCTTTAGTCAGTCCGATAATTTTTCCTGAAAAAATCCTACACTTTAGGCTTAACTATGTCCTCAAGATCGGGTGGTAAATCCTCAATTAGCAACTGAGTAAACAATGGACTGTAAGATTCATCATTCACCAATTTAAAGGTGACATCACCATCATGAGTCTGCATCTCTATGCTTGTCAGCCTAAAATAGATGATGCAGTTCAACTTACAAAGAAGATCCATTCCTAGAAGACTACCTAGACTAGAATCACACACCACAAATTAGTGATTCTCTTCAGAAGATCCTATTTTCACAGGTATTTATCTTGTCTCTTGGGTTGTCATTTGTTTATTTGCCATGCCTATAACTTGGATCGTTTTTCCAGAGAGGTGTAGGTTTGGGACTTTGACTGTTCTTAAAGTAGAACATGTAGCACCAGTGTCAACCAAAAATGACACGGGTGACCATTCACTTCACCATCTTTGAATGGACCACTCTGGTCTACTTCCAAAATTGCGCCAAGTAAGCAATCTTCCTCCCCTCCCAGGCACTGTCAGGCTGACTGACCAGTACCATAGTTCTCGACTGTCTCAAACATGAGAAACTGTTGAAAAGGATTATTGTCTTGACTCACATTTGTGTTCACATTTGGGACTTGGTTTAAATGTAATGTAGGACCATTAGTGTTTTGTTGTGTCATTGGGGATTGTGGATCCTTCATCATTGAAGCTTGTGGCACATTAAAATTCTGTCGATTTGGTCCCTGTTGACACACTCCTTGCGTAGCACCAACTATACCTATAAATGGTTTAATCTGACTACTCCTCTGAGCAGCTTTCATTTGAGCAACCCTTAACTTCTTCTTCAGCTTCTTCTGCTTCCTCTCAAGTTCATCACTGCAATACTTCACATAACTCAAGATCTCACCAACTGATTTATTCTGCCAGCAGATCAACGGTTGTTGAATCATCATACTAATTTCAGGTCCCAATCCAATCACAAACCTTGACATAAAGGGACACGTTTACAAGAAAGTGGCTTATCAGCTATGAAGCGCCACTTTGCTTGCACCCCATAATGTCACCATGGTAGAGCAGTATTTACAATACAGCATACCATGGCGCACAAAAGCACAATTGTGTCAAAAAATGTTATGCTATTGTGGCGTATTGGTAGAATAGTGGGAAAAATGATGGCGCTAGTCCAGCAATGCATGGGGAGACCCATTGGAAACAATCAGAGCATCCCTTTAATGCCTGCCTTAGGAAGGCATTAAAAATGATGTGATAAATGGCACAGTGAAATCTGTTAAATTTCACTGCGACATTTATCTGGGCCTCCTAACAGGGGAATACCCCTCTTGCATATGTTTTGCCTGGTGCAGGCATAATGTGGCCCAAGGGGTTACAAAGTGGCACAATGCTTGCATTGTACCACTTTGTAAATCTGGTGCAGGGAAAGGGTCTCCTTGACGCCACCTTAGCTTAAAAAGAATTACGCTATTGTGGCGCAAGGAGGCTCTTGTAAATATGCCCCAAAATGTCCCATATCCTTGGAGTCAAGCGTCTCCATTCACCATACTGCTTAAACGTCAGCAACAATCTCTCATATTAAGCATGAATCATTTGATCACACTTTACATTCTGCCCACAAGTCACTGAGAACCACAAGTTCAAAAAGAGTGTTCAAATCAACCCACAACACCTGCAAATTTTTCACAAATCCCTCAATTTATTTGTACCTCTCCACTCATTTTTCCCTCAGTGTTAGGAAATCATTAGTGAATGACGCAAGATCACTTCTACTCCAAGGCACATGTACATTACCACCACCAGGCACTTCTCCCTGCAGGAAATTTGTTGCAGCCCTGTCTCTCTCTACAAGAGGGGGTTCCACTATTGGTTTCTTTGGATCTTTCTTCCTTGCCCAGAAAGCTTCCCATTTTTCCAACACATTCCATTTCCAAATGTTTTGAACCAGTTCTTTAATTTGTGATTTCATCCATGTAATTCTCATATTGATTATATCCTTTTTCTGACAACATACATGATAACTCCTCTGTAAAGCTTTAGTCTTGTTCAAGTCTATCTCGTATCTCTGAATTAGCTCCACTAGTTTGTCATAAACGTGTCCTGTACGTCTGGTAATGTCCCTGCAAATGAACACAAGTTCATTTTCATGAGAAGTATCTAAACAAGTCACTCTAAGATTTCCACTGATTATCTTGTCTAGTTCTAATTTTCATTTTGCCACATCTATCAAATTCTCTGTCACCAGTGACTGAATTTTTCTCTGACTCAACTCCATTTTCACGCTTTCTCTTGAAGAGGTATGTGCATTAACAATTTTCACCCACTCATCTATTTCCTTGGCACTAAGGGGCATATTTATACTCCGTTTGCGCCGGAATTGCGTCGTTTTTTTGACGCAATTTCGACGCAAAACTAACTCCATATTTATACTTTGGCGTTAGACGCGTCTAGCGCCAAAGTCCATGGAGTTAGCGTCATTTTTTAGCGTGGACACCTACTTTGCGTTAATGAGATGCAAGGTAGGCGTTCACGTCTAAAAAATCAACTCCGAGGCATGTGCGTCGGATTTATACTCCCAGGCAAAAATCACGCCCGGGAGTGGGCGGGTCAAAAAAAATGACGTACAGCCGCTTTTGCGCCGTCTTTTAGCGCCTGCAAAAGGCAGGCGTTAAGGGACCTGTGGGCTCTGAAGGAGCCCAGAGGTGCCCTCCCATGCCCCCAGGGACACCCCCTGTCACCCTTGCCCACCCCAGGAGGACACCCAAGGCTAGAGGGACCCATCCCAGGGACATTAAGGTAAGTTCAGGTAAGTATTTTTTTTATTTTTTTTTGTGGCATAGGGGGGCCTGATTTGTGCCCCCCTACATGCCACTATGCCCAATGACCATGCCCAGGGGACAGAAGTCCATTGCCATTGGGCAAGGGGGCATGACTCCTGTCTTTGCTTAGGGGGTTGGGAGTGAAAAAAAATGGCGCAAATCGGGTTGAGGCGCAAAAATTGCCTCAACCTGACTTGCCCCATTTCTTGACGCCCAAGCTCCATTTTCCCCTACGCCGGCGCTGCCTGGTGTACGTGTTTTTTTTTCACGCACACCAGGCAGCGCCGGCGGCTAACGCCGGCTAACGTCATTGAATAAATACGGCGCCCGCATGGCGCTTCAGAATGGCATTAGCCGGCGCTCATTTTTTTGACGCAAAACTGCGTTAGCGCAGTTTTGCGTCAAAAAGTATAAATATGGGCCTAAGACTCTGGGGGTGATTTTAACCTTGGCGGACGGCGGAGGCCGTCCGCCAAGGTACCGCCGCCAAATGACCGCACCGCGGTCAAAAGACCGCGGCGGCCATTCAAACATTTCCTCTGGGCCGGCGGGCGCTCTCCAAAAGAGCGCCCGCCGGCCCAGAGGAAATGCCCCTGCAACGAGGACGCCGGCTCAGAATTGAGCCGGCGTAGTTGCAGGGGTGCGACGGGTGCAGTTGCACCCGTCGCGTATTTCAGTGTCTGCAAAGCAGACACTGAAATACTTTTTGGGGCCCTCTTACGGGGGCCCCTGCAGTGCCCATGCCATTGGCATGGGCACTGCAGGGGCCCCCAGGGGCCCCGCGGCACCCCCTACCGCCATCCTGTTCATGGCGGGTTTCCCGCCATGAACAGGATGGCGGTAGGGGGTGTCTGAATCCTCATGGCGGCGGAGCGCGCTCCGCCGCCATGGAGGATTCACTGGGGCAGCGGTAAACCGGCGGGAGACCGCCGGTTTACCCTTTCTGACCGCGGCTGAACCGCCGCGGTCAGAATGCCCTCGGGAGCACCGCCAGCCTGTTGGCGGTGCTCCCGTGGTCGGTGACCCTGGCGGTCACCGGCCGCCAGGGTCAGAATGACCCCCTCTGTGTTACTATAGGAATTCTAGGCATATTTCACCTCTCTGGGCACCACTATTATGATTTGAATGCATCTCCAATATAGGTGCTCCAGTAGCTGATATTCTTTGGTAGGTACCTATGGGACTCCATCCTGAAATGTTAAAAATCAAATATGTACTGTACACACATGGAGAACTTGTGTATGTTGGAACTAAGGGAGCACATGTTCTCACACTAGGATGCACTACAGTTTTACCTGATCCATCTACTTCACCTGGGACAGACAAATTATACGTTGTCTTTCCTGGGCCTTCAGACTTGTAGATAGGGACAACAGGACCAATAGTAACTGGGACAGTAAGAGCATCAACAGTGGGTGGGCCAGAATCAACTGGAGCATGACTGCTTGAATCCTCTCCCCTTTGTTCATAATGTACATTCACTGGAGTGACCCCAACAAAATGGAGTCACATTTACTGGGGTAGTGGCAAATCCAACCTTTCCACTGTCAACTGCACCATTTCTACCCTCCTCCCGGGTCTCATAATAGGGGTGTGGATGTTCAAACAATTACACATCTAAAAGTCTGTCTCCAGAATCACTGACCTCACTGACCTCACTCATATCATTAGGTTCCTTTTGCTTTCTCTCTTGTTATTTCTTATCTCATTTCTTTTCCTTCCCTCTCTTTCATCCCACAAATCAAACTTCAGGATGACCTTGGGTACCTCCCTGGTCCAGGAGCTCACAAAGGAGTTCTTTCTCATCCGTTCACGCTCCTTTATCTTGCCAAAATATCCTCAGGCACCTTTTACCTCAAATACACAACAGGCCTTTCATCAACTGTAGACTTGTGCAGACACACCTGCTAATAAAGAATAAGGCAAGACAAGCAAAACTCCACGCTGAAGGTTAAGCATGGAAAAACATTTCAGGCCTACATTTGAGTCAATCTAAACAAATGTTCATTGTAATCTTTAAATACATGCTTCTATGTGCATCTCTCCTCATAAGAACAATAAATGGCAAATAACTGAGATTATGTCACTTTTAACTGTCATACCATAATCCCAATACATTAAATATAAATGCATACATGTATTATATTTCAAACGATTGATGTAATTATCAAAATATGCATATAACTTTCTACATTCATATATGTGCGTGCTTGAATCATATGATTTTAATGCACCAGTTACCATTGATACTTTAGAGTACATATTACATATGTCATTTCTATAAAGTAGCAAACAAATGTTGATCCCCACTGTTGTTATGCCACAGCTGTGAATAACCAGATTTCGATCTGATGGCTAACGATATAGGCTTCTAATGAAAGCAACATATACCTAAACAAATATAATCACTGCAACATACAGAGCTTGCCTAGAATTTAAGCAAAAATAATCATGGCATTATTCAGAACTTAAAGCAGGGAATTTTATTGGCAGTATTCAGAAATTGTATTTAATATTTCATTATTCTAAAAGTGTGTGTACACTTCAATTTAGTTTGGCATCATGGGAGTCTGGATCAGCTGAAAATGGGTAATAAAGTCAAAGTTGTTGGGGACTGTATCCCCAATATTATGACTTGCCCTTGGTCCCATGCCACCTTAATTGATTGATTAGTGATCATGCAAACTGAAAATTCAATGCTTTGTGCAAAAGACACTGGCCCTCATTATGACATTGGCAGTAAATCCCACTTACCGCCATGCTGACTGCCGCCAACATACCACTGCAGCGGTGGATATCCGTTCACCATATTATGACAAACACATACCAATCCATCACTATTCAGCCACACACACAAATCCGCCAGCCCAAAGGTCAGTGATAAACTGGTGGTCCCGAAACCCACACTGTTACGCCAACAGAACTACACCCACAACATAATGAACAACGAATCACCACGGCGGACATTCAATGGCTGTAAACCATTGGGGGTCCATACCGCTGTTGTCAAAATACACACACACATACAAAACAACGCCACATTGGACAATTCAAAATACACACACCTGACACACACACACACCACACCCACACACTCACACCACTATAAAACACACACCCACGCTACCCACAACCCCTTACGAATACAAATAATTGCCAGCAGAGAGAGACAGCAAGAACACACACACAACCAGAGCCACATACCACCATCACCTATACACTACCCACGCACCTTACATCACACACCTGAACATATCACCCTACACACCCTCACACACACAACTCACACTACACCTATGGCACCACAGCGACACTCCAAATTCTCTGAGGAGGAGCTAAGGGTCATGGTGGAGGAAATCATCTGGGTAGAGCCACAGCTATTTGGAGCACAGGTGCAGCAGATATCCATTGCTAGGAAGATGGAGCTATGGTGGAGGATTGTGGACAGGGTCAACGCAATGGGACAGCACCCCAGAACAATGGATGACATCAGGAAGAGGTGGAACGCCCTACAGGGGAAGGTGTGTTCCATTGCAGCAAGACATCAGCTCGTTGTACAGAGGACTGGCGGTGGACCCCCACGTCCTCCCCCACAACTAACAAGATGGGAGGAGCAAGTCTTGGCAATCATGCATCCTGAGTGCCTGGCAGAGGTAGCAGGAGGACTGGACTCTGGTAAGTCAATTCTATACTATTATCACCCACCTACCTGCATGCCATCACATACCCCCACCATTGCCCTCACTCCCATCACTCCACCACCTCCCTAACACCCCCCCATCACAACCCATTCATACCAATGCCAAGCCCTGCATGCCCTACCAATGCATTGACACCTCTCACAAACCTGCATGGACACCTATCACTACAGCACGCACACTAGAGAGAATCACCTAGCCCACAAAATAACAACTCACACAAGGCAAATCTGCAAGGGCAATAACAATCATAAAGGGCAACCCACCCATGCACAATATGTTACACGCAGAAACAATAACACTGCATTTTCATCCCCACAGGTACCCCAGCCAATGTCACTGGAGAAGAGGTGCCAGCAACATCCATACCCCCCACAGAAGAGGCCCACATTGATGACAGCAGCTCTGATCACCTGGATCTGGATGACCAACCTGGCCCATCAGGGACCTCCGGACAGTCAGTCAGCCAGGCACACTCTCACACCACCACAGATCCTCCCCCTCAGTAAACACCATCATAGCACCCACCAAGCGGGCCCATACCTCTGTCCCCAGGACACGTCAATCAGCAGTGTGTCCACCACTACAGGGACCCCAGGCTACCCCACAAACACAGGACAATCAGGGACCTGGGGGTCAGTGGGCACACGGTTCAAGGGACAGAGCCACAGGACAACAGGGAAGCTGGGAGGACTGCTGTGCACCAGGGGGAGGACAGGCCCAGGGAACCAACTCTCCAGGAGGCACTCACCACAATCCTGGGAGCATACCAACATTTCCAGGATACGCTAAGCCAGATCATGGACAAGATGCAGGAGAACACGCAGCTGCAGGAGGGACAGTACCTGGGGATCAGGGAGGACTTGAAGTCCATTAACACCACCTTGGTCTCCATTGCAAGGTTGCAGGCAGACATGGCAAACATGAGAGAGGCAGTCTTACAACAGCGGGCCCCTGACACTAGTCAGACTCCTGAACAGCCCTCCACCTCCGCTGCCACTAGTGCACAGGAGGCCCTGCCACAGGACCAAAAGGCCACCAGCTCCACTCCCCCAGAGAAGGAGAACCACCCCTCAAATGTTCCCTGCGATCCAGGCAGAAGCCAGACACTATTGCCAAGACCCCCACCAGGAAATAAGACTCTGCTGAATGTCACCCTTGTGTCCCACCCTGTCACCCTGTCCACTTCGAACTGCCCTTGCTCCCCTTCCTATGCCCCCTTGGACAATGCACCTGTGAGCCACATAGACTGGACTCTATCCTGGACTTTCCTCCACCATCACCCCAGCCCATTGCACATCCCCCTCTACATAATAGCACTTAAATAAACACCATTTGAAAAAATACAAGTATGGAGTATGCCAAATGATTTAACTATGTATTAGTTTAATAAGGTTGCAATGTAACTGTACAGTAATGTATACATAAAAATGACCTGTAGTTGGCTGCAGTTAACACACCAGGATTGATAGTGGGGCACAAATATCTGCAAATAGAGATGCCAAAGGGTACAGTGAGTGGCAATAGAAGTGGGAAAATCAGCCTGCCAGTGACAATGTCACACATCAAACTGTCAATGAAATGTAAAATAACACTGTCTTACCTGTGTGTCATTGGAAGTATTGACAAATTACTCCACTTCTGTTGTCCTCATCCTCTGCCTCCTCATCTTCACTGTCCACAGGGTCCACAGCTGCCACACGGCCATCTCCAGCCTCCTCCTCCTGCAGAAAAGGCACATGGCATCACAAGGCAAGGTTGTGCAACATACAGCATGCCACGATGATCTGGCAGACCTTCTTGGGTGTGTAGCACAGGGATCCACCTGTTAGATGGAGGCAACGAAACCTGGCCTTCAGGAGTCCGAAGGTCCTTTCTATTATCCTTCCTTTTGCCCATGTGCCTCATAGTAATGTTCCTCTGCCCTTGTCCTGGGATTCCCCGCAGGGGTCAGTAGCCATGAGAGGTTGGGGTAACCTGAGTCACCTGCAAATATTGAGGGACAACTGTTAGCCACACTCTAACCCTTATGGCCCACACCATACCCATACACCAACATCCACTGGTTGGGAACCAGGGCTCACCTATTAGCCACACCCTGTGCCTCTGGAGTTGGGCCATCACATTTGGGATGCTACTATTCCTCAGGATAAAAACATCATGCACTGAGCCTGGATACTTACCATTGACGTGGGAGATGTACTGGTCCCCAAACACACCATTTGCACATTCATCAAGTATGATTTCTGAAGACCTGTTCATTTTGCCTGGGGGGACATTCAATATGTGTCCCATCAATCGCACGAATGACGTTGGGGATATGTCACATTGCATAGAAGTCAACCTTCACTGTGGTCAAATCCTCCACCTCGGGGAAAACGATGTAGCTGCATGTGTTTAATCAGGGCAGACAACACTCTGGTCAATACTATTGAGAACATTGGCTGTGACATTCCTGCTTGCCAAGCCCACTGTCACTTGGAAAGAACCAGTTGCCAGGAAATGGAGCACAGATAGGACTTGCACAAGAGGGGGAATCCCAGTGGGGTGACGGATAGCAGATATCAGGTCAGGCTCCAATTGGGCACACAGCTCTGTGATTGCGACCCTGTCAAGTCTATAGGTGAGGATAATGTGCCTGTCCTCCATTGTTGCCAAGTACACCAGGGGTCTGTACACGGGGGGATGTCCCCATCTCCTATTCATCTGCAATGGCTGCATTCTATGGAGTAAAAGAGTGAGCAGCTGTTCATTATCTGTACATTGTAACCACTACAGTTCAATGCATGATGTGATTGTTACAATTTTTTGGTGGCACATGTCCAGAATGTGAAATTGTGAACTGTGACGCAGTTAGGATACATGGCCTGCCCCCCCCTGAAATGGCGTCCACCTGTCCAGTATGAAGGGGCAGGTGGAAGTGAGGTAATTCTGCTGACATTGTGATCCGCTGTATGAGGTGGTCGAGAAGCGCCGTGCAACTCCTCAATGGTTATCATTGGACCCTATGGGGTACAGTGGCCAATGGTGATGTACGCCGGCGGTGACGGTACGCACCACCGCGGACGTGACTGCGATTTTCTATCTGTTCACTCACTTGCTACCTGACCTTCAACAGGAGAGGACCTACACTGCATGTGCTGCTGTGACCTGTGTCTGGAACCTACATGGCACGTGTGACTGGGGAAAGGGCCTCTGCCTTCACCTCGGAACAGTTGGAGAGACTAGTGGATGGGGTCCTACCCCAGTACTGAGGTGAGTATACTGTGAGTCCGATGCATGGGGCATGAATGCATGGAGTGCTGTGTGTGAAGGCCTCGTGTAGGGGAGGTTGGTGGATGGGCCCTGGGCAGCGTCAGCATGTATGCTGGGCCATGTCTGTGCTAATGGGGATGTGAAGGGCTCTAGTGGGCCATGAGTATAACAGGCAGGAGGGTCGGACTAATAGCTTTCCCTGTGTGTATTTCTCTGCAGGTCAGCGCCTATCAAAAGGAGGGTATATTGTGTACCATCGCCAAGTACATGCAGACCCTGGGAATCTACAGCAGGTGGAGCACCCACTGTTGGAAAGGACGGTAGGACCTGAGACACTGGGCACGGAAGACGGCGGAAGCCCAGCTGGGGATGGCCTCCCAATGAGGAATGGGTGCCCGTCGAACCCTGACCCCCCTGATGGCCTGCATAATGTTGGTGGCCTATCGGGAGCTGGATGGGCACTTGGAGGCATCACAGCAGCAACAAGGGGGTGAGTACAATGCCCTTCATTACTACTTACGCTGGTGGGGTGGTATCCGAGTGGGGGATGTAGGCCTGTCGATGCCCCTAGGCCAGGCCTGACATTGCAGAGTAGGTCTCATGTTGGCCAGGGTTCTGTTGTGAAATTCCTCCAACCTAGCTACTAGGCATCCACTACTGGACAAGGGTGTGTGGGTCTCAGGTATGCTGCAGTTGGCGGTATGTGTCCCTACCCATGGGCTGGTAACTAGCATTGTAACTTGAGGTGCATTGCCTAGTGCGTAGGGCTGTTCCCTTTGTGTGAGTGTGTTGTGTACGCCAACGGTGGTGTTGGTGCCGCCATTGACCAAGTGTATCCTTTGTCTCTTCCCACCCTTTTTCTTTTGTCACCCTGTCCTTATGTGCATTCGGATCATCTGGCGGAGGAGCAGAGGCACCGGTGATGGAGTGAGCTGCATCCCACAGGACCTGGGGGCCGAATCCACCAACAGTGAGGGCACCAGTGAGATGGAGGGCAAGGGGAGCACCACAGGGGAGACTAGAGGGGACAGATCGGACACGGATACCTCCTCCGATGGAAGCTCCCTGGTGGTGGTGGACACCTCTGTGCCCACCCCAGCTACAGCCACCACCCTGTACCAGTACCGCACTCCCAGCAGCCCCTCAACGAGTTTCCCGTGCCCGCTCACCCAGGAGGGTGGGCATCTCCTTCAGCCCAGGCACCTCAGGCCCTGCCCCAGTTAGCTCTGCTGCCCTGAGTGAGGAGGCTATTGGTCTCCTGTGATCCATCTCTGTTGGGCAGTCAACCATTGTGAATGCCATCCAGGGGGTGGCAGCCAAAATGCATTTCTGGAGGGCATTCATACTGGCTTGGCAGCCCAACAGAGATCAATCCAGGCTCTGGCTTCCTCTCTGATGGCAGCCATTGTCCCTGTTTCCACCCTCCCCCCTCCAACTTCCTCTTCCCAGTCCCATTCCCCTCAACCCTAATCTATCCCAAGCACAGAGGCAGACGAGCATGCACACAAGACAACACACAAGAGTGGACATGGCAAACACAAACACAACACTTCATCGCACAGGCACTCACACAAACACCATCCAGATGCAGACATACCAACATCCACTGCCTCTACTGTGGCCCCCTCCTCCTCATACTCCAGCTCCCTCCCAGTTGCATCTCCACTCACACCTGCATGCACTACATCCTCATCAACTACCACCATCACCAGCACACCTATCAGAACACCCACCTCACTGGCAGTCACCAACCCTACATCAATGCACATGTCCCCTGTGTCCTCACCCACTATGTCTGTGCCCCCTCTTCCCAAAGTACACAAACGCAAGCACTCAGACAGCCAACAGCCATCCACCTCACAACAGCATCCAGCCCATGCACCTGCACCCAAACACAACAGACTGACACCTCCAACAACCACTCCCTCTTCCTCCACTCCCAAACCATCACCCTCTTCCAACCCCAATGTCCTTAAGAAGCTTTTCCTCTCTACCATTGACCTTTTCCCTACCCCTACCCCCGTCCTTCATGTCAGGCCAGGGTGGTCAAAACCCAGGCAAGCACCTCAGCCACCCAGTCCATGGGCACAGTAGTTTCCCCAGCAACTCCAGGTAGGAAAGGATCCCGGCCACCATCCAGCCAGATGGAAAGGGTGCCTGCCCAAGTGCTGCAGGAAGGAAGGGCAAGGAGCCAGCCCCAGCTGCTGCAGGAAGAAAGGGCAAGGGGCCTGCACCAGCAGGTAGTGAGGATAAGGGGCCTGGTGCTGGGTCTCAGTCATAGAACCCAGCACCAACCATGGTGGTGCAGCCGTCTGAGGCTGCAAGGGATGGGCTGGAGCCTCCTCCCACCACCACCAGCACCACCACCAGCATCCCCTCCAGCAGCAGCACCAGTGGGCAGCTGTCCGAGGCTGCAGGGGATGGGCTGGAGCCTCCCCCCACCACCACCAGCACCGCTACCAGCAGCAGCAGCACTATTGGGCAGCTGTCTGAGGCTGCAGGGGATGGGCTGGAGCCTCCCCCCACCACCACCAGCACCGCCACCAGCAGCAGCAGCACCAGTGGGCAGACGTCTGAGGCTCCAGAGGATGGGATGGGGCCTCCCCCCACAACTACCACCAGCAGCAGCAGCACCAGTGGGCAGCCGTCTGAGGCTCCAGGGGATGGGCTGGAGCCTCCCCCCACCACTACCAGAAGCAGCACCACCACTGCCACCACTGAACAGCCGTCACCTCTGGTGAACATTGTGTAGACCTGCGTCCATGGGCTGTTGTGTGGCCTGCCCCCTGCAAATCCTGTGGGTATGACACCCACATGAAAGACTGTGACCTTGCACTACCAAAGATCTGTATCACTAGGCACAAAGCCCCGTCCAGAACCAGTGGAGAAGCCATCCACTCACCCCATCCTCCCCAGGATGAAGATAACTGGGCACAATGCCACCTCCAGGACCAGTGGAGAAGCAATCCACTCACCCCATCTTTCCCAGGATTAACATAACTGGGCACAATGCCCCCTCCAGAACCAGTGGAGAAGCTATCCACTCACCCCATCCTCCCCAGGATGAAGATAACTGGGCACAATGCCTTGTCCAGGAACAGTGGAGAAGCCATCTACTCACTGCATCATACCCAGGATAAAGATAACTGGGCACAATGCCCCCTCCAGAACCAGTGGAGAAGCCATCCACTTGAGAGACTGTGGCCTTGCACTCCCCAGGACAGAGTAATGGGCATGTTGCCCCCTCCAGAACCAGTGGGCAAGTCACCCACTTGAGAGACAGTGGTCTTGCACTCCCCAGGACCAGGCACAGGGCTTGTTGCCCCCTCCAGGACCAGTGGTGTTGTACCATTTTCCGACTGAGGTGCCCCCCCCGTTCCCCATTCTCCTTAGGTGCCTGCCTATTTTCTGACTGATGCCCCTGCAGTGTTCTCTCCATGTTGTTGCAGGAGTAAAGTGGGGCCTTGGACTTTGTAATGTGGCCCTGTGGCACACGAACATTGAGGACTGGGCAGTGTCCCTACGTTTGTATATATGTATATACTTTTTGATGCACGTATTGCTATTTAATGTTATTACACTCTTTTTACTCTATTGGAGTTGTCCTTGCATTATTCCTGAGGGGTAAAGGGTAAATAGTTTATGTTACTGCATCTGCTTGTGTGTATGGTGTTGGGGCTGTGTGTGTTGCATGTGTGTGTCACTCTCTTTTTCTTCCCTCCCCTGTGTGCTAGGCTGCTGTATTCACCGTGGTCATCTTCGCCGTCATTGGTGTTCGTGGTGGAGCAGCACATAGATGAGCATGGGGAAGACATGCAGCTCGGGCTCCATGGCAGCGTGGTTGTTCCCTGAGTCTCCAAAGGTGAGTCGTTTCCCTTCTGTGTTCTATTTCCGCCAGGCTTTTGATGTCGTTGGTTCCGCCCCGGAAAAGGTGGCTGATTCGACTCTCATAATACAGTGGGCGGAACATTGTCTTCCACCTGGCTGTAGGCGGTTACTGCTGTGGTGCCTGTTGATTCCACCCTGGCAGTCTCTGTGTTAAAGTTGCTGGCTGTCTGAGCTCTTTCCGCCATGATCATAATTTGGCGGTATTTACTGCCAGCCTGTTGGCGGTATTACTGCCACTTTATCACCAACAACGAGGGTTGTAATGACCCCCACAATGTTTAAACTTTGAGGTGTATTTCTAAGCTCCTTGCGCCACTTAGCGCCACTGTAGCATCATTTTTTTTAATGCTAGGGTACAGCTAAACAGGACCTCACCATGCGCTGTATTTACAAAGTGGCTCAATGGTACCATTGTGCCACTTTGTAAACCCTTGCACCATATCATACCTGGCCATGTCTAATGTATGCAAGGGAGGCTTTCCCCTGCAGGATGCCCCAAAAAAAGGCACAGTTAAATTTTCAATATTTCACTGTCCCATTCTAGTATCATTTTTAACGCCTGCTTAGGGCAGTCGTTAAACTGACGCTAGTGCTATATCCTACGGGCCTCCCTGAGCTTTGCTGGGTTAGCGCCAACATGTAACACCAAAATTTTCAGCGCTAGTCCAGCAAAGCCCAAAAAAGGATCAAAAGCTTTGAAGCTATTGTGCTAACATGCGCAAGGCTTGGCTCTGTTGTAAATCCATCGCTACCATGGTGTTGTTAGGGGGATGCAGGGCGATGCAAGGAAACTGGTGCATCAGAGCCAATGTGCCAGTTCCTTGTAAATGTGCTCCTTAATTTGCTCATTTATCGCCAATCAATGTGGTGATCTTAGAGGTGATGTAATGCGTTCTCAGCAGGGGAAATGTAAAAGTGTGACTGCAGCATTTTGTGCAAGTTGCAATCTGTGTCTTCCTGCTTTCCAGAGGCCAAGAAAGGCATTGTGCAGTTATCAAGTCTACAGGATAGTGTTCACTATTGTGTCTTTATGGCAGAAACTGAAACAGAGAAACACATTTTTAATGTGCACAAGTTCAAATAAGAACTAATTGCTAAGCTGAGTTGTATATGATAATTCAATTTGTGGCCAATACTGTTTGTGCCAACAGATGTCTGCCAATTAGCAACCTGTAAGGTGTTGCAATGCATCAAAATAATTACAACTGATAAGCAGATGTTAAAATTGGCAGCAGGAGCATTAACAATCTCATTTATGATAAGCAAAATATGCATACTCTATAGCGTACATAAAAAAGTTTAACAAATGATGAAATAAAATAGGCCGGAGCCAGAGCAAACTTGATGACAGCAACGACTGCGGTACTCCATGTTTATCTATACCTGGAATGATGTGATCCAACACTGAGCCCAATTTCTAAATCCGGGGTCCAATGAATTTTTCTTCTCCGTTCCAAAAGATGAGGAGACAGTCCATCAAATTATTCAAATTAATTACAGTGTAACTCGACAGTCACACATTTAATTTCAGAGACCAACTTATAGTTGAAAGCGCTTTATTTCGGGCTCAAAGTCAAACTTACATATATGAGTCTCAAAATCATCATAATATAAATGCACAAAATAACCAAAGAAGAATCAAAACGTTGCACAGTATGAAATTTAACTAACATCTAGGGTACCACTAATTCAATAGCGATAATGCAGAAAATAAGGAAAAATAATTGATGCATTTGTCAGGGATCCCTGGGTCGTGTCCTGCATTATTTGTCAACATTCTCTAGGATCCTTAGTCAACCATGTCTTGAATTAGGCCCTTGCACTAACAATGCCTTTGTTGATTCTTGTATGGACCAATGCTAGTTGTCGCATCACCCTGCAATAGACGCTGTTTGTAATACTGGTTTGGAAATCATTTTGCACTGAACAATGCTTGCAGTATTTGGGGGTCTTACACCTTTCAATGCTGGTTGAATTCCAGGGACATTGTCTTCCCTTGTGCCATCACACTTTACCAGCCACAGCTGTTTACACGTTGCTAGGCAACTCCGCACATATGTGATAGTGGCTGTTACTTCCTAAAGCCTCAAACTAAGGCTAGTTAATCCTAATTACAGGAACCATTGAGAATGTGGCCTACCTTTTCTGAGAGAGATCAATCTATTCCAGTGTGAATAATCCTAAAAGTGAAAACAGTGATTGCATGAGAAAGGTCTCTTCTTAAGTGTCAGGTGATCGCAAACTTTTTTTTACCCTGTGCTTTCCGCATACTCAGTGGGCCCCTCTGTAAGTGTCACCAATAGCCGTTGTACTTCCTTCATACCAGAACCTGCAGAAAAACAGCCTGACAGAAAGCAGACAGCAACTGATTGCCAACCCAAGAACTGGTGCCTGACTTGACCAGGAAGCAAGACAAGCAGCACCTCTCTCTTCTTTTTTTCCTCAAATTCCCCTTTCCTTTTGAAAGACCTGCTGAGGCTTCTGAGAGGAGTAAGGAAGTGTTGAGAGGTGTCCTGGAGGGCCAGGAGCCTTCCAGGACTTCCTGCTTTTCACATGAGTGGTCCAACAGCACTGTGTTCAAATTCAAGTTTTTCTGCCTAACCATTTGATCAAAACATTTGAACTAGACTACTATCTATGGGTTCAGGAAAGTAGTCAGCACAACAGAACTTCTGTCAAAGTTTCCATCAAGAGAGGTATGGCATTGTAAAGCCACATAGATATTAAAGTTCAAGGTAGTGTCTCATTGAGGTCTGCTCTCAGCTAAGGGCAGAAGGAACTTGAACCTTCCTGCTAACTAAACCACACTTAAATCTTGATTCTTCCAAAGGTGATCTCCTAGGCAAATACCTTTCCCAGTTCAAAAACATAATCACAAATCATAAGTTGCTAATTGATACTTTAGCCTGTTGTGGAGTCATTTTAGTGATGTCTGTGGGCACGTTATGTTAAAATCTAGGCCTGCTGCCTGTGCCCTTTAGCCTATTAATGTTTCATTTTATTTTATTTTATTCTTTTAGAAACAACCAAATTTTTGGTGATGTTTTATTTTCCTTCATCTTGCTGTCCTTTCTCCTAGGAAAGCATTTATATTGTTTACCACAACATTCTTTCTTTCTGTGCTTTATTCAAGGCTGCAACGAGATAGGATTGTCAGCACAAGTGGTACAGTGCGTCTCTACCATTTCACAGAAACATACGTATTTTTACCTGGGGACACTTTTCTCAGAACACTAGCTGTTTTATTATAAATATACTTCTCTGACCCACGCATGTTAGAGGGAGGTTCCAGACAGATGATCACGACCACATGCTGTCTGACTTCTTTATAGCTGCTCGTTGAGACTATCTTTTCCCTTTCCTACATGGGGATGGTGTCTCTATAGATGACAGGCTCTTTCACTACTGTCATACTCAGGTATAGGAGATGATGTCTTCCTGTGGGGACTTGAAGGGCGGATTTGGGCTTATCCTGCTGTGCTCTAACATAGAATATTAGTTGCGTAGTGAAGAATCACACATTTTGCATAGTGACAGTATGGTGGGTTGTTCTTGAGGTTACTTTTCTTGTCACCATTTTGATTCTAGTATGTTTCATCATCCTAATTGTTGCATCTCAAGTCATTTTACCTAAGATGTAGCTGAATGTTATTGAACCATTCCCTGCTTTTGTTTGTCTTTGTATGTGTGCGACAACTGTAACTGAGAGAAAAAGATGAGCTCTGATCCACCACAATTTCCCTGAGAAGTCACAATATAATGTCATGTGTCCGGTTACCACAGATCACCCCTGCTCTTGAGCAGAGGTAAGGTGCTGCTGGCCTGCCGGCAATGGATTAGCCTGACAGTTGTCACATGGTGTGGGATTGCACTCAGTTCCCCACAATTCAGATGATGCTGCCGTCCATATCCAGTAGCCCCATTGGTATAATGAGACCCAACTCAACAAGCCTTCAGAACTGAAAAGAGTCACAGTTGCGAACCTAGGATACTCCTCCCAACCTCAATTTGCATTCCTCCGGGCTTTTCTTATCTTCCAAAACAATGAGCTCCCTATTAACTTGGTTTCAGATCCTGACACCTGCTGCTTTACAAAAAAAATTAAAAAACAAGCTTCATTTTGAAGTTTAGAATTCAGAAAAATATATTAGCCTTCACTCTGGCCAAACTTCTTAAGCATGAATACACTTTCAGGTTAAATACATTCTATACGTCTCTTATGTCAAATATATAATGATTATAAAGAATAACATTTCTAAAATACTATAACCTATACATTCTTTCAAAACGATGATAATATATGGAATACATGAAACATTACATTCATCTGCACACTTTACTCGTATGTCTCACATTGCACCATGTTTAAATGAAAACATTTCTTATATTAAGCAGAAAACAAACACCCCTTAATTTTATGTTTTAAGAGATGTAATCGTACAGCCAAGTTACTTGTCCAAAATGTTACTTTTATCAAGAAAAAAAATGTACTACATTGATGAACCTTCAGCATCCGACAGGCTCCGCCCTTTTTGGAAGCAGCAAATATAGCACAAACCTATTTTGTAAAACATTTGATCTTATTGCAACCATCTCAATGTTTACCAACAACACAAATTTGCTGTGCTAGTAGCCAGTTTGTCGAATATTGTAGACAGCTTTCTAATCTTCAGATCATTCAAAATCACTCAAACTGATGAAATCAATGCACCAAAGATATCACCCACTATTTGTGCAGCACTAGCTCCTTGTCTAATTGTCAATTTTCATCTTCCACACAGGAGCTTCAAGATGCTCTGAATGACAGATCTTTGGAAATACTATTGGTAAAAAAATACATACCATGTCATCCTTTTGGCAACATGAAATATGCATACTACATCAAAAAACATGCTCACAATCACACTTCCTTACGAACAACGGAGCTGTATAGCTCTGATAAATGTGTATGCATAATTTCCCTTTATGTTGCCAGTCTAAAGGTAAAACTGGTAAATTATCTAGCACTTGATGTTCTATTTCTTCCTTCCTCAATCTGTGTTGTGTTCCAAGAACTTTATCTGTTTTGAATTTGGCTTTTAATTCTCTTCTTCAGGCTTCCACAAAATTCAACAGGTCAGATTGTGTCTATGTGGATATGCAGTGTCTAAAAGTTTTAATGATATGAAATATTTTCCTGTAATCTATGCACCTTTAAAATATGTGTTCTTATTCAGGTGCTTAAACAAAGAAACTTCTGGCAATCCTAAATCATAATTTGAAAAATAATATTGAAAACTTCCCTCATTGTAAAATATACTCAACAGGAAACTACAAGAAATACCATATGTTAATTGGATGTTGTGATATGTGACACCTTCTGACACAGAAGCAGGTAACTGCGTACAGATATAGCAGTCCATAGCATTCATTGTATTTACATATTTGTAAAGCAGCTTAAAATATGTGTTGTCTGAATAATGTCCTCTAGAATCACCTAGGTGTAATACGTTATCATTCGGCACATAAATATTATTATCCTTAGGACTAAGAGCTTGCAGGGAAGCACTGTGAGATAAAAAAAATTCTTCAGAACATGCAGAGGAAAACTCTCCTATTAGCAATCCTATTAATACTACAAGGGGAATAAGCATTAAGGTGGTCATTACAACCCTGGCGGTTGGTGTTAAAACGCCGGTAAAACCACAAACAGGCCGGCGGAAAAAAAATGGAATCACGACCGTGGCGGAAACCGCCAACAAAGACTGCCACTTTAACACTCAGACTGCCACAGCGGTACAAACAAACAACGGGGCGGTCACTGCCAACAGACAGACGGAGGACAATGTACCGCCCACAGTATCAAAACCTACCAATCCGCCACATTTTCCGGGGCGGATTCCCCGCGAACAAAAACATGGCGGAAACAGGACTTCGAAGGGAAAACGCTCACCTCTACACACCCCACAAGGAATCCGGACGCCATAGACCCCGAGCTCCAGATCCTGCCAGCCCTTATCTTCTTGCTCTTCTACCAGGAGCACGAACGCCGGTGGCGAAGACCACGGTGAGTACTGCACCTATGACACAGGGGAGGGGGGAGGGAAAAAACAGGGACACACACACGCAATACGCAACACCCCCACCCCCACCCTCACCCACGACAACACACACACTAATACAGCATGATACATTACAGTTACACCCCCCAACCCCCCTGGTAGAATGCAAAGACAAAAGGAAATGAGTGTAACCATCATAATATATTAAAATTCAGGATGCAAAAATATATATATATGCACTATAAACAAAATATACACCAAGAATAGTAGTCCAGGTAGTGCTCCATTGAAGTCCGTGGAACACTGGGCCCACACGGTATGGGCAAGGCCCACGCTCAATCCCCGACCATGATGGAGAGAACACTGCAAGGGCATCAGATAGCAATAAAACAGGCACCTCAGGGGGAAGGGAAAGGGGGGGCACCTCAGCCGGTTGAGTGCACAACGCCAAATCCACGAGGGGGCCACATGCCCACTGTTCCATCCTGGGGAGTGCAAAGCCACAGTCTCTCAAGTCTCTACAGTGGGTGGGTTGCCCACTGTACCATCCTGGGGAGTGCAAAGCCACAGTCTCCCAAGTCTCTACAGTGGGTGGGTTGCCCACCGTTCCATCCTGGGGAGTGCAAAGCCACAGTCTCTCAAGTCTAACTAGTGGGTGGTTTGCCCACTGCTTTATCCTGGGGAGTGCCCTTGGCGCCCATGGGCCAGCGGTGATAGTGGCGGCGGTGCCCTGTTCAGCGGTGCTAGTGGCGGCGGTGCCCTGTTCAGCGGTGCTTGTTGCGGCGGGGTCCTTTGCAGTGACTCCGCTGCTGGCGGTCCTGTCTGGCCCAGCGGGGCTGGTGCTAGCGGCCCTGTCTGGCCCAGCGGGGCTGGTGCTGGCGGTCCTGTCTGGCCCAGCGGGGCTGGTGCTGGCGGTCCTGTCTGGACCAGCAGGGCTGGTGCTGGCGGTCCTGTCTGGCCCAGCGGGGCTGGTACTGCCAGTCCTGTCTGGCCCAGTGGGACTGGGGCTGGTGCTGGCAGTCCTTCATGGCCCAGCGGGGCTGGTGCTGGCAGTCCTTCATGGCCCAGCGGGGCTGGTGCTGGTGCTGGCGGAGGCCTCCTGGGCAGCTGTGTTGGAGGCGTTGGCCTCCTGGGTAGCAGGGCTGGTGGTGGTGTCCTCCTGTGCAGCAGGGCTGGTGGCGGTCGTCTCCTGGGCAGCAGGGCTGGTGCTGGCGGTGGCCTTCTGGGCCAGCGGGGATGATGGAGGTGGCCTCCTGGGCAGCAGGGCTTATGCTGGCGGTGGCCTCCTGGGCAGCGGGGATGATGGCAGTGGCCTCCTGGCCAGCAGGGCTGGTGGCGGTTGCCTCCTGGGCAGCAGGGCTGGTGCTGGCGGTGGCCTCCTGGGCAGCGGGGATGATGGCGGTGGCCTCCTGGGCAGCAGGGCTGGTGGCGGTCGCCTCCTGTGCAGCGGGGATGATGGCGGTCTTCTCCGCAGTGCTGCTCTTCCCAGCCTTGCTGACTTTCTTGTGGCCCTTCCCCACCTTGGAAGGTGTCGCAGCTGAATCCACACTCCCACATGTACCCATGGGAGCGGCTTTGGTGGCTGGAGTCTTCCCCCTCTCCCGCCGGGCACTGGGCAACTTTTTATGCTTGACAAGTGGGGGACTGTCTGTGCTGTGGCTCCATGCCACACTGGCTGCCCTGGTGGCCGGTGCACTCCAGATTCCGGTGACTACAGGCACCACTGGTCCCGAAGATGTTGTGGCTGAGGTGCTAGGTTGGAACCTGGAGAGTCCGGCCCTAGGAGATGGACGGGGTGGGAGAGGTGTGGGAAAGAAGTCATGGTTGGAGAGGAAAAAAAATTTGTGAACACTGAGACGGGTAGCTGGAGGGGGTTTGGGAGTGGAGGAAGAGGTTGTGGTTGTAGGAGGTGTTCGTTTGGTGACTTTGGGTGAAGGTGCATGCGCTGGAGGCTGTCGTGAGGTGGATGGCTGTTGAGTGGTTGTGTACCTGCGTTTGTGTATCTTGGGAGGGGGCGTCACAGACACACTGGGAGAGGACACAGGGGACGTGTGAATGGCAGTGGGGGTGGTGACTGCAGGTAAGCGGGGTGTGGTGGTGTGTGTGCTGGTGATGGAAGTAGTGGCTGTAGATGTAGTGCATGCAGGTGTGAGTGTAGATGAGACAGGGAGGGAGGAGGGAGATGAGGAGGAGGGGGACACAGTGGAGGCAGTGGATGTTGGTGTGTCTGCATGTGTGTGATGATTGCGTGAGTGCCTGTGGGATGTGTGGTGCTTATGTTTGCCAGAGCTTCCCTTGTGTGTTGACGTGTGTGCATGCTGGTCTGAAGGTGTGCTTGGGATAGGCTGAGGTAGAAGGGATTGGGTCTGGGTGGAGGAAGTTAGAGGGGGGAGGCTAGAGACAGGGACAATGGCTGCCATCAGTGCTGAGGGCAGAGTCTGAAAAGCTTGCTGAAGGGCCGCCTGACCAGAATGAATGCCCTCCAGGAATGCATTTGTTTGTTGCAACTGCCTTTCTACACCCTGGATGGCATTCAAAATGGTAGACTCCCCAACAGTGAGGGACCTGAGGAGGTCAATGGCATCCTCACTGAGGGCAGCAGGGGTAACTGGGGCAGGGGCTGAGGTGCCTGGGGTGAAGGTGATGCCAACCCTCCTGGGTGAGCGGGCACGGGGAAAAGGCTGAGGGGCTGCTGGAAGGGCGGTGCTGGTGGGGGGGTGGCGGCTGTACCTGTAGATGCGGAGGGCACAGATGTTGCCACCACCACAAGGGAGCTCCCATCAGAGGACGAGTCCGTGTCACTGGTGTCAGCTCCTGTCCCTGCCATGGAGCTCCCCTCGCCCTCAGTCCCACTGGTGAACTCTGAGTCCGTAGTGTCACCCTCCAGGGCCATGTGGGATGCAGCTCCCACCTGCTCCGGTGCCCCTGCTCCTCCGCCTGATGATGCTAATGCACACAAGAACAGGGAGACCACAAAAAGGGGGGGGGCAACAGAAGAAAGACATGCTGAGTGCATGCATTACCGCTACCGTTGGCGGACACGACAGACACAGAAGCCCCCTGCACTACGCCACGGACGTGGCCTCCACTGTTCAATCCCTGGGACATGCCCTACACGGCTATGGACGACATCTGCACACATTGATGACACAGGAGCCTGGCTTGGTGTACTTGGCACTCTACACAGGTGGGTTTGGGGTGCCACAGGGTCTGCCAGAACAAGGGGACCTAACTAGCATACTCACCCTGGCCTAGGGAAACCCAAAGCCCACCTCCCCCACCCAGACACCTCTACTGTGCGTGAAATCAGCAGAATGAGAGTGTACTCACCCCCCGGTGGCTGCTGTGATGCCCTCAAGCACCCATCCAACTCCGGGTACACCACCGCCAGGATCCTGAACATCATGGGGGTCATGGTGCAACGGGCACCCCTCCCACGTTGGGAGGCCATCCCCAGCTGGGCCACCGCCGTCTTCTTGCTCCAGCGGCGAATGTCCTCCCATCTCTTACGGCAGTGGGTGCTCCATCTGTGGTAGACCCCCAGGGTCCGGACGTCCTTGGCGATGGCACGCCAAATATATTTTTTCTGGCGGGCGCTGACCTACATGAATTGTACAGGGGGAAAATAAAAGTTATTACCAAATGCACCGTCACAGTCATTGGTCCCCATCCCTACCCTTGCAATGATGCACATGCACTCACCGTTGTTTTCCAACGTGTTGTCTGCCCTGCTGAAACACATGCGGAGCTACATCGTTTTCCCTCAGGTGGAGGATTTGCCTGCAGTGAAAGGAGACTTCTATGCCCTGGGACATATCCCCAACATCATAGGTGCCATTGATGTGAGCCATGTGGCTTTGGTACCCCCCGCAGGAGTGAACAGGTGTACAGAAACCGGAAGAGTTATCATTCCATGAATGTGCAGATGGTGTGTTTGGCAGACCAGTACATCTCCCATGTTAATTGCCAAGTTCCCTGGCTCAGTGCATGACGCTTACATTCTGAGGAATAGCAGCATCCCTTATGTGTTGGGTCAACTCCAGAGGCACCATGTGTGGCTATTAGATGAACACCTGGAAGCAAGTCTGTGGGAATGGTTGTCTGGGGATATCCCTACAGGTTAGTGCATGTCTAACAGTTGTCCCTCGCCATTTGCAGGTGACTCTTGTTACCCCAACCTGTCATGGCTACTGACCCCAGTGAGGAATCCCAGGACAAGGGCAGAGGAACGCTACAATGAGGCCCATGGGCGAACTCAGCAGATAATAGAGCGGACCTTCGGCCTCCTGAAGGCGAGGTTCAGGTGCCACCATATGACAGGTGGATCCCTATTCTACTCACCAAAGAAGGTGTGCCAGATCATCGTGGCCTGCTGTATGCTTCACAACTTAGGTTTGTGATGACAGGTGCCTTTTCTGCAGGAGGATGGTCCAGATGGCGGTGTTGTTGCAGCTGTGGAGCCTGTGGACAGTGAAGACCAGGAAGCAGAAGAAGACGACAGAGACAACAGGAACTCAGTGATCCTGGAATATTTCCAGTGAGACACAGGTAAGAATACAAACCTGCCTACTACATGTACTTTAACACTACTACCTCTCTACTGTCTGCCGTTTTTACCCAGTGTATGGTCACTGAGTTGTCACTTTCCCTTACGATTTAACAGATGTTGGCCCCACAGTGTGACATCTGCTTTGTTTCCTCATGGACTAGAGCTGTGTGACATAGGTATGTTGACATTACAATTGAAAGAGCATTTTGTCACTGTAATTGCTAATACACCATGTCGAAATCACTATTGGTGGGGGTTGTAAAATGGTGAGGGGTGATGGTGGAGGAATGTCCATGGCAGAGTCCAGTCTATTAGTCTCACAGATGCATTGCCCAAATGGGCATAGGAAGTGGAGCTGGGGCAGTTTGAGGATGGACAGGGTGACAAAGTGGGACAGACAGATGACATTCAGGTTGGTCTCATTTCTTGGCGGGGGTCTTGGCATTGTTCTCTGTCTTTGTCCTGGATCTCAAGGACCGCTTGCAGGGTGGTTCTCCCTCTGCAGGGGGTGGGGTGCTGGTGTGGTGGTCCTGTGGCGGTGCCTCCTGTCCACTAGCGCCGGCGGAGCTGGTGGGCAGTTCATCATCCAGGCTAGTGTCAAGGGCCCCTTGTTGTGCCACTGTGTCCCTCCTGGTGTTGAGTACTTCCTTCAGCACCCCTACGATGGTGCCCAGGGTGGAATTGATGGCTCTGAGTTCCTCCCTGAAGCCCAAATACTGTTCCTTTTGCAGGCGCTGGGTCTCCTGAAACTTGGTCAGTACCGTTGCCATTGTATCCTGGGAGTGGTGGTAGGCTCCCATGATGTTGGAGAGGGCCTCGTGGAGAGTGGGTTCCCTTGGCCTGTCCTCCCCCTGTCGCACAGCAGCCCTCTCAGTTCCCCTGTGTTCCTGGGCCTCTGTCCCCTGGACCGTGTGCCCACTACCACTGCCCCCAGGTCCCTGGTGTTGTTGGGGTGGTGGGTTAGCCTGGGTTCCCTGTAGTGGTGGACATTCTGCTGATTGATGTGTCCTGGGGACAGAGGTATGGACCCGCTGGGTGGATGCTGTGCTGGTGTTTCCAGAGGGGGGAAGCTCTGTAGTGGCCTGTGACTGTGTGAGGGGAACTGACTGTCCTGAGGTCCCCGATGGGCCGGGCTGGTCATCTAGATCCAGTTGGACAGAGCTGCTGTCATCACTGTGGGCCTCTTCTGTTGGTGGTGTGGACATGTATGGACCCTCCTGTCCGGTGACGTTGGGTAGGGTTCCTGCAGGGGTATAAAAGGATGTTTATTACATCTGTATGTGCCATGGTTTGCAATAGGTGGGTGACCGTGTACCCCAGTGCTTGCATTCCTGTGTGGGACCTTGTGTTATGGTGGTTTAGTGGGGTGTATGGGTATGTGCAGTGGCCATGCTTTGGTGATGGGTGTCCATGCTTGGTTGTTGCATGCAGGGCTTGGTGTTGCAATGGGTGGTTTGTGATGTTGGGACATTTGTGAGGAGTTGGAGTGATGGGGGTGAGGGTGATGGTGGGGGTATTTGATGGCATGCAGGTAGGGTGGGGGATGTAATAGTTAAGATTTGACTTACCAGAGTCCATTCCTCCATCTACTCCTGCGAGGCCCTCAGGATGCAGAATCGCCAAGACCTGCTCCTCCCATGTTGTTAGTTGTGGGGGAGGAGGTGGGGGTCCGCCGCCAGTCCGCTGAACCGCAAGGTGGTGTCTTGAAACCACAGAACACACCTTCCCCCGTAGGTCGTTCCATCTCTTCCTGATGTCATCCCGATTTCTTGGGTGCTGTCCCACCGTTTTGACCCTGTCCACTATTCTGCGCCATAGCTCCATCTTCCTAGGTATGGAGGTGTGCTGCACCTGTGATCCGAATAGCTGTGGCTCTACCCGGACGATTTCCTCCACCATGACCCTGAGCTCCTCCTCAGAGAACCTGGGGTGTTTTTGCCGTGCCATGGGGTGGTGTGGGTGATGTGTGGGGTGGTGTGTGTACTGATAAGTGGGGTGATATTTAGTGGTGTGTTGTGTGAGGTGTGTGGAAGTTCTGTGGGTGATGGTATTGTGTGCTTGTGGATGCTTGGTAGTTGTTTGTGGTGTCTCTCTCTGGCCTTCTCTCGGTAATTGTGGTCGTAGGGGTTTGTGGGTGATGTGGGTGTGTGTTTTATATTGTAATGGGTGTGTGGGAGTGGTGTGTGTATGTGTATCAGGTGTGTGTATTTCGAATTGTCCAATGTGGCTGTGTTTTGTAAATGTGTGTGTATTTTGAGCGCGGCGGTGTGTACCGCCAATGGAATACCGCGGTTGAAAGAAAGCCGCGTGGATTCGTGTGTCGGGATAGTATGGGCATATTTCTGTTGGTGTGACGGTGGAGGTTTTGTTTTCGCCAGTTTATCACTGACCTTTGGTGTGGAGGACTTGAATTTTGGCGGATTTCGAGCTGTGGATCATAATAGCTGTGGCGGATTTCCGCGGCGGTGTGTTGGCGGTCTTCTGCACGGCAGTAAGCGGCTTTTACCGCCAATGTTGTAATGACCACCAAAGTCACCTATTGTGCATCTACTTTGGCTCCATTACATCTTTAGAATCAGAGCTATTATCAAAATAAGTACTGCAGTAGCAAAACATATCTTTATTGGTTTCACCGATGTGAACAGCGACAAAGTTTAAAGTTCATAGTTTGTAAAACAGCAATGTGTAAATATTTGTGAGACTTCCTTAGTGCTACTAATTGACAACCCTCTTTCATTTTCTACTGGTGTCTAGGAAATCTTCCAAATTCTCTATCCCAGTGAATATAAATGTCTAGTATTTACACAAACCAAGTTCATTGATGGCAGTGAAAATTCAAAATACAACTGAACCGCAATGTTCAGTTCATGGAGGTTCAATCGAACCAGTATGTTAATTCCAACAATCTCAGAACTCTGTATCTGTGACTGTGTAATTTGCGAAGTAAGTCCATTCTGGCGAAGAATACCTATGACTAGGAAGTCTTGTTTTCTTTGATCTTAGCACTACACCTTTCTTGTTACTTTCACTATGATCGGAGCTTTCAGTTTCTTTGGCAATCATTGGTGGCACACGTTCTTTAGGCAGTCCCACTTTCCCTCTTCCCTCCTTCTGGGGCAACGTTCATCCCCTTTGACTCTCTTTCTTCCAGCACTATTTCCTTCTTCAGGGTCTGATTCTGAGTTTAACTCATTCACCACATGGCGAGGTTTGTTTATCCCTGTTTCGGTCTCAGACATGACTTGCTCAAGACCCCCTTCAGCATGATTGAGTGCTGTTTCAGGCTCAGTTTGGTCCCTGACAGCAAGTCTGCCCTGTTCTTGTCATATCTCTTTTACCACTGGTTCCCCTGGAAAGAGTCACTGATGAGCAAACACTCAACTCTGCAAGTGTGGGAAGCGTGTATTCAGTTGGGGAGACCTCCACACTTTACAACTGTCATTGTCGCTAGAATCACCTGGTAAGGCCACGCTAATGAGGTTCCAGAAATGTCTCCTCATCAAGGCCCAATTGCCGGGTTTAAAGTCATAACATTGTTCTTGATACAGAAGTGTTGTGGCTGCTCCAACCTGATAAGACGCAGAATGTACCACATCAGCTACTCCTTTCAATAGTCTAGGACCACATCATCAGTAATATTCGCATGTGCATTCGCAGAAATCGCTGGCAGCCTCATCGCTCTCTCTGTTATGATCTCATGAGGGGACAGTCCAGTCTTTCGATGAGGTACACTGCACAGACTCATTAAGAGGCAGAGCTTTCAGGCCATTTCAATGACATTGAAACACCCATTTGTGCCAGTCTGGATTTCAGGGCGCCATTAACCTGTTCTACAAGACCCGAAGCCTTAGGTCTCCAACTACAATGTAATTGCTGCTCCATTTCCAAAGCTGCACACAACAATTTCAGGATCTCATTGTTGAAATGAGTTCCTCGATCTGATTCCAAAGAGGTGGAAGTACAAAACCTAAGAATAAGTTCCCTCAAAAACAGTGTAGCTACAGTGAGTCTAGTTGAATCGACCCAACAGGAAAAGACACATACTACAACTAAAATATATCTCAATCCATTGCACACGGTCATCTCAATGAAATCCATTTGTATACTGTTAAAAGGTCCACCTGGCCTTCCTATGTAACTACAATTCTTTAACCAACATTGTTCTGTTTACACAGATCTATAATACAGTGCTTCAGCCATCAACCTGAGTTAGTCTCATCCATTCCTTCATTTGTGAATTCACCACTGAATGTACAAACATTGAGTGCTCAGTATTTGCGACCTCTTCAGAGTACCTTTTGCCCAAAGTCACATAATCATCTCAGGAACGATGTGCAGGGCACATAACCCCTACGGTGCCTTGGACGAGGTGGTCTCGTCCCAGCACACGGTTCCCGTGTGCCTGTGACGAGACCACCTCGTCCTGCACTGGGCCCATGGGGGAAGCGTTACCGCTACCCCCATTGGCCCCCCACCCACACCCCAAGTTCCTTCCCCTTCCACCCCTGACCCCCCTCGGCAATCTGATTACGTCAGCGCGCTCACAGCGCACCAACGTCATCAGAAGCTGCCTAGGACGCGTGGGAAGCCATTTGCTTTCAGCACGAGGGGAGAGAAGACTTAAAAAGGTAAGTCTCTCTCTTTTGGGGGTTTTGGGGGGGGAAAACAGACATGGGGGAAAGGAAAGTGTTTTTCCTTCCCCCCTGTGCATGTTTTCAGTGGATTCCTGGTCCACGATCGTGGGCGGGGCCCGCAATCGTGGACCAGGAATCCCCACTAGGCACCAGGGATTTATTTTCATGTTTATTTTTGGGAGCGACCCCATGGGCAATTGTTTATCCTATTTCGGCCCCCCATGGGGGCAGATCAGCCGTTTTTTCGAAAACCACTAGACACCAGGGATTTTATTTTCATTATGATTTTTGGGGAGCGACCCCTTGGGGGCCATAAATAATCCTATTTCGGCCCCCCTGGGGGCAGATCGGCCATTTTTTCGGCTGATCTGCCCCCGGGGGGGTTAAAAACCACTAGACCACCAGAGATTATGTTTACCTTATGTTTTTGGGCAGCGACCCCTTAGGGAATGGTCCCTGCCCCGGGGGGAATAATTTTTTATATGTTTCGGCCCCCCGGGGCTAGATAGGCCATGTTTTTGGCCGATCTCGCCCCCGGGGGGGTCGAAACCCACTAGGCTGCAGGGATTGTGTGGTGTGTGTGTTTTGTGTGTTTGGGGGCACCCCTTGGGCAAGGGTCGCCCCCCCAATGGAATGGGGGAAAAATTTGTATTGCCCATTCCTGCCCCCCCTTGGGGGTAGATGGGCCTGTTTTTTTAGGCCCATCTGCCCCCAAGGAGGGCAGAAACCACCAATACGCCAGGGATTATTTTTTTTTGTTCCCCTTTTTTTGTTTTGTGCTGGGGTGCCCCCATTGGGGGCACAGAGCTGTTGGCCATTTCTGCCCCCCCTTGATCTGCCAATTTTCTTTACTGCCCTCTGCCCCCAAGCAGGGATCCTTTTTGTGTGTTTTGTGTACTGGGGGTGCCCCCTTTGACAAGGGTATACTCCGGAAGGGGGCACAGAGCTGTTGGCCATTTCTGCCCCCCTTGGGGGCAGATTCGCCTATTTTTTTAAGCCCATCTGCCCCCAAAGGGGGTAGAATCCACTTAGGCACCAGGGATCTTGTGTGTGTATGTGTTTTGTGTGGGTGGGGGGGCGGCCCCTTTGGCAAGCGTCGCTCCCCAAAGGGGGTCACATTACTGATTACCATTTCTGCTCCCCTTGAGGGCAGATCTGGCTATTTTTTTAGGCCTATCTGCCCCCAAGGGGGCAGAAGCCACCAAGACATGAGGGGAATTTTGTTTTTTTTGCTCCCCTTAGTGTTTTTTGTGCTGGGGGCACCCCTATTTTCCCCCTTTGACAAGAGTCACCCCCCCCTCCCGAAACAGGGTACAGAGCTATTGGGCATTTCTGCTTCCTTGGGGGCAGATCGGCCAATTCTTTTTAGGCCCATTTGCCCCCAAGGGGGGGCAGAAGCCACTTAGGCACCAGGGACAATTTCTAAGTTTTTGGTAGCAGGGTGTTTGTCAACTGGCGAAGTATTTGTATTTATGATTATACCAGTTTATTTCTTCTTTTTTTCTATTTCAAAGCTTTTGCTTTCTTTGCTGTGGATCCTTGCGGTTTTGGCAGTAGTTGTCCTGGGGTTTGCATAGTTGCATGTTTTAGGTAAGTGAAAGCAATTTACTCCAAAGAAGTATTGTTGACATGCATGAATGACATGTTTGTAGGTGGTGTACTAAATGCAGTATTGTGTGTGAAATTGTCCTTAGATTTGAGCACAATGATATTTGTGTTGTCATATGTCTAATTTGCTTTTTTCTTTTTAGTGGGTTATCATTGGTGATTGCTGTGTTTGTGCAAAGTAGTTGCTGGTGAGTAGCTTTTTCAGGCAAGTGAGTGGTATAGTTTTGTGATAAAGCTACACTTTGTTTATTACTTATTTTAGTGCTAGTTGTTGGCAATCCATTTGTTGTTAGTGAGGACCATGACTAGCCGCAGAGTGACCGCTTGCAGGTTGTTGGCACGCTCTTTGAGTCGTCTTCAGACCATGATTACGAGACTGACTGCATCTGAGGCAGAGGAGGAAGTGAGAGATTCTGGCAGTGAGTTTTCTGTCCGAGAGGATTCTTCTGATGAGGAAGCCACTCTCAGTGCAGATGAAAGGCCTGTTTTAGAGGAGGACATTGATGTGCCAAGAGTGCAGCAGCCTGGGGCTGAAGGGTTTCCCATTAGAAGACCTGACACCTGGATTGCCCCAAACATGGAGCAGTCACAGTTACCTGCATTTACTGGTCTCCCAGGGTGTAGAGTCAATATGGAAAACATTTTGCTTGTCAATTTCTTTCACTTGTTTATGGACGATGTATTTTTGGAAGAGATTGTGGAGCAGACTAATTTGTATGCAGAGCAATATTTGAGTGACAACGCTGCCAGACTTAGGCCTCAGTCTAGAGCTACTCAGTGGGTTCCCACATATCTGGAAGAGATGAAAATGTTTTTAGGTTTGACTTTTTGGATGGGGTTGATAAGGAAGCTGTCACTGGCTTCTTATTGGTCTACTAGTCCCTTGATGGCAACTGCTGTATTCCCTACAACTATGACACGTAATCGCTATTTGCTTCTTCTTCGTATGCTGCATTTTGTAGACAATGCTTTAGCCTTGCCACGAGATCACCCTGATTGTGACCGTCTTTTTAAAATTAGGCCTGTCCTTGATCATTTTGTAGATCAGTTCTCAGAGGTCTATGTTCCAGGTAAAGAGATAAGTGTGGACGAGTCTTTGGTCCTTTTCAAGGGGCGTTTAGTTTTTAAGCAGTATATTCCTAGTAAGAGGGCACAGTATGGGATTGAATTGTATATGCTGTCAGAAAGCAGTACAGGATACGTGTATAATTTCCGGGTCTACACTGGTAGGGAATCCAGTATTGACCCTCCTGGTTGTCCGGCCACTTTTGGAGTTAGCGAAAAAATTGTGTGGGAACTTTGTAGACGACTGTTTGACAAAGGTCACCATTTGTATGTAGATAATTTCTAAACTGGAGTGTAGTTGTTCAAGGAGTTGTTTAGAGTGGACACTGTTGCTTGTGGCACAATCCGTTCTAACCAGAAAGGCTATCCAAGGGAGCTTGTCTGTAAAAAACTTGAGAGGGGACAGTGCAGTGCCTTGCAGAATAATGAGCTGCTAGCTCTGAAATTTTGAGACAGGAGGGATGTGTACATGCTATCTATCATCCATGATGAGAGTACTTCCCCTGTGACTGTTTGGGGTCAGGTTGCCAAAGTTTGAAAACCTGCATACATTTTAGACTACAATAGGCACATGGGTGGTGTTTATAGAGTAGATCAGAGGTTGGAACCTTACACTGCTCTTCGTAAGTCTTACGTGTGGTATAAAAAGTTGGCCCTACATTTATTTAATTTGACAACTTTTAATGCTTTTATTGTGTTCAAGGATTGTTCACCTGAGTCAAGGATGAAATTTGTTAAATTTCAGGAGTCAGTGATAGAGAGGCTTATTTTGGTAGAACAGGCAAGAGTTCCTAGAGTAGCAGTGGTGGAGGATGTGGCTAGATTGAAAGATTGTCACTATCCAGATCACATTCCTCCCACTCCCAAAAAAGACTTGCCCACTACGAAATGTAAAGTATGTGCCCGAAGAGGTATCCGGAGGGAAAGCCCGATGTACTGTCCCGATTGCCCTTCAAAGCCTGGGCTGTGTGTGGCCAGCTGTTTTAGAAGATACCACACAAAAAAAAAAAATCTGGGAAATATCGTGAGCGTAAAATGCCTTTTTTATATTTTCATATGTTCAGTTTCATGGTTGGCATTACTGTCATGTATTTAGTTAGAGCTTTTGTGTTTGTAGTTTTGTACTTATTTTATAATTCATTAGTGGTTTCTTTGTTGTTTATAAACAAAAAAAAAGTGATGGTGGTGTGGATGGGGTGGCGCTTGGCTGGCAGTGTGGGTGGGGTGGCGCTTGGCTGGCGGTGTGGGCGGAGTGGGGCTTGGCTGCCGTTGTGCGTGGGGTGGCGATTGGCTGGTGGTGTGCGTGGGGTGGCGCTTGGCTGGCGGTGTAGGTGGGGTGGCGCTTGGCTGGCTGTGTGCTCGGGGTGGCGATTGGCTGGCAGTGCCAGACAAACGTCAGTCCACACACTCCCATCAGCTAGTGTGACTGCTGTATCAGGTATGTGGGCATATGTAAGTGATGGGCCCTTGAGGGGCGCTGTCTGTCGATTTGAGTGTTGTAATGGGCTGGGCCCGTAGCTGGCGGCGTGAATGGTTTTGTGCATGTCATCTATGAAAGGTGTGTGAATGGACTGTAAAACGGTTAGTGCCTTGACGCGGCTTTACAGCTCACGAGCTGTGAGTCATTGGTTCAGTTTTTGGCCTTTCAGTTATTAACAGTGCATTTCACTTTTGTGAAATCTCTTGTTAATAAAATTTGATCTACTGAACCATCACTCACCCTCGTGCCAAATCCAACCAGTATGTGTGGTACAAATGACAAAACCTGCTCCGCTGTAATCAGGCGTCGCAGCACACCTGTGACACGCTAGGTGTCTCAGGTGTGACCCCGATGATGAAGCATTCCACCAACTTGATTGGTGGGTGAGGCGTATTTTTCACATAACCTAAGTGCATTTCTTTTCACAATTTTAATGTTTGGCACATCACGGACGTACGTGGACACATCAAAATGATATATAGCAAAACCAACTGTTTTGGGGGGAAGGGGCACCTCAGTTTTAGGTTCTGGGTGCAGCCTTCATCTAGGGAAACCTACCAAACCCACATCTTTTTTAAACTAGACACCCCAAGGAGTCCAGGGAGGTGTGGCTTGCGTAAATCCCCCAACCTTTTCTTACCCAGACTCTTCTGCAATCCTCAAAATTTGCTTAAAAAACATATTTTCCTGACTTTTCTTAGTAGGATCACCGCTCCAGCACAAAATTCCTACTCCCCAGCATTCCCCTCAGTCTCCCAAGTAAAATGACACCTCACTTGTGTCGGTCCCCAAAGCAGAGTCAGCCTAAAGATGTATAAAAGAAGAATATGTGCTTATCAAATCGCTGTGCTATCCCCTCAATTTCTACAAGTTTTTGGCCTTTTCCTGTCGCGGGCACTAGACCTACCCACACAAGAGAGGTATCATTTTTATCGGGAGACTTGGGGGAAAACTGGGAGGAAGGAAATTTGTGGCTCCTCTCAGATTCCAGAACTTTCTGGCACCGAAATGTGAAGAAAATTTGTTTTTTTTTTGCCAAATTCTGAGGTTTGGAAAGGATTCTGGGTAACAGAACCTGGTGAGAGCCCCACAAGCCACCCCATCTTGGATTCCCCTAGGTCTCTAGTTTTCACAAATGCACAGGTTTGATAGGTTTCCCTAGGTGCCAGTTGAGCTAGAGGCCAAAATCCACAGGTAGGCACTTTGCAAAAAAACACCTCTGTTTTCTGTGGAAAAATGTGATGTGTCCACGTTGTGTTTTGGGGCATTTCCTGTCACGGGCACTAAGCCTACCCACACAAATGAGGTATATTTTTTTTCGGGAGACTTGGGGGAATGCTGGGTGGAGGGAAATTTGTGGCTCCTCTCAGATTCCAGAACTGTCTGTCACCGAAATGTGAGGAAAAAAGTTTTTTTAGACACATTTTGAGGTTTGCATAGGAGTCTGGGTATCAGAACCTGGTGAAAGCCCCACAAGTCACCCCTTCTTGGATTTCCCTAGGTCTCTAGCTTTAAAAAATGCACAGGTTTGGTAGGTTTCCATAGGTGCCGGCTGAGCTAGATGCCAAAATCCACAGGTAGGCACTTTGCAAAAAACACCTCTGTTTTCTGTGGAAAAATGTGATGTGTCCATGTTTTGTTTTGGGATATTTCCTGTCGCGGGCACTAGGCCTACCCACACAAGTGATGCATCATTTTTATCAGGAGACTTGGGGGAACGCTGGATGGAAGTAAATATGTGCCTCCTCTCAGATTCCAGAACTTTCTGTCATAGAAATGTGAGGAAAAAGTGTTTTTTTAGCCAAATTTTGAGGTTTGCAAAGGACTCTGGGTATCAGAACCTAGTGAGAGCCCCACAAGTCACCCCATCTTGGATTTCCCTAGGTCTCTAGTTTTCATAAATGCATAGGTTTGGTAGGTTTCCCTAGGTGCCGGCTGAGCTAGAGGCCAAAATCCACAGGTAGGCACTTTGCAAAAAACACCTCTGTTTTCTGTGGAAAAATGTGATGTGTCCATGTTTTGTTTTGGGGCATTTCCTGTCGCAGGCACTAGGCCTACCCACACAAGTGATTCATAATTTTTATCGGGAGACTTGGGGGAACGCTTGGTGGAAGTAAATATGTGCCTCCTCTCAGATTCCAGAACTTTCTGTCATAGAAATGTGAGGAAAAAGTGTTTTTTTAGCCAAATTTTGAGGTTTGCAAAGGATTCTGGGTATCAGAACCTGGTGAGAGCCCCACAAGTCACCCCAACTTGGATTCCCCTAGGTCTCTAGTTTAAAAAAATGCACAGGTTTGGTAGGTTTCCCTGGGTGCCGGCTGAGCTAGAGGCCAAAATCCACAGGTAGGCACTTTGCAAAAAACACCTCTGTTTTCTGTGGAAAAATGTGATGTGTCCACGTATTCTTTTGGGGCATTTCCCTTTGCGGGCACTAGGCCTACCCACACAAGTGAGGTATCATTTTTATCGGGAGACTTGGGGGAATGCTGGGTGGAGGGAAATTTGTGGCTCCTCTCAGATTCCAGAACTGTCTGTCACCGAAATGTGAGGAAAAAGTTGTTTTCTTAGCCAAATTTTGAGGTTTGCAAAGGAGTCTGGGCATCAGAACCTTGTGAGAGCCCCACAAGTCACCCCATCTTGGATTTCCCTAGGTCTCTAGTTTTCATAAATGCATAGGTTTGGTAGGTTTCCCTAGGTGCCGGCTGAGCTAGAGGCCAAAATCCACAGGTAGGCACTTTGCAAAAAACACCTCTGTTTTCTGAGGAAAAATTTGATGTGTCCACGTTGTGTTTTGGGGCATTTCCTGTCGCGGGCACTAGGTCTACCCACACAAGTGATTTATCATTTTTATCGAGAGACTAGGGGGAACGCTGGGTGGAAGGAAATTTGTGGCTCCTCTCATATTCCAGAACTTTCTGTCACCAAAATGTGAGGAAAAAGTGTATTGTTAACCAAATTCTGAGGTTTGCAAAGGATTTTGGGCAGCAGAACCTGGTGAGAGCCCCACAAGTCACCCCATCTTGGATTTCCCTGGGTCTCTAGTTTTAAAAAATGCACAGGTTTGGTAGGTTTCCATAGGTGCCGGCTGAGCTAGATGCCAAAATCCACAGGTAGGAACTTTGCAAAAAAACCCTCTGTTTTCTGTGGAAAAATGTGATGTGTCCATGTTTTGTTTTGGGGCATTTCCTGTCGCGGGCACTAGGCCTACCCACACAAGTGATGCATCATTTTTATCAGGAGACTTGGGGGAACGCTGGGTGGAAGTAAATATGTGCCTCCTCTCAGATTCCAGAACTTTCTGTCATAGAAATGTGAGGAAAAAGTGTTTTTTTTTGCCAAATTTTGAGGTTTGCAAAGGATTCTGGGTATCAGAAACTGGTGAGAGCCCCACAAATCACCCCAACTTGGATTCCCCTAGGTCTCTAGTTAAAAAAAATGCACAGGTTTGGTAGGTTTCCCTAGGTGCCGGCTGAGCTAGAGGCCAAAATCCACAGGTGGGCACTTTGCAAAAAACACATCTGTTTTGTGTGGCAAAATGTGATGTGTCCACGTTGTGTTTTGGGGCATTTCCTGTCGCGGGCACAAGGCCTACCCACACAAGTGAGGTATAATTTTTATCGGGAGACTTGGGGGAACTCTGGGTGGAGGGAAATTTGTGGCTCCTCCCAGATTCCAGAACTGTCTGTCACTGAAATGTGAGGAAAAAGTTATTTTTTTTAGCCAAATTTTGAGGTTTGCAAAGGAGTCTGGGTATCAGAACCTAGTGAGAGCCCAACAAGTCACCCCATCTTGGATTTCCCTAGGTCTCTAGTTTTCATAAATGTATAGGTTTGGTAGGTTTCCCTAGGTGCCGGCTGAGCTAGAGGCCAAAATCCACAGGTAGGCACTTTGCAAAAAACACCTCTGTTTTCTGTGGAAAACTGTGATGTGCCATGTTTTGTTTTGGGGCATTTCCTGTCGCGGGCACTAGGCCTACCCACACAAGTGATGCATCATTTTTATCGGGAGACTTGGGGGAACGCTGGGTGGAAGTAAATATGTCCCTCCTCTCAGATTCCAGAACTTTCTGTCATAGAAATGTGAGGAAAAAGTGTTTTTTTAGCCAAATTATGAGGTTTGCAAAGGATTCTGGGTATCAGAACCTGGTGAGAGCCCCACAAGTCACCCAATCTTGGATTCCCCTAGGTCTCTAGTTTTAAAAAATGCACAGATTTGGTAGGTTTCCCTAGGTGCCGGCTGAGCTAGAGGCCAAAATCCACAGGTAGGCACTTTACAAAAAACACCTCTGTTTTCTGTGGGAAAATGTGATGTGTCCACGTTGTGTTTTGGGGCATTTCCTGTCGTGGGCACTAGGCCTACCCACACAAGTGAGGTATAATTTTTATCGGTAGACTTGGGGGAATGCTGGGTGGAGGGAAATTTGTGGCTCCTCTCAGATTCCAGATCTGTCTGTCACCGAAATGTGTGGAAAAACTTGTTTTTTTTAGCCAAATTTTGAGGTTTGCAAAGGAGTCTGGGCATCAGAACCTAGTGAGAGCCCCACAAGTCACCCCATCTTGGATTTCCCTAGGTCTCAAGTTTTCATAAATGCATAGGTTTGGTAGTTTTCCCTAGGTGCCGGCTGAGCTAGAGGCCAAAATCCACAGGTAGGCACTTTGCAAAAAACACCTCTGTTTTCTGTGGAAAAATGTGATGTGTCCATGTTTTGTTTTGGGGCATTTCCTGTCGCAGGCACTAGGCCTACCCACACAAGTGATTCATAATTTTTATCGGGAGACTTGGGGGAACGCTTGGTGGAAGTAAATATGTGCCTCCTCTCAGATTCCAGAACTTTCTGTCATAGAAATGTGAGGAAAAAGTGTTTTTTTAGCCAAATTATGAGGTTTGCAAAGGATTCTGGGTATCAGAACATGGTGAGAGCCCCACAAGTCACCCCAACTTGGATTCCCCTAGGTCTCTAGTTTAAAAAAATGCACAGGTTTGGTAGGTTTCCCTGGGTGCCGGCTGAGCTAGAGGCCAAAATCCACAGGTAGGCACTTTGCAAAAAACACCTCTGTTTTCTGTGGAAAAATGTGATGTGTCCACGTATTCTTTTGGGGCATTTCCCTTTGCGGGCACTAGGCCTACCCACACAAGTGAGGTATCATTTTTATCGGGAGACTTGGGGGAATGCTGGGTGGAGGGAAATTTGTGGCTCCTCTCAGATTCCAGAACTGTCTGTCACCGAAATGTGAGGAAAAAGTTGTTTTTTTAGCCAAATTTTGAGGTTTGCAAAGGAGTCTGGGCATCAGAACCTTGTGAGAGCCACACAAGTCACCCCATCTTGGATTTCCCTAGGTCTCTAGTTTTCATAAATGCATAGGTTTGGTAGGTTTCCCTAGGTGCCGGCTGAGCTAGAGGCCAAAATCCACAGGTAGGCACTTTGCAAAAAACACCTCTGTTTTCTGAGGAAAAATTTGATGTGTCCACGTTGTGTTTTGGGGCATTTCCTGTCGCGGGCACTAGGTCTACCCACACAAGTGATTTATAATTTTTATCGAGAGACTAGGGGGAACGCTGGGTGGAAGGAAATTTGTGGCTCCTCTCATATTCCAGAACTTTCTGTCACCAAAATGTGAGGAAAAAGTGTTTTGTTAACCAAATTCTGAGGTTTGCAAAGGATTTTGGGCAGCAGAACCTGGTGAGAGCCCCACAAGTCACCCCATCTTGGATTTCCCTGGGTCTCTAGTTTTAAAAAATGCACAGGTTTGGTAGGTTTCCATAGGTGCCGGCTGAGCTAGATGCCAAAATCCACAGGTAGGAACTTTGCAAAAAAACCCTCTGTTTTCTGTGGAAAAATGTGATGTGTCCATGTTTTGTTTTGGGGCATTTCCTGTCGCGGGCACTAGGCCTACCCACACAAGTGATGCATCATTTTTATCGGGAGACTTGGGGGAACGCTGGGTGGAAGTAAATATGTGCCTCCTCTCAGATTCCAGAACTTTCTGTCATAGAAATGTGAGGAAAAAGTGTTTTTTTAGCCAAATTTTGAGGTTTGCAAAGGATTCTGGGTATCAGAAACTGGTGAGAGCCCCACAAGTCACCCCAACTTGGATTCCCCTAGGTCTCTAGTTAAAAAAAATGCACAGGTTTGGTAGGTTTCCCTAGGTGCCGGCTGAGCTAGAGGCCAAAATCCACAGGTGGGCACTTTGCAAAAAACACCTCTGTTTTGTGTGACAAAATGTGATGTGTCCACGTTGTGTTTTGGGGCATTTCCTGTCGCGGGCACAAGGCCTACCCACACAAGTGAGGTATAATTTTTATCGGGAGACTTGGGGGAACTCTGGGTGGAGGGAAATTTGTGGCTCCTCCCAGATTCCAGAACTGTCTGTCACTGAAATGTGAGGAAAAAGTTATTTTTTTTAGCCAAATTTTGAGGTTTGCAAAGGAGTCTGGGTATCAGAACCTAGTGAGAGCCCCACAAGTCACCCCATCTTGGATTTCCCTAGGTCTCTAGTTTTCATAAATGTATAGGTTTGGTAGGTTTCCCTAGGTGCTGGCTGAGCTAGAGGCCAAAATCCACAGGTAGGCACTTTGCAAAAAACACCTCTGTTTTCTGTGGAAAACTGTGATGTGCCATGTTTTGTTTTGGGGCATTTCCTGTCGCGGGCACTAGGCCTACCCACACAAGTGATGCATCATTTTTATCGGGAGACTTGGGGGAACGCTGGGTGGAAGTAAATATGTCCCTCCTCTCAGATTCCAGAACTTTCTGTCATAGAAATGTGAGGAAAAAGTGTTTTTTTAGCCAAATTATGAGGTTTGCAAAGGATTCTGGGTATCAGAACCTGGTGAGAGCCCCACAAGTCACCCAATCTTGGATTCCCCTAGGTCTCTAGTTTTAAAAAATGCACAGATTTGGTAGGTTTCCCTAGGTGCCGGCTGAGCTAGAGGCCAAAATCCACAGGTAGGCACTTTGCAAAAACCACCTCTGTTTTCTGTGGGAAAATGTGATGTGTCCACGTTGTGTTTTGGGGCATTTCCTGTCGTGGGCACTAGGCCTACCCACACAAGTGAGGTATCATTTTTATCGGTAGACTTGGGGGAATGCTGGGTGGAGGGAAATTTGTGGCTCCTCTCAGATTCCAGATCTGTCTGTCACCGAAATGTGTGGAAAAACTTGTTTTTTTTAGCCAAATTTTGAGGTTTGCAAAGGTGTCTGGGCATCAGAACCTAGTGAGAGCCCCACAAGTCACCCCATCTTGGATTTCCCTAGGTCTCTAGTTTTCATAAATGCATAGGTTTGGTAGGTTTCCCTAGGTGCCGGCTGAGCTAGAGGCCAAAATCCACAAGTAGGCACTTTGCAAAAAACACCTCTGTTTTCTGTGGAAAAATGTGATGTGCCCACGTTGTGTTTTGGGGCATTTCCTGTCGCAGACACTAGGCCTACCCACACAAGTGAGGTCTCATTTTTATCGGGAGACTTGGGGGAATTCTGGGTGGAAAGAAATTTGTGGCTCCTCTCAGATTCCAGAACTTTCTGTCACCGAAATGTGAGGAAAAAGTGTTTTTTAGCCAAATTTTGAGGTTTGCAAAGGATTCTGGGTAACAGAACCTGGTGAGAGCCCAACAAGTCACCCCATTTTGGATTTCCCTAGGTCTCTAGTTTTGAAAAATGCACAGGTTTGGTAGGTTTCCCTAGGCGCCGGCTGAGCTAGAGGCCGAAATCCACAGGTAGGCACTTTGCAAAAAACACTTCTGTTTTCTGTGGAAAAATTTGATGTGTCCACGTTGTGTTTTGGGGCATTTTCTGTTGCGGACACTACGTCTACCCACACAAGTGAGGTATCATTTTTTTCGAGAGACTAGGGGGAACGCTAGGTGGAAGGAAATTTGTGGCTCCTCTCAGATTCCAGAACTTTCTGTCACCAAAATGTGAGGAAAAAAGTGTTTTGTTAACCAAATTCTGAGGTTTGCAAAGGATTCTGGGCAACAGAACCTGGTGAGAGCCCCACAAGTCACCCCATCTTTGATTTCCCTGGGTCTCTAATTTAAAAAAATGCACAGGTTTGGTAGGTTTCCATAGGTGCCAGCTGAGCTAGATGCCAAAATCCACAGGTAGGCACTTTGCAAAAAACACCTCTGTTTTCTGTGGAAAAATGTGATGTGTGCATGTTTTGTTTTGGGGCATTTCCTGTCGCGGGCACTAGGCCTACCCACACAAGTGATGCATCATTTTTATCGGGAGACTTGGGGGAACGCTGGGTGGAAGTAAATATGTGCCTCCTCTCAGATTCCAGAACTTTCTGTCATAGAAATGTGAGGAAAAAGTGTTTTTTTAGCCAAATTTTGAGGTTTGCAAAGGATTCTGGGTATCAGAACCTGGTGAGAGCCCCACAAGTCACCCCAACTTGGATTCCCCTAGGACTCTAGTTTACAAAAATGCACAGGTTTGGTAGGTTTCCCTAGGTGCCGGCTGAGCTAGAGGCCAAAATCCACAGGTAGGCACTTTGCAAAAAACACCTCTGTTTTCTGTGGAAAAATGTGATGTGTCCACGTTGTGTTTTGGGGCATTTACTGTCACGGGCACTAGGCCTACCCACACAAGTGAGGTATAATTTTTATCAGGAGACTTGGGGGAACGCTGGGTGGAGGGAAATTTGTGGCTCCTCTCAGATTGCAGAACTGTCTTCTGTCACCGAAATGTGAGGAAAAAGTGTTTTGTTAGCCAAATTATGAGGTTTGCAAAGGAGTCTGGGTATCAGAACCTAGTGAGAGCCCCACAAGTCACCCCATCTTGGATTTGCCTATGTCTCTAGTTTTCATAAATGCATAGGTTTGGTAGGTTTTCCTAGGTGCCGGCTGAGCTAGAGGCCAAAATCCACAAGTAGGCACTTTGCACAAAACACCTCTGTTTTCTGTGGAAAACTGTGATGCGTCCATGTTTTGTTTTGGGGCATTTCCTGTCGCGGGCACTAGGCCTACCCACACAAGTGATGCATACTTTTTATCGGGAGACTTGGGGGAACGCTGGGTGGAAGTAAATTTGTGGCTCCTCTCATATTCCAGAACTGTCTGTCACCGAAATGTGAGGAAAAAGTTGTTTTTTTAGCCAAATTTTGAGGTTTGCAAAGGAGTCTGGGCATCGGAACCTAGTGAGAGCCCCACAAGTCACCCCATCTTGGTTTTCCCTAGGTCTCTAGTTTTCATAAATGCATAGGTTTGGTAGGTTTCCCTAGGTGCCGGCTGAGCTAGAGGCCAAAATCCACAGGTAGGCACTTTGCAAAAAACACCTCTGTTTTCTGTGGAAAAATTTGATGTGTCCACGTTGTGTTTTGGGGCATTTCCTGTTGCAGGCACTAGGCCTACCCACGCAAGTGAGGTCTCATTTTTATCTGGAGACTTGGGGGAACGCTGAGTGGAAGGAAATTTGTGGCTCCTCTCAGATTCCAGAACTTTCTGTCACCGAAATGTGAGGAAAAAGTGTTTTTTAGCCACATTTTGAGGTTTGCAAAGGATTCTGGGTAACAGAACCTGGTGAGAGCCCCACAAGTCACCCCATTTTGCATTTCCCTAGGTCTCTAGTTTTAAAAAATGCACATGTTTGGTAGGTTTCCCTAGGTTCCGGCTGAGCTAGAGGCCGAAATCCACAGGTAGGCACTTTGCAAAAAACACCTCTGTTTTCTGTGGAAAAATGTGATGTGTCCACGTTGTGTTTTGGGGCATTTCCTGTCGCAGACACTAGGCCTACCCACACAAGTGAGGTCTCATTTTTATCGGGAGACTTGGGGGAATTCTGGGTGGAAAGAAATTTGTGGCTCCTCTCAGATTCCAGAACTTTCTGTCACCGAAATGTGAGGAAAAAGTGTTTTTTAGCCAAATTTTGAGGTTTGCAAAGGATTCTGGGTAACAGAACCTGGTGAGAGCCCAACAAGTCACCCCATTTTGGATTTCCCTAGGTCTCTAGTTTTGAAAAATGCACAGGTTTGGTAGGTTTCCCTAGGCGCCGGCTGAGCTAGAGGCCGAAATCCACAGGTAGGCACTTTGCAAAAAACACTTCTGTTTTCTGTGGAAAAATTTGATGTGTCCACGTTGTGTTTTGGGGCATTTTCTGTTGCGGACACTACGTCTACCCACACAAGTGAGGTATCATTTTTTTCGAGAGACTAGGGGGAACGCTAGGTGGAAGGAAATTTGTGGCTCCTCTCAGATTCCAGAACTTTCTGTCACCAAAATGTGAGGAAAAAAGTGTTTTGTTAACCAAATTCTGAGGTTTGCAAAGGATTCTGGGCAACAGAACCTGGTGAGAGCCCCACAAGTCACCCCATCTTTGATTTCCCTGGGTCTCTAATTTAAAAAAATGCACAGGTTTGGTAGGTTTCCATAGGTGCCAGCTGAGCTAGATGCCAAAATCCACAGGTAGGCACTTTGCAAAAAACACCTCTGTTTTCTGTGGAAAAATGTGATGTGTGCATGTTTTGTTTTGGGGCATTTCCTGTCGCGGGCACTAGGCCTACCCACACAAGTGATGCATCATTTTTATCGGGAGACTTGGGGGAACGCTGGGTGGAAGTAAATATGTGCCTCCTCTCAGATTCCAGAACTTTCTGTCATAGAAATGTGAGGAAAAAGTGTTTTTTTAGCCAAATTTTGAGGTTTGCAAAGGATTCTGGGTATCAGAACCTGGTGAGAGCCCCACAAGTCACCCCAACTTGGATTCCCCTAGGACTCTAGTTTACAAAAATGCACAGGTTTGGTAGGTTTCCCTAGGTGCCGGCTGAGCTAGAGGCCAAAATCCACAGGTAGGCACTTTGCAAAAAACACCTCTGTTTTCTGTGGAAAAATGTGATGTGTCCACGTTGTGTTTTGGGGCATTTACTGTCACGGGCACTAGGCCTACCCACACAAGTGAGGTATAATTTTTATCAGGAGACTTGGGGGAACGCTGGGTGGAGGGAAATTTGTGGCTCCTCTCAGATTGCAGAACTGTCTTCTGTCACCGAAATGTGAGGAAAAAGTGTTTTGTTAGCCAAATTATGAGGTTTGCAAAGGAGTCTGGGTATCAGAACCTAGTGAGAGCCCCACAAGTCACCCCATCTTGGATTTGCCTATGTCTCTAGTTTTCATAAATGCATAGGTTTGGTAGGTTTTCCTAGGTGCCGGCTGAGCTAGAGGCCAAAATCCACAAGTAGGCACTTTGCACAAAACACCTCTGTTTTTTGTGGAAAACTGTGATGCGTCCATGTTTTGTTTTGGGGCATTTCCTGTCGCGGGCACTAGGCCTACCCACACAAGTGATGCATAATTTTTATCGGGAGACTTGGGGGAACGCTGGGTGGAAGTAAATTTGTGGCTCCTCTCATATTCCAGAACTGTCTGTCACCGAAATGTGAGGAAAAAGTTGTTTTTTTAGCCAAATTTTGAGGTTTGCAAAGGAGTCTGGGCATCGGAACCTAGTGAGAGCCCCACAAGTCACCCCATCTTGGTTTTCCCTAGGTCTCTAGTTTTCATAAATGCATAGGTTTGGTAGGTTTCCCTAGGTGCCGGCTGAGCTAGAGGCCAAAATCCACAGGTAGGCACTTTGCAAAAAACACCTCTGTTTTCTGTGGAAAAATTTGATGTGTCCACGTTTTGTTTTGGGGCATTTCCTGTCGCGGGCACTAGGCCTACCCACACAAGTGATGCATAATTTTTATCGGGAGACTTGGGGGAACGCTGGGTGGAAGTAAATTTGTGGCTCCTCTCATATTCCAGAACTGTCTGTCACCGAAATGTGAGGAAAAAGTTGTTTTTTTAGCCAAATTTTGAGGTTTGCAAAGGAGTCTGGGCATCGGAACCTAGTGAGAGCCCCACAAGTCACCCCATTTTGGATTTCCCTAGGTCTCTAGTTTTAAAAAATGCACATGTTTGGTAGGTTTCCCTAGGTTCCGGCTGAGCTAGAGGCCGAAATCCACAGGTAGGCACTTTGCAAAAAACACCTCTGTTTTCTGTGGAAAAATGTGATGTGTCCACGTTGTGTTTTGGGGCATTTTCTGTTGCGGACACTAGGTCTACCCACACAAGTGAGGTATCATTTTTATCGAGAGACTAGGGGGAACGCTGGGTGGGAGGAAATTTGTGGCTCCTCTCAGATTCCAGTACTTTCTATCATAGAAATGTGAGGAAAAAGTTGTTTTTTTAGCCAAATTATGAGGTTTGCAAAGGATTCTGGGTTTCAGAACCTGGTGAGAGCCCCACAAGTCACCCAATCTTGGATTCCCCTAGGTCTCTAGTTTAAAAAAATGCACATGTTTGGTAGGTTTCCCTAGGTTCCGGATGAGCTAGAGGCCAAAATCCACAGGTAGGCACTTTCTGTTGCGGACACTTGGTCTACCCACACAAGTGAGGTATCATTTTTATCGAGAGACTTGGAGGAATGCTGGGTGGAATGAAATTTGTGGGTCCTCTCAGATTCCAGAACTTTCTGTCACTAAAATATGAGGAAAAAAGTGTTTTTTTAGACAAATTTTGAGGTTTGCAAAGGATTCTGGGTAACAGAACCTGGTGAGAGCACCACAAGTCACCCCATCTTGGATTCCCCTAGGTCTCTAGTTTTCAAACATACACTGGTTTGGTAGGTTTACCTAGGTGCCGGCTGAGCTAGAGGCCAAAATCCACAGGTAGGCACTTTGCAAAAAACACCTCTGTTTTCTTTGGGACAATGTGATGTGTTCATGTTGTGTTTTTGGGCATTTCCTGTCGCAGGCGCTAGGCCTACCCACACAAGTGAGGTACCATTTTTATCGGGAGACTTGTGGGAACATAAAATAGCCAAAGATGTGTTATTGCCCCTTGTTTTTCTCTACATTTTTTCCTTCCAAATATAAGAGAGTGTGTGAAGAAGACGTCTATTTGAGAAATGCACTGTAATTCACATGCTAGTATGGGCACCTTGGAATTCAGAGATGTGCAAATAACCACTGCTCCTCAACACCTTGTCTTGTGCCCATTTTGGAAATAAAAACGTTTTCTTGATACCTATTTTTCACTCTTTATATTTCAGCAAATCAGTTACTTTGTACCCGGTATAGAATGAAAACCCACTGCAGGGTGCAGCTCATTTATTGGCTCTGGGTATCTAGGGTTCTTGATGAACCTACAAGCCCTATATATCCCTGCAACCAGAAGAGTCCAGTAGACATAACGGTATATTGCTTTAAAAAATCTGACATTGCAGGAAAAAGTTACAGAGTAAAATGTAGAAAAAAATTGCTGTTTTTTTACCTCAATTTCAATATTTTTTTATTTCAGTTGTAATTTTCTGTAGGAAACCCTTGTAGGATCTACACAAATTACCCATTGCTGAATTCTGAATTTTGTCTACTTTTCAGAAATGTTTAGGTTTCCGGGATCCAGCATTGGTTTCACACCCATTTCTGTCACTGACTGGAAGGAGGCTGAAAGCACAAACAATCTTTAAAATGGGGTATGTCCCAGTAAAATGACACAATTGGTTTGAAAAATTGGGTTTTCTGATTCAAGTCTGCCTGTTCCAGAAAGCTGGGAAGCTGGTGATCTTAGCACTGCAAACTTTTTGTTGATGTCATTTTCAGGGAAAAAATCACAAGCCTTCATCTGCAGCCCTTTTTTCCCATTTGTTTGAAAAAAATGAAATGCTCACTGTATTTTGGCTAATTTCTTGGCCTCCTTCAGGGGAACCCACAAAGTCAGGGTACCTCTAGAATCCATAGGATGTTCGGAAAAAAAGGACGCAAATTTGGCGTGGGTAGCTTATGTGGACAAAAAGTTATAAGGGCCTAAGCGTGCCCTGCCGCAAATAGCCAAAAAAAGGCCTGGCACCTGAGGGGGAAAAGGCCTGACAGCGAAGGGGTTAACCACAGTGATCTGCTAGTTCAATTGTAGTGCATTGAGGAGGTTTCTCACTTGTCGGAAGTCATGAACAACACCAAAGCCGTGTTGACTATCAGTAAAGATTGTCACTTTCAATTGATCTGAAACACAACATACTCTAGTAACAGCAATCAATTCAGCTACTTAGGCAGAGAATATTCCTTGAAGCCAGGAAGCTTAAACAACTCCAGAAAGGGTACAGACAGCGTAAGCCATCATCATAAAGAACATAATCAGATTCAGGTAATGGTTCATCTTGTATGTCTGGTCTTGGTTTGGTGCACAGTTCAGTAACATCAAGAAAATCATGGCCCCTTTCATAATGTTCAGCAATGCCCTGATTCAATCTTGGTGACAGAGGCAGGGTTTATTATCCCAAAGCGTTTGAGAGTTACATTCTCTGCAGCCAATATGACCTGCTTGCATTTGGTAAGTCGACTGCTTGCGAGATGCTGTGTTCTGGTTCTAGTCAATAAAAACTCAACAGAGTGTGTTACATAAACAGTTAATGGGTGACCCATAACAATATTTTCCTCCATTCTATACCAGTGCTGATTGCAGCGACCAATTTAAGGCAGTCAGACAATGCAGAAGCAACAGGATCTAATGTGTCAGAAAAATAAGCCATAGGTTTCATAGGATTTCTATGCATTTGAGTTAGCACTGAGAGAGGACAGCCCTCCCTCTCCCTGCACAAAAGTGCAAAGAATTGTTGTAATCGGGCATGACAGAGACATTGTCTCAGCTTTAGAAACATGACAAGACAGTCGTTATTTCATGGTACCGGATCGGACACATCCTTTTGTGTCAGCCTCAGTAAAGGCTTGGCCATCAGGGAAAAGTTGAGTGTCCACTGTACAGTAGCCTAACATTCCCAGAGACATCCTCACTTTTGTCTCTGCAGTTGACTGACTAATTTTCAGTATGGATGAAATTCTCTCCTTTGACACTTTTTTCACTCCCTTTTTAATCTGATGTCCAAGATATTGGACTTCTTTCTGACATTATTGTAACTTTCCTGGTGACAACTTATGTCGATTCTCAGTCAGGTGGTTCGGCAATGCAATAGTGTCTTGTTTACAAGCTTCTTGGTTATTCAATGCTACCGTTAGGATCAAGCCTGAGCTGAAAGTCATGACAAAAGATTCTACATTTGTCTTTAAAATCTGATTAAAAATAGATTGAAATTCAGTATACCCTCGTGGCACACAACACCACATTAAGATCCTGTGTCCAAGCTAGAAAGAAGAAAGTAACTGACTGTCCTCATGCGATGGTATCAAAAAGAAGGTCTGACACAAACTAATAACAGTGAACCACTCAGCCTGACATGGAATCTGGAACAGTATTACAGAAGGATTCAGTTCCATGAGGCAAAAAAGAACAACACCATTATTTTATTTTCCTCAGGTCCTGTACAATGCTAAATTTGCCACTTCGTTTCTGAACACCCATAATAGGAGAGTTACAAGGACTTCCCATTCCCATTATATCCTTCAGAATTCCCTGCTGTATCATGGATTCAGTCACAGGAGTTATCCTAGCAATCATTTCTGGTGTCAAATTATATTGGGGTTTCTCTGGAATTCAACTTTAGGCTTAACAGAAATCTAGACAGTTTCTACACCTATAATCAGCCCGATATCTTTTCCCATAAAATCCCACACCTCATGCTTGACAATATCTCTCATGTTTGGTGGCAAACCATCAAGTGTTAGCAATGTCAGCATCATGCAGCACGGTTCATTGTTCATTAGCTTAAAGACAGCATGCTCATCATGAGTTTGCACTTCTATTCTGGCTGGAGTGCAAAAGATAACACAATTCAGTTTTGAAAGTAAATCTCTTCTCAAGAAATTCACTAGACTGTGATCACCTATGATAAACTTGTGTTTATCCTCAAAAGATCCTATTTTAACTGGGACAGTTTCTTGAGCAGTTATTTGTTTATTATCTATATCAACTACTTGGATTGTTTTTCCCGAGAGGGGTAGATTTGGGACTTCTACTGTTCTCAAAGTAGAATGGGTAGCACCAGTATCGACCAAGAATGACACAGGAAGGTCATCCACTTCACTGTCTATAAATGGTCTATAAATGGTCTATAACTGGTCCACTCTGGTCCACATCTAAAGCTGTGCCAAGTACGCACTCTTCCTCCTCACCAGGCACCCTCAGGCTGACTGATTAAAGCTATTTCCCCTATTTCAAATTGAACAGTGGAAGTTCTTGAAATGGATTATTATCCTGCATCAGATAAGTATTCATTCTCAAACCCTGATTCATATTGTGACGTGATCCAACAGCGTGTGGCTGTGGCATCGAAGGTTCAGGGACTTGCATCATTGGAGCTTAAGGCATATTAAAATTTTGACAACTGGGTCTTTGAACACTTTGCATTTGATTGGAACTATTATTCTGAGAAGGTATACATCTGGCATTTTGGGCCTGATTCGTTGGATTTAAACAGCATTCCTGCTTCCAATCCCCAACTCTATTACAGATGTGACAAGGAGTTGATCTTTTGGGACTATTTATATCCATCCCTGTACCAAAATCTATAGGGACTCCTCGACCTCTAGCTTTCATGCCATGTTGTGGGTGTTGGCATACACCTTGCATTGTGCCCACAGTATTTATAGCTAGGGGTGTCTGGCTAGTTCTTTGAGTTGCTTTCATCTGAGCGATCATCAGTTTTTCTTTTTCTGCTTCATCTCTGTCTCATCATGGCAGCATTTTGTGTAACGCAATATTTAATCAATAGACTTCTTCTGCCAACAGATCAAATATTGCTTGGTCATCAGGCTTATTTCAGGCCTCAACCCTGTCAAAAACCTTGACACAAAATGTCCCATATCCTTTGCTTGTAGCGTCTCCATAACACTGTATTGTTTGAATGAGCGCAACAACCTCTCATAGTAAGCATTGATCAACTCCTTGGACTCTTGAGTCGATTTGTCAGTTTTGACCCAATCAACATCCCGAGTAGGCACTTTCCTTTTCAGGATTATCATATCCTCCTGATATTCCTTTATTACCAATGGTGAAGGACCCTTTGTCAATGCCTTACTAGTGAGTTCCACCTCAGGCTATCGAAGAGCTATCTTACATTCCATCCACAGATCACTTGAAAAACGTCCAATTATGTATTTAGATCAGTTCTGTGAAATTTTCACAAATCTTTTAACCTGTTGATACTATTTCACTAGCTTCTCTCACAATTTTGGGAAATCATTAGAAAATGATGAAATATCACTCCAGCTCCTTTGCAATTGAATATAACCTCTCCCAGGCACTTCTCTCAAAGGGAAGGTTGTAACACCTCCTTCTGCTCCAACCAGAGGTGGTTCACCTAAAGGTTTCTTTACCTCTTTCTTTTTTGCCCATTTAGTCTCCCATTTATCTAATTTATTCAAAATTCTAATGTCCTGAATTAATTCTTTAATCTGAGTTTTAAACCCTGGAGTTCTCATATAAGCAATGTATTTTTCATTAATACACACTTGATAGCTCCTTTGCAGAGCCTTTCTTTTATGTGAATCAACCTCATATTTCTGAGCCAATTCCACCAATTTATTATGAACTTGACCCACTTACTTAGTGATGTCCCTATACATAAACGCAAGCTCATCCTCTTGGTAGACAAGATTTGCAACAATTGTCAATTTCACTACATCCAGAGTTCTTTCTCTAGCTGTCTATGGAAGCATTCCCTGACTCACTTCTGTACTCCTACTCTCTTAGGATGGAGAACTTTCATTAAAAAAATTGTACCCATTGGTACGAATCTTAGGTGTGGAATCACTTCCCTGAGCACCATACCATAAATTCAAAGGTGGTTCCTATTCAGGAGTAGTATGAGTAACCATCTTCTTATACAGTATGTGCCTATTGAAGTACATCCTGACATATTTGAAGTCATATCTGCAGTTGCTCCACATGGAGTGCATGTATGTGTTGGAATTTAAGGAACATATTCCCTAGTACCTGAATTATTTGGAGCATTAGTTGGTCCCGCAACCGTATTGGGTACTGCCAAATTGTATGCATTTCTGTTGGGGCCTTCTGAGTTATACATAGGAGCTACTGGACCTATAGAAACTAGTACTGTGAGAGCATCAACAGTGCTCACAGTGGGATCAACTGGGACACATTCTCACAAACCCTCACTTCTTAATTCACAAGGCACACTAGTAGGAAGAGGCCCCAAAGGACTAGCACACTTTCTATTCATGGGAGTAGGAAAGGTAATTATGCCACTGCATCTAACACTAATGTCCCCACCCTCACCTCTAGCTTCATTATACGGGGACATATGTTCAGATGATAACACATCTAAAAGCATATCTCCAGAAACGGCATCACTGTCTATGTTCATGTCCTCATGCTCTTTTTGCTTCTTCCATTTTTGTTTTCTTATTGTCTTCCTTTCCCCTGCTCCCTCAGTCACATCTGTGGTCATAGCAGGATGCAGCATAACCCCTTGTATCATATCTGTTCTCCACCTTTTCTGCTCCCCATCTATAATTTGCATAAGTACGGACAGCTGTCTTCACTCTACCTTGATATCTTTCTCTTTACCTTGTATGGGCAGCATTTTCCAAAGCAATAAGTGCTCCATATTTTGCAAGTCTAGGAGGTAACTTCATTTTGTACAACACTCTCCTAAAACTTTCAATAAGTCTCAAATTGAATGTGCTGTATTGTGGGAATCACAATGGGTCTTCCTTTTCTGTGATCGTTAACCATTGCCCAATCCAAACGTGTGAAGCCCTACATTAATTGTCATATAATGACCAGGAGTACCCTCGGGATGGGCCACTTCACCCTTCCTACTAGGAATATGAATATCATCTCTGAACAGGTCTTGCAAAACTTTAAAGCATTTCATTTTTCAACAATTTTCACAAGACTTCAATTTTATAGGAACAATGTTGTGTCCACAATTCCTTGCTCCAACCAACCACCAATCACAGCACTGCACTGTATGCACCAATACCAGCACAACACTACACCAATGACCTTTAGCAGTGCAGTACACTGTGACGTAGAACTCGCTTCTCGCGGCAGTCTAACCTCCTTTACAATATGTACACATGCTCGCTCCACAATATAACATGTATGTACAGAACACAAAGGGGGTCATTCCAACCCTGGCGGTCGGCGATAAAGCAGCAGCTAACCCGCCAACAGGCAGGCGGTAAAAAAAAAAGAATTCTGACCCTGGCAGGAACCGCCAACACAGACCGCCACTTCAACACTCCGACCGCCACGGCGGGACAAACAAACAGCGCGGCAGTCACCGCCAACAGGCAGGCGGCAGACAATGTACCGCCCACCCTATCACAACTCACCAATCCGCCACCTTTTCCGGGGCGGGAGCACCGCCGATAAAAACACGGCGGAAACAGACTACGAACGGGAAAACGCTCACCTCTATACACTCCACGAGGACGGAGGACAGCATTGAACCCGAATTAAACATCCTACCTGCTCTCGTCTACCTGCTCATCTACCACGAGTACGAACTCCGGCGCAGACGACAACGGTGAGTACTGCACCTACGACACAGGGGAGGGGGGAGGAGGAAGGGTTACGGGCACACACATACGCAATACACCCACCCCCCAACTATCTACACACCAATGCAGAGCACCAAGTCAAAGTGACACCACCCAACCCCCCCGGAATAATAAAAAGATATAATTAAAGTGAGAAACCAAATAGTTGTATAAAATAGGTTCATTGAAGTCATGGTAAAACAGGAAAAAGAAAATAAAAATCAATTGAAAACATTGCGTAACCGATAAATAGAGGCAATAAGTGCTGGCCAGTCACTGAAATTTCAACTGTCCGTGGGCCAAAGTGTATCAACAAATGGGCAAAGCCCACACAGGAGACCTGAGTCCGTTGGAGAGAACACTGCAGGGGCATCAGATGATAAAACTACAGGCACCTCAGGGGGAAGGGAAGGGGGGGCACCACAGCCACATGAGTCCACGACGCCAGATCCACGACGGGGCCACCATGCCCGCTGTGCCATCCTGGGGAGTGCAAAGCCACAGTCTCTCAAGTCTCTACAGTGGGTGGCTTGCCCACTGTTACATCCTGGGGAGTGCAAAGCCACAGTCTCTCAAGTGGATAACAGTCTCCACAGGCAATGGAGGAGGCAGGGTGGCCCGAGTGCAGCGTGAACAGTAGCTCGACACAGAACCGGCACTGTCAATGGGCCAGCGGTGCTTGAGACGGCGGGGCCCAGCGGAGCGGTGCTTGACAGGAAGGGCCCAGTGGAGCGGTGCTTGAGACGGCGGGCCCAGAAGAGCGGTGCTTGAGATGAAGGGCCCAGCGGAGTGGTGCTTAAGACGGCGGGGCCCAGCGGAGCGGTGCTTGACAGGAAGGGCCCAGCGGAGCGTTGCTTGAGACGGCGGGGCCCAGCGGAGCGGTGCTTGACAGGAAGGGCCCAGCGGAGCGGTGCTTGACAGGAAGGGCCCAGCGGAGCGGTGCTTGACAGGAAGGGCCCAGCGGAGCGGTGCTTGAGATGAAGGGCCCAGCGGAGCGGTGCTTGAGATGAAGGGCCCAGCGGAGTGGTGCTTGAGATGAAGGGCCCAGCGGAGCGGTGCTTGACAGGAAGGGCCCAGCGGAGCGGTGCTTGAGACGGCGGGGCCCAGCGGAGCGGTGCTTGAGATGAAGGGCCCAGAGGAGCGGTGCTTGAGACGGCGGGGCCCAGCGAAGCGGTGCTTGAGACGGCGGGGCCCTGTTCAGCGGTGCCTTTCTGGACGGCGGAGCCCTGTTAAGCGGTGCCTTTCTGGACAGCGGGGCCCTGTTCAGCGGTGCCTTTCTGCACGGCGGGGCCCTGTTCAGCTGTGCCTTTCTGGACGGCGGGGCCCTGTTCAGCGGTGCCTTTCTGCATGGCGGGGCCCTGTTCAGCGGTGCCTTTCTGGACGGCGGGGCCCTGTTCAGCGGTGCCTTTCTGCACGGCAGGGCCCTGTTCAGCGGTGCCTTTCTGGACGGCGGGGCCCTGTTCAGCAGTGCCTTTCTGCACGGCGGGGCCCTGTTCAGCGGTGCCTTTCTGGACGGCGGGGCCCTGTTCAGCGGTGCTTGTCCTGCAATTCAAGGGAGTCAGACCTCGCCAGGACTCCCTGCTCAGTCGCCCTCCGACTGTGCCGTTGCTGGACCCTTCGTTGACGGTGTCCTGGGCCCTTGGCTGTCCTCCCTCACACCCGGGATGGGGCTTGTGGGGCCCTCCTGGTCCATGCTCCTGTTGGCTGACTTCTCCGCCCTGCTGCCCTTGCCCTCCTTCGATGTGGCTCTCTGGGCCTTGCCTCCCCTGGATGTTGTGGCAGGTGAAGTGGCAGAACTTTGGTCCTTGGGGGCAGCCGTGTCAGGCTTCTCGCGGCGGCCCCTTACTTTACGGGTCCTCTTTCCAGGGGGGGGGCTGGCTGTCCCCTTGCTGCTGACCGGGGGGACTCCAAAATCCATGTACCACGGTGACACCTGAACCCGGGCTGGTGGTGGCTGAGGTGCTCTTGGGACTCTTAGCAGATGGAGGGGGTGGGTCAGGGGAGGGAAAGAGGTCAAGACTGGAGAGGTAAACTTTTTTAGGACCAAGGTAAAGGGTAGGTGCAGTGGTTATGGGAGTGGAGGAAGAGGAGGTGGTTGTAGGAGAGTCAGGTGTGCTGTCCTTGGGTGAAGGTGCATGGGCTGGAGGCTGTCGTGAGGTGGTTGGCTGTTGGGTGGGTGGCTGCCTGCGTTTGTGTGTCTTGGAAGAGGGGGTGACAGACACAGTGGGAGAGGACACAGGGGACGTGTAAATGGCAGTGGGGGTGGTGACTGCACGTGTGAGGACTGTACTGGAGGGTGTGCTGGTGATGGAAGTACTGGCTGTTGGTGGTGTGCATGCAGGTGTGAGTGGAGACGTCACAGGGAGGGAGGAGGGTGACGAGGAGGTGGGGGACACAGAGGTGGTAGTGGCTGTTGGCATGTCTGCATCTGGGTGTTGCTTGGGTGAATGTTTGTGTGATCTGTGGTTCTTATGTCTGGATGAGCTTCTCTTGGGTGTTGGGTGTTGAGGTGTGTGCAGGCTGGTCTGATGGTGTGGATGGGATAGGCTGAGGAACAGGAGACAGAGACAGGGTGGAGGCAGGTAGAAGAGGGAGGCTGGAAACAGGGACAATGGCTGCCGTCAGTGCTGAGGCCAGAGAATTGAACGATCGTTGATGGGCAGCCTGACCCGAATAAATGCCCTCCAGGTATGCATTGCTACGATGCACCTCCCTCTCTACCCCCTGGATGGCATTCAAAAGGGTAGACTGCCCAACAATGATGGTCTGTAGGAGGTCAATGACCTCCGCACTGAGGGCAGCAGGGGTAACAGGGGCAGGGCCTGAGGTGCCTGGGGCGAAGGAGATGCCCGCCTTCTTGGGCGAGCGGGCACGGAGCGAAGGCTGAGGGGCTGGTGGGAGGGCAGAGCTGGTGCGCTGGGTGGCGGCTGTACCTGTAGAGGCGGGGGGCACGGATGTTGCCGCCACCGCTAGGGAGCTCCCATCTGAGGACGTGTCGGTGTCGCTGGTGTCACCACGGGTCCCCGTTGTGAAGCTCCCCTCACCCTCCGTATCACTGGTGGCCTTGGTGTCTGTGCCATGGCCCACCGGGGCCTTGTGACTTGCAGCTCCCTCGTGCTCCGGTGCCAATTCTCCTCCGCCTGATGATGCTAATGCACACATGCACAAGAAGACAAAGAAAAAGGGTGGGGGGAGAAATAAAAACAGGTTGAGTGCATGCATTGTCCACACCGTTGGCGGAGAGGACAGACACAGGAGCCTCATGCACTAAGCCGCGCAATCGGGGTACACTACTCAGTACTTGTGACTAGGCCAACAGGGCTAGGGACAACAAACGCGCACATGGGTGATGCAGGACCATGGATAGCTGCACTTGTCACCCTACAGAGGTGGTGGGCGGGGTCACAGGGACATGGCTGAAGGAGAGGACTACACTACAGAAAGCGCCCTGGCCTAATGTCACCCACAACCCTCCTTCCCCACCCAGGCACCTCCACTGCGGGTAAAGATAGCTGAATGTGCTGGTACTCACCCCCTTGTGTCTGCTGTGATGTCCTCACGCGCCCATCCAAATCGGGGTAGGCCACCGCCAGGATCCGGGACATCAGGGGGGTCAGGGTACGACTGGCACCCCTCCTAGGTTGGGAGGCCATCCCCAGCAGTGACTCGGCGGTCTTCCTGGTCCCGCGGCGGATGTCCTCCCACCTCTTGCGGCAGTGGGTGCCCCGTCTGTTGTGGACCCCCAGGGTCCGGACTTCCTTGGCGATGGCACGCCAAATGTCGACTTTCTGATGGGCGCTGACCTATTTGACATGTACAGGGTGGAATAGGAAATATCATCATTTTCACGCATGTTAGATGTGATTGGCCCCCCCTCCCCAACCTTGCCATGTGGCACATGCTCTCATCTGTCGTGCCTTGCACTCGTCATTCTCTCCCCACCCCACCATCTTATATCCACCCCACTCAACACAGGCATAGCCCATTCAACGTGCACACAGTGTACTTACCTGTTGGTCTGGAGGACCGTAGAGTAGCGCATACTGGGGGAGGACCCCATCAACAAGTTTATCCAATTCCTCAGATGTGAAGGCAGGGGCCCTTTCCCCAGTCGCAGCAGCCATAGTATCTCCCAGACCGAGGTCACAGCAGCACTTGCAGTATAGGTCCTCTCCTGTGGATGATCAGGTCTCGAGTGATTAAGCAGATAGAAAATGGCGGTCACGCCCGCGGCGGTGCATACCGCCGCAGTGCGTCCCGTGGCCGCCGGCGCACCTAGTCATTGGCTCCTGAAACCCATAGGGTTCAATGTTAACCAAAGCGGCTTGGCGCCGCGGTCTTCGACCGCCTACCGCCACGGTGTGTCACGCCAGCGCATTGACCTCACATCCCACTGTCACACTTCTCAGGTCAGGCAGCCGCCATTTCAAGGGCCCATATGGCATAATTTCTACTGCGTCACACAGGCCTAGGCCTTGCATTGCCACTCATACAAGCCATTCAATGCATAGCGATTCGTGTACTGTGCAAGCTGTAGTTAAGTACCTGTGGGTTGCTTGACTCAGTGCTCCATGTTGTCCTTCCTAGGCACCGTCCGCTGGGACTTGCGAGGAGAAGGAGGAATCCTCCCGTGTACCGACCGCTGGTGGACCTGTCGACAATGGAGGAACGTCATATTATACTTCGATACCGACTTGACCGAGCCACTATACATGAACTGTGTGCCCAGCTGGAGCCAGCACTGATGTCCCCCATCCGCCAACCCACAGGAATTCCCCCTCTGGTGCAGGTTCTGTCAGTCCTCCATTTTTTGGCAAGTGGGTCTTTTCAGACAACAGTGGCCATGTCATCAGGGATGTCTCAGCCTATGTTTTCTAAGATTTTGTCCAGAGTGTTGTCTGCCCTGACGAAATACATGCGGAGCTACATTGTTTTCCCTGAAGAGGGTGATTTGGCCACTGTGAAGGGTGACTTCTATGCCCTTGGACATATCCCCAACATCATTGGTGCCATTGATGGGACCCATGTGGCCTTAGTACCCCCAAAAGACGATGAGCAGGTGTACCGAAACAGGAAAAGTTATCATTCTATGAATGTCCAGGTGGTCTGTTTGGCTGACCAGTACATCTCCCATGTAAATGCCAAGTTCCCTGGGTCAGTGCATGACGCGTACATCATGCGAAATAGCAGCATCCCCTATGTGATGGAACAGCTACAGAGACAACGTGTGTGGCTAATAGGTGACTCTGGTTACCCCAACCTGCCGTGGCTACTGACCCCAGTGAGGAATCCCCGTACCAGGGCAGAGGAACGGTACAATGAGGCCCATGGGCGATCTAGGAGGATCATAGAAAGGACCTTCGGCCTCCTGAAGGCCAGGTTTAGGTGCCTGCATATGACAGGGGGATCCCTAATGTACTCACCAAAGAAGGTGTGCCAGATCATCGTGGCCTGCTGTATGCTTCACAATCTTGCATTGCGACGCCAGGTGCCTTTCCTGCAGGAGGATGGTCCAGATGGTGGTGTTGTAGCAGCTGTGGAGCCTGTGGAGAGTGAAGAGGAGGAAGACGACGGGGACGACACGGACAACAGGGACACAGTCAAACAACAGTATTTTCAGTAGCACCCAGGTAAGAATCCCCCACGCCATTTTACATTTACTTCTGGCCTCCTGCACCTCTACTTTCTGTGTTTCCCCCCAGTTCCTTTCAACTGAATTGTGACTTTCCCTTCCCTTTTCAGAGCTGTATGACCCACTGCGTGGCTTCTGGTTTGTTCGCCCATGGAGTAAAGCTCATTGACATTGGTATGTTGTCATCACAATGTAACTGAACATTGTTGAACCGTTATGTGTAATACATTTGTTAAGAATACAAGCAGACTCATGAGTGTTTTAAGTGCAATTAGTGATTTATTTAAAGTGCTACATATAGGTCCATGATAGTAAAATGGTGATGGGTGGGGGTGGAGTGATGTCCATGGCAGAGTCCAGTTCTCGGTCGCACAGGTGCATTGTCCATATGCCTGTGGAAGGATGTAGCAGGGGCAGTTCAAGGTTGGACAGGGTGACGATGTGGGACAATGGAATGACATCCGGGGGTATCTTATGCTGGCGGGGGTCTTGGCATCCTACTCTGTCTTCCTTTGTGATCTCAGGTTCCTCTTGCAGGGTGGTTGATCTTCAGCAGGAGGTGGGGTTCTGGTGGCCCGTCGTTGTGTGGGGACCTCCTGTCCACTAGCGCCAGCGGAGGTGGTAGGCTGTTCCTGGTCCGGGCTGGTGACAGGGGCCCTTTGGGGTGCCACATGGTCCCGCAATGTGGTGACTATTAGGTTCAGGGCCAGGACGATGTTCCTGAGCTCCTCTCTGTACCCCATGTACCGTTCCTCCTGCTGTGCCTGGATCTCCTGGAACCTGGCCAGTACCGTCGCCATCGTCTCCTGGGAGCGGTGGTATGCTCCCATGATGGTGGTGAGGGCCTCTTGGAAAGTGGGTTCCCTGGGCCTGTCCTCCCCCCCCTGTCGCACTGCAGCCCTCCCAGTTGCCCTGTTTTCCCAGGCCTCTGTCCCCTGGACGGTGTGCCCACTACCACTGCCCCCAGGTCACTGTTGTTGTTGGGGTGTTGGGTCAGCCTGGGTGCCCTGTAGTGGCGGACACACCACTGATTGACCTGTCCTGGAGACAGAGGCATGGGTCCGCTGGGTGGGAGCTGTGCTGATATTCCCAGAGGGGGTTAGGTCAGCTGTGGCCTGTGTCTGTGTGTGGGGAACCGACTGTCCAGAGGTCCCCGATGGTCCGGGCTGGACATCAGGTTCTAGGTCGACAGAGCTGCTGTCCTCACTGGGGGCCTGTCCTGGGGGTGGGATTGACATATCTGGACCCTCCTGGCCGGTGTGTTGGCGTTCGGGCCCTGCAGGGGTGAAAGAGTATGGTTATTGCTTCTGTGTGTTCCATGGCGTGCGATTTGTGGGTGCCCTTGTCCCCCAGTGCTGGCATTCCCTTGTGGCAGGAGTTGTGAGGGTGGTTTGTGGGGGGGATGGGTATGTGCAGTGGTCATGCATAGGTGATGGGTGTCCATGGTTTGTGTTGGCATTCAGGGTTTGGTTTTGGGTTGGGTGGGTTGTGCTGGTGAGACATTGGCAGGGAGGATGTGTGCTGGGGGGTTGGGGGTGAGGGTGGGGGTGTGGGTTGGCATGCTGGTGGTTGGGGGGGGAGTAGTTGAGACTAGACTTACCAGAGTCCATTCCTCCGCCTACTCCAGCGAGGCCCGCAGGATGCAGGATGTTCAAGACCTCTTGCTCCCATGCTGTGAATTCGGGAGGAGTGGGTGGAGGTCCGCCGCCAGTCTTCTGCACAGCGATGTTGTGTCTTGAAACCATCGACCGTACCTTCCCCCGTAGGTCGTTCCAGCGCTTTTGGATGTCTTCCCGGTTTCTGGGATGCTGTCCCACAGCGTTGACCCTGTCGATGATCCTTTGCCATAGCTCCGCCTTCCTGGCTATTGTGGTGTGTTGCACCTGTGTGCCGAAGAGCTGGGGCTCTACCCTTATTATTTCCTCCACCATGACCCTGAGTTCTTGGTCCGAAAACCTGGGGTGTCTTTGGGGTGCCATGGGGTGGTGTGAATGAGGTGTGGGGTGGTGTTTGTGGTGATGTGAGTGGTGGTGTGTGGTGATGTGTGCGTAGATGTGGTGTGGTTGATGATGTTGGGTTCCTGTGTGTGTTGGGGTTTTCGATTGCTGTGCTCTCTCTCTCTCTCTCTCTATCGCCTTCTCTCTGATTTCCTACTAGTGGGGGTTTGTGGGTGATGTGGGTGTGTGTTTTATAGTTGCTTGGATGTGTGGGAGTGGTGTTTGTATGTGTATCAGGTGTGTGTATTTCAAATTGTCCAATTTTGCTGTGTTTTGTATAGGTGTGTGTATTTTGACCGCGGCGGTGTGTACTGCCAATGGAATACCGCGTTTGAATGACCGCCGCGTGGATTCGTGGGTCGTAATGGCATGGGCGTGTTTGTGTTGGCGTGGCGGTGGAGGTTTGGTCATCTCCAGTTTATCGCGGCCCGCTGATGGGGCGGCCTTCCGTGGATGTCGGGTTTTTGGCGGCTTGGCAGTTGTGGGTCAGAATGACCGTGGCGGTTTACCGCGGCCGCGGCGGTAGAATGGCGGTCTTCTGACCGGCGGTAAGAGCCTTTTACCGCCGAGGTCAGAATGACCCCCAAAATCTTTGCCTACGCCGCTAAAATGAATAGTTTCTAACACACGAGAAAGTTTATAATCTCTTCTGATGAAACCTCAACCTCAGGGTGTCATCAAGACCAGCATGGCTTCAATATGCACATTAAGATCCACTATAAAAATTGTCTCACATTTGCACAATGTAAGTCCCTTTCCTAACTTTGCAGTTGACGACATCTCACAATGACAAAACCTTTGAGCAGACAATAAAATATGGTGTCTTCTACATCTTTTAAACTATCCCGGGATCTGAGGCCACAATGGACCCAATAACCTCTTCAACCTCTTTACAAATCATCGCGCTCACAGAACATGCAAAAACATCTCCGCATGACACCGCTTATTCACACAATCACTGCAAACTAAATGCAACTGTTGCAATCTGCACCTCTAGTAATACTCACTCATCTGCTGCCAGTACAACCCTTGTCTAAATCACCACAATTTCGCCGATCTTCCAAGACTGGATGCAAGCATTTAAATTCAACACTAGGGAATGACTGTTCTAGAGCCTAATTCCAGTTCTCCTCACTTCGGAAAGAGAACCGTCCTCGTCGCTACCATCTGATCCAACCCTGGACCGCATTTATAAATCTGGGGTCCGATAGATTTTTCTTCTCTATTCCAAAAGATAAGAACACAATTAATCAAATTATTTAAATTATTTACAGTGTAACTTGATAGTCACACATTTAGGCCCATATTTATACTTTTTGACGCTAAACTGCGCTAACGCAGTTTAGCGTCAAAAAGTTTTGCGCCGTCTAACGCCATTCTGAAGCGCCATGCGGGCGCCGTATTTATGGAATGGCGTTAGACGGCGCAATCAGACCGGCGCTGCCTGGTTTGCGTGGGAAAAAACCACGTAGACCAGACAGCGCCGGCGTAGGGGGAAAATGGCGCATGGGCGTCTTAAAATGGGGCAAGTCAGGTTACGTCGAAAAAATCGTCTTAACCCGACTTGCGCCATTTTTTAACGACGCCCATCCCCCATCAACATGACTCCTATCATTGTAAAGATAGGAGTCATGCCCCCTTGCCCAATGGCCATGCCCAGGGGACTTCTGTCCCCTGGGCATGGTCATTGGGCATAGTGGCATGTAGGGGGGCACAAATCAGGCCCCCCTATGCCACAAAATATTATTAAAAAAAAAAAAAAAAAAACTTACCTGAATGTCCCTGGGATGGGTCCCTCCAGCCTTGGGTGTCCTCCTGGGGTGGGCAAGGGTGGCAGGGGGGGTCCCTGGGGGCAGGGGAGGGCACTGTGGGCTCATTTTGAGCCCACTTGTCCCTTAACGCCATGCCTGACCCAGGCGTTAAAAAGCGGCGCAAATGCGCCGTTTTTAGCCACGCCCACTCCCGGGCGTCACTTTTGCCCGGGAGTATAAATACCACGTAAAGGCCTGGGAGTCATTTTTTAGACGGGAACGCCTCCCTTGCATATCATTAACGCAAGGAAGGGGTTCACGCTAAAAAATGACGCACATTCCGGGAACTTTGGCGCTATTCGCCTCTAACGCCATAGTATAAATATGGCGTTAGTTGGCGTTAGTTTTGCGTCGAAATTGCGTCAAAAAAAACGACGCAATTTCGGCGCAAACGGAGTATAAATATGCCCCTTAATTCCAGAGACTAACTTATAGTTAAAAGGCCTTTATTTTGGACTCAAAGCCAAGCTTACATTTATGAATCTCAAAATAAATCAGATAATAAATGTACAGAAAAACCAAAGGAGAATCAAAACATCACTCAATATGAAATGTAACTGACATGCAAAATACCACTAATTCAATAGCAATAATGCACAAAATAAGGGCAAATAATGATGCATTGAGTTTGAATCCAAGTTTTCCTGCCTAAACATTTGATCTGAAATCCTACCTAGGCTAATATCTATGGGTTTAGGAAAGTAGTCAGCATGACAGAACTTCTGTAGAAGTTTCCATCAAGAGAGGTATAGCACATTAAGCCATATAAAAATTAAAGTTTGAGGGATGTATCTCAGTGAGGTCCACTCTCAGCTAAAGACAGAAGGAGTCTGAATCTTACCACTAACTAAATTACACTTAAATCTTGATTCTACCAATGGTGAACTGATAGGCAGATAACTAAACATTATCACAAATCATACTATGCTAATTTACACTTTAGCCTTCTGAACTTTTCAATGTTGACCTTGGTAACCCTTGCGCTTTGAAATTTCCTAAGAGTTATATGTGTGAACCCAGGATGCTCCTCCTGTCCTTCATAAGCGCTTCTCCCGGCTTTTCTTATCTCATGCAACAATGAGCTCCCTATTAACTTGGTCTCACATCCTGACATCCTGTTTAGAAAAACATTCAAAAAGCAAGCTTCATATTAAAGGTTAGAACACACAAAAATATATGGGCCTTCACTCTGGCCAAATTAATTAAGCACAAATTTACTTGCAGATTTAATAAATTATATACATTTCATGTCAAATATATCATGATTTTAATGAATTACATGTCTTAAAGACTATAATATAAAAATGCTTTCAAAATGATGATAAAATGTAGCATACATGAAAACTTTACATTAATCTGTGCACTTTACTCATATGACTCACAGTGCACCACATTTAAATGAAAACAACTACCCCTTCATTTCATGTTTTAACTGATGTAATGGCACAGCCAAGCTACCCTATCTCAGATGTGTGCTTTAAACTTACTACTTTTTGTGTTCTTCCATCCAGGAACTCTCCTAGACATCTTAAGACAGCGCTCTGAATTCCTAGCTCCATCACTTTAAATAATAACATGTGGTGGTTTATGTTACCAAATACCACAGAAAGATTATTACTAGCAGAGTAACAATACTCCCATTACCTCTATCTAATGCAGAGTCTTATAGAGAGAGATTTATCAACCTGCCTCATTCAAAACTCAGCATGCTTCATTTACTGGCCAACTTGCCTCATTGTTAGCCACAGTCTTGTTCAGTGATTTCTCACTGCGTCTTTTACTGATAATGCTGTATTGATCACTGCTGGATTTACTGTGTAGGCTGTCTCAACCAGTATGGTACAATACTATCATAGTTAGAATATCATCTGATGTAAATATTGTTTGCTAAATATCATTTGTAAATATATCATCCTTTTAAATCTACACACACTGGGACCATATTTTCATATGTGATATTTATGACGCACTATTTATGTCAGTCAATATTTTTGGCTATGATATTCTGGCATTTAGCCATACTTTCTACTGCCTGATTTACTGTTAAGCCTGCCTCAAACATTGCCTTTGTCATTGCCCAGTGCATCTCTCAATTCACAGCCTGTGTTGCTCAATGCACTGAATGCCTCGTTGATTGATTATCCTGCCTCATCAACTGCCTGCCTCATTGACTGCACTGCTACACAAGATTAATTCTCAGTTCCCTATTCAATGGTCATTGCATTATTCTCTCCTTGATGTTTTATTCACAAATCATGTTCACCACCCACGTGTTTCACAGAACATAGCCTCATCCACTGATCACCTGTCTTATTCAATGCTCTGGGCACCACATTCACTGCTCATCATCTCCTTTTCTTCTCATGGTCACTCACACTGACTAACCTGCATGTTCCACTACTTGCTGAAGATAAGTAGTATTTCTATTCTTTTGTGCTTGGCCGGTTGATCATATGTAACTAACCTCAGGGATCATGCACCTGCTTAAGCTTGACCCTTATTCAAGCTTTGGTTTATCAGGTACAGCCACATAAAAATGTCTGTTGTCTTATATCGCTCCGGACATTTGACGGATAGTTGTGAAATCTGTAGATATGTGAGCAACAGGACCTGGATAAGAGTGTGCCTCCAGGCCTACAAATGCAAACTTGATTTTTACTCAGAGTTTCCCATCAGGGAATTGTTTAATCGCTATCCTAAAATCCTTTGGGGCATATTTAAGAGAACCTAGCACCACCCGGAGGGTCACTTTTAGTGACGCTCCTGTGACGCTATGTCCTGAGCCGTATTTACAAGGTGACATTAAGCCAATTTTTGTGGCTTAACGCCACCTTGTAAATACAGCCCCTTCACATGAAGCCCTTTGCTTGGAAAGGCCATGCAATGGGTGTTGCTGTGGGCGTGCCACGGCAACACCCATTGCATTTTGATGCTGCCTCAGATTTCTGAGATTTCATAAAACTGAGGCAGGGCCAAAATCTAACGCCACCCCAGGGGTGGTGTTAAAAGGCACAACAAGGAGGAATACTTTTATTTATCCTTGTTTTTTGCTGTTTGTATGCGTGCTGCATCCTCCACCTCCTCCCATTGTCCAGACACCTTTCCACACATAAACTATCACACCCCTCAACGCTGACATCCTTGCGCAATGGTGCAAGGAAGCCTGCATTGAAACTGGCAGCTAAATTTAGAGCTGGTGCAGGTGGAAATGCAGGGGTGTGCTATAGTCTAATAAATATGGTGCATCCCTGTGTTTCTACAGTGACGCAGTGCAGCGTGGCACTGCCAATTGTGGCACAGCACCATGCTGCGCCACTTTTCAGTAAATCTGCCCCTTTGTGTCTGCTCTTTAGTTGTAGGGATCTAGTGCAGATAGACAGCTGTCCTCACGAGTGAAAAGAAAATAAGACTTTCAGCCCTTTCTCAATGTCTAAAGAGACTTCAGCACCGAACATGTTTTTCCAACCACTGAAAACACCAATAATGATGTCAGGAAAGTCATTGACCACAAAAAAGTCCTCAGAGGTGCCTGAAAATCCATCAATGACACTACTAATCACCATTGAAAATGAGAACCATTCCTCAATGATTGCAACTGCAATGATCTGGACCTCCTCAACGACATTCACGTCTTTGACCACCACCTTTTCAATGACAGTTCCAGCGGCAAGCATGAGTTCATCAATGGCTCCTTCATCAACCACCATACTGTTGCCAAACATTCTCTCTGTGTCATTCTAATCAACAGTGCTATTGCTGACATCTACCTTGCTGATAATCAGTTTCTAACTTGTGCCTCAAGTTCCTCTGGACCCTAGGATATCCTTTATACAAACCATTTCAATTAAACAGATTAACCCAGTGTTAACTCATCAGCTCCATAAAGAGCTGCTTTCCTTTCATGAAGGTAATGACACGAGGCAGAGAGTCAGGAGCACAACTTATTGATGATTGAGGTAATTCCTAGGACAAGAATGACCAAGACCAATAGGCTACAGGACCCATTGTTTTAGAAATTCACAGAAAATCAAGTGATTTAGACAAAATAAACACTCATACAATTCACTATAGAAATATCAGCCTCCACCTCCTCCCATTGTACAGGCACTAGTGAATTTCTAGAATGCATAATTGTTGTAATCGCCTCCTCTTTCCCAATATTAAACAATCCAATAGCGTAGGTGCCAGTGAATTTCCTGGGCAGAGGCCTTTTGTGATTATCTACCACCTTCTGAAGAGGTTCTATAATCTCCTGCTATTCAGTTTCTACAGACATACATAGTTCACCATCATGTTCCAATAGTCCACATAGTAGTTTGAGCCACCAAGAGCCCCTGTCATCGGCACCATCATCATATCCACAACTGAATTCTGAGGTGCTAACAGCCAAGGAATCTCCTGTTGCACAAGAGACAACATCTCCCCGAGGCGCATGAACCACAGCCTCACACCACTGACTCAGATGGAGCAGACCAAAGCCATGATGATTTTGATGATGATAACTACAATGGAAAAAACAGTGTTTATGATCAAACTATGGTCCTTGAATGGGTTGACTATGTTCCTTGCAAAGTTTCCAGTTCTGTTCTAAACCACTACCAAGGGATTTCATAGTCTGAGTGATACATATTTTTACAAATTCAATTTGCCAACCTCCAATGTTGATGAACCCTCTTTTCTTTTTGGTTTTAAGGACAAATCCAGACACTCAACTATGACCATTCTGATGTTTCATCACCTATGGTAAGAGAATATGACCTGCATATAATCCCTCTAAAATGTGTGACTTCGGTTGCCAGGCTAGAGACTAAAATCTAAAACTACAGACAGTGCTCTGCCCTGCTTAGTTAATCAAGTTAAGACTGATCCCATGATTTAGACTGCTACTCAGATACACTCCCGCAATCCCTCCTCACCCTATGTTGTTGTCCCTGACTTGGGGAAAAGATTTTCTTCTTTTATATTGATAGAAATCAGAATTTCAAAAGAAAATGCCATGCTGTCATGCTATGACCATCAATGACTGCATAATGTGCTGTCTACCTTCTAGGGAAAGATTACAGCTAATTGTAAAGACTAAGGGCCTGATTTAGAATTTGGCCTGTGGGTGATTCCTCCACAAATGTGACAAATATCCTGTCTGCCGTTTTATGATCTCTATAGGCTATAATGAAATTGTAATGCGGCGGACAGTATATCTGTCATGTTTGTTACAGAGTAACCCCATCCGTCAAACTCTACTTTGTGAAGCAGAATTTGTATCTTTAGTGGTGATCCATGCTTCACTGGATGCTTATAATGTTGACTTCAGACAAATGAGAATGGCAACCACACTGACTGTTGCTTAGAGAACATCCTACAATCACAAATTCAATCTACAATGCTGGTTGTGCCATTCAATGAAAAATGACTCTTTGGCAAACCTGCTGGTGACCTTTGAAATCCATAAAAGTGGTACTGATAAGGCTTTCTCAATTGGCACCTTACAGCAGAGGCAGGGATATCAGTACAAAAGGGGACACTCATATGGGCAGTAAGCATGTTCTGCTTCAGACAGTTTTCATCCTTACCACAAGTCCGCTACTAAACCAGTCTCAGTCAACCTTATACCAGTTTGACTCTCAAAGACAAGCCAGAAGGTGGTCTCAAAGGGAAAGAAGAGGGGAGGAAATTGTTTTTTTTGGTTGACTGGGGTGTGAGCCCTGTTGAAGCAGCAACCACAATCCTTTTCAGGATGAGACACACAAACCTCAAAATTAACCTGTGCTCTGCCCCCTTGTAGCTTAGCATAGAGCAGTCAGGCTTAACTTAGAGGTAATGTGTAAAGCATTTGTGCAACACTTCAAACAGTAAAACAGTGGAAACACCACACAAAAATATCCCAGATCTGGTTTGAAAAAGCGAGCAGAATTTAATAAATAAAACAGATCAAAATGACAAAAATCCAATCGATGGAACTGAAGTCATGACATTTTAATGAATAAACTGAAAAATAGCACAGAAAAAAACAGCAATATCTGTTTGCACTGGCCCAGCACAAAGTCAAATGTTCAAGTTGACCACAACGGAGCACAGGTCGGGTACAATCCTAGATTAGTCCGGCTGAAGGTTTACCTCTTCAAGTTGTGTGTGCCAAGATCAAGGAGAGCTTTGCTGGCAATGAGGAGTAGTCCTAGCATCACAGGCGGGTGGGATAGACCCTCGCATTGGTAGACCAAGTGAGGGGATGATGCTTACTGTGTGAAGAGTCAGACTTGTGGTGGCTCGTGCTGACATTGTGTGTAAGCAGAGCTGTTCTGGTGCAAAAGGGCCCATTTGCGGGTTGCAAATAGCCCAGGAGCTTGAGTTTTATAACTTTTGAGCCGCACCAAGAGCACAGGACATGAGAGGCACCTCTTGGGGTGCAGGAACACATTTTAGAGTGGTCCAGGACCTTTATGGAGTCTGCTATGTTCAGGAAGCTCAGATCAGGAGGCCCACAAATTAGACCTTTGAGTCACTCTGTGGTCCTGGGTCCAAGATGGAGGTACAGGTCCAGTTCTCCTTCCCTAGGCAAAACGGCAGAGGTCAGCACAGCAGGTCAGTAGTCCTTGCAGAGCAGCAGTCCAGCTGAGCTGCAGTCCTTGTAGCAACACAGCAGTCCTTCTTCCTGGTAGGGCACCCAGAGGTTCAGATGTGTACAGAAGTGGTGGTGCCTAAGGTCCATCTTTTATTCCCAGGGGCCCTGGTTATGGGAGGTGGGCAGAACTTCTAGTCAGAGGCTTTGAAGTGCAAGGAATTCCCTGCCACCCCTGCCCTGGCTCCAAGCAGACTGGTGTGATAATGCAGGGCCATTGAGCCCTTTCAATAGGGACATGACACAGCCTATTCAGGTGTAAGTGAAACTGGGTCCAGCTCCTCCCTCCCATCCTGCCCTAGTTGGCCCATCAAGTCACACCTAAGCTCCCATTTTGTGTGATTGTCTAGGAGGAATACACAAAGCCAAACTGCCAACTAGAACAAATCATGTGACTAGAGACAGGCTGCAGGTGCCAAATGGCTAAGGCAAGAAAATGGCAACTTTCTAAAAGTGGCATTCTCAGAATTTTTAAAAAAATGCAATTTCACCATAAATTCGATTTTTTTTCATTGTGTATCCAGAGACACCAGAACTTCTCTCTTCCCAATTAGAAATACATTTACAAAATGCAATAAGACAATTCCAATATTATCATATAGGAAAGCTAGGCCTTGCAGTAGTGAAAAAGGAATGTCAGTGTTTTTCACTACTAGGACATTCAAAACTTAAATGTACATACCTTTCTTTTCCAAAAATTGCACTCTGCCTTTTGGGCTGGCCAGGGCCTACCCTGGGGTGACTTATATGTAATAAAAAGGAAAAATTAGGCCTGGCAGGAAATGCCAGTTAAAAATCTCCACACACAAGCCCTGCAGTGAAAGGCCTGAGGTATGTTTAAAGGGCTACTTAAGAGGGTGGCACAATCACTGCTGCAGGACTTCTAGTAGCATTTAATTTACAGGCCCTGTGCACTTATAGTGCACATTACTAGGGACTTATAAGTAAATTAAATATGGCAACTGAGGATAAGACAATATTACCATGTTTGGAGGCGAGAGCACATGCACCTCAGCACTTGTAAGGAGTGGTAAAGTGTTCTGAGTCCCAATATCAGCAAAAACGAGGTCAGAAAAATGAAGGAGGAAGGCAAAATGTTCTGAAGAAGAATACCCTAAGGCTTACAGGTCTAACAAAGTGGATTTTTCCCTTCATCCACCAAGGACAAGCATCATACCGATGTGCCTGACTATTCAGTCTGCCTGCTCCCTCTTTGCTTCCGAGGCAAATGGGGGAACTGATTGAATTATTTGCAGCCTGTCTCCTTATCACTTCTGATTGCTTCGTGTTGGCCATAGTCTGGTATGGCCACTCTATTACTTTTATTTAAAAACTGTCTCTGACATTACCACAATAGGAACACCATTTACAGTGGGAGGCATTGCAGGCAAAAGTTTATAAATTCTTCAGGAAATGGTTCTCGAGCCAATGCTAAAGTTCCAACATAATCAGGGATTTTACTCACCTGATTTTGGTCCTGAAGGCACTCAAAACAGTTATAAATGAATCCTTCAAGGTGATCTCCTTCCTAGACGTCCTGCAGACTGTTAATACTCAAAACATCAATGTCAATATGCACCATGATACATTTACACAAAAAAACGAAATCACATCCCCATTGCCAGATTTATCCGTCATGAACTCTCCGTCAGCCCTGACTAGAAAGTACATGGTCAGACAGGTACTGAGACCTAGGTCTGAGGTTACTGATTGACAGGTCACAGGTGGGGCAGCATGTAGCCAGCAAACAAATGCACCGAACAGGAAACTCAGGTCAGTCCCACAGATAGGCAGAGCTATACCACAATGGTCCCAGGAGATTAGCCTCAAAAAAGCACAAATGGCCAGAGCGGTGCACACATTTACAGCATAAAGTCTAATGCCACATGTAGTTAGGAATACTTAGCCAGTCGAACACAGCACACACAGTACATGTAGCAATCACACGCCCCGCAGACAGGACATCTGGACACGTTATCCACTGGCCTTCCTTGTGTCCAAGCAAGGTTGCAGCCCACCTCCATTTGCTACCAGGACCTTATTTATGACCCTAAGACAACTGTTCATATTCTTGACCACGAAAAGAATGTTTAAATTGTTTTACGATACTCAGAGAAATGTATAAAACGCCGCTCAGGAAAATTGTACTTTGAGACAGTCCTCAGACACTGGTTCAGTAACTGTTCTCCTGGCCATAATGTTTAATTAAACAAACTGTTCTTCTTTGCTGAATGCCTCTTGTCTTTTGTTTTTTTCAAGGTAAATTCACATTTGATCAACAAGTCCATCAACAAAGAGGATTTATTTGCATCCCACAACCTCTAGAATGCTAGTATCTCTTGACTAGAAGAATGCTAAACTTCATACTTTGATCCACTCCAAACAAAGGACGTTCCTCTGTTTGTGGCTAATAAACAACCCTTCCAGTATTGACTAGTTGCTCCAACCTTGTACATGGAATTCAGCAGAAGCAATGTTTTTTTGTCTCTAGCACCCAAATCGGTGAGTTCAAAGTCTATTTGTCACAACAGCTCAACGTTAGGATACTTTTCTGTGACCATTTGTTTATCTATGCTGACAGGCAACATTTCCTATGCTGAAAGGTACTCATCACAAGCAGAGTTGGAGGAATGCCTCCAGGAGACTGGGCTGAACAGAGCTGTAAGCAGGTACACTAGCCTGGTACCCGGAGTCTTCAGAAAATGTCTAGACCCCATAATAGCATACCTGTGAAGGGAGGGAGTAAGGAGGTTTGCCTACCTGGACTACTGACTCAACATTTGATATTCAAATACACAAACCTGGAAGTGTACTCTACTATGTATCTACTCCTGCACCAGGGCCTCATCCCAAACAAGAAGAAATGAATGCTAAAATCACATCAACAAATCATATTCCTTGGCTTCTGTATCTGTGTGAGTACCCTTAAAGCTTATCCATCACAAAAAGCTTATCCATCACAAAAATGGTAACATAGTATTGTTAGTTAAGATACTTAGCAAACAAATTGGAATCATTTTATGATGGTAGAGAATATTGCTGTGTATGATGTTGTCTTACATTCTTAGACTTCCTCAATGATACCTACAAATATTCTCCCTCCATATACACCTGTACCTTCAGGTGTAAAAGGTAACAAGTCATTAGGATAACTTCGAATTGTAGACTTCCAAAACCAAAGCAGGTAATCATGTGCTATAACAATTCTTCTAACATCTTTGTGGGTCAGAATCTGTGATGGTCTATCCTCAAGTTCATTTTATTGCAAATGCATCTCTCTGAGGCAAGGGAGATAGTCAGCAAGAACTTTCCATGAGTTGGTGGTGGTCTGGGGGAAGGGAAACATGATTCAACATGAATGCATTAAAACCGAGGGTGGTGAGAATAGCACCCAACATTTTTCCTCCTGTTGACAATTAATCAGTCCTCATTAGAAAGGACAATGTGACAAACCTTCACTATATAAAAAAGCAACATGGGACAGGTTTCAGGTGCTGTTGAAAGAAAAATGCTGGCACTGGGGCCCATGTTTACAAAGCCTTTGTGTTGTCGTTACATCATGAAAAGTGATGCAAGGACAACGCAAAAGATTCAGTAATATTTACAAAGCCACACAAGGCCTAATGTGCATGGTCCTTAATGGCTTTGTAAAGAAATGTAACGCAAGGCAGCTGCTAGCACTGTTACATAACATTTAAATGTTTAAGGCATCCCATGTGTGGGGAAAATAGGTGTTCCCATACTCCCTACCATGCAAGTTTAGTAAATGTGCCCTTGGGTCCTTTGCAGTTACAATTGGGACAGCCACAAATATAGCATAAATATGACAGCACTTGAATTGATTGCCATCAAATGGGGCATGCCCACCCTTAATCTGTTTGTCCTATCAAATGATTTGAAATACAGACTCTTTGCAAACAGATTGTGGTATCCCCCGACTAAGGGATAAGGTTTTACAATTCATTGTTCCTGAATTTATGCATACTTGCTTTCCCAACTCCATCTCATCCAAAGGGTTATCTGGAAAAACAAGAGATGGCTGTGTTAGTTGTTTTTGATAGTGTCAGTCCTGGATACGGATCTTTGGGATCTGTCAGTGGTTATTGCCATTCAGTTCAGCATAAACCCAACTTCTAACCAAGAATCACAGTCTAGTTGTGCAGAACAATCCATAGTCACTTCATCTGACAGACTTGCTTCTACATACATAGAGCTTAACTCCAGAACATTCTTTAAAGCTGTGAGAGTGGTATCTACAAGAAAAAAAATGTATTCTTTAAAGTGAAAGAAATCTGCATTGGGGCAGAGAATCTTAACTTAGACCCTATGTACATGTGTCCAACCAATATGTGACCCCTTCTATTAAATAATGTGAAATCAGATCTGAAGTATGGCCACATGACCACTGTTTCAAGATATTATAGGACTACATCAACTCCATCTCATTTCTCCATCAGGATAGTTAAGCATTTATTACAGTGTTATTTTGTACTTTCCATCCTATAGAAAATCAGTCACCAATATGTTCATTTGAACTTTCAAGACACGTTCAATGCAAATGTTGTAATGGGCAAGGATAACCTGTTGATCATTACATTGGAAAAAGGCTTGGGAGTCCTTATTTAGTATGAAGCTAACAAAGGTAGGGTACAACATTTTAGATAGCAGCACTCGTTGTTTAAAATTACAGTTGAATAACATGATTCTTTCATGCTTGGAAATGATGCTTAATTGCTATCTTGATATCGAAAGACAGGCAACCTGTTAACTGAGGTGAGCCTCATTACAGCTTATACCTTGTGCATAGAATGTTTATCCCGCTATTGCAATCTTGATTTAAGCATGTGAATATTTGAAACACCCAATGTTGGAGAAGAAGCCGTTAATTTCCTATAACTTCATTTGTCCAACATTGGTATATTACAAAGGTTCACATATGACCCACCCAAGGCTGTTGATTCAACTAAATGCCAGGGGGAGCAGAAGTGACATCATGTACCCTTTGACCTCAATGATGTAAAAGAAAGTGATGTCACATGACCTTTACCCTCAAGACATCACAATAATTGCACACACTCTACCCTTATATAACTCATTCTCATTCTTACTCTGACCAACCTATACATTCTGACTCACTCACCTTCACACATATACACTATTCCACATATTAGCATCACACATACACTCTCTCATCTGAACTCTCACCCACATGCAATCTCATAAAATATACTGAAAAGTATTTTAATTCACTTACCTAGGATGCCAGTGAAGGTTCCGTCACAGATCCTGCTGTTCCACTTTTTTATTACATTAACAGTGAATGATAGATTATTAATCACTATTAATCTAATAAAAATGAGCAAAGAAGGAGGCTGGAGCCTGATGCTGGTAATGCTAGCTACCTCTGTGTTCTTGGCACTAATTTTACTACCTCTAAGACCGGGGGTCACAAAGGCAGAGCCAGGGGCCACAAAGGGTAAGCTAGGGGTTGCAGCTGAGACCTCTGGTGAGCTCTAAATGACATTCATGGACCCACCACCTTCCCTGTTTAAGGGGATTATTATGTACATTTATTTGCCTAGCTGTGAAAATTTGACAAGCACAGTCATTGTCTGGAGTTGGAGTTCTGAATCCTTATAACTCATTAGTCAAAGTTCAGGTCACATAATAAAGTGAATGGACTGTATATTTCCTATGGGTTTTTTTCAATGCTATTTGAGTATGTTGGGATGCAGGGATTATTCAAACATGTGAATCCTTAATAGATCTTAATAGATCCAAAAGTTGGATATGTGCAGTTACACTTTAGTAGTTTAAAAACAAAATCTGTACCACTTACTGGCAGCCCTGTCCTGCCTATTGGTCACATTCATTTACTTATTGCTTACACTGTGTTACTTGTGGTCACTGTCCTCGCTCACTCATAGGGTCAGGACTATGACCACAAGTGAAACTTGTCCCACACTGGTCATTTAGTTATATTTACCCTCTATACTCTATCATTCAATATTTATCTGTTTCCATTGGTCAGCTGCCCAATTTGCTTGATTAATGATGTTTATCTCTTCACTGAGCTTTGAATTGTTGATTGTAGTTTTTCTTGGATTTTTTGCCATCATACACTTACCATCTACAGCTATCAATACAATCAATCCCATATTGATGAATGGTTTCTTCCCTTTAGCACAATACAATGGGGAGCAACTGTGACGCAACTCTTAACTGAGATTTATCAAGCCATGCAAGGCCACCTTGCATGGCCCTGAGTGGCTTGATAAATCCAGAGTAAGGCAACACAGTGAAAATAGGTCTGTTACATTACTCTGCCCCAAGGAGTTGTTCCTTTGATGGTCCATGGATGTTCCCACTAACACGCATGGATTTTGATGCATTTCCAGATTTACCATATATGGTTGACCTAGAAATACGTCAAAACTGCAATGCCTTCCAATGTGAGGCGTAATGAGGTGAAATATTTTTTATTTCTCCTCGTTTTTTCCACTTTCTTTGCTATAGGTGGATTTTTTGTGTGCAGGAAGGTGTCCCATGGTAGAAGAGTGCCTGCATTACAGCTAGGCAGCCCATGGTGCGCTAGCACTCGGAAAAGGTACAAATGTGCCATAATATTTTAAATACAGCACATTCCTGCCCTTTTCCTGTCATGCAGTGCAGCATAGCAAGGTGGCTTGCTGTGCTGTGTTCCATAATGATAAATCTGCCCCTCAGTGAGCTGTATTTATGTGCATTACACTATAACAGAAAGAATTTCAAGATCACATTCCTTCTAAAATGCATCATTGCCATAGGATGTCATATTTTGCTGTTCTTGTTTGGTAGGCAGCTACAGTCAGCACTTTTATTAAATGGTCTCAAAACTGCTCAGATTTTGTAAAATAGTACGCACAATTGCAGGTTTATTACTTTTTATTTTATCACATTCCCAAAGATTTGAAATGAGGGAAAAGCTGCTCAACATTTTAACCAGAGCTCTGCCAATGCATTTCTGCTGATATTACACGTGACATGATGTTTGGCCTCCCTCATTAATGATATTATATAAGTCATCGGGTAGATTTTTTTTAAAACTTTGTAGAGTTTAGGACCAAGAAAAGTGACATCAGTTTAAAAGGATCGAACAAATACACAATGAAGGTAAGTAGTGATGCGTGGAGCAAGTGCAAGTCTCCCGATCCCGGGCTTCATGTTTTTTTTCTGCTCCACATAAAAAGAAAATGGTGCAACTTTACTATTTTTTGGTGTCTAGGACTTTGACTAGTTAGGACTCTATAGAGAAATACCCAGGGTTCTTTCTGACCATAACCAATTGATCCTTGAGAGTCTGGCACTCAAAACTCTTAAAAGAAAACTTCTATTAGATACATTGGGGCCGGTTTAAGAAAAGTGGTGCTGCACCGAGTGCTGGGCCACTTTCCTTCTGCCCCTTAGCGCCCCCCCCTATCGCCACCATGTATACGGCAATATTTCAAATACAGTGTATCATGGCCCAGGGCAGGGGGCAGTAGCATCAGAATTTCCGAGGCTATTGATTTACTGTTCAAAGTTAGCATGAAAATTTGCCGCTAACCCTGAACAGTACATAAGGGTCCATTGTAACTGATTGGTGTGCCCCATTTTAATGCCTGCTTTGAGCAGGCGTTAAAATTGCTGAAATAAATGATGCAAGATTTCTTTGCACCATTTTTTCAGCCCCCCCTAATGGAGGAACGTGCCCCCCTTGCGTATATTATGCTGCAGGCATAATGTGGCATAAGAGGTTACAAAGTGGCGCAATGCATGCATTGCACCACTTTGTAAATATGGTGCAGTGAATTTGGCCTTGTTGGGCCACATTAGTATAAAACAATTATGCTAATGCAGCGCAAGGAGGCACTAGGCCCTCTAAAATCAGGGCCTTTGTTTCAAGACCACATAAATAAATGGATTACTGGGTTCCTGGAGACTAATAGAGGGTTTGCTTCGGTTGGCATGGTATGGGACGCCTTGAAGGCTGAGATCAAGGGTGGGGTGCTTAGCTATGGCTATTCCAATAATGGCAAAAACAAAGCGAGATGCAAGAGTTATTTAAGGAAGTAGCTCTAACAGAGGACATTTTGGCACAGCTTTTGACTAAATGCCTGGATATTTCAGGGTGCAGGAAAAGATAGCCATTTCGAAGTCCAGGGCTAACCAATATTTCAGCAAGCAGGTGTGTGCTAAATTCTGTTAATATAGTTCAGAATGCTACAAAATATGGTGAGAACCCTGGAAGGCTATTAGCAAAGAGGATTTGGCAAAAGGCAGTGGAAAGAGGGATATCAGGTATTATAGACAGGGGAGGTAGGTTATGTGCAACTCCATCTGATATTATTGGGTCTTTAGAGATTTGTATGAAAGATTTGGAGGCCCCTGAAGATGGGTAAGAGGGCTTATTTGCTGGTCTAGAAGGGGTCAGCATACCTGAGGAAGATTGTGCCTTTTGGATTACCTGATCTCTGTTGAAGAGACTTGGAAAGCTATAAACTCCCTCGCCACAGGCAAAACCACATATCCAGATAATTTGCCCCTCAAATTTCTCAAAGCCTTTTTTGGGGAGCTTCAACAAAATATGCTTCAGGTCTTTTTATGGGCACAAGAGGGGACAATCCCACCTTCATGGCAAATGACCAATATAGTTATCTTTAAGAAGGGTAAATCTCAGTTAAATCATGGTTCTTATAGACCGACTTCCCTGACCACTTGAGATGCTAAAACCAATGCCAAGGTCCTGGCAAATTAGTTGGTGAAGGTGGTCTCAGGGTTGGGCTCATGCTGACAACCTGGCTTTTTTCCAGGTCGTGACACAGTTGTCCACATCCAGTGGATGAAATCTTTGTTTGATTTTGCAGAGGCATCAAGTGCATCAATAGGGTTGTTTCTTCTTGATGCCGAAAAAGCCTTTGACAGCCTCTCATGAGGGGTTTAATGGTTGGTCTTGGAGTGGAAGGGCTTTAGGAGGAGTTTTATTAAGGCTATTAAAGCTCTTTGAAATGTGCATAGGGCAAAATTATGAATAATGGGTATAGAGTCAGATATTATCCAAATTTCAAGAGTTACAAGACAGGGGTGTCCATGCTTGCTGCTGCTGTTCACTTTATATATTGATCCTTTCATAGCCCTACTTGAAAATATCTCCTGAATCAAACCATATGTTATGAACCAAGTGGAATATAAGGTGCTGTCTCATGCGGATCATGTGGCAGTAGTATCAGCTGATCCTTCAACAGCCCTTCCTGTAATCAAACAGATGGGTAAACGGTTTGGGGCATATTCAGGTTAAAAGCTCAATGAGGAAAAGATACAGGTATTATGTAAAAAGAAAACTATTGCACAAATTTAAGAGGGCCTAGAGCCTCCTTACACCACATTAGCGTCATTTTTTATGACGCTAATGTGGCTAAACAAGGTTGAATTCGTAGTGCCAAATTCATAAAGTGGCGCAATGCATGCATTGCGCCACTTTGTAACCCCTTGTGCCACATTATGCATGCGCCAGGCATAAGGCATAATGTATGCAAGGGCGGTGTTCCCCCGTGAAAGGGCATCTAAAAAATGGAGCAGTGCAATCAATGAGATTCCACTGTGCCATTTTTTGTGACATTTTTTTAACACCTGCACAGAGCAGGCTTTAAAAGGAGGTACACCATTATTTTTAATGGGCCTCCATGTACTTTGCAGGATTAGCACCAAAATCTTTGGCGCTAATCCAGCAAAGTACAATAGTAGCATCAAAAATGTTGACACAATTGTCCCTAAACTGCACCATGGTGCTCCGTATGTTTAATATGGCATGCACATGGTGGCTTTAGGGGGGCGCTAAGGGGTGCAAGAAAAGTGGTGTCGCATATAATGCAGTACCACTATTCTTAAATTTGGGCCTACTTGCGGTGATTACCGGGTAGTGTCAGAGGCGGTAGATTTGGGAATCAAAATAACTCCAACCACGGATGATCTGGTAGACCTGAACATGGTACCATTGTTGGGAGCTTTAGACAAGAGCTGGTTAGAATCAATCATCTACATTTTTTGCCTTAGGGAGGTGCAATGTTTCAAAAATGACCGTTCTGCAGAAAGTGCTTTATATCTTCAGACCTGTTCCTCTTGAGATTAACAAGAGATGGTTGAATAAACTGGAGGGTGCATGCTTTAGCTTCTTGTGAAGTTATAGGAGGGCAAGTAGGGCAGCTAAATGTATGGTTCTCCCCAGATTGTGGGGGGTTGGTCAGTTCCCAACCTTACAATATATTATTAGGCTTGCATGCAACAACATATGGGTATATAAAATACAGAAGAGTCTGGGGGAATAGGCCCTATGGAAACCTTAACAATATATGAACCAGGTTTGGGTAACTAAGCTAAGGGGTGTTTTCTTAAGAATGTCAAGCCTAACTACTATAAGAAAACAAAATACAAGATCCGAAGAGCAGCATTAAGAGATGGGTTCAAAAAGGTGTAGTGATGTTGGCGATCTTATATAGGGAGAATCAACCCTGCTCTTTTAGTGAGCTGCAGGAGCTTTACGGAATTGATAGGGATGATTTTTTTACATTTCTGCAGCTACTATATTTTATTAATATAAGAATCAGTGAGTCTTGCTCTATAGTGAAGAGACCTCTGAAGAGGCTATAAGGACCAATTTATAACTGTCTGATACAAGAGCTACCCAATGATCTGGAGGTGCAAAATGGCAATTGGTGAGCCAGACTATGGGCAGAGGGCTATATTTTATGTGAGTCTCTGGATATTGCCAACGGGGTTGTTAACAGTCAGCCTAAAAGGTCAACATTTTAAAGCAGCTTTCAATCTATATTATACTCCGGCCAAGATAGCTAGATGGGCTGGCAGGTCTGGTGGCAACTTGTTGGTGGCCGGTGGAGGCTTCCCATGCATTACTGCTCCTTGCGGTTTTGGATAGCTCTGAGGTGAATGAGGTGGTCAGGGGGCATACAGATCTCTCATTTATTGCCAAGGCGGTGACTCACCTCTGGATTGCATCTGAATAGCTTAGCCGCAACCCCCTATCATTTGCGAAGTGGAGATCACGATTTTTAGCAATCTGTAGCATGGAATTAAGGTCCAGATTTTTGAAAAGTGGTGCTTCATGTAATGAGGCACCACTAATCTTGCGGCCAATTGCACCCCACTAACACCACGTTGTGTGTGCTGTATTTAACAAATGGCACACCATGGCACAGGTTAGCGGCAATAGTGTCATAAATGTTGTTGCTTTACTTTGTGGGATTAGCACCAACAATTTTGGCGCTTATCTTGTAATGTACATGAAGGCCCATTATAAATAATTAATTCCATAAATAATGAAATTTCATAGATTCTACTGCACCAATTTTGCGTCCCACCTAATGGGTGTATGTCCCCCTTGCATACATTGTTACTGGCACATGCATAATATGGTGCAAGGGTAAATAAGGTGCAGTGTTTATTGCCACACTATCGCCACATTAGGGTCATAAATAATTACGCTAGATAGTTGGTGCTAATCCCTCTTAAATTTGGGCCTAAATCTTTATAGATATAAGGGAAGTATGAAAAATGTGTGGGGGGACAGGATCTGGTCACCTGTCACGGCCTGGTTGGAAACTTTATACTGAATACTCCACGGGGTTACATATTCCCTGGTTCATTTTTTTGTTTGTTATATTCTGTTTCTTGGGGTGTGACATTTGTGTATGCTCAATTATTTTCTTTTTTTGTTTTATCTTCCTCTGTATGAATCAATAGGAGGTTTCGTTTAATCTCGGGTCTCTGGGTGGTTAGGGCACTGAACAGGGATATTATTGTCATAGTCTTACAGGGCTTCTTCTGTGGACATTTATATTGTGTTGTATCGATGGTGTGTGTATCCTATTTTCTGATGTGCCAGCCGTAGTTTTCTTCTTTTGATAGATGCTCAATAAAACAAGCATTTGCAATGCAACGGGTCTCGCGTTTGCTCATGTTAGAGCTGATAGCGTTGTAAACTCCCAACCCGACTTTTCACTAGTAATGAAAACCATCGCAAAAGTGCATTTATGTACTAACTGGAAAAAGTGCAATTAACTGTGAAACATGGTCAATATTATGTAAAGTGCTCGACTTCTGCCAAGCGAGATCGCGCTGGGAAAAGAGAGAAAAAGTAGTCCACGAGCCGGACAGAAACCAGCGAGCCTCGCATGTTTTCTGTACTTGGTCGATGTGCTCGAGGAGGGCTATCCACCGGAAAAGGCATGACATGTGCATGGCTTACACTAATGAAATCAAGCACATTCTAACAGGCAAGCCCACAAACCAATGACAGACACTTACGTGACGTGGCCAGGGCTCCGAGCCCTTTTTAATTACTAAAGCGTCTCGCTTAGTGAAACGCATGCGCAAGTGCATGCGACGCAGGCTCGACCCTAAAAATGAAGTTAAGAAGTGCTCAATTTGTAAAATAACTAAGCGCAGTGGCCAAGAGTTTTGTCAGGAGTCAATCACTCGCGCTTCTGATTGCTGGGGTTGCCGAGTACCAAGTCTACTTCGTTTTTATGTTACCTCATGTTTCGTACTTACCCTAACCAGTTCTTCCTGTCGCTTTATCTCACTCTTGCCGGTTCTTCTTTCACCTGTGTCTCCATATGTCACTCGTTTACCTATCTTAGCTTTCTCACCTTTCTCGCTTTTCTGCCATTCTCCCTGTTGCTTTAGTAAAGTCTGATCATGGCAAAATATGTTGTGTCCCATTTCCCAACTTGCAACCACCTCCACAAATTAAACACCATGCATGGGATCCGCATGAATTAATCTGAAAGTCCTTGCGAAATGACACGTCTCTACATTACATATGTATATTATGTGAATAAGTGCAAGCATTTGTTGGGATTTTTTTATGGCTCTTGGTCAGTTTTGCAGCCCTATAAATGTAGATGTTGGTGTTACCCAACAGAAGGATTTATCGACAGGAAGAGGATAAAACGCAGTATTGGCTATACTAGGATTCGAAACCATGCCAAGGCTTTCACACACATCAGCAGCACGAGCTTAATTCATTGAGGACCGTCATGTGCGTGCTGAAAAGCAAAACTTTCAATTGTGTCCGGTGGCATATTCCTTTTTTTATAATTAGAAAGTAACTGTTCCCGCACACTGTGCCTCCGTGCTGACTGCTGTTTTCATCCCTCGAAATAGCAGTAAAGTGCGTTAGTCTGCTGCGGGGGGTGGTGCACTTCAGGGGAATATTAACTTGTTCTTCAACTGTTTTGCACTTGCCGGTTTACTTCAGATGTGCGAGGGAGAGTGGGGGAGAGAAAGCAAATGGATTTTATTCACATGTAGATGCACCTGCTCTGCTTCATTAGCACAAGCTATATGAGAATCCCTGAAAGTTCATCTCCCTGGAAATTAACAGAGGATAAACATGTAAATTAAAATGTTTTAATCCTTTTTGTAATTACAGTTTTATGGCTTTCTGTAAGTGCCGTTCTTGTTACAACAACCTTTTGGATAACAGCAGTTGCTAATGGAAAGGTAGCGCATCTCTGATTGCTAAGAGATGTAATTGTCTGAATGCATAGTATTCAGAAAAATGCAATTTTGTTTGTTAGTGTAGCTGCAGGTTGGTACTTCCCTCACACGTATGCAAATCAGAAAGAGTATACAGATGCTTTTAAAATTATGAACGGTGTCTTACTGTACGTATTATTGCACCAGATACACACAGCAAAGGTCGAATGTTACGCAGCGAATACATACTCTACATATCATTCCATATGGAGTAAATACAAAAATAATCACACCTTACCAAAATCATGCACAACTTCCAGCAACAACACAAATGCAATCAGCGCCCATAGCAGAGTGCTTTTACCATTTCTCAATATCACAGTTTTGGACACACTATACTACTTATGATACTAAACATCACTGAGGACGAGGCAAACATTATGACGAGCGTTATTGTTGGCTGCGAAGGTGAACTACATGGTTTACCTTCAGACACCATTAGTGGAACTGAAAGCCAATCGAAGTGGCACACCACCATTGATAAATTGCAGGAATTGGGGATGGACGTAGGTGGGGTCATAAAAAATGGTAAATTTGCGAAAGCAGGTGAAGACAAGTTCGCCAGGCGACAGGTGGGAATTGTAGTTCTTTGCTGCTGACCTGCAACACACTCTTTCAATTCGACGCTATATCTGTGACTCCGTGCACACCCACCAGCTGTAAGGCCCGACGTTTCCCTTAGACCACAAACAGCAGCCTAGACAAGATGCACACATGAGTACAGAGGGCAACATATGTCTGCCTCTACCCCACAAACAGCATGCATACAAGTCACACACAAAGGACCAAACCCAACGCAACAACACACACTCAAACATAACTAGTGACATTCCTGACTGTAAGACCACATCACCATAAAAAGGCAACAAATGTACCTCAACAAATCTTTCTTTGTCACAGAAATGTGTATGTACCACTGCAAGTCTCAAACTCAGAGCCATATTTACAAGGTCTCATGGTGCAGGGCGGAGCAGCAATTTCCTTTTCTGCACCACCCTGCATCACCCAGAAAGGGCATCTACAAGATACAGCCCATTTCTGTCCTCTCCCCCTTCGCTGGTGCAAAAATTTCTGCTACGCGTCAGCTGCATGTTGGGGATCACAATCAATCAATGGAGGCGTTTTCCTCCTTCTACGTGTGCTGCAGAATTCAGTATACATAGAAAGGGGAAAAACATTGCATCACTCTTAAACCACCGCTGGGGTGGGGTAGGCTTTTGACGCATTACCAAGTTTAGGAAACATTGTAAATCTGGAAACGCATCAAAATACATGGATGTTGCATGGGAACACCCAAGTAACAGCCATGGAAACACCTCCTTGACACAAAATGAGGCAACAAAGTGACTTTGGCCGCTTTTTTCTTTCACCATATCTACAAGGTCATGAAAAGCCACCCAGGGTGGCTTCATGTGGCCTTTTATATATGGGTCAGCAGCTTGCACCACTGGTGCATCACTAAAAGTTTGTAAATATGGGCTTCAGTGCTCTCTTTCAGTGTAGTAAGGGCACAGACATGACTGCATACATCCCAATCAGTCAAGTAGGTGTTACAACAATGTCAGTTAACTCTATGTAATAATGGTACAGGCAAAAAGAGCAGATGATGGATGGAATGCTAAACAATGAAAAGATTCACCTCCAGTCACAAAGGTCTGGGTTTAATCTATTGTTTTTCTGCCCACTACGCTACCCCAGTTTGGATCCAGTCATATGCAAATCAGTCTTCACCCTGCACCCCCTGGAAACAGTCAACTCCTAACTGTCAGACCAGGTCCTCGCTGGACCATAAACAAACATTCTGGGATCTGTTTCAGGGTATTACTCCATATCAACCAGGATAGCTTGAATCCAGTAGCACATTGAGTATGGGACCCAAGCGAGTGGGGTGCTGGAAGGGGTAGCGGTGCTGGGAGGGGGGACGGAAAGACCAGGGACAAGCTGCCATCAAAGAGGAGGCCAGAGGCTGAAAAGATCTCTGTAGGCCAGATATGGCATCGTGAATGCCTTCCAGGTATGCATTGCACTGCTGTATCTGGGATGCTAGCCCCTGGATGGCATTCACAATGGTTGTCTGCCCTACAGAGATGGTCATCAGGAGGTCAATAACCTCCTCTGTGATGGCAGCAAGTCTGACTGGGGCCGGGATGAGGTGCCTGGCGCAGAGAAGACGCCCACCCTTCTGGGTGAGCGGGCACGGGCAACTGGGTGGGGTGCAACTGGGAGGGTGGTGATAGTGTGGGGGTGGCGGAAGATGTCAAAGATTGGGTGGGTCCACTAGGGTCTGCCACCACCAGGGAGCACCCATCGGAGGAGGTATCAGAGTCACTGCCTCCAGCGGTAGTTGCCTCCCCAGTGGTTCTCCCCTCGCCCGCCAATCCACTGGTCCCATTGGCGTCGGTAGACTCTGCCACCTTGCAACCGTGGCCGCTTCATCCCCACTCACCGGTGCCACTGCTCCCTCGCCAGATGATGCTGATGTACACAGACAACACAAGTGTAAAGGGGCGGTGAGACAAAACAGGAGAGAGAATTTTAACACCTGAATGGATGTACATGTCTGGTTTACTCATACTCCCACCAAGCTAATACACCAACATGCAGCACCTACAGCTATAGTCATGCAAATGCCCCTGACTAGTGGTCACAACCCTAGTATACAACCATCTCCCACATTACAGAAGGACCTGAGGAACTACAGACCTGCCCCTTATCATCTAACTGCCCATGGGGGCCGTATTGCTATATGACATCAGTCAGAGTCCCTGCTACTAGACAGCACACATACTACAGCACCCTCAGACAACCAGCAAGGAGGCATACAATGGTCTCAGTACTCACCTCCTTGTGTCTGCTGTGCAGCCTTCAAGCACCCATCCAAGTCTGGATATGCCACTGCCAGAATGCGGAGCATTAGGGGGTCAGGGTACGCACCTCCTCCCCTGCCCCAGTCAGCCCTGCTGCCCTCACAGAAGAGGCTATTGACCTCCTGAGAACCATCTCTGTAGGGCAGACAACCATAGTCAATGCCATCCAGGGGCTGGCATCAGAGGTGCAGCAGACTAATGCCTATCTGGATGGCATTCACCGTGTCGTGTCTGCCCTACAGAGATCTTTTCAGGCTCTGGCCTCCTCTTGAACGGCAGCCAGTTTCCCTGGCCATTCCGTCCCCCCACCAACCTCCTCTACCCCTTCCAGCACCCCACTCCCTTCACTCGTCCAAGGCACACATTCAGACACGCAGTCAAGCACTTCAACACACAAAAAACACACTTCCAAACACAAGCACCACACCTCCCACCACAAGCATTCACACAGCCAACATACACCTGCACACACAACAACATCCACTTCTCCCAGTGTGCCCGCCTCTTCCGCCTCCCTGTCTGTCCCCTGTACATGCACACTCTCATGCACTGCACCGTCACTCACTGTTACTGCTCCTCTTCTTGCACTCACCACAATAGCAGACAGCCATACATGCACCCCATACACCACACCTGCACTCAGCACCTCCACTGTAGTTTACACATGCAGCACACTCACCCGACTTGCAGACACCCACCCAACATACATCCACACTAGCTGTCTGTCTTCTCCCACTGTGTCCACGCCCCCCACCTCCCAAAACACTCAAAAACAGCAAGACACCCACCCATCAGACATCCACTACACCACAGCATACTGAGCAGTCACCGGCACCCACTACATGCACACCTACACCCCATACATCAACTCCCTCTGCCTCCACTCCCAAGCCCTCATCCACGCCCAATTGCTCCCAAGAAACCTTTCCTCTCCCGTGTAGACCTGTTCGAACCCACTGACCCACCCGTCTTGTCCCGAAACGTGCCCACCTCCTTGCCCTTTCCGCTCCTTCCACATCGCATCCCAGCCCGGTCCAGCCTTCCCATTCTCGTGCCCCTTCTTCACTTAAGAAGAAGGCCCGCTCTGAGCCTAAGGCATCCAGCTCCGCCCGTGCCAAACAGCCCCGCCCCCTTCTAAGGAGAAGCCCACCCCCCTCCATCCCCCTCCAACCTTCTCACGCAAGTCAAAGTCCCACCCCTGTCGTGAATCCCCACCCCTCCTTGCCCCCATTCCGTGAGGTGCCTGGATCCCCCTATGGTGCCCTGTTGAGTGGAGTACCCAGCACTTGTGGGAGTCAGGTGTGGCCAGTTGTAGCCAAGGAAAATTGACTTTTTATGGACTGGCCATTGGCCCTGCTTTCATCATTTCCCTCAGTGAGCTTCATAATAAGGTTTTGGTGTGGCTTGTGTTTGGGCTGCACGCAGTTCCACCCTGGCGTTTGTTTATATAATTTATGGCTGTGGTGCTATTGTATGTCCTATGGCCAAGTTGCAGTGGCCTTTGGTCGGGTACGTCCTTCTTGGTGTGGAGTGTCTGACTATTGCTGCTGGGTAGGGTTGGGGGGGCTTTGCGGGGTGGGTGGAGTGGGTGGGTATGTAACTTTGCCCTTTCCTCCTTTGTTTTGTAGGTTGCAGTATTTACAGTCGTCATCTTCGCCGGCGGTCTCGGTCGTGTAAATATATGGCAAGGAGCAAGGCTGGCATGATCTGCATCTCTCTGTCCATGGCTGCCACTGCACGTTTTGTTGAGCTCCAGTGAGTGTTTCCTTCTATTTGTTTCATTTCCGCCTGGCTTTCTGTGGCGGTGGTTCCCGCCCGGAACTGTTGGCAGAATGGTGGTTCATAATTTGATGGGCGGGTTGGACCTTTCCGATGGCCTGTGGGCGGCCTCTGTCGTCGTCAGCGGGAATCCTTTCCTGGCGGTGGGTGGTGCGCGGGATGCGTGAGTTTCATTTAGTTCATTATTTGGCGGTCCAGACCGCTCCTCTGTTGGCAGTTTCTGCCGCCGGCGGTGCGGAACGGACCGCCATGTTCATAATGAGGGCCTTATTCTCTATGGGGGTGTGCGGTCTGTAGCCATTGACACTGTTACATGAATTTTGAGTGCCATGTGACATGATAACCAACATGGTGTACATTTCTGTTCACTCCACACTATGTTGTGCGTGGGGTGCCATTCCTGCAATAAAGGTCTGATTTTTAATTTAACCGGCAAATGCATTCACACTTACAACTGATTCAACATGATGACAGGGGACATTGAAATTGGTGTACATGTGTTTTAATAGGTGTCAGGGATGCATTGGTGCTCTTTACAGTGATCGGGAGTGGGCTGATGGTGGATGTCCATACTGGCTACATGGTCTCAGCGATTGGTGGCAGTGGTTATATGTCCATCTGTACCTTGCAAGTAGTTGAGTTACTACTGGCCGGTGATGATGGTGGCACAGTGGCACTCTCGGGGGACAGTTCATGTCAGATCACTTTTTTGAGGGTGCCTTGATCTTGGCAGGTGTTCCAGTGCCATATCTAGGTCTGAGGGACCGTTTGAGTATCTGGTGTTGGCCTGTACAGGTAGGGGTGCTGGTCTCCTGTGTGTCGTCAGACAGTGACACCAGTCCAGTTGCTGCTGCTGATGTTGATGGCTTGTCTGTGTCCTGGGCAGTGGTAGGGGCTTCCTGGTTTGTGGGGGTCTCAGGCTGGGTTGGGTAGTTGTGCTGCAGCACCCCTGCAACAGTGGCCATGGTTGCATTGAGCTGTTTCAACTGCTCCATGGTCTCTTAATGTTGGGCTATCTGCAGCCTTTGACCCTGCTCCAGGGTGGCCAGGATCTGGCCCATCCTGTCTTGTGTATGGCGATATGCTCCCAGGACCTCAGAGATCACCTCCTGGGCTGCAGCATCCATCTTTTGGCCTTCCCTCGGGCCACTGCTGCACTCCCGCTGGGCCTAGCCCCCTGTGCCTGTGTCCCCTGCACAGGTCTGGTGGTACCACTTGTACTGGGGCCATCGTCATCCTGCCTGTTGGTAGGTGGAGACTGTGGCCTCTGTACTTGTGTTCCACCAATCTGTGTCCTGGATACACTGGTGTGGGGTATTTTGACAACTGCTGATGTTGGTGGCTGGGTGGTAGGGGTGCCAGTGGTGTTCTGGATGGGGCTGCTGAAGTGTGACAGTCCAGGACTGTGAGAGAGGCCAGGGTTTTCCTCACTGTCCAGAGTTCCCTCTCCAGTGTCCTGTGTGGTGCCTCTGTCTCCATGTGGGGCACTGGCACTACTTGTCCTTTCCGTCAGGGTGGCATGGGTGGTGGTGCCTGTGGGGGGGAATGGACATGTATGTTACATTTACTAATTCGGATGAGGGTGCACAGGTCAGGCCTATTTTGTACAGGTTTTCCCCTGTTGGGCAATGCAGGGTCCTTTTGTGGGGTTGCCATTGCATTTTGCATGGAATGTGGTGGTTCATTGTGGGTGGTGTAGTACCTTTGTGATTCCTTGCAGGGATGGGTGGCTGTGCACAGGGGGAGGGATGTGGGCCTATCGGTAGGTTTGTGGGCATGCAAGGTGACTGGATGTGGTGATTGGGGCCAGGGTGGGGTGTGGTCCTGGTGGTAGTTGAAGAGGTGAGGTGGTGCATGCATTACAGGTGTTGTGGATATGGGGTAACTGTAGATGTCTTACCCGAGTCCATTCCTCCAGTGAGTCCAGTGAGGCCTTAAGGGTGCAGGATGGCCAGTACCTTTTCCTCCCAATCAGTGTATTCGGGGGTGTAGGTGGGGGTCCTCCACCAGTCTTCTGGTGTGTGTTGTGGGTGGTGTGTTGTGTGGATATTGGTGATGGTGCTGTTGTGTGGTTGGGTGTGTGAGTTGTGTGTTGTTGCGTTCAGAGTCTGCCTGTAGTGTTGTCAGTCTGGCTTCTCCTATTGGCGAAGCAAAGGATTGTGGGGTGTGTCTGTGCGTGTTTTATAGTGTTGTGATGTGTGTCAGGTGTGTGGGTTTCAAAGTTGTAAATGTGTGCATTTCTTGCTGTTGGGTCTCAATGCTGGTGGTGGCGGTCTGTCCCGCTAATGGTTGTTCAGCATCCACTAACCGCGGTGCCGCGGTGATTTGTGCATCATTATTTGGAGGGCGGGGGATTTGTGTGCTTGGCGGTGGCGGGGTGGGATGTGCAGCCTTTCTGCCGACAAGGCCCTGGCGGTGGCTGGTGGAAACAGAATTTTTGGCGGGTTCTGTTTTTGGCATCTTTATATGGCAGGTTTCTGTTCACCACCAATGGCGGTCTTCTGTTAACCGTCGCCACGGCGGTCAATGGTGTTTGTCTCCAAGTTGATAATGACCCCATTAGTCCCACATTACACCCTGGGCTTGCTCTCCACCACAAACTATTTTCACCAAAGATCTTCATTTGGCAGTAGGGAAAGTTACTCTACTACAAGGTAAGTTAGAGAGATTAAAGTAGGTGGAGGTTTAGTTATAGAATAGTGGGATGTCAGAGATCATCATGTGCCATGCTTTTGTTTAGTCAGTCATTATGGTTGGTGAATGATGAAAGGAAACTATTTGAACAGGCATAAACTGAAGCATCACTTGGGCAGAAAAGAGTGGTATGTGCCAAGAATGGAATTTTCAATTTTTTTGGTAGTCTTGGATAGTAAGAAAGAATGATGGAGTGAAGCACTAGATAGAGGTGACTGAGTGGGCACCAGAAAACACACCTTGTTTTTGGTTTGTAATGCATTGCAAACTTTGTAAGCCTGCATTAACTGAAACAGATACACATTGCACAGCCAACTCTTCTGTGCCAATTGAACCATTATACAGTTAGGTCACAGTTGGTGAAATGTCAAGGGCAGAGAGATGATGATGATGGAGGGGATATCTTCCTCACTTAACAAATACTGTATACTTAATTTGTCATTAAGCAAGCAAGGTAACTTGCCACTAATCCCCGCTACCACTGTGACTCCTCCCCTCCAACTGCCGGGGCCTCCTCCACCACACTCCCTATCTTGCACCTTGCACTGGCCGTGGCACTGGCTGTGGCACTTGTGGTCAGTTTAGCTTGAAAAAAACAGAAATTGCCCATTTTAGATTCCAGATTCACCACCTAGCTAATGATTATTTTCAACAAAGTACAACAGCAATACCTCACTACACTTTAATTAGCAGTATCTTCTTTCAAAACTACCACTTTAGGAGGTTTCTTAGCTGACAACATGTTTGAAATGCCAGGTTGTCAAGTAAACCATAAACCTTTCTCTCATAATACAGGAGAAGGCTATAAAAAGCAAAGTGCAGTGCAATGAAGGGGTGAAATGATTAATGAATGAAATATGGTGTTGGCGGCAAATCCAATTGAATCTCATTCCTTTCCTGCCGTGCTGCAATGTCATGGAAACTGTTGGTATAATGTATAAATAGTAAGACAACATTGAGGGGAGTGGTCCATGACCATGGCCACCTTCTCTTGTTCACTGAGCAAGAAATCCTTCTCAACAAACATGTTTGGTGAATAATAGCTCACTTGGGCCTGCAGTTTTCTTTGCAGTACAAAAAGCCGTTCTCTTAGTCTTGCTGTACTACAAGTCATATATGTAACAGAAGGGTAAGGGAAAGCTTACTAAAAAGAGAGTGGAAGAAAGCAAGCTACAGACAGGAGCGAAACAGCTACAAAAGCAAGAAATATAGAAAAACAGGATAATGCAGGGACAACAAACATTAGGTAGAAGGGTTGAAAAAAAGTAGAACGTCTAAAAAATACACAATTCCAAATTAGTTGACTAATGAGGAGGAGTAAAAGTGAGAAATCTAATTATCAGGACTTAATGGGGCCAGCAGAACCACCTGCTGCAGCATTGGTAGCAGGGGTAATTCCACCCATCATGCCACTCAGCATAGTGTATAGATCACAGACGATAAAGACAGTTGACTGTGGACACACACAACTGCAAGCACTCTCTGATGATAACGATAAGTGCATTTATTTAGGTGAGTGTCACACACTAACATAAGCACTTGGAACTAGTAGCATCAGCATGGTAGTGAGACCACGCTCCAGACTTATATAATGTTCTTTTTGCACTAGAAGGCACATGTACTCACAATAGTTGTTGTAAAGATATCTAAATAGCTATTCTATCTATTTATACACACACATATAAAACACCTCCTGGCAATCACCAGTGGGTAGTTGTAGTAAGGAGCTAGTTTCCATAGGAAACATGTTTTTGACATGGCTATATCATTGGAGCCGTTTGATGAATCTTCATGAAATTTCCACAGAAAGTGTCACGTAAGGACTTGTTATGCATGGAAACTTTCCGGGTGATCTGTGAAGCAGGGGAAAGGGAGGGTAAATAAAATGTGTTTTCCTCGTTAATTTCCATAGAGATTTCAGACATGACTACAGCCTGAACTGCTGGACAGAATTACACCAGATTTGGAATAAAGGTAGCTCTTGGTCCAGAAAGTACCTTTTTCTTATTTGGTCTCAAACTATTCAGTAGCTTTTGAGATGTTAAAAAAAAAACAATTTATTTATCTAGGTGCAAAAATAATTTGCAAATTCTCCTAAGCTTGTGCACATTGGCTGCCAACACTTCAACCAGTAAGCAGCCATTTTGTGACTCGGACGAGTCTCAAAAAAGTAAATAGAAAATAAAGAAAAGGGGGCAGGGTAGAAATACCCTGGCCCCCTAGCCTTGGTGATGGGTCCCTCTCGGACCCTGCCAAGGTAAAAAAGCATTTTGTAAAATTTCACAGCAAATTGGTGTTGGAAAATGGGTTATTGGTAGGGCAGGTAGGTACCTACACCTAGCAACAAGCCACTAACCTCCACATAGGTACAGTTAGGTCTCAGTAAATTAATCCCAGCTCTACCCTTGGTAGCTTGGCATCGAGCGTCAAGGCTTAACTTAGGAGACAAAGTGTAAAGCATTCAAATATCACAAAACAGTAATTAAATAAAACACAGGAAACAGTTTAAAAATCCAAAACCAATTTATAAAAATAGCTTATATTTTTATCTTTAAAATGACACAAAAACGATTAAAATCGGTTCAGGGGAACCGGAGATATGAATTTTTAAAGTATTATTATTTTCTAGCGCTTAGAAACAAAAAGCGCCAAACGGGTCATCTGGTTGCACCAGGACCGGGGCAAAGTCAAACTTTCAGGCCGACCGCGATGGAGCCCTGCTCGGCTACAAGTCGCGGGAGGCCTCGGTTAAAAAGTTACCTTCTGACTTAGTCTCTTTTTTGATGTTTTTCTTCCCCGGGACGAACCTGCCAGTTGAATCCGACCTCCTGGAGCCCTTGTCCGGATACGCGAAGTCGGTTTCCTCGGTGGTGATTTTTACCTTCGGACTAAGTCGTTTTTTCTAGATGAAAATCCTTCGACCAGGGTAAACCTGGATCTTGATCCGACGTCCATGGAGCCCTTCTCGGATACGATGGCTGGGAGGTCCCGGTCAACTTTTTACGTTCGGACTTAGTCTCTTTTTTGGATGTTTTTCTTTACCGGGACGAACCACGAAGTCAGGCCGGGTCGCGGTTGAGGCAAGCCGGCTAGAATTTCCGCGTCGGGTCGGTCCCTCTCTGGAGCTTTTTTCCCAAAATTCTCAAATCTTTTCCAAACTTCTGGGGCTTCACCCAGATGTTCTTTTAAGGTTCTTTTGGGGTCCGCAGCTCACCCCAAGGGACCAGAAGTTCTGTGATGGTCCTTGGGGGGTGCGGACTTCAACTCCCAGAATGCACCTGGCGCAAACTCCTTTTTGGCCACTGGACAGTGGTCAGCTGGTCGCTTTCTTCAGGAGTTGGTGCAGGGGACTCTGGTTTAGCAATTTTTCACCTGTAGCAAACAGGGAGTCCCTCCTTGAACCAGTTGAAGCCAGGCAAAGTCCTTCTTGTGGTGAAGCCCAAGTGTGCAGCTGGTGCAGTCCTTCTGAGTGCAGGGTCCAGGTGCAGGCCAGGGGTCCAGCAGGGCAGTCCTTCTTCTCCTTTAGTTCCTTTCTTGTTGAATTCTGGAGGGGATCTGAGGCGTGGGTGCAGGTCTGCCAGTTTTATCCTTGCTCCTGGGTGAAAAGCAGGGGGGCCCTGGTTCTCCAATCAGGGACAGGGTCGTCCCCCTGTGATGACCACTTCCTGGGAAGTGTGGCAAAAATCCATCCCAGAAGGCAACAGTCTCTAAAAATCCAAAATGGATGAATCTGATTTTTGGAGGAGAGATCTGGCTGAGCCCACCCACTGGTGTGGCTAAAAATCATAAACACACCCCTCTCCTGCCCTCTCCTAATCTAATCAAGGGGGCACCTAGCTGTCTGGGGTTGCAGGATGTGGGGGTGTTGCTGGGTGCTCCAGATGTCCTTCTCTGCCTTTGAAGACCAGTTTGGCAGCCCTCCCCCTTCCTGCCTCACCATCTGCTGAGGGGAGATTCTCTCCCCCAAGCACATTCCTTTGTGTGAAGCCAGGCCACTTCACACCTCATTAAAGTAGCCTGGCAGAAGCTGCTGCAGGCTGGCCAATCAGAGCACAGCAGCAAAAACAATGCAGAGCTGAAATTGGCAACTTTTTAGGTAAAGTCTAAACTTTTTACCTGAACTGGTTATATTAAATCCAACAACTGGAAGTTGTGGGATTTATTATAACAATCAATTTGATACCAAATTCTTGGTATGTAACATTTAAGGAGACTTTAAAATTTAAAATAAAGTCTGCCCATTCTAGCCTATGAAGGCCATTTACTTCCATGAGGGAAAAACGAATTTGGCTGTTTTTACCTCACCAGGGCTTATAAATCTATTTTTATAAAGTCCCCGCTTATAGTTACATGGCACCCAGCCCTAGGGGCACATAGGGCACACCTTAGGGGTGACATATGTAAAAATAAGGTAGTTTAAGACTTTGGAAGTACCTTTAATTCCAAAGTCGAATTTGCATATAACTTTAATTTAAAAGCAGCCAGCAAGGCAGGCTTGCTTTTAAAATGACACTGGGCACCTCAGCAATGCACCTAGGTGTGCACCACCTATGCTGTGGTCCCTAAACCTACATGCCCTACCATATACTAGGGACTTATAGGTAGGTTAACTTAGCCAATTATAATTAGCCTAATTTGCATATCCATTTTACACAGAGCACAGGCCCTGGGACTGGTTAGCAGTACCCAGGGCACCATCAGAGTCAGGAAAACACCAGCATAAAGTGGAAAATGGGGGCAAAAAGTTATGGGGCCTCTGCAATCAGCCTTAGTTTCTCACACAACCCCCCCCCCAACCCACATGCCCAGGAGACTCAGCCCAACCCTGGGAGAGTCTTCCTGGCTTGTTAGGCGAGGAAGACAGTGAAGAAAACTGGCTGTCCCTTTGCAGGGCCTACTCTGCCTTATATCCTCCTGTCAGGGTCACTCCCTCTGGGTAGTGAAGCCATCCCAACAGTAAAAGGACCCAACTCAAACTGAAACTTCCCTCTAGGGGGGTCTTCCTCCTCTCTCTCTGCCAACTTGGGTAGTGAGGTGCCCACCTCCCCTACTCCTAACTTTGCTAGGGCAAATCCTAGCTTACCCAAAGAGGTCACCCAACACTTGAGCAACCCCACCATGACCAACAGGGTCAGGGGGCCTACTTTGCTATTGGCCTTGGGGTCTGCCTCCCAGGCCAAGTACAGTGCTGCCAGGAAGGCTAGCACCCAGCAGAGGCTACTGACAGCTGTCAGTACCCAGAACCACACCCTAAGCTCTCCACTGACAGGTGGCTGAGCTGCTTTAGGGGCATCTTTGGGGTCCTGGCACCCCTCTTGCTGTCTAGAGTGGGGGGCTACCACCTCCTGTGGCAGACACCCTCTTTCCACTCTCCCTTCTGTCAGTGCAGGGGCAACACCCTGCATCTGGACAGCTGCCTGACTACTCAGGACTTCCTTGGGGTCAGGTGAGGCCTCACCAGTGCCAACTCTGGGCTCCCCCCTTACTGGGGCAGAAGGCCTTTGGCTCCCTGGAACTCTCTTTAAGAGTGGCCTACCCTTCCTTTTCTTCTTTCCTTTTCTTGGGGACCCCTGTCTCCTAACTGTAGGGACTGACTCCCCAGGACTTTGGCTTGGGGGGGCGCACTGGGCGACCACCCCATCTGTGACCAGACTCACTTCTGGGAGGTCATTGCCCAGGATACAATCTAGGGGAAGGTCAGCACTGACTACCACCCTAATCCAGTCAAGGATACCCTCCCTCTCTAGGGGCACTATGGCTACAGGTTTGGAGGTGACCTCCCCTGTGGCTATCCTGACTTTCTTTGTCTTTCCTGCGACATACATATCTGGGGTCACTAACCGGTCACTCACTATAGTGTGACTGGCACAGGTGTCTCTCAGGCCAGTGGTAGGGATCCCATTCACTTGAATGTGGTGGAAGTGCCTACTCCCACCCTCAGGGATCACCAGCTTACCATCTGGTCCTGTCTCCCAGCACAATGCTAGGAGGACTTCATCATCTGAGGAATCCTCCTCTATGGCTACACTGGACAGCCCAGTGCTAACCACCTTCCTTGGACAGGCTGCATCTCCTCTGAAGTGACCTGTCTGCTGACAGTCAAAGCAAGCCCTACTGTCCAAGAGTTTTTTTAACCCTGGGTCTCCCTGTCTCTGCTTGTCAGAGTGGGAGTGGGATTTACTCTCCTCCTTCTTAGGGTTCTGGGGTACAGAGGGAGTCTCTGTGGTGGGCTTACCACCTCCCTCCTTAGGTTTTTGGGGACCTATCCCCCCCTTCTTGGAGTCTCCCCCCTGGGACTTGACAACCACCCTGGTTCTCAACCACTCATCAGCTGCCTCCCCTAGCTCTCTAGGGTTGGTCAGCTTAGAGTCCACTAGATGCTGGCGTAACCTTTCTTGGATACAAATGGTCAAGATGTGCTCTCTCATGATCAGATTGTATAACCCCTCATAAGTATTTACTTTGTTGCCAATAATCCAGCCCTCTAGTGCCTTTAGTGAGGTGTCTACAAAGTCAACCCAAGACTGGGTACTGACCTTCTGGGTGTCCCTGAACTTCATTCTATATTGCTCTGGGGTCAGACCAAACTTCTTGGCTAAGCACCTCTTCATACTAGGGTATAAATCTGCCTCCTCCCCCCTTAAGGTCAGAAGCCTATCCCTCCCTGAGTTGGGGACCAACTCCCACAAAAGGGAACCCCAGTATTGAGGCCTAACCCTTCTCATTTGGAGTGCCCTCTCAAAGGCCCTTAGCCACTTATCTATGTCATCCCCCTCTACATAAGCAGGAACTACCCCCTTGGGTAATCTGGGGCAAACTCCCCCAACCATGGATACCTCAGCTTCTTTATCGCTGCTTCCATCTCTTTTCTCTTTGTATGCCCACTTTTTCTTTTCTAGGGCCAGCTTCTCTGCTTCCAAAGCTATGTATGCTAGCTGGGCCTCCAGCTCTCTTTCTCTGATGGATGGGTTCTCTCCTCCTGAAAGGACCCCCTTCCCACCACTAGCTTTGGATCTGCCCCTAGTGACTGTATTTACTGAGGACCGTTCTTCCTCATCCTCACTTAGGGTCAGATGCCTTCCCTCCCCTGAGTGGTTAGAGCTTGCATCCTCCCTTCTTTCTCCCTCCTCTGGAGCTTCTTCTGACTCTACCTCTTGGGCCTCAGCCCATGCTGTCAGGGATGTGATCAGGATTTGCTTCCTAAGATCAGTGGTTGCAGGCAACCCTCTTTCAATACACAACCCCCTAAGCTGGACTACTGTCAGTGTGGGTAGGCTAGCCAGATCAAGCTCCATGGTTCCCTAGTTTTGTGTCAACAAAAACTTTTTGCAAAAATTGGAAACAAGAATTTAGAAAAATTACAAAAATTCAATAATTGAAATTAATCCAAATTAAAAATTAAAAACAATTTTTGCACTAGGACAATTTAAAGGATTTTTAATTTGTTTTACCTAAAACTGTAACGTGATATTGAACACAAGTACAGGATCCCGTCGCTGCTTCCAATTATGTTGGAAAATGGGTTATTGGTAGGGCAGGTAGGTACCTACACCTAGCAACAAGCCACTAACCTCCACATAGGTACAGTTAGGTCTCAGTAAATTAATCCCAGCTCTACCCTTGGTAGCTTGGCATCGAGCGTCAAGGCTTAACTTAGGAGACAAAGTGTAAAGCATTCAAATATCACAAAACAGTAATTAAATAAAACACAGGAAACAGTTTAAAAATCCAAAACCAATTTATAAAAATAGCTTATATTTTTATCTTTAAAATGACACAAAAACGATCAAAATCGGTTCAGGGGAACCGGAGATATGAATTTTTAAAGTATTATTATTTTCTAGCGCTTAGAAACAAAAAGCGCCAATCGGGTCATCTGGTTGCACCAGGACCGGGGCAAAGTCAAACTTTCAGGCCGACCGCGATGGAGCCCTGCTCGGCTACAAGTCGCGGGAGGCCTCGGTTAAAAAGTTACCTTCTGACTTAGTCTCTTTTTTGATGTTTTTCTTCCCCGGGACGAACCTGCCAGTTGAATCCGACCTCCTGGAGCCCTTGTCCGGATACGCGAAGTCGGTTTCCTCGGTGGTGATTTTTACCTTCGGACTTAGTCGTTTTTTCGAGATGAAAATCCTTCGACCGGGGTAAACCTGGATCTTGATCCGACGTCCATGGAGCCCTTCTCGGATACGATGGCTGGGAGGTCCCGGTCAACTTTTTACGTTCGGACTTAGTCTCTTTTTTGGATGTTTTTCTTTACCGGGACGAACCACGAAGTCAGGCCGGGTCGCGGTTGAGGCAAGCCGGCTAGAATTTCCGCGGCGGGTCGGTCCCTCTCTGGAGCTTTTTTCCAAAAATTCTCAAATCTTTTCCAAACTTCTGGGGCTTCACCCAGATGTTCTTTTAACGTTCTTTTGGGGTCCACAGCTCACCCCAAGGGTCCAGAAGTTCTGTGATGGTCCTTGGGGGGTGCGGACTTCAACTCCCAGAATGCACCTGGCGCAAACTCCTTTTTGGCCACTCGACAGTGGTCAGCTGGTCGCTTTCTTCAGGAGTTGGTGCAGGGGACTCTGGTTTAGCAATTTTTCACCTGTAGCAAACAGGGAGTCCCTCCTTGAACCAGTTGAAGCCAGGCAAAGTCCTTCTTGTGGTGAAGCCCAAGTGTGCAGCTGGTGCAGTCCTTCTGAGAGCAGGGTCCAGGTGCCGGCCAGGGGTCCAGCAGGGCAGTCCTTCTTCTTCTTTAGTTCCTTTCTTGTTGAATTCTGGAGGGGATCTGAGGCATGGGTGCAGGTCTGCCAGTTTTATCCTTGCTCCTGGGTGAAAAGCAGGGGGGCCCTGGTTCTCCAATCAGGGACAGGGTCGTCCCCCTGTGATGACCACTTCCTGGGAAGTGTGGCAAAAATCCATCCCAGAAGGCAACAGTCTCTAAAAATCCAAAATGGATGAATCTGATTTTTGGAGGAGAGATCTGGCTGAGCCCACCCACTGGTGTGGCTAAAAATCATAAACACACCCCTCTCCTGCCCTCTCCTAATCTAATCAAGGGGGCACCTAGCTGTCTGGGGTTGCAGGATGTGGGGGTGTTGCTGGGTGCTCCAGATGTCCTTCTCTGCCTTTGAAGACCAGTTTGGCAGCCCTCCCCCTTCCTGCCTCACCATCTGCTGAGGGGAGATTCTCTCCCCCAAGCACATTCCTTTGTGTGAAGCCAGGCCACTTCACACCTCATTAAAGTAGCCTGGCAGAAGCTGCTGCAGGCTGGCCAATCAGAGCACAGCAGCAAAAACAATGCAGAGCTGAAATTGGCAACTTTTTAGGTAAAGTCTAAACTTTTTACCTGAACTGGTTATATTAAATCCAACAACTGGAAGTTGTGGGATTTATTATAACAATCAATTTGATACCAAATTCTTGGTATGTAACATTTAAGGAGACTTTAAAATTTAAAATAAAGTCTGCCCATTCTAGCCTATGAAGGCCATTTACTTCCATGAGGGAAAAACGAATTTGGCTGTTTTTACCTCACCAGGGCTTATAAATCTATTTTTATAAAGTCCCTGCTTATAGTTACATGGCACCCAGCCCTAGGGGCACATAGGGCACACCTTAGGGGTGACTTATATGTAAAAATAAGGTAGTTTAAGACTTTGGAAGTACCTTTAATTCCAAAGTCGAATTTGCATATAACTTTAATTTAAAAGCAGCCAGCAAGGCAGGCTTGCTTTTAAAATGACACTGGACACCTCAGCAATGCACCTAGGTGTGCACCACCTATGCTGTGGTCCCTAAACCTACATGCCCTACCATATACTAGGGACTTATAGGTAGGTTAACTTAGCCAATTATAATTAGCCTAATTTGCATATCCATTTTACACAGAGCACAGGCCCTGGGACTGGTTAGCAGTACCCAGGGCACCATCAGAGTCAGGAAAACACCAGCATAAAGTGGAAAATGGGGGCAAAAAGTTATGGGGCCTCTGCAATCAGCCCTAGTTTCTCACAATTGGCAAATTCACAGCTCAAATTAAAAAAAAAAAGTGCAGACTCCCGTGCTTGGTTTCAACAAAGTCCCCGGAGGGCCATGTTCTGGGGATGGTGACATGTAAAAAACAATGGAAGGGGAGCTCAGGTCCATTAGTGAGGTTCTGATGAGCCCCGGGAACCACCATCTCCCTGGGGTTTTATTGTAAGTTATGAGGGGGCTGCATTGACTCCCGTCCATTAGGCTCCATGATCCCAAAAGACAACCACCTCACCGGGGCTAACTGACTATGGAAGCGGGGGCTGCGCAGACCCCCAAGTCCCCGGAGACTACCACCTCACACAGGTTAACTAAAGCTAGATGCAGGAGGCTGCATAGAACTCCTGGGCCCGCTGGGACCCCACCTTCCTTGGGCAATATCTATAATTTTAAGTTGGAGGGGGCATAAGGCCTCCCTCCAGGGCCACAAATGGCCCTAGGGACCACACCTCCCTGGTTCTGGCTTCTGCACAACAAAAGACGGGATCTCCCCTCCTGGAACCATTAATAGCTCTGGGGAATGCCACCTCCAGGACTCCTGACATGACCACCCTTGGTAGATAGATGTTTGCTTTCGCTCGGTGAGAGCAAACACTACCTCTGTTTCTAGCAAGCAGGAGCATGAAAACTGCTCCTGCTTGCCAGAAACAGAGTTTCCATCTGTTTCACTGACCGCTATCACGTGAAAACAAGATAAAGATTGCTCCTGCATGCAGGGAACTGCATTTGTCGTAGTTCCCTGTGTGGGAGCAATGCTGGCTCCCACAGGAGGTGGGAATTCAGCTGGGACCACAGGGCCTTGAGGTTTCCCTGCAGTCCACAGCATACAACACTGGGTGCCCTGGGTTGGGCGAGGGCACCCAGGCACTAGCGGCCATGCCGTTGGGGATGGGGTCACTAGGGCCACAATTGACCCAAGGAGGGGGGCTGAGTGAGTTCCTCTGCCTTTTAAATAATGTATTTGGCCCTAGGGAAATGGTGGTTGCCGGGGCCCAGGGAGTCTGCGCAGACTCCCTATATCTTTAACAATCTAGCCCTGGGGAGTTGGTGGTCCCCAGGGCATAGTAAATCTCCCAGAGGGGAGTCCATGTTGCCCCCGCCATTTCTAAATTAAAGCCCTGGGAGGTGGTGGTCCTAAGGGCTCTAGGAGCCCAATGGAGGGGGGTCAGATAGTTTCAGGAGAGGGGCCCAATGTACCCCCTCCTTTTTAATATATATTGGCATACCCCTGGGACCTGGTCCACTTCAGGACACAGAGGCCCACACTTGTTTTTAAAACAAAATTGTGTGCAGATTCATGACGCCAACACAATTTTGCAGCAAACATATTTTAAAAATGCTTCTTTGACAGGGTATTCCTACTCTGGCCCCTTTTTTTGTTAGCCAAGGCTGTCTGTGGTGTGGGGTTGATTGGTTAATGGGGTGTTGGCTAGGCCCAGTGGCCAACACCTGCCACGCATGGCTGAAAGCAGTTGAATGTTTATAAAGGGTTGGCTGCAGGGTATGGCTGAAGGCCATGTGTGGTGCAGGATTTGGTGCCTATAGGGGGTAGGCAGGGCCACAGGCCAGACCCTGTGGCCAAGCACAGCTACAAATGGCTGAAGGCCGTGCGTGGAGCGGTTGTGGGTGCTTATAGTGGGTTGCTTGCAGGGCCTGGTCATGCACAACAGCAGATGTATTAACATAAAATAATTGAAATTACTTAGGCCCTCATTATGACATTGGCGGTAAATCCCACTTACCGCCATGCTGACTGCCGCCAACATATCGCCACTGTGGCGGATATCCATTCACCATATTATGACACACACACACCAATCTGTCACGATTCAGCCACAGACACAAGTCCGCCACACAAAAGGTCAGTGATAAACTGGCGGTATCCAAACCATACCGTTACGCCAACAGAACAACGCCCATCACATTATGACCCACAAATCACCACAACGGACATTCAATGGCGGTAAACCATTGGCGGTACATACCGCTGCGCTCAAAAAACACACACTGAAACAAAACAACACCACATTGGACAATTCAAACTACACACACCTGTCACATATACACACACCACACCAACACTCACACCACTATAAAAACACCCACCCACATTACCCACAACCCCTTACAACTACAAACTATTGGCACAAGATAGACACCACGATCACAGACAAAACCAGAGCCACACACTACCTACACCTATACACCACCCACGCACCCCACATCACACACCCCAACACATCACCCTACACACCCTCACCTACACAACTCACACAACACCCATGGCTCCACAAAGACACCCCAAATTCTCAGAAGAGGAGCTAAGGGTCATGGTGGAGGAAATCATCAGGGTAGAGCCACAGCTATCTGGAGCACAGGTGCAGCAGATATCAATTGCTACGAATATGGAGCTGTGGCGGAGAATCGTTGACAGGGTCAACGCCGGGAGGCATCAACTCAGAACAAGGGACGACAGCAGGAAGAGGTGGAACGACCTACGGGGGAAGGTGCGTTCTATAGCAGCAAGACACCAGCTCGCTATGCAGAGGACTGGCGGTGGACCCCCACCTCCTCCCCCACAACTAACAACATGGGAGGAGCACGTCTTGGCAATCATGCATACTGAGGGCCTGGCTGGAGTAGAAGGAGGACTGGACTCTGGTAAGGCAATTGACTAATACTTTCACCTCCCTACCTGCATGCCATCACATACCCTCACCCTCACTCCCATCATTCCACCACCTCCCACACACCCCACTATCACATCCCACCCATCCCACTCGCAAGCCCTGCATGCACCACCAATGCATGGACATCACTCACAGCCCTACATGGACACCTATCACCAAAGCATGCACACTAGAGAGAATCAGCTAGCCCACCACATACCAACTTACACAAGTTAAAGATGCCATGACAAATAGAACCAAAGAGGGCAACCCACTGATGCACAATATGTCAGACACAGAAACAATAACACAGCATTTACATCCCCACAGGTATCACAGCCAATGTCAGCGGAGAGGAGGTGCCAGCCTTATCCAGTCCCCCAACTGAAGAGGCCCACAGTGATGACAGCAACTCTGGTCGCCTGGATCTGGTTGACCAACCTGGCCCATCAGGGACCTCTGGACAGTCGGTTACCCAGGGCCAGTCACAGACAACCACAGAGCCTCCCCCATCTGGGAACTCCACCAGAGCACCCACCCAGCGTACCCATACCTCTGTCCCTAGGACACGTCAATCAGCAGTGTGTCCACCTCTACATGGATCCCAGGGCACACCTCATACCCAAAACAATCAGGGACCTGGGGTCAGTGGCAGTGGGCACACAGCTCAGGGGACAGAGGCACAGGGCAACAGGGAAACTGGGAGTACTGCTGTGCACCAGGGGGAGGACATGCCCAGGAAACCGACTCTTCAGGAGGCACTCCTGAGATCCTGGGAACCTACCAACATTCCCAGGACATGATGGGCCAGATCCTGGACAGTGTGCAGGAGAACAGGCGGCTGCAGGAGGGACAGTACCAGGGGATAAGGAAGGACTTGCAGGCCATCATCACCACCCTGGTCTCCATTACAGGGGTGCTGGCAGACATGGCCAACATTATGAGGGAGGTAGTCTCACAACAGCGGGCCCCTGCCACTAGCCAGACATCTGAAATGCCTTCCACCTCTGCTGCCGCTAGTGGACAGGAGGCCCCGCCACAGGACCAACAGGCCACCAGCACCCCTCCACCTGCAGAAGGTGAATCACCCGGCAAACGTTGACTGCGATCCAGGCAGAAGCCAGAGACTATTGCCAAGACCCCTGCCAGGAAATGAGACTCTCCCGATTGTCATCCTTGTGCCCCACACAGTCACCCTGTCCACCTTGAACTGCCATTGCTCCCCTTCCTCCATCCCCTTGGACTATGCACCTGTGCTACAAGTAGGCTGGAACAATACCCTGGACTTTCCTCCATCATAACCCCATCCCAATGCACTTGCCCCTCTTCTTCTTAGCACTTCAATAAACACCCTTTAAAAAAACTACAAGTATGGATTATGTTACATATGTAAAGTATGTATTCCTTTAACCAGGTTCAAACATTGCAATTCAACTGTACAGTAATTGTTCACATAGGAAAAACCTGTAGTTTTCTGCAGTGATCACACCAGGAGCGATAGTGGGGCACCAACATCTCCAAAATGAATTGCCAAAGGGGTACAGTAAGTGGGCATAGAAGTGGGAAATAACAGCATGCCATTGCCAGAGATAATATAAATAATGACAATAAAATGTGAAGTAACACTGTCTTACCTGTGTGTCATTGTAAGTATTGTCATATCACTGCTGTTCTGTTGTCCTCATCCTCATCCTCTGCCTCCTCATCCTCACTGTCCACAGGGTCCACTGCTGCCACACAGCAATATCCAACTTCCTCCTCCTGCAGAAAAGGCACATGGCGTCTCAATGCAAGGATGTGCGACATGCAGCATTCCACGATTATTTGGCAGACCTTCTTGGGTGAGTAGCACAGGGATCCCCCTGTTAGATAGAGGCACCTGAACCTGGCCTGCAGGAGGCCAAAGATTCTTTTGATTATACTTCTGGTTCGCCCATGGGCCTCACTGTAACATTCTTCTGCCCTTGTCCTGGCATTCCTCATAGGGGTCAGAAGCCATGAAAGGTTGGGGTAACCAGAGTCACCTGCAAATATCGAGGGACAACATTTAGCCACACACTATCCCATATGGCCCACACCAACATATACTGGGTGGGAACCAGGGCTCACCTATTAGCCACACCCGGTGCCTCTGTAGATGGGCCATCACATTTGGGATGCTGCTATTCCTCAGGAGTGGAAACGGATAGCAGATATCAGGTCAGGCTCCAATTGGGCACACAGCTCTGTGATAGTGGCCCTGTCAAGTCTATAGGTGAGGATAATGTACCTGTCCTCCATTGTTGCCAAGTCCACCAGGGGTCTGTACACAGGTGTATGCCCCCATCTCCCATTCATCCACAGCGGTAGCAGTCTAAAGGACAAAAGAGTGAGAAGCTGGCTGCAAACTGAACATTGGAGCCACAACATTACAATTCATGATGTTAAGTTGTAATGGGTAAGTGGGATTTGTACAGTATGTACAAATTTTAACTGTGACGCAGTTATTATCCAGGGTCTGCCCCCCGTGAAATGGCGTCTGCCTATACTGTGTGGAGGGACAGGTGGAAGTGAGATAATTCCGCTGATGTTGTGCTCCGTTGTGGGAGGCAGTCAGGAACCGCCGTGCAACTCCTCATTGGTTAACATTGGGCCCTATGGGTTACAGTGGCCAATGGTGATGCATGCCGGCTGTGACGGTATGCACCACCACGGATGTGACTGCTATTTTCTATCTGATCACTCACTTGCTACCTGACCTTCAACAGGAGAGGACCTACACTGTATGTGCTGCTGTGACCTGTGTCTGGAACCTACAATGGCCGTGTCACTGCCAGCATCATCACCACAGCTAGCAAAACACACACCTCACTGGCAGATACCTCCACAACAGCCAGGCACACGTCCTCTGTGTCCTCTCCCACTGTGTCTGTCCCCTCTCCCAAGGTACACAAGGTGAGTAATTTTCCTTCTATGCAGTGTTTCCGCCAGGCACTTGAGAGCCTGTGGCCTTGTACTCCCAAGGACCAAGCACAGGGCATGTTGCCCCCTCCAGAACCAGTGGTCTTGTTACATCTGCCGGCTGAGGTACCCCTCCGCTCCCAGTCCCCCTGAGGTGCCTGCCTATTTTCCAACTGATGCCCCTGCAGTGTTCTCTCTGTGTTGATGCAGGTGACAAGTGGGGCCTTGGACTTTGGTCTGTGGCACTGTGGCCCACGCACAATGAGGACTGGGCAGTGTCCCTTGAACTGTACATATGTATATAACAGTTACATTGCATTTTCTTATTTCTACTGTGTTGATCTCATTACATTCACTTTTGCTAAATAGTTTTGTCCTTGCATTATTCATCAGGGGTATGGGATAAATATGTTTTATTACTGCAGCTGATTGTGTGTATGATGTTGAGGGTGGGGGTGTGTGTTGTGTGTGTGTGTGTCACTCTCTTTTTCCTCCCCCCCTCCCCTATGTGCTAGGCGGCTGTACTCACCATGATGGAGGAGGATGTAGAAAATAATTGGGAAGACATGCAGCTTGGGCTCCATGGTAGCATGGTTCTTCCCTGTGTCTCCAAAGGTGAGTCCTTTTCCTTCTGTGCAGTGTTTCCGCCAGGCTTTTGATGTCGTTGGTACCGCCCTGGAAAAGGTGGCGGTTTCCAGTGTCTTAATATGGTGGGTGGAATATTGGCTTCTGCCTGGCTGTAGACGGCTACCACCGTGGTGGCTGTTGTTTCCGCCCTGGGGGTTGGTGTGGAAAAGTGCCTGTCTATCTGAGTTCTCACTGCCATGGTCATAATTTGGTGGTACTTACCGCCAGCCTGTTGGCGGTATTACTGCCACTTTATCACCGACCGCCAGGGTTGTAATGAGGGCCTTAATGTTAAAAAAATATAGAAATTCACTGAAAAAATAAAAAGGTTACATGGACATTAAAGTTAGGAAATAGAATTAAAAAAACAAAGAAATTCACTTAAATAAAACAAAGGTTACAGGGACGTTATAGTTAGGTTCTGAATTTACTTGCACAAAACCATAGAAATTCAGCAGTTATAGTTATGGTTAGCACAAGTACCTATAACACATGCCCTAAGGTAACTCTAATCAATGCTGTTGTGACATATTATGTCACTCATGTTATCTCTTATAACATCACTCATAATATCAATGTAACATTTGCAGTAAAATTATTAAGGACAAAACTATGCATGGGTGGTTTGTGAGTTACAGTTACCAAAGGGCAGGACAGTTGGCAAATTTGCATTATAAATATATATATATATATATATATATATATATATATATAAAACATTATTATTATATATATATATCATAATGCAAAAAAGAAGAGAGAACTCTGGGTAGTTCTCAAGTTTAGGTGGAGAGAAGCTCTAGTAAGGAGCACACTGCAACACGAGCGACACTCTAGATTTGCTCACCAAACATGTTTGTTTATCTAGCAAAGTTTTTAAGCATTGGATCAGCACAGTGCTATCCACGCCGAGCTAGATAGTGACAAAGGGGGTTATTACAACTTTGGAGGGGGTGTTAATCCGTCCCAAAAGTGACGGTAAAGTGACGGATATACGACCAGCCGTATTACGAGTTCCATGGGATATAATGGACTCGTAATACGGCTGGTGGTATATCTGTCACTTTACCGTCACTTTTGGGACGGATTAACACCTCCTCCAAAGTTGTAATAACCCCCAAAGTCTTTTGCCATTTGTACAGCAAAGTCTTTAAGCATAGGTTTGACACAGTGCCAACCTTGCCGAGCTGTAAAATGACAAAAGCCATTTACCACTCCAGGCACAGTATTACAGCTTTGGACTGGTAAAGAACCGTCCAAGCCAACCTGGAATGAGTAAAAGCAACCCCTGACACGTGTTTTGCTCTCATTAGAGCTCATCAGAGAGGTTTAGCTTTGTCCAGACACAAGGGAGCAACAAGTACAAGTAAAAAAAAAACCCTTTCAGGGTTAGAGTGACGCATAAATTATGCAAAAAAGAAGAAAGAACTCTGGGTAGTTCCCAGGTTTAGGTGGAGAGCAGCTCTAGTAAGGAGCACCCTGCAACACCAGCGCTACTCTAGATTTACTCACCTCAAATGTTTGTTTATCTAGCAAAAATTTTAAGCATTGGATCAGCACAGTGCTATCCACGCCGAGCTAGATAGTGACAAAGGTGGTCATTACAACATTGGCGGTAAATGCCGCTTACTGCCGTGCAGAAGACCGCCAACACACCGCCGCGTCAGCGGAAATCCGCCCCAGCCATTATGACCCATAGCTCGGAATCAGCCAAAATTTAGACACCCACACAAGTCCGCCACACCAAAGGTCAGTGATAAACTGGCGAAAGCAAAACCTCCACCGTCATGCCAACAGAAATACGCCCACACTATCATGACACACGAATCCACGCGGCGGTCTTTCAACCGCGGTATTCCATTGGAGGTACACACCGCCACGCTCAAAATACACACACATTTACAAAACACTACCACATTGGACAATTCAAAATACACACACCTGATACACATACACACACCACTGCCACACACCCATTACAATATAAAACACACACCCACATCACCCACAACCCCCTACGACCACAATTACAGAGAGAAGGCCAGAGAGGGACACCACAAACAACTACCAAGCATCCAGAGGCACACAATACCATCACCCACATAACTTCCACGCGCCTCACACAGCACACCACTAAATATCACCCCACTTATCACCCACACCACCCCATGGCACGGCAAATACACCCTAGGTTCTCTGAGGAGGAGCTCAGGGTCATGGTGGAGGAAATTGTCTGGGTAGAGCCACAGCTATTCGGATCACAGGTGCAGCACACCTCCATAACTAGGAAGATGGAGCTATGGCGCAGAATAGTGGACAGGGTTAACGCAGTGGGACAGCACCCAAGAAATAGGGATGACATCAGGAAGAGGTGGAATGACCTACAGGGGAAGGTGCGTTCCGTGGTCTCAAGACACCACCATGCGGTTCAGCGGACTGGCGGCGGACCCCCACCTCCTCCCCCACAACTAACAACATGGGAGGAGCAGGTCTTGGCGATTCTGCATCCTGAGGGCCTCTCAAGAGTAGATGGAGGAATGGACTCTGGTAAGTCAAATCTTAACTATTACATCCCCCACCCTACCTGCATGCCATCACATACCCCCATCCTCACCCCATCACTCCAACTCCTCACAAATGTCCCAACATCACAAACCACACATCCTCACACCAAGCCTTGCATGCAAAAACAAAGCATGGACTCCCATCACCAAAGCATGGCCACTGCACATACCCATACAACCCCCTAAACCATCATCACACAAGGTCCCACACAGGAATGCAAGTACTGGGGTACACGGTCACCCACCCATTGCACACCATGACACACACAGATGTCATAACCATCCTTTTATACCCCTGCAGGACCCCTACCCAACGTCACCGGACAGGAGGGTCCACACATGCCCACACCACCAACAGAAGAGGCCCACAGTGATGACAGCAGCTCTGTCCAACTGGATCTAGATTACCAGCCCGGCCCATCGAGGACCTCGGGACAGTCGGTTCCCCTCATACAGTCACAGGCCACTACAGAGCTTCCCCCCTCTGGAATCACCAGCACAGCAACCACCCAGCGGGCCCATACCTCTGTCCCCAGGACACGTCAATCAGCAGTGTGTCCACCACTACAGGGAACCCAGGCTAACCCACCACCCCAACAACAACAGGGACCTGAGGGCAGTGGTAGTGGGCACACGGTCCAGGGGACGGAGGCCCAGGAACACAGGGGAACTGGGAGGGCTGCTGTGCGAAAGGGGGAGGACAGGCCAAGGGAACCCACTCTCCACGAGGCCCTCTCCAACATCATGGGAGCCTACCACCACTCCCAGGAGACGATGGCAACGGTACTGGCCAAGTTTCAGGAGACCCAGCGCCTGCAGGAGGAACAGTATTTGGGCTTCAGGGAGGAACTCAGATCCAACAATTCCACCCTGGGCACCATCGTAAGGGTGCTGAAGGAAGTACTCAACACCAGGAGGGACACTGTGGCACAACAAAGGGCCCCTGACACTAGCCTGGACGATGAACTTCCCACCACCTCCGCCGGCGCTAGTGCACAGGAGGCACCGCCACAGGACCACCACACCAGCACCCCACCCCCTGCAGAGGGAGAACCACCCCGCAAACGGTCCCTGAGATCCAGGACAAAGACAGAGAACGATGCCAAGACCCCCACCAAGAAATTAAACCACCCTGATTGTCATCCATTTGTCCCACCTTGTCACCCTGTCCATCCTTAAACTGCCTCAGCTCCACTTCCTATGTCCCTTTGGACAACGCACCTGTGAGACTAAAAGACTGGACTCTGCCATGGACATTCCTCCACCATCACCCCTCACCATTTTACAATCCCCTCCAATATTGAGCACTTAATTAAATAAACACCCTTGAAGCACAAAACAATCTGGAGTCAGTCTGTGATTTTGAAATAGTGTATTAGCAGTTACAGCGTAAAAATGCTCTTTCAAATTTAATGTCAACATAACTATGTCACACAGCTCTAGTCCATGAGGAAACAAAGCAGATGTCACACTGTGGGACCCACATCTGTGAAATCGTAAGGGAAAGTAACAACTCAGTGACCATACACTGGGTGAAAATGACAGACAGTAGAGAGGTAGTAGTGTTAAAGTATATGTAGTAGACAGGTTTGTATTCTTACCTGTGTCTCACTGGAAATATTTCAGGATCACCGAGTTCCTGTTGTCGATGTCCTCTTCTTCTGCTTCCTCGTCTTCACTGTCTACAGGCTCCGCAGCTGCAACAACACCGCCATCTGGACCATCCTCCTGCAGAAAAGGCACCTGTCTTTGCAAAGCTAAGTTGTGCAGCATACAGCAGGCCACGATGATCTGGCACACCTTCTTTGGTGAGTAGAATAGGGATCCACCTGTCAAATGGAGGCACCTGAACCTGGCCTTCAGGAGGCCGAAGGTCCGCTCTATTATCTGCCGAGTTCGCCCATGGGCCTCATTGTAGCGTTCCTCTGCCCTTGTCCTGGGATTCCTCTCTGGGGTCAGTAGCCATGACAGGTTGGGGTAACCAGAGTCACCTGCAAATGGCGAGGGACAACTGTTAGACACACACTAACCTGGAGGGATATCCCCAGAACCAGACAACCATTCCCACTGACTTGCTTCCAGGTGCTCACCCAATAGCCACACACGGTGCCTCTAGAGTTGCCCCATCACATAAGGGATGCTGCTATTCCTCATGCACTGAGCCAGGGAATTTGGCATTCACATGGGAGATGTAATGGTCTGCCAAACACACCATCTTCACATTCATCGAATGATAACTCTTCCGGTATGTGTACACCTGTTCACTCCTGCGAGGGGGTACCAAAGCCACATGTGTCCCATCAATGGCACCTATGATGTTGGGGATATGTACAAGGGCATAGAAGTCACCTTTCACTGCAGACAAATCCTCCACCTGGGGGAAAACGATGTAGCTCTGCATGTGTTTCAGCAGGGTAGACAGCACTCTGGACAACACGTTGGAAAACATAGGCTGGGACATCCCTGATGCTACGGCCACTGTAGTTTGAAAAGACCCACTAGCTAGGAAATGGAGTACTGACAGCACCTGCACTTGAGAGGGGATTCCTGTGGGATGGCGGATAGCTGACATCAGGTCTGGCTCCAGCTGGGCACACAGTTCCAGGATTGTGGCACGATCAAGCCTGTAGGTGATGATCAGATGTCTTTCCTCTATTGTCGACAGGTCCAACAGCGGTCTGTACACCGGAGGATGCTGCCATCTCCTCACATGTCCCAGCGGACGGTGCATATGAGGGACAACAGCGAGCACAGAGTCAACCAACTAAGAGGTACGTACCCACAGCTTTCACAGAACACGAATCATAATCCGAAATTTGACCTGTATGAGTGTTGAGGCAAGGCCTAGGTATGTGTGACGCAGTGAAAAATTAAGCCATGTGGGCCCCTGAAATGGCGTCTGCCTGACCTGTAAAGTGGGACAATGGGATGTGAGGTAACTGCACTGGCGTTGTACACCGTTGCGGTAGGCGGTCGAAGACCGCGGCGCAATTCTGCATTGGTTAACATTGGACCCTATGGGTCCCAGGAGCAAATGGTGATGTACGCCGGGGGTGACGGTACGCACCGCCGCGGACGTGACCGCCATTTACTATCTGTGCAATCACTAGATACCTGATCTTCGACAGGAGAGGACCTACACTGCAAGTGCTGCTGTGACCTCGGTCTGGAAGAGACAACGGCTCGAGCGTCTGGGGAAAGGGCCCCTGCCTTCACATCTGAGGAGTTGGAGAAACTCATGGATTGGGTCCTTCCCCAGTACACGCTACTCTACGGTCCTCCAGACAAACAGGTAAGTACACTGGGAGCATGCTGTATGGGCTATGCCTGTGTGGAGTGGGGTGGATGAAAGCTGGGGGAGGGAGGTTGAGGCGTGCATGAAACGACGGTGAGTGCATGTGCATCATGGCAAGGGTAGGGATGGGGGCCAATGACTGTGACGGTGCATTTGGTAATAACTTTTCTTTTCCCCCTGTACAATTCATGTAGGTAAGCGCCCACCAGAAAAAATATATTTGGTGTGCCATCGCCAAGGACGTCCGGACCCTGGGGGTCTACCACAGACAGAGCACCCACTGCCGTAAGAGATGGGAGGACATTCGCCGCTGGAGCAAGAAACTGACGGAGGCCCAGCTGGGGATGGCCTCCCAACGTGGGAGGGGTGCCCATTGCACCATGACCCCCCTGATGTTCAGGATCCTGGCAGTGGCATACCCAGAGTTGGGTGGGCGCTTGAGCGCATCACAGCAGCCACAAGGGGGTGAGTACACTCTCATTCTGCTGATTTTGCAAGCAGTGGAGGTGTCTGTGTGGGGGAGGTGGGCTGTGGGTTTCCCTAGGCCAGGGCGAGTGTGCTAGTTAGGTCCCCATGTTCTGGCAGACCCTGTGGCACCCCACCCCACCTGTGTACAGTACACCTAGTCAGGCTCCTGTGTCATCCATGTGTGCAGATGTCGCCCATAGCCTTGTAGGCCATGTCCCAGGGATTGAACAGTGGAGCCCAAGTGCGCGGTGTAGTGCAGGGGGCTTCTGTGTCTGCCGTGTCCGCCAACGGTAGCGGTAATGCATGCACTCAATATGTCTTTCTTCTGTCGCCACCCCCTTTTGCGGTCTCCCTGTTCTTGTGTGCATTAGCATCATCAGGCGGAGAAGCAGTGGCACCGAAGCAGGAGGGAGCTGCATCCCATATAGCCCTGGAGGGCGACACTACAGATTCGGAGTTCACCAGTGGGACGGAGGGCGAGGGGAGCTCCACGGCAGGGACAGGAGCTGACACCAGTGACACGGACTCATCCTCTGATGGGAGCTCCCTTGTGGTGGCGGCAAGATCTGTGCCCCTGCATCTACAGGTACAGCTGCCACCCACCCTACCAGCACCGCCCTACCAGCAGCCCCTCAGCCTTTGCCCGTGCCCGCTCACCCAGGAGGGTGGGCATCACCTTTGCCCCAGGCACCTCAGCCCCTGCCCCAGTCACCCCTGCTGCCCTCAGTGAGGAGGCCATTGACCTACTCAGGTCCCTCACTGTTAGGCAGTCTGCCATTTTGAATGCCATCCAGGGTGTAGAAAGGCAGTTGCAACAAACAAATGCATTCCTGGAGGGCATTCATTCTGGTCAGGCGGCCCTTCAGCGAGCTTTTCAGACTGGCCTCAGCACTGATGGCAGCCATTGTCCCTGTCTCTAGCCTCCCCCCTCCAACTTCCTCCACCCAGACCCAATCCCCTGTACCTCAGCCTATCCCAAGCACACCTTCAGACCAGCATGCACACACGTCAACACACAAGGGAAGCTCTGGCAAACATAAGCACCACACATCCCATAGGTACTCACGCAAGCATCACACACATGCAGACACACCAACATCCACTGCCTCCACTGTGTTCCCCTCCTCCTCGTCTCCCTCCTCCCTCCCAGTCTCGTCTACACTCACACCTGCATGCACTACATCTACAGCCACTACTTCCATCACCAGCACACCCACCACCACACCCCGCTCACGTGCAGTCACCACCCCCACTGCCATTCACACATCACCTGTGTCCTCTCCCAGTGTGTCTGTGACGCCACCTCCCAAGATACACAAACGCAGGCACACACCCACCCAACAGCCATCCACCTCACAATAGCCTCCAGCACATGCACCTTCACCCAAAGTCACCAAACAAACACCTTTCTACAACCACAACCTCTTCCTCCACTCCCAAACCCCCTCCAGCTACCCGTCCCAGTGTTCCCAAGAAACTTTTCCTGTCCAACCTTGATCTCTTTCCCTCACCTCCCCCACCCCGTCCGTCTCCTAGGGCCCAACTCTCCAGGTCCCAACCTAGCACCTCAGCCACAACATCTCCGGGACCAGTGGTGCCTGTAGTCACCGGAATCTGGAGTGCAGCGGCCACCAGGGCAGCCAGTGTGGCACGGAGCCACAGCACGGACAGTCCCCCACCTGTCAAGCATCAAAAGTTGGCCAGAGCCGGACGGGAGATGTGGCAGACTCCAGCCATCAAAGCCGCTCCCAGGGGTACAGGTGGGAGTGTGGAGTTAGCTGCGACACCTTCCAAGGTGGGGAAGGGCCACAAGAAAGTCAGAAAGTCTAGGAAGAGCAGCACAAAGGAGAAGACCCCCAGCACCAGCCCAGCTGCCCAGGAGGCCACCGCCATCATCCCCGCTACCCAGGAGGCCACCGCCAGCACCAGCCCAGCTGCCCAGGAGGCGACCGCCATCATCCCCGCTGCCCCGGAGATGACCGCCATCATCTCCGTTGCCCAGGAGGCCACTGCCACCAGCCCAGCTGCCCAGGAAGCCACCGCCAGCGCCAGCCCCGCTGGGCCATGAAGGACCGCCAGCACCAATGCCGCTTGGCCATGAAGGACCGCCAGCAGCTGATTCACTGCAAAGGACCCCGCAACCACAAGCACCGCTGAACATGGCGCCGCCGCCACAAGCACCGCTGAACAGGGCACCGCCGCAACAAGCAACGCTGAACAGGGCACCGCCACAACAAGCACCGTTGGCCCATGAGCGCCAAGGGCACTGATGCTACTGAGTCCGTCACGAGCAGGATGAAGCACTCTGGGCACAAAGCCCCATCCAGAACCAGTGGAGTATCACATCCACTACCTCTGTCATTGGCAGGATGAAGCACTATGGGCACAAAGCCCCCTCCAGAACCAGTGGAGTATCACATCCACTACTTCAGTCATTGGCAGGATGAAGCACTCTGGGAACAATGACCCCTCCAGAACCAGTGGAGTATCACATCCACTACCTCTGTCCTTGGCAGGATGAAGCACTCTGGGCACAAAGCCCCCTCCAGAACCAGTGGAGTATCACATCCACTACCTCAGTCCTTGGCAGGATGAAGCACTCTGGGCACAAAGCCCCCTCCAGAACCAGTGGAGTATCACATCCACTACCTCAGTGCTTGGCAGGATGAAGCACTCTGGGCACAAAGCCCCCTCCAGAACCAGTGGACAAAGGCATCCACTTGAGAGACTGTGGCTTTGCACTCCCCAGGATGGAACAGTGGGCAACGCACCCACTGTAGAGACTTGAGAGACTGTGGCTTTGCACTCCCCAGAATGGAACAGTGGGCAACCCACCCACTGTAGAGACTTGAGAGACTGTGGCTTTGCACTCCCCAGGATGGAACAGTGGGCAACCCACCCACTGTAGAGACTTGAGAGACTGTGGCTTTGCACTCCCCAGGATGGAACAGTGGGCATGTGGCCCCCTCATGGATTTGGCGTTGTGCACTCAACCGGCTGAGATGCCCCCCTTCCCCCTGAGGTGCCTGTTTTATTGCTATCTGATGCCCCTGCAGTGTTCTCTCCGTCATGTTCGGGGATTGGGTGTGAGCCTCGCCCATACCGTGTGGGCCCATTGTTCTAAGGACTTCAATGGAGCACTACCTGGACTACTATTCTTGGTGTACATTTTGTTTATAGTGTATATATATATATATTTTTACGTACTGGATTTTAATATATTACAATGGTTACACTCATTTTCTTTTGTCTTTGCATTCTTCCGGGAGGGTTGCGGGGTGTAACTGTAATGTATCATGCTGTATTAGTGTGTGTGTTGTCGTGGGTGAGGGTGGGGGTGGGGGTGTTGCGTATTGCGTGCGTGTGTCCCTGTTTTTTCCCTCCCCCCTCCCCTGTGTCGTAGGTGCAGTAGTCACTGTTGTCTTCGCCGCCGGCATTCGTGCTCCTGGTAGAGGAGCAAGAAGATAAGGGCTGGCAGGATCTGGAGCTCAGGTTCCATGGCGTCGGGATTCCTCGTGGGGTGTGTAGAGGTGAGCATTTTCCCTTCGAAGTACTTTTTCCGCTGTGTTTTTGTCCGCGGTGAATCCGCCCCGGAAAAGGTGGCGGATTGGTAGGTTGTGATACTGTGGGCGGTACATTGTCCTCCGCCTGTCTGTTGGCGGTGACCGCCAATTTGTTTGTTTGTACCGCCGTGGTGGTTGGAGTGTTAAAGTGGCTGTCTTTGTTGGCGGTTTCCACCACTGTTGTGATTCCATTTTTTTTTCCGCCAGCCTGTTTGCAGTCTTACCGCCGCTTTTGCACCGACACTCAGGGTTGTAATGACCCCCAAAGTCTTTTGCCATTTGTACAGCAAAGTCTTTAAGCATAGGTTTGACACATTTTGATAGGTCTGAGGTCATCATGCTGTCCCTGATCTCCAAACATCAAATGAGAAAGATGGCTCAGTGTTGGGTGTCAACCTCTCTTCTACCCTAAACCCAGAAAAGCAGAGGGGCTGTTGCCAATTTTTGGGGAAGTTTGCTTCTCTGTTTTCCCTTACTCCCTTATTCCTGGGTTTACATTTCTGTGCACTCACAACATTGATATAGGATATAGCCCCTTGTCAAAAACAAAAATTTTAGGCTGTCTGAAAAAGTGAGGGCAGAGCATCAAGGTGGAAGTTTATAAGATGCTGGAGTTAGGGCTGATTGAGCGCTCCAGTAGCCTCTGATTCAGCCCAGTGGTGCTGATACCAAAAGCTGCCCCACTAGGCGCTGCCACAGAACTCCACTTTTTTGTAGACTACAGGGGGCTCAAATCAATCTCCAAGACTGATACTCACCCCACCCCCAGATCTGATTAGCTCATTGATAGCTTAGGGGCTGCCGAGTTCCTGAGTACCTTTGACTTAACTTTAGGGTTCTGGCAGATAGCTCTATCTGTATGAGCTAAGGAAAAGTTAGCCTTTTCTAACACAGAGGGCCACTTTCAGTTTAAAGTGGTACTCTTTGGTCTGATACATGATCTTGCCATCTTCCAGAGGCTGGAGAACTGGGTTTTGGCTAGTGTGGAGACCTTCAGTGCTGCTTACATGGATGAAATAGCTGTCCTCAGTAGCAGCTAGAAGGAACACCTCTTTTACCTGCAAGAAGTGCTTCAGGTCCTGCAGAACACAGGCCTGACTATTAAGACCAGTAGGTGCTGGATAGGGGAGGGGTCCATGTTGTACTGGTGGGCAGAGGTAAGGTGTGGCCCCTCAAGACCAAAATAAGCCAATATATGGACCGTTCTGACCTGGAAGCCCACAAAATCTGAAACTGAGGTGAGGGCCTTCCTTGTCCTTCCAGGAAGTTACAGGAGGTTTGTGAAGGGATACAGCATCATTGTTGTTCCCCAACAGAGCTGACTTCCAAGAAGGAGCCCTAGAAGGTGATCTGTACAGAGGCTTGTCAGAAAGCCTTTGACTGCCTAAAAGATGCTCTGTGCAAAAGTACTTTATTCAAGGCCCCTGACTTTTCCAAGGAATTCTTAACACAAACAGATGTCTCAGAGCATGACGCAGGGACAATCCTTTCACAGCTTACGGATGAGGGCCTAGTCTAACCTGTAGCTTTCATCTCTAGGAGGATGCTTCCAATGTGCAATTGGGAAAGAAACCTTTGCTGTGGTATGGCACTAAAACAGCTGAGACCATGCTTGTTTGTGACTCACTTCTGGGTCCAGATAGACCACAGGCCCCTCGGATTTCTCATGTAAATCAGGGGTGAGAATTCAAAATTGTTGAGGTGGTCCATCTCCTACAGGGAATTAACTTTATGGTAAAACGTAGACCTGGGTCAGACCATGCCACTATTGATGGTCTCTCCAGGTTCTTTCGCCTTTTTGATGAGAGCTGCCAGGAAGTTGGGTAGTTCTTCCATTTTCAGCAAGGGCTGACATGTGTTAGACCTGTCTGATTGCCTCCAATTTTTGATGGATTTATGCTTCTATTGCTCCTAGGATTTTATGCATCTTATCACTGGTAACCATTGCTAAAGTGTTGTGCTCCTTCCCCTATACGTGGTTTGATTGACATATACCTGATTGGCATATTTAGTTTACTTACAAGTCTCTTGTAAAGTGACATACCTTACAAACCAGGGCCTGTAAATTAAATGCTACAAGTGGGTCTGCAGCAACTGTTGTGCTGCTCACCCAGGCAGCACCCAAAAACCTGTACCTGGCCTGCCATTACAGACTGAATGAAGTGTCACACTTCCATCTTGACCAGGCAATTAAACCTCTTTGTCAAACCTTAAACTCCCCTTTTATTACATATGTCACCCAGAAAGTAGGCCCTAGATAGCTCATAGGTAAGCGTGCAGTGTAATAAAAAAGTAGGACATGTATTTCTAAGTTTAATGTGTCCTGGTAACATAAAACTCTCAAATTCATTTTTACTACTTTGAGGCCTATTTCTCCCATAGAATAACATTGGGGATTCCTTATCACATTAAATAAGATGTAATTCCTAATTCAGAGGAGGTAGATATTTAATGTTTGGTACCTATGGAATTGTAATGATAATCCCTCTTCAATGGTAAAGTCAGATTTTTAATAAAATTGTGAAAATGCCACTTTTACAAAGTTTTCATTGTCCTGCTCCTTTTGCCTTCAGCCTGTCTTGGGTCACATGACTGGGTATAGCTGAGAGTTAGACTTTGGGGATTACTCCCAGTCACACAGTGGTGGGGTTAGGTGTGCCTTAATTAGCCTTCAACTGGCAGGGTGGGGGTCAGAGCCGAGCACAGTTCCCCTTGCATCTTAATAGGCTGTGTCCTCCCTTCTCACAATAGGTCTAACAACCTTGTATTGTCACTGCAGCTAGCTTGGAGACAAGGCAGGGTACGCAGGAAATTCAAAGAACTTCAAAGAACTTTCCAGAAATGTCTCCCAGCTTCCAGGAGAAGGTCACAGGGAATAAACATAGGACCATCAGACACACTATTCATTTCACTACTGGACCTGCAGAGGGACTCTCAGAGGGCTGCCTTCTGCTGTGAACTGCTGTGCATTCTGTCACACTACTGCTGTACCTTAAAGGACTGCTTTGCTGCTTGGAGCGTGCCTTGAACCCTCAGAAGCCAGCTCTGCTGTTGAGCCCTGCATCTACATCTACTCGCAGGACTCCAAGGCTTAGTTTTCTGATCTCCTGTTCAAAGCTCCAGGGACATAACAGCCTCCCAACATCTTAAACCAGCACCTGGACCTGGCCTGAGTGAGTCCTGCATAACCAAGAAGTTTCCATCCACTACTGGACCGTTCGGTGTGGTGCTAATAGTGCCATGATTGACAGTTTCCAAAAGTAAGGACTGGGACAGACTTTGGCCCAGTAGTGCCATCAGTACCAGGAGGAGACCAGGACCAACCTGCTCATCTATCTGACTGAAGTGCATCGTCGGATGAATTGTCTTTGTGGCTTCTCCTGCTACTATCTTCTCCGCAGAAGCAAATCCATTCCAGCCGCCCATCGCCAAAGGGAAACCCAACCTTGCAGGACTGCTTAGGCTACAGCCTTCTGCTTCATCATGCAGGAGATTTTAATCTTTCATTTTGGTGACTTAGGGCCTGATTTAGATCTCAGTGGAAGGGATACTCTATCACAAGCATGACGGATATCCCGTCTGCTGAATTGCAATCCCCATAGGATATAATGGGATTGTAATAGGGCAGATGGGATATCCATCACATTTGTGACAGAGTATTCCCTCATCTGAGATTAAACGCAGGCCCTTAGTTCAACGGCATATATCTTCACCGAGGTGTAACTCCACAGCCATGTGAAAATGACGCTCCCTCCTTGTACAGTCTTGCAGCCCCGTTGAACTTCTTTTTCTCAGACATTTTTCTTTCAAAATGTCCTACCTACATGCTGACAGGGCTTAATTAACTTCCTGTATCCAAACCACGCTCCATCCCAGTCGGCGTTAACTTTCAATATTCATCTAGTCCTGTGCAACAAGATGTCTGCGGCTGCACTCTTTTGAACCTTAAACTTTAAAAATTCATAACTTCGGTTCCCCTTATTGGGTTTTTGTCATTTGGGTGTCAAATAATTTATTAAAATGTACTCTATTTTTCTAAGTTGATTTGGTATTTTTCTTGTTTTGTATTTTCACTTTTTACTGTTTGTGTACTGCCTAAATAATTTACACATTGCCTTTAAGTTAAGCCTACCTGGTGTTGTGCCAAGCTACTCAGGGTTAACATAATTACTTTGTGTTGTTCACCCTGCAAGGGACTGTGGCTGTTGCTTGATCAGGGCTCACATCCCAGTCAACCAACAACCCAATTTCTCACACAAAGAAACATGTTTCTTGAGTTACTGATACGTTCAGCACCATTTGAGGAATCTTCATAAAACCCCCTGGAAATGTGCAATCTTGACTACTTTGTGCATAGGACATTCTGGGGTAATCCGTCAAGCAGGGGCTGAGAAAAAAGGGGGGACCCAAACCGCAAAATCCCCAACCATGTTCCATACACTTTTTAGACAGTACTACAGCAAAAACTGCTGAAAGTAATTGCACCAAATTTGGCATGAAGCTAGATCTTGGTCCACAAATTGAGCTTTTTGTAATTTGGTGTAAATGAGAAATTAAGGTTAAAAAATGATTGCATAGCTGGGCAGGTGTGTTCGAGGAAGTCTCACAAGAGACCCTCAAAACCAATTTTAAAAAACAGAAAATTCTAATTGGCTCAGGGAGCTTTGTTCCCTCTGTGCATCTCACTCCAGTGGGAGCCTATCTTCCGTGGGAGCTAGTGCTCTGATTGGCTGCCAATAACATGAGAAAATAGTTTCCGGCAAACATTATCAGAACTCCGGAGCTTAGTTTCCTGTCCTGAAGCAATATAAAAAAATATAGGGGGCAGGGTAGGAATACTTTGCCCCCTAGGTACCATGTGAGAACTCAGAGGAATCCCCCAGGGGGGCCAAAAACAAATGGCAACTTTTGTTGTGATCAAATAGAACTCATGTGTGATCAAATAAAACCCAAAAGTCACACCAGGGCTGGTTTGCAGAGCATGCAGAAAGAAGGCTGGAGAGCAGGGGCCCTAGGGTCCCCCACATGCACCAACATTGTGCATGGTTGGTGCCCTGGGTGGGTACAGGTGCACCCACCTTCACATAATGAAGGGCCCCAGTGGATGGGGTTCCTGGGGACAAAATAGGCTTGGGGAGTGGAGCATGAGGGCCCCCTCTCTTTTAAATTACATAGGGTACTGGGGGATGGGCTCCTCAGGGCTTAATGAGGCACGGGGAGGGGGTACACAGCCCAGCTTCCCTTTACAGCAAATAAGGCTTTTTGGGATCGGGTCCTAGGGCGTGATAAGGCCAAGGAGGGGGCTGCATGTCCCCTCCCTTTAGATCTTCCCCTGGAGATGGGGAACCCATGGGTCATAGGAGAAAAGGCCCCCCTCCCAATTTTTATTTATTTGGCTCGGGGATGTGGTCTCTGGGGCCTATTAAGGTTTGGGGAGGTGGACTGCATGCTCTACTCCCTTGTTTTTGACCCTGGGGGATGAGGTCCACAAGGTCCAAAGGGCAACCCTACACTGTGCATGGTAGAGGCTGTTAACAGTGTGGGGTTGGCAGCTTCCTGGCCGTTTGGCCGAAGGGAATGGCTGCAAGACAAGCCTTGTGACCAACCCCCACTGTGCAAGTCCAAAGCATGTGTTCAGCATGGGGTTGACTGCCTGTTGGGAGTTGAAAGCAGAACCTGGCTGCAACACAGGCCCTGTGGCTCACCCCATGCCATGCTTGAACAAAGGCCATGCACAACATGGGGTTGGCTGCCTGCAGGGGGTAGACTACCTCTGGGTGGGTTGACCAAATGGCCAGGCTCTGTTGCCAAGCCCCCACTGTGCACACCTGTAAGCTCTGCACTGCATGAGGTTAGCTGTCTGTGGGGGTTTGCCAGAGTGCCTGTAGTCAACCCTCCACAGTGCATGCCAAAAAGCCATGCAAGTATGATGTTGGTTTACCAATGGTAATTGTTGGACCTGTCCCTTTTGGCAGGTTCATCCCCTGACTTTTTGTCTCTTTCCTCTTATCTTTTCTGACCTCTCGCTGTTGGCTCTAGGACTCCGAGCATCTTTTCATTGCTTATCAGTGTGAAAGTGCAGGTGTTGCTTCTAAAGTTGGTTTGATTGGCTTATATTCAATAGGCATATTTAATGTACCTATAAGTCCCTTGTACAGTGGTATCCCTATACCCAGGGACTGTAAATTAAATGCTGCTAGTGCGCCTGCAGCACTGCTTGCGCCACCCGCTGAAGTAGCCTTTCAAACCTGTCTCAGGTGTGCTAGTGCAGGGCCTGCATGTGCAGTTTTCTGCCACAGGGACCGGGCATCTAAATTTACTTGCCAGGCCCAGAACTCCCCTTTTACTACATGTAAGTCACCTCTAAGGTATGCCCTAGCTAAGGGCAGGGTGCTATGTGTAGAAGCAGGACATGTACCTAGTAGTGTGGCCTGTCCTGGTAGTGACAAACAGCCTATTTGGTTTCTCAGTGCTGTGAGTGCTACCTTCTCATAGGATTGCATTGGAAATGCCCTGCCTTATGTGTAGGGGGTATTGTCTGATTTATGCGGGGTAGCGTAGGCATGTTTGGTATGGTTGTAATGGTGGTAGGAAAAGCTGCTTACTGGTCTGAGTGGATTTTTTATTACTATCACAGAAATACCACTTCTAGGAAGTGATCATTTCTCTGTGCTTATGACTCCAGTGTTTTGCAGCTTGACACCAATCCACATCTTGGCAGAGTGACAGTTGGGCTTTGAGCATACTTTTCAGGCAGCCTGTACACAGGGAGGATGAAGGTGTCACAGAGGTGCATCTGCATACTGAATAGTCTTCCTGGGCTGAGAGAAGGGAGAGGTGGGGCACACTTGCATTTGTAAAGGTTGTGCCCTGGCCTCACACAAAAGGGTCATTTAACCCCAACTGATGTCTGAAGCCTGTGCTGGAGGAGATAGAGGAGGCACTCCCAGAACCAGTTGGAACTGGTTGGAACCTCCTCTCCCCTTCTTTGTTAGCACACTGTAAAACTGAGTATAAGTACAGGGGAATTTTCCCCACAATTTGGAAATACTTTGGAACTGAAACTTACCTGTAACTGGACACAGAATGCTGCTGGAGGGACTCCCCAGGAACAGCCTTGAACTGCTGCTGCTGACCTGAGACCTGCCTGGTCACTTGGAGAAACTGCCTGCATCCACCTTGTGCTGGCCTGCTGCTCGGCCCTGCTGCCCTGTGCTCCATCCTGCTGTTGTCCCCCAGGGGCTGGGTGCTGTGGCCCCTGACCACTGCCATCATCCTTTAAAGCGCATGGAAAGCGCTTCTCTTCTGATGAGTTATCTCACACTCTGAAAGCGCATTGCTGCGTGAAAAATTGTCCCCTTGTGCTGGGTATGCGCTTTTCTTCTTCCCAAGTTCATCGCACTTGAAAGCGCTTTGCCGATTAAAGGATCACTGCTGCAGCCCAGTCAGGCAGCCCTCGTTAAGTGCGAGTGACGCACTGTACCCAGGACCCCATGGGCACCATCTGTTTAAGGAAAGGAGCAAGCGCGCTCCTACGATGCCCCTGGGGCAAAGTACGATTCGAAGAGCGCCCCATGGCACAAGCAAGCACCTAGTTTGGTGCTGCTTCAAAGTCGCAGGCCCGAGAGTTCTTGGAGCCAGGAAGGGAAGGAAGCCCCAGCGAAGCCCCAAGTAATTTCAAGAGGACACAGGCGGGGTGGAAGCCTCACCGGAGGCACCCCGCTCTGTGTGGTCCTCCCTTGTTGTTTTGGGGCCCCCGTAAGAGTCGGGTGAGGTGCCCACCATGCCCAATAGTTGTTGCTGGCTTTGGCCCCCCTCTGGAGGGCCAGTTGCAGCCCGGGGTGCCCCCAGAGATCACAGGACCCGGGAGGGGCCCGTCATAAAAACAGGAGGGAGTGCGTGCCACCCCTCTCACCTCAAAATTACCACGAGGCCCCAGTTTTGCACAGTAGAGAGCCGGGGGCCACCTTTTGCTACCTTCATGGCACTGGAGGTGCCTCTTTCATCGGGACAATCAGGTACTTTGTGTTCTAAATGTTCCTGATTTGAACATTGTAGATATTATGTTTTCCTGGTTCTTTGATGATGTGCCATATATGTTTGCTGATGTTCCTTTTATGGACATGCTACGCTGATATGTTTTTATGACTGCCAAATGTTTTATAATGTTCCTATTATGGGCGTTTATGATATTTCTATGACAAGTGCGTTTATTTAGTAATGTGATTCCTGACTACTGCTTATGTTGCAGAATAATAAGTAACCTGTCTGTTATGTGTGACTACTGCTGGTTCTGCAGAGTAACTATACTGTAACGTTCTGACAACTGCTTGAGTAGCAGGATATTTCTGACATGTTGTGTTTGGTCTAATAAATGTGTTGTGTACAATACAGTTTATTTTTATATAACTTGGTGTTGTGTTTCCTTTGTGGTGGGGTAGTGCATCACATGTGTTGTGTGTTGTGTAAATGCTTTCCACATTGCCTCTGGGATAAGCCTAACTGCTTGTGCCAAGCTACCAAGGGGGTGAGCAGGGGTTATCTTGGACGTGTAACTACCTTGCCCTGACTAGAGTGGGTTCTCCCTGGCTTAGATGCATACCCTAGCCAACCAGAAATCCCATTTCTAACAGTAATACAATATTAATTTATGTAAAAAAGAACCGAGAAATTTGGTGTAAAAGGTTAAAGTTACATTATAATTTGATGTGATTAAAATATTATTTTTTTTTAAAACAAAACCTTAGAAATACACTGGAAAAAAAACAAAGTCCAAAGTAAAGTTATAGGTAGGTGAATATGTCAGTGACAACATTAACACTTTGAAACCCAAAAAACACAGAGCAATGTGTGCAAAAGAAGTTTAGATGATGTCATATATGATGTCATCAATGATGTGATGAGTGATGTCATTTAAGATGTCATCAGTGATGTAAATTATGTCATAGAACAGAGAACACGGCAGAGGCACAAGTTGTAATTAGCTTTGCTAACGATAACTTGCAAATTGTTTTGTTTTTTTACTTCAAAACATTATTGTTGTCGCTGACATATCCATCTAACTCTAAAATGAATTTAACTTTTTTTTCAGCAGGTAGTTAAAGTTAGGCCCTAGTTTCCATAGGATAAGTGTTTTTTGTTTTTCTAATAACTGTAGTGCCATTTAATGACGCTTCACAAAATATTCAAACCTACTGCATTTCTCACTTACACTACTGTCTGCAAAGTTTTAAGGTGATTTCTCAAAAGGGGGCCAAAGAAACTGCAGGTCCCCATGCATTTTCCTTTCTGAAATTTGGATGCAACTAAAGCCCGAACCGCTGAATGGAATTACACCAAATTTGGCAGAAAGCTAGATCTTGGTACAGAAAGATCTCTTTTTGTAATGTGGTGTCAGTCTGTTCAATAGTTTTAGAGTTATTAAAGAAAATAAGATGAATGTATATCTAGATACATGGTTCCACAGCAGATCTGCAAATCCATGTGGCAACAGAAATTCTGTGACTGGCTGGCTGCAACCTGAGAGGAAAAGTTGTGGCCGCGATTTTGTCAATCAAGACATGGCTTACGGGGTGAGATAAAGAGTAAATTGGAAATAAGGGCTCAGGATAGAGGCATCCGGACCCCATAGGACAGATGGAGGGGTGGGTGAGGATCTGTGCATCCTTCGTGGTGCTAAGCATGGCCCCTATGTGAATCCTCAAAGATCTGCTGATCCAGATTCCAATTAAAAATAACACCCACTCACAGATACACTCACACACTTATCCACCCACTTACACACTAACACAACCACTTACACACCCACAAAGCCAATCACAGATCCACTCACAGACCCTCAAATCCACTCACACACCCACTCACAGACCAACACACCCACTCAAACACCTACTCATGCACCCATTCACACTTTCCCACACCCACTCACAGACCCACAAAACCACTACCACACCCAGTCACAGTCCCACACTGCCATTTACACACCCATTCATGCACCCAATCACACATGCACACACCCACTTACCCACCTACACAACCACTCACACAACCACACCATCTCGCACCGCAAAACAGCCACGCACACACCCAGTCATCGCCCCATTAAAACATACCACACCCAATCACAGACCTACACAGCCACTCACACACCCACTCACACACTCATACACCCACTTACACACCCACACAACCACTCACGTCCACTCATAAACTCATACGGCAACTCACACACACCCACTGACAGACCCACAAAACCACTTGCACAGACCCACACAGCCACTCATGCACCCACTCAAACACCCACTCAAACACCCACTCAAACACCCACTTATATACTCACACAACCACTCAAATACCCATAGAGTCACACTCCCACTCACAGACCCCCAAAACCTGTCACACACTGTTAGAAATGGGGTCTTTGGTTGGCAGTCATGTTACCCCCTGTTAAAGCACGACCTTCACTCTAGTCAGGGTAAAGTAGAATCCACAATATACAGTTAAAAATAGGAATTAAGCACTTAAAAGCAAGAAAACAGTGCCTTGAAGCACAAATACTGCAAGTTGGTATTATGCGGCGTTGTGATGGAGTTGTTTCCTACAATGCGATGCCAAGAGCACCGTTTATGGAGTCACTCGACCCCCAGGTACAATACCTTAAGAACCAAGTAGAAAAAAGGCCGGTGCATGGAGTCAGGGAGAGCGGCTTCGCTGGGTCTGAGGCGGTGTCGGTTCCGGTGCCACAGGGCAGGAGGACTGCGGCTTCGGGTCCTCACTACAGGACGGTGGAGATGAAGCGGCATCAAATGCGAAGTTGGTCGCTTGGTTCTGGCAGATGCGAAGTCCGGCAGAGTAATGATGCTGCGGGGCAACCTCTTGGGGTTGCAATGACATCACAGGGCCGTAGGCGCTGCAATGGTGTGGGATCGTCACGGAGGTTGTACTTACGACACTCCAGTGTCAGCAAAGTCGGGTGGGATCAGCGACTGCAGCGACGCGAGGCCTACAGGGTCATCGGACTTCTACGGGGTCCACGGCCTCAGTGCAGGTGGCAGCACGGTTCCGGGGTAGTGGCATCAGCTCACAGAGTCGGCAAATTTGTCTCACTCAACAAGGTCCATGACCTTGGGGCAAGCAGCGGCGTCCTTTGGGAAGTCACTCTGCATCTTCCAGCATCGTTAAACAGTTTTTTCTCCAGGAACTGATTTCCAGGGGTCCAGGAACTGGAATGGCACCCTCTGGCAAGGTAGAGTCCACAGCTAGTAGACTCAGGTCTTTTCTGGCCCTAAGGCTTCAAAACAGGAGGCAGACTCTATTCCAAGCCGTTGGAGTCACTTCTCAAGCAGGAATGCAACAAAGTCCAGTCTCTGCTCCCTTGCACAGGCAGAAGCAGCAACTGCAGGATAGCCCAACACAACACAGTCACAGGCCAGGGCAGCACTTCTCCTCAGCTCTTCTCCAGGCAGAGGGTCCTCTTGAATCCTTGAAATAATCTAAAGTCTGGGGTTTCGGGTCCTCTTTTTATACCCCTTTCTGCCTTTGAAGTAGGCCTACTTCAAAGTAAAGTCTCAAGTGAATGTAAGATCCTTTCTTGTTCAGGCCAGGCCCCAGCCACACACCACAAGGTTGGAGACTGCACTGTGTGAGGGCAGGCACAGCCCATTCAGATGTGATTGGCCACACCTCCCCTCCCCTCCAGCCTAGACGGCTCATCAGGACATGTGGGCTACAACCCAGACCCCTTTGTGTCACTGTTTAGAGACAGGTGCAAACAGCCAAACTGTCAAACTGACCCAGAGGGGGGAATCCACAAACCAAAAGTCATATAATGGTTTAAGCAAGAAAATGCCTACTTTATAAAGTGGAATTTTCAAACACACAATCTAAAAACCAACTTCACTAAAAGATATCTTTTTAAATTGTTAACTTAGAGACCCTAAACTCCAAATTATTATCTGCTCCCAAAGGGAATCTGCACTTTAATCATATTTAAAGGCAGGCCCCATGTTAACCTATGGGAGAGATAGGCCTTGCAGCAGTGAAAAACAAATTTATCTGTATTTCACTGTCAGGACATGTAAAACACATGAGAACATGTCCCACATTTAACATATATTGCACCCTGCCCCTGGGGTTACCTAGGGCCTGCCTTAGGGGTGGCTTACATGTATAAAATGGAATGTTTAGGCCTGGCAAGTGGGAACACTTGCAAAGTTGAATTGGCAGTGCAAGACTGCATAGACAGACACTGCAGTGGCAGGCCGAAGACATGTTTACAGGGCTACTTATGCGGATGGCACAATCAGTGCTGCAGTCCCACTTGTAGCATTTGGTTTACCTCTAGTGCACTGTACTAGGGACTTACTAGCAAAGCAAATATGCCAATCATGGGAAGCCAATCACATATACATTTTATACATGAGCACTTGCACTTTACCACTGGATAGCAGTGGTAAAGTGCCCAGAGTTACAAGAACAGCAAAAATTGAGTCCAGCACACATCAACAACCTGGGAAGCAGAGACAAAAAGTTAGGGGAGACCACGCCAATGATGCCAAGTCTAACACACACCCACTCACTCTAACACACACCCACTCACAGGCCACACAGTCACTCACACACACACTCACTCATACACTCACACATCCACTTATAGACCCACACAACCCCAATCAAACACACACATGCAGCCATTAACACAACCACACCCAGACCCACAGCATGGGGTAGGCTGCATGTGGGGGGTTGGCTGCAGGCCCTGTGGCCAGGCCCAGTGTTATAGTTAGCTTCAGGACCATGCACTGCTTACTACCCCACATATTATATCACTCATGCCACCCTCTAGTACATCATTTATAATATCACTGCAACTATTGCAATAAAATTATTGATGATAAAACTATGCAGGGCGGGGATGCGAGTTACATTAGGGAACAAGTTATAGTTTCTTGAGATAACTATATCTGTACCTGCTGAATTTCTATGGTTTCGTGTGTGTAATATATGAACCTAACTAGCGGCCCTGTAAAAAAAAAATATGATTTATGTTATCACTTATTGTTTATCATTTATAACTTTTAAAGTATTTATATCGTTATAGTTGATAATGTTGAGGGTCCATGTTAGAACCTTAGTATTGTGGCTCCACAGCCCATTATCATCCCAGTTGAAGTCCGTTCCAGTAAAACTAGGTAGTTTCTTCATATAACAGCTTAACAATGAGCCCACATAGCTAGCCACTGTGAGGCTGTCGCACTAAACGCTAAGAAAGTGTGCTAGCGTCTATAGAAAGAGAGTTGTTATTAGCTTTCTCGTCTTATTTGATACGCCTGGACCTGTAGATAGTCCCTAGTGTTTTTAATGAAAAAAGTAGAGGAGGGCAATTCAATTCGAGGAACTATTTGACTACCCCACAAAACCAATAAACTTCCGTACAGCACTCGAGCCAAAAAAGATTCGAAAACAGATTAATTACCGGTGTTCGCTCTTAAAAAGAAAAGAGCAACAAAAAGACATTCAGTGACCTTGGGAGATATAACACAAACCCCTTCGTAATGTTTCTCTTGAAGTTTTGATGTTGCAGTCATTTCCTGACAGGCGCACTTACGTACGAGGAGGCTTGGAGAGGAGCTATCTCTTTTTTGCAGCGCGTTAAACCTAATGTTTAGCTAACATTGTTCACGTCATCCCTTATAAAATTATTTCCTGCTCTGCTGCAATTAAGTGTGCCTCAAGCGCATGGTGAACGGATTGTATGTGCCATTGTTTTCACACATACCAATTAACTCATAATGTTATAAATGTGGTATCAAAGTAAAACATACGCAGATGGCTCTATTGTTCATTGGTGAACTGTACAGTAGGGAGGCAATGAGTTGCTAATCGAATCAGAGCACATGGCTACTGGCGGAGCCAAAGGGCGGGCATTTTTGCATTATTAAAGCAATATTGCCTGGCATCTGTCATCTTTCAGATCTAATCACTCAAGTAACTGAAAGGCAAACATGTTTATAGATACAGACAATGATCCTTAGAAGAATGTATTTGGTTTATAAGCTTTGAAAAATGCATTTTTTTAAGTGCTTTACTCAGAGATCCTGTGCTTTATTTGGGAAACAATGAAGAGAAATATAAAAGGGAAAACGAAGGTGAAGCCACAAGCTACTTTTCTTTTTGTGTAGGAATTTAACTAGAAATTTTTGAGAGGAAAAATCAGCCAAACCTATGATTAATTTGTTTTTACTGTCTTTAATGTTTTTGTTTCTTTATCTAGTTGGTTATTTAAAGGTGTAAGAAGAAGAGATCCTCAGGGAAGTTGACACATTAAGACTTGAGAATTATGCAAAGAGCGGTGTCTTTCTTTTTTTCAGTACTGGATCCACACATACTTCCAGAGATAACGAACTCTAGGCTGGGGGCCACAAAATATGAAACTCTAGTCTCCCAAACTCTTATGTCTGGATTTGGGCACTTACATCAGGAGAAGGTGAGAGCAGTGTGGTGCGTCTTCTGGTATGCAAGGCACTACGGGCCTGATGCCTCATTTTTCTGGTCCCAAAAAAAGCAGTTGGCATTTGCGACCCATCTTTTTGCAACCAGAAGCTTTCTTTGTGAACAAACCTATGAACTAATATGTTGGCTCACAAAATAAGAAATTGTAGTGGGAGGCGATCCAACATACTTAATTAATATTCATTAGGTAGGTCACAAACTGTGGTGTACTCCAATTGGTCACCATCACAGGGATGGAGTCTTGCAAGGGTCGGTATACAGCAACATCTGTGATTGCTTTTCAATAAAGAAAACTTAAAAAAAGCCTGAATTCCAAAAAGGTAACTGGTATGCATTTTTATTTCTCTTGTGAAAAGTTTCAATGAGGGTTGGCAGCGGTCCTTTGGGCCACTCCCTACTCCATGAAAGTTTTACCCCAATTCTCAAAAGTGAAGGGGTTCGAATGGGTTCCTTTCCCTTTTGCTAATGGGCTGCCACGTCAATTTGGGAGCCAGTAACTTTTGAATGGTCTGCAACTGGAATTGCAGTCACAAACTGTTGATACATATGTTACTCAATCACAATTTGGAAGGGATGCCCACAAATGGCCGGTCCAAATTGTGTTTCCATAACCATTCGGAATCCCAATTTGGGGATTGGTAAAAGTCTACTAACTCCAAAAATGGGATCTGTATATAACCTAAACCTATTTTGAGCTTGCCAACACTCAGATTTTGTGAATCGTAGTGTTTAGGAACGTAAAATATGTTAGAATGTTCACTTTCAGAAAAAGAAAGAATTAAAAACGATGAAGCAAACAAAAGCACAATTGGCTATCATCCATGTTGTTGCTGATCACCTACAGCAGTAAATGTATGTAAATTCAGCAGGAGCTCCAAGGATGTCAGCTCCTGCTGAATTTACATCACAGGGTGGTGAAAAGTGCAAGAGGAAGAGTAGATTGGTGACAGGGCTCTTGAAAACTGAGCTCGGATCGGAGAGGCACAAAGAAATGAAACCTACCACCACAAAGTCAGGTACGCATTCACTTTTATCCATATTGCTGCTGCTCAGATCCTCATCTATTGTGGATCACACACTGCCTCAACGTACATACACTCAAGCTGGGTTTATGCTGCAGAATCGTTAAGATCATACCTAACATAGGGATATGTCAGGAAGTGCTACATGAGTTATACAGAGAGGATCGTTTCAGAGTGGGATATTTGGAGAGATGGTTGTGGGTTGAACATTCACCACTTGAAGAAAGTATTAAGGTCCATATTTATACTTTTTGACGCAAAACTGCGCTAACGGAGTTTTGCGTCAAAAAATGTAACGCCGGCTAACCCCATTCCAACGCGCCAGCCGGGCGTCATATTTATGGAATGACGCTAGCCGGCGCTGCTGCCTGGTGAGCGTAAAAAAAAATGACACGAACCGGGCAGCGCTGGCGTAGGGAATAATGGGGGTTGTGCGTCAAAAAATGGTGCAAGTCAGGTTAGAGTCAAAAAAATTTACGGAAACCTGACTCGCGTCATTTTATGACGCACAACCACCATGGAAATGACTCCTGTCTTAGCAAAGACAGGAGTCATGCCCCACTGCCCAATGGACATGCCCAGGGGACTTCTGTTCATGGCACAGTGGCATGTAGGGGGGCCCAAGTTAGGCCCCCATTTGCCACTTACATTTTAAAAAAAAAATACTTACCTCTACTTACCTGTACTTACCTGAGATGGGTCCCCCCATCCATGGGTGTCCTCCAGGGGTGGGCGAGGGTGGCAGGGCGTGTCCCTGGGGGCATGGGAGGGCACCTCTGGGCTCCTACCAAGCCTACCCTTAACGCCTTCCCTGAGCAGGTGCATCTCATTAACGCAAGGTAGGTGTCCACGCAAAAAAATGACGCAAACTCCAAGAATTTTGACGCTAGACGGGTCTAGCGTCAAAGTATAAATATGGAGTTAGCTTTGCGTCGGATTTGCGTAAAAAAAAAACGACGAAAATCCGATGTAAACAGAGTATAAATATGCCCCTGAATATCAGGTTATGGGTATGAATTTCTTCAAAGCTGACTCATCTCTCCATCATCCTGAAGGTAAATAACTGGATATTAGTAACATCTGTTACTTAAAGCACTTAGAAATGAAAAAAGTATAGTCTGTAGCACAGAAACAAAAACAAAATACTGTTATGGAATGTACTAGGGTTGCAACAGTTTCTCAGTTATCCACAGAGATGGGAAGGTTGATAGCAGGGGTTATAAAACTTTTGATGCCGGGACCACCTCTCAAGAATTTTTAGGCGGAAGGACCCCCTCCTGAAAAAAACTTCTAGAACCTGGTACTCCTCATCATGGACAATCATACATGTCCCCAATCCCCACAACAAATCATATTTATATTGAAGAAATAATATTAAACAGTACTTGACAAACCTAAGGTCAGTGAGTGTGGTGGAGATATGAAAGGTGTGGCTAAAAACAAAGCTCCTCATTTATGAGGAATTGGCGCAAGGCAGCGCCGCAAGCCTTTTTGCTACACTAACCTATGCTAATTTAAAAGGGCAGGAATGGACCGTATTTATGAAATACAGTCCATTCCTGTCCCTTCTCCCTGTGCTGTCTCATAAATTGTGGCCAAAGTAGGTAGGATTGTTTTTGTGCAGGAAGGAGTACCTTTCTGCACAAAAACAATCCAGAAAGGCATCTTTCTCTTTCTATGTGTGTTTCAAAATGCAACACACACGGAAAGAGGTAAAAACAAGAAGGAATTAAAACATTCTCCTCATTATGGGGGTTATTCTAACTTTGGAGGAGGTGTTAATCCGTCCCAAAAGTGACGGAAAAGTGACGGATTTACCACCAGCCGTATTACGAGTCCATTATATCCTATGGAACTCGTAATACGGCTGGTGGTATATCCGTCACTTTACCGTCACTTTTGGGACGGATTAACACTCCTCCAAAGTTAGAATAACCCCCTATGTCTGCTCTGGGGAGGCATAAGGTTTTGGCACCGCTCCAGTTTACATGATTTTGAAAATCTGGGGCAGCATCAAAATCCATAGGTGTTGCGTTTGAACAGACACTGCAATGCTCATGAAACGTCTCCTTGGTGCAGAGTAAGGCAACGCAGTGGCTTGCGCTGCTTTGTCTTACTCCATATCTATGAGGCCATGCAAAGCCACATAGGGTGGCTTTGCATTGCCACATAGGTATGATTGAGAGGCTTGTGCTGCCTGAACTTCAAAAGAAGTGATGCTCTGGTGAAGCAAACCTCTCATAAATAAGCCCCAAAATATTAGGTAAGTCTTTCACCGTCAGGTAGCTACATATAAAATAACAGCCAGCTTAAATGAAAAATAAACAAAAGAAAGTTGTTACTCAGTGGGAATTGCACTGTAGTACATTATGAAACCTCTATTAGTTAATGCACTGCAGAGGTCTGTGTGTAACCTGAGAGGACAGAAAGCACTGTGAATATTTAAGTCATTATGTTATATTTGCATTAATTACAGTATAAAATAGACTACTACAAAATGTGCAAAATGTTTTACCATAAAATATTGCTTCTAAAATATAAATTTTGGTAATACGCAGACCATATGTAATACAATTGGTTTTACATGAACGTCCCTTTGAAACCTCCTTGGAGGTAATAAATTCTATGTAAATAAAATTACAAATAAATGCACACACTTCACTGTTCAGTTGTTAACTCTTTTTACCACCACTCAAAAAAAAAGAATACAACTTTGTCATCACAAAGCTTCCAGTTATTCGATCAGTACCGGCTTCCAATCATTCGTTGCATTTGCAGATTACAGTTTACATTTGCAGATTAACTGGTAATGCATATTTGCCTTTCTTTCAGGCAAGCAGGCACCCTAGCAAGAGAGCTTCTTTAGATGTCTGCCCGTCCCTCAGATTTACTTAACAGGAGACTCACTGAATGACAATTCATTTGAAGCTTTTTAAACTATCTAAATTAACTGTCCCAGGACGGTTGTTGTTTTCCAAAACAAAGACATTTTGGATTTGAGGCAGATGTGGCTGAGGAATGCGTGCCCCCTCATGTTGCTGCATTGCCTTACACTGTGTCAAGGAGGTATTCCAAGGGCGTTGAGGTGGGTTTTCCCAGGTAACACCCATGGGTGTTTACACATTCCCAGCTTTACAAGGAGGAGTAAACCTGGGAATGTGTCAAAACTGCATGCCTCCCCATGGGAGGCATAAAAAAGAAAAATATCAGTTTTTCTTCTTGTTTTTTTCCTCTTTCTGTATGTGCTGCATTTTACAGCACTCATAGAAAGAGGAAAAAGCGTCCACTGATTGTTTTTGAGTAGGAAGTGTCCCTTCCTACACAAAAGAAATCCTGCCAACAATGTAGGCACTCTGCCTGCATTGGCGCTAGGCACCAAATTGTGCGCTGGTGCTGGCTGAAAGGAAAAGGAATGCACAGTTTCTTGTAAATAGGGTGCATTCCTGCCCTTTCAAATTTAAGCAGGGCAGCACAGCAAAAAGACTTGCAACACTGCAACCTACGCCAATTTTTTGTAAATATGCCGCTCATTTTTTAAGGAATGCGTATTGGCATCCTAATCCGAAAACAAAACTAGTTGTTAGTAATCATCAAATTAGAATGTCAAGAAATATGTGGAACAGCTATGGACATTCCTATCTTATACTGACACTAGATTTCTCCATAAATAAGACATAACATTTTGATGAGTACCTTTACGCTAGCTTCGGGATATGTTTTGGAGTATCTCCATCTGCTCAATACCACATCAAACGAAGGATGCTAATAGCATTAGCTTACTGAGTCATTTCTTTTTGGGCCTTCAGCCAGAAGGTTAGGGCTGATGCCCCAGTAGAGTACACACACTTCCCTGCTTCACAAGACTGAGTTCTACTTTTATGACCATTCCTTTCTTTCCATTTTGCATTCCATTTCAAATACATCATAGGGTTTAGCTGGAGCCTGCAGATTAAGGAATCATGGTGCTTACATTTTTTAAATACATATTTATTCATCAAATGAGTATAATCATTTGATTTGAAGGAACAGCTCAAGTTAGAGATTTGCTGTCTTGGTAAAGAACAGTAAGAAAATGGAAAATCTCCAACCATGTAGCTTTTAAATTCCCATATTAATATACAGGATTTATGGGCAATTGACATACAAAATTGTAATAGTGAGGAACAGGTGGCTGATTCTTTGCAGATGTATTTGTCTTCCCCAGACAGGACAAGTCACAGAATTCCTGAAACAATCGGTGCATATACATCTTGGCAAAATTTGTTGATATGGGGCATGAAGAAACGGCTATGTGGAGAACTGTGACTAGCTTACAGTAGCCCACCAAGCAAGAACTTTATTTATTATAAAGCCTCATAGAAAATCAATCTGGGAATGTGAACAAGCTCACAAACATCAACAGTGGATTCCAGTTATGTAGACATGAATGGGTGGTGACTCAGCAATTCTGGGCTTATATTGATGGCATAGTTTGCATTACATCACTGCTGAAGGTTTAAAAGTCCTCCTTAACCATACAATAAGAAGTGATTTTACTGAAGAAAAAGTGATAGGACTATAAAAACGCTCTTGTGCTGGTGCAGTTATGAGACCCAATGGAATCCTGATTTGTCTCCTAAAAAAGACGCATCAAATTGGGCTAAAGGGCTAAATGCTCCCTTTACATTAGACTTCCAAATCGTTGTAATTTGAGAAAAAGGGCAGAGGTCCAATCCACATCATCTTAAAACAAAGCCATCCTAAGACCCTTCCAATTATCGATTGATTTCACTCCCTGATGGCGGGGCATGTTTTAGGCATGTAAATTGTTAAAGCTTGATGACTGGGAAGAGACCAACAAATTCATCCCAGGACTCAAGGTGAACTGTGTTAAACCAATAGCATCATAACCCTGTCCTCACTAATTTATTGTTTTGCACTTACAAAAAAGCTCAATTACCAGCCTGCCTACTGGACTATAAAGCAGCTTTTGACATTGAGGACAAATCCTTTTTACTTGTCGGAAAGCATAGCAAAACCTGGACTGAGAGACCTATGGAATCTGGATATAACTACACAAGCATTTAATAAGCTGACAAATAAGAGTATTAAGATGCAAATCTGGCTATAGGATAAAGGAGCATTGGCCAAATGTTTGCATGGGTAGCTGGTCTTGAATTCTTATGATAATCAAAAGGAGAAGCTGCTTTTAGCAGTCAGAGCCTTGTTAAAAGTTAAGCAAACATTTCTGTTGCTGACACTTGAAAAGATCCCTACTCTGGACTTTACACCAAAGTGGTAGGAAAAAGTACTAGGGAGGGATATGCAATGTTGTCCATGCAACCAGTCCAAGAAGACAATTGCAAATTATGTCTGTATCTGCCCATGATTAGGTCATCAGAGAAGGTCCCTGCTGAGGAAGGAGTTAAACCACTGGGGGTCAGAACATGTAGGTCAGCAGCATAAAGTCTCTGGATCCATGGAACACCATGGTCAATACCCTCTTAGTGCAGTTCTTTGACATCTCTAAAGACTTCATTAATAGATCCTTGGCATCCTACCAAGTGTTTAAAGATGCTAGTCAGGATGAGCCAGTTATGGCAGGCTGATAGGGGAATACAGGCAATATCAACTCCCTTACCTGCCTTGGGTAATGGCTTGGTAAAAGTAGCCACCGCAGGTTGTTAGGGTAATGTAGGTACCCTCAACTATCCCTCCCCAGGTTCGTGGATGTGGTCTGAGTATTGATTCATTGATTTGTTCACCAAAGTAATTTATGCCGCCAGAAGAGCCTGTCTAGTGCCTGGCACATGACTCATCTTTTCCGTTTTGCTCAACCACCCATTGGGGGTATAGATGCTACTCCGGGTTGACAGGCTTGCACAAGTCGCTTCAGCCATCTTTTTCATTAAGTCAATTAGTTGTGTGGGTGGGCAGCCAGGGCAACATAGGTTTTAATATTCATTTATCTGACATTTGCACCATGACACTTTACTTGTCTTTTTTGTGGTTGTATGATGATGGTTCTTTATGCAGGAGTCTGTTCAGAGCTACAGTAAATTATGAGCATGAAATGTTGTGATATGCCCACCTGGGAAACCATTGCACTATAGGCACATAAATCATACCTTATCTGTCACCTTCATGAAGGATTTAGGGGGTCATTCCAACCCTGGCGGTCAGTGTTAAAGCGGCGGCCAACCCGCAAACAGGCAGGCCGGCAAAAAAATGAAATTCCGACCCTGGCGGGAACCGCCAACACAGCCCGCCACTTTAACACTCCGACCGCCACGGCGGGACAGACAAGCAGTGCGGCAGTCACCGCCAACAGACAGGCGGCAGACAATGTACCGCCCACCCTATCACAACTCACCAATCCGCCACCTTTTCCGGGGCGGGAACCCCGCCGATAAAAACACGGCGGAAACAGACTACGAACGGGAAAACGCTCACCTCTACACACTCCACGAGGAATCTGGACAGCATGGAACCAGAACTACACATCCTCCCAGCCATTGTTTTCCTGCTCCTCTACCAGGAGCACGAATGCCGGCGCAGACAACAACGGTGAGTACTGCACCTATGACACAGGGGAGGGGGGAGGCAAAAAATTACGGGGACACACATACGCCACACACCCACCCCCACCCTCACCCTCACCCACTACAACACACACATCAATGCAGAGCAACAAGTCAGAGTGACACCCCCCAAACCCCCCGGAAGAATGCAAAGACAAAAAGAAATGATCATTAAAAATGAAGTATATTATAGCATAATTGAAGTTAAGTGAAATAGTAAATATATAAATAAAATATATTACATCATGAACAATATATACATAGGTCAAAAGTCCGGCCCATATTGGCTATCATCCATTGTTCGTGGGCCAATGGGCCTAAACACATGGGCAAAGCCCACACACGAGACCCGATTCCATTGGAGAGAACACTGCAGGGGCATCAGATAGTAAAACTACAGGCACCTCAGGGGGAAGGGAAGGGGGGGGCACCTCAGCCTGTTGAGTCCACGACGCCAGATCCACGAGGGGCCTCCATGCCCACTGTACCATCCTGGGGAGTGCAAAGCCACAGTCTCACAAGTCTCTAGAGTGTGTGGGTTGCCCACTGTACCATCCTGGGGAGTGCAAAGCCACAGTCTCACAAGTCTCTACAGTGGGTGGGTTGCCCACTGTACCATCCTGGGGAGTGCAAAGCCACAGTCCATCAACTGGTTCTGGAGGAGGCATGGTGCCCAGAGTGCTTCGTGAAGCCCTGGCCGACACAGATCCGGCCCTGCCAATGGGCCAGCGGTGCTTGAGATGAAGGGCCCAGCGGAGCGGTGATTGAGTTGAAGGGCCCAGAGGAGCGGTGCTTGACAGGAAGTGCCCAGCGGAGCGGTGCTTGACAGGAAGGGCCCAGCGGAGCGGTGCTTGAGATGAAAGGCCCAGCGGAGAGGTGCTTGAGATGAAGGGCCCAGCGGAGCGGTGCTTGAGTTGAAGGGCCCAGCGGAGCGGTGCTTGACAGGACGTGCCCAGCGGAGCGGTGCAGAGACGGCGGTGCCCAGCGGAGCGGTGCTTGAGTTGAAGGGCCCAGCGGAGCGGTGCTTGACAGGAAGTGCCCAGCGGAGCGGTGCAGAGACGGCGGTGCCCAGCGGAGCGGTGCTTGAGTTTAAGGGCCCAGCGGAGCGGTGCTTGAGTTGAAGGGCCCAGCAGAGCGGTGCTTGACAGGAAGGGCCCTGTTCAGCGGTGCTTGTCACGGCGGGGCCCTGTTCAGCGGTGCTTGTCACGGCGGGGCCTTGTTCAGCGGTGCTTGTCACGGCGGGGCCCTGTTCAGCGGTGCTTGTCACAGTGGGCCCTGTTCAGCGGTGCTTGTCACGGCGGGGCCCTGTTCGGCGGTGCTTGACATGTGTTCCCAGGGAACCAGATCGGGCCAATATTTTCCGCTCAGTCGCCATCCGACCTTTCGCTTGCGGGACCCTCCTGTGCAGGAGTCCTGGGCCCGTGGGTGTCCTCCTTCACACCCGAAATGGGGCTGGTGGGGCCCTCCGGGGCAGCTCGCCTGCTGCCGGACTTGTCCGCCCTGCTGCCCTTGCCCTCCTTCGCCGATTCTCTGGGGCCCTTGCCTCCCTTTGTGGATGTGCCAGGTGACGGTGTCAGGGTAGTGCCTTTGGGGGCTGCCGTCTCTGGCTCTCGCGCCGGCCCTTCCCTTTTTTAGTTTTTTTCCCAGGGGGTGGGCTGGCTGTCCCCTTGCTGCTGGCCGATGTTGCTGCCCTAGAAGCTGGCGGACTCCAATAGCCCTGGACTATGGTCCTTGTAGGTGCAGGGCTTGTGGTGGCTGAGGTGCTGTTTGGACTCTTACGAGATGGAGGGGGTGGGTCAGGTGAGGCAAAGAGGTTAATTTTGGAGAGGAAAAACTTTTTAGGAGCAGTGGGAAGGGTAGGTGCAGTGGGTATGGGAGTGCAGGAAGAGGATGTGGTTGTAGGAGAGTCAAGTGTGCTGTCTTTGGGTGCAGGTGCTTGTGACGGAGGCTGTCGTGAGGTGGATGGCTGTTGGGTGGGTGGCTGCCTGCGTTTGTGTGGTTTGGAAGAGGGGGTGACAGACACACTGGGAGAGGACACAGGGGACGTGTAAATGGCAGTGGGGGTGGTGACTGCACGTGTGCGGACTGTTCTGGTGGGTGTGCTGGTGATGGACGGACTGGCTGATGGTGGTGTGCATGCAGGTGTGAGTGGAGACGTCACAGGGAGGGAGGAGGGAGACGAGGAGGAGGGGGACAGAGAGGAGGCAGTGGCTGTTGGCATGTCTGCATGTGGATGTTGCTTGTGTGAATGCTTGTGTGATCTGTGGTGCTTATGTCTGGATGAGCTGCCCTTGGGTGTTGATGTGTGTGCAGGCTGGTCTGTAGGTGTGGCTGGGATAGGCAGAGGAACAGGGGAGTGGGACTGGGATGAGGAAATTGGAGGGGAGAGGCAGGAGACAGGGACAATGGCTGCCGTCAGTGCTGAGGCCAGAGCGTTGAACGATCGCTGATGGGCAGCCTGACCCGAATGAATGCCCTCCAGGTATGCATTGCTCCGGTGCACCTCCCTTTCTACACCCTGGATGGTATTCAAAAGGGTAGATTGCCCAACAATGAGCGTCTGGAGGAGGTCAATGATCTCCTCACTGAGGGCAGCAGGGGTAACTGGGGCAGTGCCTGAGGTGCCTGGGGCGAAGGAGATGCCCGCCTTCCTGGCCGAGCGGGCACAGGGCGAACGCTGAGGGGCTGCTTGGAGGGCGGAGCTGGTGCGCTGGGTGGCAGCTGTACCTGTTGTAGCGGTGGGCACGGATGTTGCCGCCACTACAAGTGAGCTCCCTTCCGAGGACGTGTCTGTGTCGCTGACGTCTCCACGGGTCCCCGTTGTGGAGCTCCTCTCTCCCTCCGTCTCACTGGTGATCTCGGAGTCTGTTGCATGGCCCTCCGGGGCCATGTGAGATGCAGCTCCCTCATGTTCCGATGCCACTTCTCCTCCACCTGATGATGCTAATGCACACATGAACAGGAAGACCAAAAAAAAGGGGGGGGGAGAAAGAATGACATGTTGAGTGCATGCATTGGCGACACCGTTGGTGGAGAGGACAGACACAGAAGCCCCCTGCACTACGCCACGCACTCGGTGTACACTACTCAATTATTGTGACTGGGCCTACAAGCCTATGGACGACAACTGCACACATAGGTGACCCAGGGCCATGGATAGCTGTACTTAGCACCCTGCAGAGGTGGGGGGCGGGGGCACAGGGCCATGACTTACTAAGGGGCCTAGCCTACAGAAATCGCCCTGGCCTAGAGATACCCACAGCCCTCCTCCCCCACCCAGACACCTCCACTGTGCGCTAATATAGCAGAATGTGCTGGCACTCACCCCCTTGTGTCTGCTGTGATGTCCTCACATGCCCATCCAAATCGGGGTAGGCCACCGCCAGGATCCGGGACATCAGGAGGGTCAATTGCCGTGTGGCACCCCTCCTAGGTTGGGAGGCCATCCCCAGCAGAGCCTCCGCGGTCTTTCTGCTCCCGCGGCGGATGTCCTCCCACCTCTTTCGGCAGATGGTGCCCCGTCTGTTGTGGACCCCCAGGGTCCGGACGTCCTTGGCGATGGCACGCCAAATGTCGATCTTCTGATGGGCGCTGACCTATGTGACATGGACAGGGTGGGAAAATAAATATCATAATTTTCAGCATGGTCGATGTGAGTGGCCCCCCCTCCACAACCTTGCCATATGGCACATGCTCTCATCTGTCGTGCAATGCATGCCTCATTCGCTCCCCTCCCCACCATCTTACATCCACCCCACTCAACACAGTCATTGCCCACAAAGCATGGTCCCAGTGTACTTACCTGTTGGTCTGGAGGACCGTAGAGTAGCGCATACTGGGGAGGACCCCATCAACAAGTTTCTCCAATTCCTCAGATGTGAAGGCAGGGGCCCTTTCCCCAGTCGCAGCAGCCATTGTCTCTTCCAGACCGAGGTCACAGCAGCACTTGCAGTATAGGTCCTCTCCTGTGGATGATCAGGTCTCGAGTGATTAAGCAGATAGAAAATGGCGGTCACGCCCGCGGCGGTGCGTACCGCGACCGCCGGCGCACATCGTCATTGGCTCCTGAGACCCATAGGGTTCAATGTTAACCAATGCTGCTTTGCGCCGCGGTCTTCGACCGCCTACCGCCACGCCAGCGCATTGACCTCACATCCCATTGTGACACTTCACAGGTCAGGCAGCCGCCATTTCAAGGGCCCACATGGCTTAATTTCTACTGCGTCACACAGGCCTAGGCCTTGTATTGCCACTCATACAAGCCATTCAATGCATAGCGAATCGTGTTCTGTGCAAGCTGTGGTTACGTACCTGTGGGTTGCTTGACTCTGTGCTCCATGTTGTCCTTCCTAGGCACCGTCCGCTGGGACTTGCGAGGAGATGGAGGAATGTTCCCGTGTACAGACCGCTGGTGGACCTGTCGACAATGGAAGAAAGACATGTCATACTGACATACAGACTTGACCGAGCCACTATACAGGAACTGTGTGCCCAGCTGGAGCCAGACCTGATGTCCCCCATTCGCCAACCCACAGGGATTCCCCCTCTGGTGCAGGTGCTGTCAGTACTCCATTTGTTGGCAAGTGGATCATTCCAAACAACAGTGGCCATATCATCAGGGATGTCTCAGCCTATGTTTTCTAAGGTTTTGTCCAGAGTGTTGTCTGCCCTGATGAAATACATGCGGAGCTACATTGTTTTCCCTGAGGTGGGCGGTTTGGCTACAGTGAAGGGTGATTTCTATGCCCTTGGCCATATCCCCAACATCATTGGTGCCATTGATGGGACCCATGTGGCTTTGGTTCCCCCCAGTGAAAGTGAGCAGGTGTACAGGAACAGAAAAAGTTATCATTCGATGAATGTCCAGGTGGTCTGTTTGGCTGACCAGTACATCTCCCATGTAAATGCCAAGTTCCCTGGGTCAGTGCATGACGCGTACATCATTCGAAATAGCAGCATCCCTTATGTAATGGAACAGCTACAGAGACACCGTGTGTGGCTAATTGGTGACTCTGGTTACCCCAACCTGTCGTGGCTACTGACCCCAGTGAGGAATCCCAGGACAAGGGCAGAGGAACGGTACAATGAGGCCCATGGGCGTACTAGGAGGGTGATCGAGTGGACCTTCGGCCTCCTGAAGGCCAGATTTAGGTGCCTGCATATGACAGGTGGATCCCTAATGTACTCACCGAAGAAGGTGTGCCATATCATCGTGGCCTGCTGTTTGCTTCACAACCTGGCTTTGCGATGCCAGGTGCCTTTCCTGCAGGAGGATGGTCCAGATGGTGGTGTTGTAGCAGCTGTGGAGCCTGTGGAGAGTGAAGAGGAGGAAGACGACGGGGACGACACAGACAACAGGGACACAGTGATACAACAGTATTTTCAGTAGCACACAGGTACGAATCAACCCCGCCATTTTACATTTACTTAAAGTCTCCTGCCTCTCTACTGTCTGTGTTTCCCCCCAGTTCCTGTTAACTGAGTTGTGACTTTCCCTTCCGTTTTCAGAGCTGTGGGCCCCACTGCGTGACCTCTGCTTTGTTTGCCCATGGACTACAGCTGTGTGACAGTGGTATGTTGTCATCACAATGTAACTGAACATTTTGGCACCGTTATGTCTAATACATTTGTTCAAAATACAAGCAGACTCCAGATTTTTTAAGTGCAATTAGTGATTTTATTAAAGTGCTAAATTCAGTGACATGATTGTAAAACGGTGATGGGTGATGGTGGAGTAATGTCCATGGCAGAGTCCAGTTTTCAGTCTCACAGGTGCATTGTCCATATGCCTGTGGAAGGATGGAGCAGGGGCAGTTTAAGTTTGGACAGGGTGACAATGTGGGACAGTGGGATGACATCAGGGGGTATCGTTTGCTGGCGGGGGTCTTGGCATCCTACTCTGTCTTCTTCTGAGATCTCAGGTACCGCTTGCGGGGTGGTTCTTCTTCTGCAGGAGGTGGGGTTCTGGTGGCCTGTCGTTGTGCGGGGGCCTCCTGTCCACTACTGCCGGCGGAGGTGGTAGCCTGGTCTGGGTCCATGCTAGTGACAGGGGCCCTTTGTGGTGCCACATGGTCCCGCAATGTGGTGACTATCTGGTTAAGGGCCACGACGATGGTCCCCATTGCGGAACTAATGTTTCTCAGTTCCTCTCTGAACCCCATGTACTGTTCCTCCTGCAGTACCTGGATCTCCTGGAACCTGGTCAGTACCGTAGCCATCGTCTCCTGGGAGCGGTGGTATGCTCCCATGATGGAGGAGAGGGCCTCTTGGAGAGTCGGTTCCCTGGGCCTGTCCCCCCCTGTCGCACAGCAGCCCTCCCAGTTCCCCTGTTGCCCTGGGCCTCTGTCCCCTGGACCGTGTGCCCACTACCACTGCCCCCAGGTCCCTGTTGTTGTTGGGGTGGTGGGTCAACCTGGGTGCCCTGTAGTGGTGGACACACCGCTGATTGATGTGTCCTGGAGACAGAGGCATGGGCCCGCTGGGTGGGAGCTGTGCTGGTGTTCCCAGAGGGGGTTAGGTCTGCTGTAGCCTGTGGCTGTCTGTGGGGAACCGACTGTCCCGAGGTCCCCGATGGGCCGGGCTGGTCATCTGGGTCCAGGGAGACAGAGCTTCTGTCATCACTGGGGGCCTCTTTTGGGGGTGGGATGGACATCTCTGGACCCTCCTGGGCGGTGTGGTGGTGTTCGGGTCCTGCAGGGGTATAAGAGTATGGTTATTGCTTCTGTGTGTGCCATTTCGTGTAATGGGTGGGTGGCCGTGTACCCCAGTGCTGGCATTCCCTTGTGGGGGCTTTTGTGACGGTGGCTTGTGGGGGAGATGGGTATGTGCAGTGGGCATGCTTTGGTGATGGGTGTCCATGCTTTGTGGACGCATGCAGGGCTAGGTTTTGGGATGGGTGGGTTGTGATGGTGAGCCATTTGCAAGGAGTTGGTGTGATGGGGGTGGGGGTGAGGGTGGGGGTATGATTTGGCATGCAGGTGGGGTGGGGGGAATGAAGTAGTGAAGATTTGACTTACCAGAGTCCATTCCTCCGCCTACTCCTGCGAGGCCCTCAGGATGCAGGATGTGCAAGACTTCCTCCTCCCATGCTGTGAATTCTGGGGGAGTAGGTGGGGGTCCGCCGCCAGTCTTCTGCACCGCGATGTTGTGCCTTGATACCATGGAACGCACCTTCCCCCGTAGGTCGTTCCACCGCTTCCTGATGTCGTCCCGATTCCGTGGATGTTGTCCCACAGCGTTGACCCTGTCCACTATTCTTTGCCATAGCTCCATCTTCCTGGCAATGGTGGTGTGCTGCACCTGTGTCCCGAAGAGCTGGGGCTCTACCCGAACTATTTCCTCCACCATGACCCTGAGTTCTGCGTCAGAGAACCTGGGGTGTCTTTGGGGTGCCATGGGGTGGTGTGGATGAGGTGAGGGGTAGTGTATGTGTTGTAGAGTGTGGTGAGTGTGGTGGTGTATGGTGTTTTGTGCGTGGATATTGTGTGGGTGATGTTGTGATTTGCCTCTGTGTGATGGTCTACTCTATTCTGTGCTGTCTCTCTCTGTCCTTCAGTCGCAATTGTGGTCGTAACGGTTTGTGGGTGATGTGGGTGTGGGTTTTATATTTAATTGGGTGTGTGGGAGTGGTGTGTGTATGTGTCTCAGGTGTGTGTATTTTGAATTGTCCAATGTGGCTGTGTTTTGTAGAGGTGTGTGTATTTTGAGCGCGGCGGTGTGTACCGCCAATGGAATACCGCGGTTGAAAGACCGCTGCAGGGATTTGTGGGTCGGAATGGAATGGGCGTATTTCTGTTGGCATGACGGTGGAGGTTTGGTCATCGCCAGTTTTTTGCTGGCCGTTGCTGTGGCGGTCTTTTGTTGATGTCGGGTTTTTGGCGGTTTGCCAGTTGCGGGTCAGAATGACCGTGGCGGTTTACCGCGACGGTGTTATGGCGGTCTTCTGACCGGCGGTAAGCGCCTTTTACCGCCGAGGTCAGAATGACCCCCTTAGTGTTTAAGTCACTTTTGCATGAGTTTGCACAGACCTTAGTAAAAGATCTGGATGAAAAGTCTTGAAAAATCCTATCTTTCTGAACTGGAGCCATTCAGGCTCAGTCTTGACATTGGGTTATACACTTGAGAATTTATCATCAGGAGCGATTGACTATGAAATGTCTCTGTAAGGTTTATTGCCGATGCTGAGCTGCATACTTGAGTTCTTATTATTTTTGTTGAGAAACCGATTATGAAACGATTTCACAAGATGTATGGTTTTGTTGATTTTATTTACTTTATTTGATTTGATACATTGTCTGCTGTTTTATTAAGTGTGATTTGAAGAAAAAAAACGGTGTAAAGTTTATAGTTTTAATTAACTAATAAACACTATTGATTACTCAGTTACCAGCCTGCCTTCTACACTATAATTCAGCTTTTGACAAAGCCCTGCAGTGGAGGCACCTAATGGCACTGGTGATTGTACTGCATGTTTTGTGTACTATACAGAGCACATACTCATCCTTTTGTTAGGATTACATGCAGGAGCCTGTTCAGAGCTACAGTAAATTATGAGCATGAAATGTTGTGATATGCACACCTGGGAAACCATTGCACTATGGCACTTAAATCGTATCTTGTCTGTCACCTTCATTAACGATTTAGCCCCTGATTTACACTTTTTGATGCTAAACTGCGCTAACGCAGTTTAGCGTCAAAAAGTATACCACCAGCTAGCGCCATCCGAAGACACCTTTCGGGCGTCATATTTATGGTATGACGTTAGCCGGCGGTATAATATATATAATATTTGACGCTAACCAGTTGGGGAGGCGTAGGGAACACTGGAGGTTGCGTGTCAAAGAATGGCTCTAGTCAGGTTAGAGTCAAGAAAATGACTCAAACCTGATTAGAGTCATATTTCAATGTAAAACCCCCATGGACATGGCTCCTGTCTAAGTAAAGATAGGAGTCATGCCCTCCAGCCATTGGGCCCAGTGCCATGTAGGGGGACCCAAGTTATGCCCCACTATGGCACTTAAAAATAAAAAGGAATATACTCACTTCTACTTACCTCTGCTTACCTGGGTTGGGGTCCCCCTATCCTTAGGTGTCTTCGTGGTGTGGGTGGGGGTGTCCCTGGGGCAAGGGAAGGGCACCTGTTGGCTCTTTCAATGGTCTCTGATCATGGAAATAGGCCCACAGATCCCCTAACACCTGCCCATACCCAGGCGTTAAATAATGCCGCTAAGCATGCTTAGTGCCATTATTTAATGCCCCCACGCCCTGTGCATAATTTTAGCCAGGGGGATAAATATGGCGAAAGGGCCCTAGAGTTGTTTTCTGTACGGGAAAGCCTACCTTGCATCTCATTGACGCAAGGTAGGTTTCCATATCCAGAAAATGACGTTAACTCCATAACTTTGACACTGGACGTGTCTAGCGCCAAAGTGCTAGACACGTCTTGAATCAAGTGCTAGAATCTTTCATTTCTGAAATGCTTCAATTAACTCAGGTCTGAAGCAAGAGTGAGTTTTGGCACCACCTGCTCTTTGAGCCCATATAACCTACACAAGACCTGAATAAAATTGGAAGTGTCAAGCCTTTCTTCCCAGATTAAGCTCCCATCACATTTTGATTTATGCAGTATGCCAACATTATTGTTGTTTTTCATAATACTACATTGGATTGCAGGACCCACTTTTGGTTGGTGGATTCAAGAAACCATACAAATAGCTTGACTTTTAAGGTGGTGGTATTTAGTGGTAAGATTTCTAGAATATGCATTTGCTAATTGGGTGATGTTTCATTAAGCAAAAGGTATACCATGACTTTGTGGCCCTTTGTGTTTTAGTCATTTTGATATTTTGAAAATTAAATGATGTATTAACAATCTTAGATAAAAGAATAACTATTTAAAGCTGTAGAAAAAAGCATGTCTGATTGATAATCTATGACCTGTATATAGATGATTTTCAAAGAAAGATATCTGCTATACCAGACCAACCATCAACAAGATATTAGGAAATTATTTTTTGTACTACCACTTTTTATGGATACATACAATTGATATTATGGGTACATGGGATTCCTTTCTGATTATGGGTGATGATTACAGATTTTGGGGGTGATTCTAACCCTGGCGGTCGGTGATAAAGCGGCGGCCAACCCGCCAACAGGCTGGCGGTCCAAAGATTGGAATTCTGACCCTGGCGGGAACCGCCAACACAACCCGCCACATTAACACTCCGACCGCCACGGCGGGACCGACAAACAGCGCGGCGGTCACCGCCAACAGCCAGGCGGCAGACAATGTACCGCCCACACTATCATGACCCACCAATCTGCCACCTTTTCCGGGGCGGGAGCCCCGCCGATAAAAACACGGCGGAAACAGACTACGAATGTGAAAACGCTCACCTCTATGCACTCCACGACTACAGAGGACAGCATGGAACCCGAATTGAACATCATACCTGCTCTCGTCTACCTGCTCATCTACCACGAGTACGAACTCCGGCGCAGACGTCAACGGTGAGTACAGCACCTATGACACACGGGAGGGGGGAGGACGAAAGGTTACGGGAACACACATATGCAACCCCCCCCCCCAATATGTACACACCAATGCAGAGCAACAAGTCACAGTGACACCAACCAAACCCCCGTAAAAAATGCAATGACATTTCAAAATTGACAATAAATATTTATGTCCAAAATAGCCTCCGATAAGTATTGGTCAACTAGCCAGAATATTTACATTTAAAAAGTCTATATACACAGCAGTGGACAACTGAAGAAATCATTCCTGCACATTTTACGTAGTAACGATTTGTCCGTGGGCCAAAGTGTAGCAACACAAGGGCAAAGCCCACACACGAGACCTGAGTCCTTTGGAGAGAACACTGCAGGGGCATCTGATGACAAAACTACAGGCACCTCAGGGGGAAGGGAAGGGGGGGCACCTCAGCCACATGAGTCCACGACGCCAGACCCACGAAGGGGCCACCATGCCCACTGCCATATCCTGGGGAGTGCAAAGCCACAGTCTCTCAATGTCTCTACAGTGGTTGGATTGCCCACTGCCATATCCTGGGGAGTGCAAAGCCACAGTCTCTCAATGTCTCTACAGTGGTTGGATTGCCCACTGCCATATCCTGGGGAGTGCTTGACAGGAAGGGCCCAGCGGAGCGCTGCTTGAGACGGCGGGGCCCAGCGGAGCGGTGCTTGACAGGAAGGGCCCAGCGGAGCGGTGCATGAGACGGCGGGGCCCAGCGGAGCGGTGCTTGAGACGGCGGGGCCCAGCGGAGCGGTGCTTGACAGGAAGGGCCCAGCGTCTCGGTGCTTGAGACGGTGGGGCCCAGCGGAGCGGTACTTGAGACGACGGGGCCCAGCGGAGCGGTGCTTGACAGGAAGGGCCCAGCGGAGCGGTGCTTGAGACGGCGGGGCCCAGCGGAGTGGTGCTTGAGACGGCGGGGCCCAGCGGAGCGGTACTTGAGACGGCGGGGCCCAGCGGAGCGGTGCTTGACAGGAAGGGCCCAGTGGAGCGGTGCTTGAGACGGCGGGGCCCAGCGGAGCGGTGCTTGACAGGAAGGGCCCAGCGGAGCGGTGCTTGACAGGAAGGGCCCAGCGGAGCGGTGCTTGAGACGGCGGGGCCCAGCGGAGCGGTGCTTGACAGGAAGGGCCCAGCGGAGCGGTGCTTTGGACGGCGGGCCCAGCGGAGCGGTACTTGACAGGAAGGGCCCAGCGGAGCGGTGCTTGACAGGAAGGGCCCAGCGGAGCGGTGCATGAGACGGCGGGGCCCTCTTCAGCGGTGCCTGTCTTCACGGCGGGGCCCTGTTCAGCGGTGCCTGTGTTCGCGGCGGGGCCCTGTTTAGCGGTGCCTGTCTTCACGGCGGGGCCCTCTTCAGCGGTGCCTGTCTTCACGGCAGGGCCCTGTTCAGCGGTGCCTGTCTTCACGGCGGGGCACTCTTCAGCGGTGCTCTTCTGCACGGCGGGGACCTCTTCAGTGGTGCTCTTCTGCACGGCGGGGCCCTGTTCAGCGGTGCCTGTCTTCACAGCGGGCCCTGTTCAGCGGTGCCTGTCTTCACAGCGGGGCCCTGTTCAGCGGTGCCTGTCTTCACGGCGGGGCCCTCTTCAGCGGTGCCTGTCTTCACGGCGGGGCCCTGTTCAGCGGTGCCTGTCTTCACGGCGGGGCCCTGTTCAGCGGTGCCTGTCTTTACGGCGGGGCCCTCTTCAGCGGTGCTCTTCTGCACGGCGGGGCTCTGTTCAGCGGTGTCTGTCTTCACGGCGGGGCCCTGTTCAGCGGTGCCTGTCTTCACGGCGGGGCCCTCTTCAGCGGTGCCTGTCTTCACGACGGGGCCCTCTTCCCAGAGCCCTCTTCAGCGGTGCTCTTCCAGGAAGTCTAGGGAGCCAGACCTGGGCTGGACACCCTGCTCACTCGCCCTCCGACTGTGCAGTGGCAGGCCCCTTCGGGGACGGAGTCCTGGACCCTTTGCTGTCGTCCCTTGCAGGCGGGATGGGGCTTGCGGGGCCCTCCAGCTCCGCACTCCTGATGGATGACCTCTCCGCCCTGCTGCCCTTTCGCTCCTTAGATGGGGCTCTCGGGCCCTTGCCTCCCCTGGCTGTTGTGGCAGGTGAAGTGGCCGTTGTTGGCTCCTTGGGGGCAGCCGTCTCAGTCCTCTCACGGCGGCCCTTCAGTTTACGTGTCCTCTTGCCTGGGGGTGGGCTGGATGTCCCCTTGCTGCTCAGTGAAGTGTCACTGCCGCCAAAGGGTGGACTCCAGAAGCCATGCACCACTTGGACACTCGAAGCTGGGCTGGTGGTGGCTGAGGTGCTCTTGGGACTCTTAACCGATGGAGGGGGTGGGTCAGGGGAGGGAAAGAGGTTAAGATTAGAGAGGTAATATTTCTTAGGACCAAGGTAAAGAGTAGGAGTAGTGGTGATGGAAGTGGAGGAAGAGGATGTGGTTGTAGGAGAGTCAGGTGTGCTGTCTTTGGGTGCAGGTGACTGAGGCGTAGGCTGTCGTGAGGTGGTTGGCTGTTGTTTGGGTGTCTGCCTGCGTTTATGTGTCTTGGAAGAGGGGGTGACAGACACAGTGGGAGAGGACACAGGGGACGTGTAGATGGCAGTGGGGGTGGTGACTGCACGTGTGAGGACTGTAGTGGAGGGTGTGCTGGTGATGGAAGCACTGGCTGATGGTGGTGTGCATGCAGGTGTGAGTGTAGACGTCACAGGGAGGGAGGAGGGAGACGAGGAGGAGGGGGACACAGAGGTGGTAGTGACTGTTGGAATGTCTGCATCTGGGTGTTGCTGGGGTGAATGCTTGTGTGTCCTGTGGTGCTTGTGTCTGGATGATCTGGCCTTGGGTGTTGAGGTGTGTGCAGGCTGGTCTGATGGTGTGGATGGGATAGGCTGAGGGACAGGAGACAGAGAAAGGGTGTAGGCAGTTAGAAGAGGGAGGCTGGAGACAGGGACAATGGCTGCCATCAGTGCTGAGGCCAGAGCAGTGAACGATCGTTGAAGGGCAGCCTGACCCGAATGAATGCCCTCCAGGTAGGCATTGCTCCGATGCACCTCCCTTTCCACCCCCTGGATGGCATTCAAAAGGGTAGTCTGCCCAACAATGAGCGTCCTCACGAGGTCAATGAGCTCCGCACTGAGGGCAGCAGGGGTAACTGGGGCAGGGGCTGAGGTGCCTGGGGCGAAGGAGACGCCCGCCTTCCTCGGCGAGTGGGCACGTGAAGGCAGGGGCCCTTTCCCCAGTCGCAGCAGCCATTGTCACTTCCAGACCGAGGTCACAGCAGCACTTGCAGTATAGGTCCTCTCCTGTGGATGATCAGGTATCGAGTGATTAGGCAGATAGAAAATGGCGGTCACGGCCGCGGCGGTGCGTACCGCGGCGGTGCGTACCGCGACCGCCGGCGCACATCGTCATTGGCTCCTGAATCCCATAGGGTTCAATGTTAACCAATGCGGGTTCGTATAGCGGTCTTCGACCGCCTACCGCCACGGTGTGCCACGCCAGCGCATTGACCTCACATCCCATTGTCCCACTTCACCGGTCAGGCAGCCGCCATTTCAAGGGCCCACATGGCTTAATTTCAACTGCGTCACACAGGCCTAGGCCTTGCATTGTCACACATCCAAACATAGCCATCCATACCTTTTCGTGTACTGTGCATGCAGTGGTGAACGTACCTGTGACTTGCTTTACTCTGTGCTCCATGTTGTCCTTCCTAGGCACCGTCCGCTGGGACTTGCGAGGAGAAGGATGAATCCTCGCGTGTACCGCCCGCTGGTGGACCTGTCGACAATGGAAGAACGCCACATCATACTACGATACCGACTTGACCGAGCCACTATACATGAACTGTATGCCAAGCTGGAGCCAGCCCTGATGTCCCCCATCCGCCAACCCACAGGAATTCCCCCTCTAGTGCAGGTTCTGTCAGTCCTCCATTTTCTGGCAAGTGGCTCATTCCAGACAACAGTGGCCATGTCATCTGGAATGTCTCAGCCTATGTTTTCAAAGATCTTGTCTAGAGTGTTGTCTGCCCTGACGAAACACATGCGGCGCTACATTGTATTCCCTGAGGAGGTCGATTTGGCCACTGTGAAGGGTGATTTTTATGCCCTTGGACATATTCCCAACATAATTGGTGCCATTGATGGGACCCATGTGGCTTTAGTACCCCCAAAAGACGATGAGCAGGTGTACAGAAACAGGAAAAGTTACCATTCGATGAACGTTCAGGTGGTCTGTTTGGCTTTCCAGTACATCTCCCATGTGAATGCCATGTTCCCTGGGTCAGTGCATGACGCGTATGTGATGCGAAATAGCAGCATCCCTTATGTGATGGAACAGCTGCAGAGACAACGTGTGTGGCTAATTGGTGACTCTGGTTACCCCAACCTGCCTTGGCTATTGACCCCAGTGAGGAATCCCCGGACCAGAGCAGAGGAACGGTACAATGAGGCCCATGGGCGAACTAGGAGGGTCATTGAAAGAACCTTTGGCCTCCTGAAGGCCAGGTTTAGGTGCCTACATATGACAGGGGGATCCCTGATGTACTCACCAAAGAAGGTGTGCCAGATCATCGTGGCCTGCTGCATGCTTCACAATCTGGCATTGCGACGTCAGGTGCCCTTCCTGCAGGAGGATGGTCAAGATGGTGGTGTTGAAGCAGCTGTGGAGCCTGCGGAGAGTGAAGAGGAGGAAGACGAAGAGGATGACCCAGACAACAGGGACAGAGTTATCCATCAGTATTTTCAGTAGCACACAGGTAGGAATCACCCACGCCATTTACCATTTACTGAATGCCCCCTGCATCTTTACTTTGTGTATTTCCCCCCAGTTCTTTTAAACTGAAGTTTACTTTTCCCTTCCCTTTTCAGTGCTGTATGACCCACTGCGTGACTTCTGCTTGGTTAGCCCATGGACTAATGCTTATTGACATCGGTATGTTGTCCACACATAAATAACAGAACATTATTGATAAGTAATGTGTTATACATTTGTAAATAATACAGGCTGACTCCAGAATGATTTATGTGCAATGAGTGATTTATTTTTAGTGCTATATTTTGGTACATGAGATTAAAACGGTGAAGGGTGAGGGTGGAGTTATGTCCATGGCAGAGTCCAGTTCTCGGTCGCACAGGTGCATTGTTCATATGGCTGTGGAAGGATGGAGCAGGGGCAGTTCAAGGTTGGACAGGGTGACACTGTGGGACAGTGGAATGACATCCGGGGGGATATTAGACTGGCGGGGGTCTTGGCATCCTACTCTGTCTTCCTTTGACATCTCAGGTTCCTCTTGCGGGGTGGTTGTTCTTCAGCAGGAGGTGGGGTTCTGGTGGCCCGTCATTCTGTGGGGGCCTCCTGACCACTAGCGCCGGCGGAGGTGGTAGGCTGTTCCTGGCTAGTGACAGGGGCCCTTTGCGGTGCCACATGCTCCCGCAATGTGGTTTCTATCCGGTTGAGGGCCTGGACTATGGTCCCCATTGCGGTAGCGATGTCCCGGAGTTCATTGCTGAACCCCATGTACCGTTCCTCCTGCTGTGCCTGGATCTCGGTGAACCTGCCCAGTACCGTTGCCATCGTCTCCTGGGAGTGATGGTATGCTCCCATGATGGTGGTGAGGGCCTCTTGGAGAGTCGGTTCCCTGGGCCTGTCCTCCCCCCCCTGTCGCACAGCAGCCCTCCCAGTTGCCCTGTTTCCCCGGGCCTCTGTCCCCTGGACGGTGTGCCCACTACCACTGCCCCCAGGTCCCTGTTGTTGTTGGGGTGTTGGGTCAGCCTGGGTGCCCTGTAGTGGCGGACCCACCGCTGATTGACGCGTTCGCGGGACAGAGGCATGGGCCCGCTGGGTGGGAGCTGTGCTGGTGTTCCCAGAGGGGTTTGGGTCTGCTGTGGCCTGTGTCTGTGTGTGGGGAACCGACTGTCCAGAGGTCCCCGATGGTCCGGGCTGGTCGTCAGGTTCGAGGTCGACAGAGCTGCTGTCCTCGCTGGGGGCCTGTTCTGGGGGTGGGATGGACATCTCTGGACCCTCCGTAGCGGTGTGTTGGCGTTCGGGCCCTGCAGGGGTGAAGGAGTATGGTTATTGTTTCTGTGTGTGCCATGGCGTGCATTTTGGGTGCCTTTGTCCCCCAGTGCTGGCATTCCCTTGTGGGAGGTGTTGTGAGGGTTTGGGGGGGGTGTATGGGTATGTGCAATGGTCATGCTTTGGTGGTGGCTGTCTATGGTTTGTGTTGGCATTCAGGGGTTGGTGTTGTTTAGCGTGGGTTGTGCTGGTGAGACATTTTGCAGGGAGGGTATGTGCTGGGGGGTGATATTGGGGGGGGGTTGGCATGCTGGTGGTTGGGGGGGGTGAAGTAGTTGAGATTCGACTTACCAGAGTCCATTCCTCCGTGTACTCCAGCGAGGCCATCAGGATGCAGGATGTTTACCACCTCTTGCTCCCATGCTGTGAATTGGGGTGGGGTGGGTGGGGGTCCGCCGCCAGTCTTCTGCACAGCGATGTTGTGCCTGGAGATCATCGAGCGCACCTTCCCCCGTAGGTCGTTCCATCGCTTTCTGATATCTTCCCGATTTCTGGGATGCTGTCCCACAGCGTTGACCCTGTCTACAATCCTTTGCCATAGCTCAGCCTTCCTTGCTATGGTGGTGTGCTGCACCTGTGTGCCGAAGAGCTGGGGCTCAACCCTCATGATTTCCTCCACCATGACCCAGAGTTCTTGGTCCGAAAACCGTGGGTGTCTTTGGGGTGCCATGGGGTGGTGTGGATGAGGTGTGGGGTGGTGTTTGTGGTGATGTGTGTGGTGATATGTGGTGAGGTGTGCGTAGATGTGGTGTGGGTGATGAAGTTGGGTTCCTGTGTGTGTTGGGGTTTTCTAATGCTGTGCTCGCTATCTCTATCTCTCTCGCTCTCGCCTTCGCTCCGATTTCCAACCAGTGGGGGTTTGTGGGTGATGTGGGTGTGTGTTTTATAGTTGATTGGATGTGTGGAAGCGTTGTTTGTATGTGTCTCAGGTGTGCGTATTTCAAAATGTCCAATATGGCAGTGTTTTGTAGATGTGTGTGTATTTTGACCGCGGCGGTGTGTACCGCCAATGGAATACTGCGGTTGAAAGACCGCTGCGTGGATTCGTGGGTCAGAATGGCATGGGCGTGTTTGTGTTGGCGTGACGGTGGAGGTTTGGTCATCTCCAGTTTTCCGTGGCCTGCTGATGTGGCGGCCTTCCTTGGATGTAGGATTTTTCACAGTTGGTGGTCAGAATGACCGTGGCGGTCTACCGCGGCCGCGGCGGTAGTATGGCAGACTTCTGACCGGCGGTAAGGGCCTTTTACCGCCGAGGTCAGAATGACCCCCTATGTGTATTATACAAGGAGATCATCAATGACATTGTTTGCATATGTCCACCTGCCATTTCAGATTGAGACGAACACCTAGGCTTGAGTTTCTTCAACATAACAATTGTACTTGCAAAGATACAGTTTTATTTGAAGCCTGTCAAAATGTGATTACATTGCTATAATCTTGTATAATTAACACGTTTCATTAAGCAAAATCTGCTACATTTTCATCATTTCATGTTAGACAAAATTGTTCATGATTTTTACCAGCAAGAGGGTGCTGTGAGTAGACAATGTCTCAAAAAAGCCCTTTCCTCCTTGTGTCAGACATTTTCTCAGCTAATAAGTTTTCTTCTGGTATCTCATGTGACTTTTCTGTGTGAGGTATACCATTGCGGAGAAAAGTTACAAAATGTATAGAAATATGATACACATTATTTATTAAAATGTCCCTCCTACATGAGACCTGAGCAGGACAGCTTTTTTGTGAAACTTGTAGGAATATTTAAAAAAAGACATGGGGATCTTGAATGCTTGATAGTGTTCTCAGGACAACAACTAGCTAGCTGAGTTTGTCATTTTGGGTGAAACTTGTACAAGTTAATTATGTTGGTTTAAGAATGTTTTGCAATATGGTAGAATACCCCGATTTCTATTTTCCATACATCCCAAACTGTCAAATATTTTGCAGACAGCAATTCTTGAGTTTAACAAACTGTGAACTGTGATTCTTGATGTGCTGTTTTTATTGAGAGGATTTTAATTACTCAACAGAAAATGTAAACTTCTCCTTTGGCTATTTAAGTGCCAAGTAAAGCACCTACAACTTTGTCTATGTCTTGACCAGTAGCCAGTCCAATGATTCTGTAGGAGGTGCCAGTAGAGTCACCTTTTTCCTGAAAATGATTTGAGCTCCTTTAGATTGAACTGCCTACACAAGGTGAAGTATATCAATCTGGTGGCTAACATATGTAGAATTAGCATAATCCATTTGTGAGTTTTCAAGTGCAATAATCACTGTTAATCACTATTTTGTTACACAGATATGACTCTCCTTAGATTGCACAGTTCAAAGATGACCCTTGTGGAAGTGCTCAAATCTGTCTTATCTTCGTATTTAGGTCCCACAACACTCCTAGATGTAGCATGTATTTAAAAAATCTTTCTTGTGATGAAAGAGCAACAAGGGACAAGGCATATGGCCTGGGTCAGTTAACAAATTGGGCTAGACAGCAAGAAGAATAGGATTCTAAAATGTTGCATACAAATCTAATACTTCATACATACATGCATAAAATTATTGTGTGTTAATAGTTAGTGAATCTCTCAGAGAAACTCAATTGTTTGATGTTTAGGATCAAGTATCTGGGGTTTGGAAAATGCTGAGTGAATTATTCCCAGGCCTAGACACTGCGCCCCACCCCCGGATTGTACATTTCAGGTTTGGTACAGAAGTTGAAAGCCTATGGGTGTCCCAGGAAAACCTGTGGGGGCATATATATTTTCACACAAGCATTGGTTGGCAATACCCACGCTCACACTTTAGTTGATGCTATGTTCAGCTTTTGTTTCCTTGTTTTTTATTTTTTTTGAGCGATTACAGTTGGTATTCCTCTTTGCTTGCTTCAGACTGTCCTGTGTAGTATGCCCTGCCCACTGCAAAATGTCTGAGGGTTTTATTTCTTACACCCACCCTATTCAGTATTTCTTCTTATGTCTATTAGATTATAAACCTGAACTAGTGCACAGATTCTCATTTTAGTACAGAATACTATGCACAAAGTTATTTAGGACCAGATGTATGTAGCTTAAAGTTTGCGATTAACTAATAGCAAATTTTTTGCCATTCGCTATTAGGAAATCACAAACTGCTATCTACAACAGTGTGTTTAATACTGCTGCAATTCTCAAATGGGCTGCAAGAGACCTGCCTCATTAAGGTCACAATCACAGGGATGGTGGCCTGCTGGGGTCAGCAGACCACCATGTCTGCCACTGCTTTTAAATAAAGCAGTCTTTTCAGTTTGTAATGCAGCCCAATTTCCTTAAAGCAAAACTCTCTTGGACAACTGCCTACTCTTAAAAAATATTTGCACCCCAATTCACAAAGGGAAATTGGTCCCTTGTGGACCCCTTCTCATTTGCAAATGGATTACCACCAACTTGAAGTTGGTGGTAACTGCAATTGTTTTGTGAAACACATTTCCAGTCGCAAAACAATCATACATGGCCCTGCGAGTCGCTATGTTGCTGTTAGAAAAAGATGCCTTGGCACGCCCCTTCCTAACAGCGAGTCGCAGTCCCCATTTTGCGTGTCAGTAACAGCTTACCAACTCGCAAAACAGGGATGGTACATAGCAAAAAGAGCTTGATACATCTGACCCTAAGGCCCTCATTATGATCTCAGTAGGTTCAGCGCTGACGGTCAACAGAAGACCGCCAGCGCACAGAACTCCCCGCCGGCCACATAATAAACATCCAGCTGGGCCGGCAGGCGGAAACAGTATTTCCGCCAGCCAGCCCAGCTGGAATCAGGGCCTGAACATTGATGCCGGCTCCAAATGGAGCTGGCAGCAATGTAGCAGTGCAGCAGGTGTAGCAGCACCCGTCGCACATTTCACTGCTGGTAAATCAGGCAGTGAAATGTGCGACGGGGCTGTGCATGGGGGCCTGAGTCACTCATTCTGCCAGCCTTTCCCTGGCTTTGTAAACTGCCAAGGAAAGGCTGGTGAAATTGGACACATTATCCGGCGAGCAGCGCTGCCCTGTCGGATCAGAAATGCTGCCACCACCAAGCTGCCTGGTGGTGGGAGCCTGGCGGTGGTGGCATTTCATCCATGGCGGTTCTGCCACGTTCATTATATGGCGGTCTGGACCGCCATGCAATTGGCGGAAGTTACCACTAGCACCTGCATGGCAGTCCAGACCGCCATGTTAGTAATGACCCCCTAAGTCCTGTTGGAACTTTGAAGCAGATTTATGTTAGAGGATGGGCCAATATTATAATCGTTTTGAGGCTCTGTATAGTGACCATTTGAAGAAGCCGTGGGACTGGAATTAAATTCTCTCATCCGAAAGCTTCGGAATGGTGGCAGCAATCAATTTCTCAAAAACTCGACCTTTTCAGTGATGGCGGGATCCATAATAATGAAGAAATGGTGATTGGCGATCAGCTCTGGAGAGATGTCGCTATTTCAATCATCAGCGATTTCTTTGCCTCCCCTCTCATTAAAAGAAACTGAGTTGGCAATCATCATCAAAATACTTTATTCGATTGAATTTAACAATCATAAAAGTCATTACACATAAAAACTATATTCCAAAGGAAACAGATGCTAATATATATAGATATGAGTATAAATACGACCAGATAAGAGAATAAAAGAAGTTAAAAAAGTTAATAAACAATTTAGTTAAAACAAATAAGAAAGTCTCAGATGTAACGCCTATAGATCTCACTCATTTACCTCAAGGTGTGTTCTAGCCTTAATCACTGTGCACAGGAATAAGGCTAGTCCATTGCAAACCATGATAGATGGGAGGGACAAAAGGTACAGAAAAGCTGGGCGACATTGTTTAAAATGCATCAGTTTTAAAAATGGTATCACAAACTTTTTCCTGGAAGTTAAATAATATTTGCAAAAGAAAAGTATATGCGTTGTATTTTGATCGGATATATCATCGCAAGGGCATTTTCCCAGTTGTGGAGACCAGTCATTAATCAAGGGAAAGCTAACAAGGCGGTGAAAAGACTCTAATCTCAAACGCGTAAGGACATACTGATGTCTTGGGTTCAGAACTTTACATAAATATAGTTCCATGCCGTTCGTTTGCTGTATCATATAGTTTCTCCTGACGCTATGTTTGTTTGCCTCCACATCCCATCTCGATTCGGCCAGGTAGGTGAGGCAAATATTTTTCAAGTCTTTCCTGGAGATTGTTTTCATTTTAACTGGAGTAAAATACAGCTCGGGTGGCCCAGTTTAACAAGGAAATTCTTTATGTAATTTAACCATGGGATTTTAAGCGAGTAAGTAAGTGCTAGGGCATCAGCTATTATGGCCCTATTCAGCCTCGCAGGGTCAGAGGTCCAAACTTTGTGCCAAAGTAGAATTGGTTTAATGCAAATAAGATCTATAAGATACGTTACTCCCATTTCTAAGTGGCATACTAATGTAGAGGTTGATTGCGGGACGCTTAGGACTGTTTTCAGGAAAGCGTTTTCAGTCAGCTGCAAAGTAGTGCAGTCCCGATAACCCCAAAGTCCTGCCCCATACATTGCTACTGAGACGCATTTTGCGTTATAGAGGGTCATCATATCTTTGGGAGTTGCTCTCCCCACCCTTTTAGAAAAGTTTTTTATCGCCATAACAGTTTTTGTAAATAGCAGTTTTCTCGCTTTTATAGCTGGTACCCATGTTCCTTTGTCGTCAAACCTAAATACGAGAATGTCCCTGTATCGGCTAGCTTTATGCCTTTTAACTCGATTTGACAATTCTTTGAACGGCTTCTGGAATCTGTCATTGAGAAGGTTTTAGTGTGGTTGATTTTAAGGCCCAAGACATCCATGCAATTTTCAAAAGTTGTTACTAAACGTTGTGGAGCCACTGGGGTGCGGGCCATCAAAACAGCATCGTCGGGATACAGGAGCGCCGGGATCTTCCGAGGCCCTACTTGTGGGAGATCGCTACACGCTTCGGATAGAGTCCCCTCTAGGCTGTTGATGTATAAGGCGAATAGTAGGGGAGCTAGCACACAGCCTTGACGTACCCCTCGTTCAATGGGAAAAGATGAAGTACATTTCCCCTGGCGCCCATAGCGAACCTTGGCATTTGCTCCAGAGTACAGTTCCCTAATAAAATGGACTATAGTAGTGTCAACCCCCATATCCAGCAAGATAGGCCACAATTTTGAATGCACCATGCAATCAAATGCGGAGGCCAGATCGACAAATGCAAGGTATAGGGCACCGGGCTTGGCCCTTGTATATTTGCCAAGTATGATCTCTAAGTTAAGAGCCTGTTCCGTTGTCCCTATACCAGCCCTAAACCCATATTGTAGATCAGAGAGGATATGATTTTCCTCTGTCCAATCTTGCAGTCTATTTAGGATGATACGTCCCGCAATCTTTGCAAGTGTATCGAGCAATGAAATTGGACGATAACATGCGGGGTTATGACGATCTCCCTTTTTATAGATTGGAATAATTATAGACTCAGCCCAGGTCGGGATGAAGGTTGTTAAACAACAGGCGCGTAGCACCTGTGTCAATAGTGGGCCCCAGAGAGGCACATTAAATTTATAGATGTCAGCTGGGACTCCATCTGGGCCTGGGGCTTTTCCGCTTTTACTTGCGTCAATAGCATCAGTGACCTCATTTAAAGTAAATGGTGGAGTGATGGCATAACAGTTTAGTTTAGGGAGGTTTGTTTCCAGTACCAAATTTTCTGAGGAGTAAATGGCAAAGAAAAAAGCAACTCAATCTTCTTCAATGATGGCGATTTCAATTTTCAGTGTATCTCCATCACATAATAGCGGGGAATTCACAATTTTCCAGAACTTAATAATTATCATTCCGGAGACTTGCGTCATGGAGGGATTGCCATGCCTCATTTTTTAAGTTCTGTTTTCTTTTCTTTATGGTGTTTTTTTACTCCTTCCTCTTTAAAGTTAGTTGGTGTTTATCCGGATTTTGTAGTTGTAGGTAACATTTTAGACTCTTGTATGCATTCAGTATCAAACCAGCCTTTATGCTCCTTTGATCTCGATTTGTTAAAACTTGCCTTAAGAAGCTGTTTTATACCGGCAGTAATTACGGTGAAGGCTTTAATGCAATCTCATGGACTCGTATTATCTGCGAGACAGGTATTAAATTCTTTAAGATAATTAGTCACTAATCGTTTCATAAGACCTGTAGGTTCGATTTCAGATCACTGGATAGTATAGCCGTTTCTTGCTCCCATTTCGATATTTTCTACTATTTCTTCCATTTCCCTTTGTTTGAGAATGTGTTGGGGAAATGTGAGGCTTACGGTTTGAGGGTTATGATCACTAAGTGTGGTGTCTTGGATATTATAATCAAGTACATAAGAAAGGAGATTATTGGCATGCCTACCATTGAAAGTGGGTTTCAATTGTGATCTACCATGGGTCAGGCTATTGCACAAGATAGGATCAGAGCTAAATAGGACTTCATTCAACAAATTGCCTGTGTTATTGTGTATAAAGTGTAATAGGTCATCATCGCTGTGAGGGGCATAGGGGCAGTGGCCCTTAATCGTTCGAGGGCACAAATGTATGTTAAAATCACCTCCCCACACAATATAGGACTGTTTATTTGAAGAGTCACACGCACGATTTATATCGTCCTGAAGAAGGTTGAGTACTGATCGAAAATCTTGAAGGGGTACATTATTATAAAAATTGATGACCACCAATTGTGCGATATTTTTTAAATCACATGTAACCACTTGATAAAACATATTAGAAGTTAAAACAATGTCCTTGATTACATCACACTTGTTAGAAATAAAAGTACACAAACCACCCTTAGCCCTGCCCCGTGGAGAGGGGACTGCAGGAGTATGTAATGTCCTATAGCCATTTATATGAATCGGGTTCATAGACCAAGTCTCTTGAAGACAAACCCAGGGAAAACGCTAGATATATTCTGACGAAACCTCATTCTCTACTTTAGATCGGAGGCCTGCCACATTCCAAAATAAAAATGAAAGGTGGTCTCTGTGTATTTTTTTATCCTGCCCCGTAAGGGGCTTACCAGCTGCCTGAGTCTTCCCTGGGATGATATGGCTTTCTTTACATACCAGAGGAGTCATTGCGCAGGTAGGGAATTTTTTTGACGGGGCTCTTAGAGACAATTCATCTTTGGCAAGATAGCTGGGGGAAAGTTCCATGTCCAATCGTTCTTCTCCAAAGTCCATTAACAGGTTATCAACGCCCAGTTGGACAGAGGCTGGTGGTTCTATGGGGTGCTTGAGCCTGGGAGGTAGTAGTCAGTCTATATCTTCCAGGCTAAGCCCCCAGAATCTATTCGCAGTAGGAATCATGTATTGCGACTTAGGCCTAATTCTTTGACCCTCAGGTCGATGGCCAAGGCCGTCATGGCCTTTGGTACTCGTATAAAAAAAAACCAAAGGGAACAGGGCAACGCCATGGTCGGTGATCTGTTGTGGGGTTAAATTTCTTACGATGTCTTCAACCAACGCAGGGGTTTTGAATGAAAGAACTACACAATCGCCCCTAAATATTTTGTGGTTTCTACCCACCCATTTCACCCTTCTAACCATTTTAATATCTTCAAAAAGTTTATTAGTCAAACCAGGTTTCGAACGGGTTGCAATCCAATTCAGGGCCTTGTTCCTCAAAGCTGCCCATGATTCCCCCTGTGCTTCAGATAGAGTCGGAACGTTGGCAAGAACTACCACATAGGGGGTTGCCGCGGGCGGGAGGTCAAGTATGTCTCTCCCTGTAAAGGGGGTGCCCTGATGGACTTTGGGGGTAGTCGCGTGTTCCCCACTTTTTTGCGCCATTTTGTAAGGTTGGACATTACCAATTCTATTGGGTAGAATGCAGAAATCGACTTGTTTTTGGGTAATCTGAGGAGTGAGTGGTTGGGTCTGATGCATAGAGGGAGAACTAGCATTAAGATCAGTGTCGCCAAGAACATTTTTCCCTCCAATTAGGTTAGGCGTTCTGTTACTTGATCAAAGCATGAGCTGACTAATTTTTCTAAAGCAGTCGGGAGCTCTGCAGCGCTAGTTTTCCCTTTTGCCATATGGGATTTGTTCTTATGAACAGGTTTTACGTTTTGGGAACGAGTTTTGGCGTTTTGAGTGGGTGCATTAGATTGGGCTTCCAGAGAGCCAGATCTAGCGTTAACAGGTGGCTCTTGCCCAGATGCTATGTCCTTCTTTCCTAATTGGGGTTTCCTCTTGCGTTTTGGTGAGGGAGGATGCTCATCAGCATCTGAAATAAAATCAATTGTATCTTGAATGCAACCATTTGTATTTTTGGCCTGAATTCCACTTTCAGAAGACTTTACCGAGTAATCAGGAGTTATTGTTAGTAAGGGGGGTTTGGGGGGTACTAGTGACCTGTTTTGGGTAAGTATTTTTCCCTCGACGTTAGTAATCTGTTTGTCGATTTCCCCCATAGCTCCTGGGATAAATTTCAGGATTGACGTATGTTTTTTTTGTATCGAGATATCGTTTGCGCTAGATTGCTTCCTCTTTCCCATTATTGCTAGCTACCTTAGACGCAGGGGATCTATAATAATAAACTACGGAATAAGAATTGTCTTGCGGAGTATGGTAGCTTACAATCGCTTATAGTAAAATAGAGGAAGAGAGAAATAAAAGGATTTATCCCAGTATTTGGAAATTTTCAAAGGACAGAGGTGCAGGTTATGGAGGTAAAATCACAGGGAGTCAAGGAAGAAAGATGCAATACCTGTTTAGAGTCTTACAAACCAAGTCCTGAGTTCATGAGGAAGTTCTCAGAGGGGTGGCCCAGCCCAGCCTCTGCCAGCCGCTGACGGGTGCAGGACGGGCCCGCCCTTGGTCCGGGCTTTGCCGGGGCACCGCGCGCGCGCGTCCCGCGAGGCGGGAGCGCTACGTTGTTTTTAAAGGGCTCCTGCCCTTGCAAAGGTGCCTGGCGTCTCCTCCTCTGCCCCCAGGTGTTTCTCCAAAGCACGTCCTGCGAAGCGGGAGCGCTACGTTGTTTTTAAATGGCTCCTTCCCTTGCAAAGGTGCCTGGCGTCTCCTCCTCTGCCCCCAGGTGTTTCTCCAAAGCGCGTCCCGCGAGGCGGGAGCGCTAGGTTGTTTTTAAAGGGCTCCTGCCCTTGCAAAGGTGCCTGGCATCTCCTCCTCTGCCCCCAGGTGTTTCTCCAAAGAGCGTCCCGCACGTAATAGGATCTCCAATGTTGTCTTGACCAACAGGTCCTATCCTGATTCATGGAAGGAGGCAACCATTGTGCCGATATACAAGAAAGGGGAGAGAGGTCTACCAGGGAATTATAGACCTATCAGCCTCTTAGATAACTTACAAAAAATATTTTGTTATCAGTTATTAAGTAGGTTGAAGAAATGGATAGCAAACAACCAATCACTAAGCCATCTCCAAGCAGGGTTCAGAGACAAGGTCAGTACTATCGACCAGGTTTTCCGTTTTACCACCATAAACTGGAAAACTGTTGATGTGGATTCAGGCCATCTTTTTGTGGCATTTGTAGACCTGAAATCCGCTTTTGACCTTGTCCCACGCCATAAACTGTGGGAAGTTATGAGCAGTGCAGGGGTTCCCTGCTCTATGTTAAACATAATCAGAGATCTTTATACCGGCAATCGTGCCAGAATTCGATGGGGACCGGAAGGTGAACTGACCCCAGAGTTTCCCACAGATCGTGGTGTGAGACAGGGCTGTGTACTTGCGCCCACACTGTTTCTTCTATTCATTAACGCATGTATCCCTTACCTTTTAGAATGCTCTGGTGATGCCCCCAAATTGGGAGAGCAGAAGATTCCATGTCTCCTATTTGCTGATGACACTTTGTTAATATCCCAAACAGCTATAGGCCTCTCAAACTTACTTGCGAGGTTTATGGATTTCTGTAAAGACCATGGTTTGGAAATTAACTCTTTAAAAACGAAATATATGGTGTTTGGAGATAAAAAGCATAAGATGAGGAGACCTGTTTGTTTAGAGGGTGTTACATTGGAAAGAGTGGGCACTTTTGATTATCTAGGTCTCAAACTAGAAGATTCACACAAATGGCATGCCCACCTTCAGAAATCAACAATGTGCTTGAAACAAAGGGCTGGCGGCATTGTGAGATTTGCAGCTAGATCCCCCAGATTTGCTTTGACTCCTGCTCTTGAAATATATAAATCTCAAGCTGGGGGGGGTGCTCTTTTAGAAGCTGAGTTGTGGAGCCATTGCAATTTGGAGGAATTGGTAAGGGTGGAAAACCTGTTTTTAAAGATGTTGCTAAGAGTTCCTTCAAGTACGCCTTCCTTGCCTATCCGAATGGACCTAAATCTTCTCCCAATTAATCAGATTGCCGCCCTAAGACCATTGTTGTTCTGGATCCGTTTATGGTCATTAGACACTCTCAGTCCATATAGATGTGGGCTGACCACCTTGGTGGGTACCAACTTTAATACTAGAATTAAATGGTGTGCTTATGTAGAACGGTCCTTTCCTCATCTTGGCTTGGGGACCTACTGGAAGGATCCTTCCTCTATTCCTAAAAATGCTACACAGATCTTGACGGACGCATTTTGGCTTAATGTTCAATCTTTGCAATGGGCCGAAGTTTCACCTTCTTCTATGACTGATAGTTTTCTTCAAATTAAATGCCATCATGAGTTCAAGCACTACATGGATGTAATACTTTCTCCATTCGCACGCGCACTGTATACCAGATTTAGAATAGGGTCTCTTCCTCTGCGCACCCTAATTTACAAATGGTACAACACAAACAACAGGTCCAAGTTATGTCCGATGGGTTGTGGGAATGAAGAGACTGTTACCCACGTTCTTTTTCAATGTCCTGCATACAGTAAACAGAGGGCTCTTTGGATTATCCCCCTATGCAAACAAATGGGTTTTAGGAACTGCTTACCTGCTCTGAGAGTACTCAAGTCAGATTCGTCTGTACAAATTGCGTGCCCTCTGGCAAAATGTTTTCAAATCCATTTGGCACTTTAGACTTGGGATTTTAAAGAATAAAACTCAGTAACAGATATTAGAAGCAGGCACAGCAGATTATAGCTGCGATACATAAGTGCATGGATATTAGTTCATTGTATTTATTATTCAGTTGATGTTGTATGTTCTTTTTTAAATTTCAAATTCATGGACATTTTTAGCCATTGCTTCGTCCTGTTTTAAACTTGTCGATTTTAGAGTATGACTCCAATTTTATTACTTTTATTCCTATTTTTATTTTTTTTATTGTCTTGTGTTGTACTTTTATGGTATGTTTTTACCAAAATAAAGTGATGATGATGATGATGATTGGCGACTCCCCCTCCCCACTCTTCAGGCGGAACGGGCATCAAAAATTTAAATGGTATTGTTCTATGAGGATCATTATTTTCAGAATCTAAGAGTGTCGGCTTGAAGAAAGTGAGGTGCATTTAGAGAATGGGTCAAGAAGTTGTAAAATGTTAAGGTTCTCAAGGTATGTTCACATACTGTTGCTTACGTGCATATTGGTAATATATTACAATCAAAACATTGTAGTATCCATAAATCATCTCATACGTCTGCATCTACCCAATAAAAGCATTTCCCAAGACCTGCCTAGTGTCTTACCTGTAAAAGAGGACATAATTTATTCTAGTCGAGTAGTCACTATATTGTATTTTCTTCTACAGGCCATCTAACACCTTGCAAAACAGTGTCTAATGTTTTAAAAATTGAGTTGAGTTCAAAAAGGGCATAATAACTAAACACAAATACAATAGAGTCCCTTTCAAGAGCTCATTGAAAGCAAACCGTTTTGTAAAAAATGAATTTTATTATAGAAAATATTCATGCAGAAAAAATCAATATGCTAAACAATAATGTTAAATGACCAAACTAATAAATAATTTACCACATACTTTCACTATGAACAATCTGAGCTCATCATACATACTTGGGCCCATATTTATCAAGTATATAAGGTTTTAAGGATGTTATGGTTAGATTAACATTTTACCCACAAAAAAACACAGAAATTCAGCCGTTATATATAAATCTATCTATCTATCTATCTATCTATCTATCTATCTATCTATCTATCTATCTATCTATCTCTCTCTGTCTCTCTCTGTCTCTCTCTCTCTATATATATATATATATATATATAAACAAATAACACCAATAGCCATATATATATATATACATATATATGAATATATATATATATATATATATATATATATATATATATATATATATATATAAATATATGAAAACTAAATCTCACCAATGACCTTTGTTTCAGATTTGATTTTACAATGAAAAGGGAATCCTTTCAGGTAAATACTACTGTCAATAGCTCGATCTATTTATCTAGGCTATTGGTTTTTCTTAGCATCTGTTTACATAAGGAAGCGAGCCATAAATCAACTGGGGGTGCATGAGCCTGGCAGAGTAGTAGAAGGGAGTGAAGGGAAGGTGAAGTGAGAGGAAAAGAAAAAGTAACTTGAAAAAAATATATATATATATATATCCTATTAAATTCTTGATTCTGCTCTTTTACCTGACCTGCAGTATCCTGATTGACTCTGCCCAGATCCGCCCGCAAAGCCTCTGAAGATTTTTTAGATTATTTTTAACGTGCGCTCCCCCACAAGCATTCCCCAGATCCACCACTCGAGGTGGCTTCTTCAAGAGTTTCCAAATACACTGCTGCCTTAGAGTTACGTACTAACTTTACCCAACATAACACTGGCCTTCGGGCTGCTAGTTCTGATACTGACATCAGGCTGAGCTTCAAGGAGATTCCCAGCCCCAACCCCACTAAAGATTTCATGAAATTATTCTCAGCTACTTGTAACACACTAGTGTTTTCATATCCCCAGAGCTCTGCCCCATAGTGTGCTGCAGCCACTGCCTTTTGGGCATCTATTTTCAGGATGGTACTGATACTTCTAGCTCCAGGATTATGCTTAAAGTTCAATATTGCCCCTGCTGCTTGCTTGAAAACTATAGCTGCCTTCTGTACATGGCTGTCCCAATTTAGATTATCCAAAAAATCCAGGTAGTCAAAGTGCTTAGTGGTATCAATTGGTACATCATTGATCGCTAATTTTTGCCGAAACCTGGGGGATGGCTGCAAGGTCATCCCCATGGTCTTACTACAGCTAATGGTCAGTGATTTTTCCTCACAGTGTTTTGCAAAACAACCAAGTAGCCTATGGGCTGCATTTTCTGTTCGTGCCATAAGCACTGCGTCATCTGCAAATAATAATATTGGGACCCTCATGCCAGCTGCAATAGGAACATTTAACTGTTATTCTAGGAGGTAGTGAACCACGTCACTCGGGAAGGATCTGAACACTCCCCGCCCATCCCGTATCTCAATTTGGCCATGTTATCTGAGTGCAGTGCCGCTATAGCTTTCACTTGAGAAGCATCAACCCCTAAGCCCAACAATGACCTCCATAGTTTGCCCCATCCACTGAATAGAAGATGGCTTTTAGTTCTATCAAGACCAGATACAATGAGGAGCTCGTAATTACTGTAAATTTGTATGAAATCATGTAAAGTCGAATGGCCTGATTGATAGTTCCCGCCCGAGATCGAAAGGTAGCTTGCACTTCTGTCAGCATATCCTGGGCATCTACCCACCCCTACAAGAGCTTAAGCAAAACTTTCCCTAGAACCTTCGGGCTCAGGAGGTAGATCGGGCGATAGTTGTCAGAGCAATCACGATCGCCCTTCTTGTAGATCAGGACAATATTGGCAGAACGCCAGGACTGGGGTACCACATTACCCACAAGGGCTGCATTAAACACCTTAGTGTGAAGTCTAGCCTAATTGTGAGGCACCTCACAATAAAGGTCAATGGACACCAAGTCAGGGCCAGGAGCCTTATGCTTCTTCATCGCTCCCAACGCTCAAGTTACTTCTGGGATTAATATCTCTATTACATTGGGAGAAGTGGGCAGGGCATCTCACATCTGCTTGGAATCCAAGGAACCAACCTAAACAGTACTATAAAGAGTACTAAAATGATGGACCCACACAGTTGGGCCTATATAAGTTTGTTCAACATTATTTGACCCCTTCTTCACTCTGGCTACCAATTCCCAGAATTTCTTAGAATTATTCTCAGTTGCAGCCTCTCCCAAATCTTCTCATAGAGTATTTTGATGCAGCTTTTTCTTGGCAGCCAGAAGACACTTATAGTTTCTTCTATACTGTAGGAAAGCCCTCCTTTTTGCCCTGGTCACCCCTACACTTTTTGGACAGGTACTGGTGGTTACTGACTCTTGGCTGTGCCCTGGGTACTGCTTACCAGTCCCAGGGCCAGTGCTCTGTGTAAAATGGATATGCAAATTAGGCTAATTATAATTGGCTAAGTTCACCTACCTATAAGTCCCTAGTATATGGTAGGGCATGTAGGTTAAGGGACCACAGCATAGGTAGGGCACCCATAGGTGTACTGCTGAGGTGCCCAGTGTCATTTTAAAGGCAGGCCTGCCTTGCTGGCTGCTTTTAAATTAAAATTAAATGCAAATTCGACTTTGGAATTAAAAGTAGTTCCAAAGTCTTAAACTACCTTATTTTTACATATAAGTCACCCCTAAGATGTGCCTCATGTGCCCCTAGGGCTGGGTGCCCTGTAACTATAAGCAGGGACTTTATACAAATATTTTTATAAGCCCTGGTGAGGTAAAAACAGCCAAATTCGTTTTTCCCTCATTGTAGTAAATGGCCTTTATAGGATAGAATGGGGAGACTTTATTTTAATTTTTAAAGTCTCCTTAAATGATGCATACAAATAGTTTGGTATCAAATTAATTGTTGTAATAAATCCCACAACTTCCAGTTGTGGGATTCAATATAACTTGTTCAGGTAAAGAGTTTTAAACTTTACCTGAAAAGTTGCCAATTTCAGCCCTGCATTGTTTTTGCTGCTGTGCTCTGATTGGCCAGTCTCTAGCAGCCTGGCCAGGCTGCCTTGATTAGGTGTCAAGTGGCCTGGCTTCACACAAAGGAATGTGCATGTGGGAGGGAATCTCCCCTCAGCAGATGGTGAGGCAGGAAGGGGGAGGGCTGCCAAACTGGTCTTCAAAGGCAGAGAAGGATATTTGGAGCAACCAGCAAAACCCCCACATCCTGCAACCCCAGACAACTAGGTGCCCCCTTGATTAGATTAGGAGAGGGCAGGAGAGGGGTGTGTTTATGATTTTTAGCCACACCAGTGGGTGGGCTCAGCCAGATGTAACCTCCAAAAATCAGAATCAGCCATGATGGATTTTTTTGAGAATTTTGCCTCTTGGGATTGATTTTTGCCACACTTCCCAGGAAGTGGTCATCACAGGGGGAAGGACCCTGCACCTGATTGGAGAACCAGGACTCCCCTGCTTTTCACCCAGGAGCAAGGATAAAACTGGCAGACCTGCACCCACACCTGAGATCCCCATCAGATTCCAACAAGGAAGAACCAAAGGAAAAAGAAGGACTGCCCTGCTGGACCCCTGGCCTGCACCTGGAACCTGAACTCAGAAGGACTGCACCAGCTGCACACTTGGGCTTCACCACAAGAAGGACTTTGCCTGGCTTCAACAGGTTCAAGGAAGGACTCCCTGTTTGCTTCAGGTGAAAAATTGCTATCCAGAGTCCCCTGCACCAACTCCTGAAGAAATCAACCAACTGGCCACTGCCCAGTGGCCAAAAAGGAGTTTGCTCAAGGTGCATTCTGGGATTTGTAGTCCGCACCCCCCAAGGACCATCTCAGAACTTCTGGACCCTTGGGGTGAGCTGTGGTCCTCAAAAGAACCTTAAAAGGACATCTGGGAGAAGCCCCAGAAGTTTGGAGAACTTTTGTAAAAAAGCTCCATGGAGGGACCGACCCGCCGCAGCAACTCTAGCCGGCTTGCCTCAACCGCGACCCGGCCTGATTTGCTGGTTCGTCCCAGTAAAGAAAATCTCAGAAAAAGAGACTAAGGGCCAGATGTAGGTAGGTAAAATTTTGCGACTTGCAATTTGCGAGTCATACCAACTCGCAAATTGCAACTTGCAAAAGTGCATGCAGAAAGGTGTCTCAGACACCTTCTGCGACTCGCTATAGGGTCGCAAAGACCCACCTCATGAATATTAATGAGGTGGGTCGCATTTTGCGACCCCATAGCGAGTCCATGCACTCACAGGGATGGTGGCCTGCTGGAGACAGCAGACCTCCATGTCTGTGACTGCTTTTTTAATAAAGCAGTTTTTTTCTTTTCTTTTTGCAGCCCGTTTTCCTTAAAGGAAAACGAGCTGCAAAAAGAAAAACTTCCGAAACCATTTGGTTTTGGTTTTTTCAGAGTAGGCAGTGGTCCATAGGACCACTGCCTGCTCTGAAAAAAAAAAAATTTGTCATTCACAAAGGGGAAGGGGTCCCATGGGGACCCCTTCCCTTTTGCGAATGAGTTACCACCCACTTCAAGTGGGTGGTAACTGCGAGTTGGTTTGCGACCGCATTCACGGTCACAAAGCAACTCAGCATGGCGATGCGGTCGCAAATAGGAAGGGAACACCCCTTCCTATTTGCGAGTCGCAGCCTTAAATTGCGAGTCGGTACCGACTCGCAATTTGAGGTTGTGCATCGCGTTAGGCCTTTTGCACGTCGCAAACTGCGTTTTTCGCAGTCTGCGACGTGCAAAAGGCTTTCTACATCTGGCCCCCAGTCCGAAGGTAAAAAGTTGACCGGGACCTTCCAGCCAGCGTATCCGAGGAGTGCTCCAGGGACTTTGGATCAAGATCCAGGTTTACCCTGGTCGAAGGATTTTCACCTCGAAAAAGAGACTAAGGGGGTGATTCTAACCCTGGCGGTCGGTGTTAAAGTGGCGGCCAACCCGCCAACAGGCTGGCAGTCGAAAAAAATGGAATTCTGACCCTGGCGGGAACCGCCAACACAGCCCGCCAACTTAACACTCCGACCGCCGCGGCGGTACAGACAAACAGCGCGGCGGTCACCGCCAACAGGCAGGCGGCAGACAATGTACCGCCCACACTATCATAACTCACCAATCCGCCACCTTTTCCGGGGCGGGAGCACCGCCGATAAAAACACGGCGGAAACAGACTACGAACGGGAAAACGCTCACCAAAACACACTCCACGAGTACGGAGGACAGCATGGAACCCGAATTAAACATCCTACCTGCTCTCGTCTACCTTCTCATCTACCACAAGTACGAAGTCCGGCGCAGACGACAACGGTGAGTACTGCACCTACGACACACGGGAGGGGGAGGACGAAAGGTTACGGGCACACACATATGCGACCCCCCCCCCCCCCCAATCATGTACTCACCAATGCAGAGCACCAAGTCACAGTGACACCACCCAAACACCCCTGAAAAATGCTAGGACATAATCATATTTGGAATAAATATTTATGTACCAAAAAGCTCCAGAAAATTAGCGTACAACCATGAAAGATATCCACAACAAAACAAATGACATACACATCAGTGTATAACTGAAGTACCAAGTCCTGCACATCCTACGAATTCAGCATGTCCGTGGGCCAAAGTCTTGAGAAACAAGGGCAAAGCCCACACAGGAGACCTGAGTCCTTTGGAGAGAACACTGCAGGGGCATCAGATGTAAAAATTACAGGCACCTCAGGGGGAAGGGAAGGGGGGGCACCACAGCCACATGAGTCCACGACGCCAGATCCACGAGGAGCCACCATGCCCACTGTTCAATCCTGGGGAGTGCAAAGCCACAGTCTCTCAATGTCTCTACAGTGGGTGGGCTGCCCACTGGACCATCCTGGGGAGTGCAAAGCCACAGTCTCTCAATGTCTCTACAGTGGGTGGGCTGCCCACTGTGCCATCCTGGGGAGTGCAAAGCCACAGTCTCTCAAGTCTCTGCAGTGGGTGGATTGCCCACTGGACCATCCTGGGGAGTGCAAAGCCACAGTCCATCAGGTGGATGACAGTCTCCACTGGTCAAGGAGGAGGCATGGTGGGCACAATGAACCATCAACGGTGCTTGAGACGGCGGTGCCCTGTTCAGCGGTGCTTGAGACGGCGGGGCCCAGCGGAGCGGTGCTTGAGAGGAAGGGCCCAGCGGAGCGGTGCTTGAGAGGAAGGGCCCAGCGGAGCGGTGCTTGAGACGGCGGGGCCCAGCGGAGCGGTGCTTGACAGGAAGGGCCCAGCGGAGCGGTGCTTGAGACGGCGGGGCCCAGCGGAGCGGTGCTTGACAGGAAGGGCCCAGCGGAGCGGTGCTTGACAGGAAGGGCCCAGCGGAGCGGTGCTTGAAATGAAGGGCCCAGCGGAGCAGTGCTTGAGACGGCGGGGCCCAGCGGAGCGGTGCTTGACAGGAAGGGCCCAGCGGAGCGGTGCTTGAGACGGCGGGGCCCAGCGGAGCGGTGCTTGAGACGGCGGGGCCCAGCGGAGCGGTGCTTGACAGGAAGGGCCCAGCGGAGCGGTGCTTGAGACGGCGGGGCCCAGCGGAGCGGTGCTTGAGAGGAAGGGCCCAGCGGAGCGGTGCTTGACAGGAAGGGCCCAGCGGAGCGGTGCTTGAGAGGAAGGGCCCAGCGGAGCGGTGCTTGAGAGGAAGGGCCCAGTGGAGCGGTGCTTGAGAGGAAGGGCCCAGCGGAGCGGTGCTTGACAGGAAGGGCCCAGCGGAGCGGTGCTTGAGACGGCGGGGCCCAGCGGAGCGGTGCTTGACAGGAAGGGCCCAGCGGAGCGGTGCTTGAGACGGCGGGGCCCAGCGGAGCGGTGCTTGAGACGGCGGGGCCCAGCGGAGCGGTGCTTGACAGGACGGGCCCAGCGGAGCGGTGCTTGAGACGGCGGGGCCCAGCGGAGCGGTGCTTGAGACGGCAGGCCCAGCGGAGCGGTGCTTGACAGGAAGGGCACAGCGGAGCGGTGCTTGAGAGGAAGGGCCCAGCGGAGCGGTGCTTGAAATGAAGGGCCCAGCGGAGCGGTGCTTGAGATGGCGGGGCCCAGCGGAGCGGTGCTTGAGAGGAAGGGCCCAGCGGAGCGGTGCTTGAAATGAAGGGCCCAGCGGAGCGGTGCTTGAGACGGCGGGGCCCTGTTTAGCGGTACTCTTCTGCACCGCGGGCCCTGTTCAGCGGTGCCTATCTCCACGGCGGGGCCCTGTTCAGCGGTGCTCTTCTGCACTGCGGGCCCTGTTCAGCGGTGCCTATCTCCACGGCGGGGCCCTGTTCAGCGGTGCTCTTCTGCACCGCGGGCCCTGTTCAGCGGTGCCTATCTCCACGGCGGGGCCCTGTTCAGCGGTGCTCTTCTGCACCGCGGGCCCTGTTCAGCGGTGCCTATCTCCACGGCGGGGCCCTGTTCAGCGGTGCTCTTCTGCACCGCGGGCCCTGTTCAGCGGTGCCTATCTCCACGGCGGGCCCTGTTCAGCGGTGCTCTTCTGCACCGCGGGCCCTGTTCAGCGGTGCCTATACGGCGGGCCCTGTTCAGCGGTGCTCTTCTGCACCGCGGGCCCTGTTCAGCGGTGCCTATCTCCACGGCGGGGCCCTGTTCAGCGGTGCTCTTCTGCACCGCGGGCCCTGTTCAGCGGTGCCTATACGGCGGGCCCTGTTCAGCGGTGCTCTTCTGCACCGCGGGCCCTGTTCAGCGGTGCCTATCTCCACGGCGGGGCCCTGTTCAGCGGTACTCTTCTGCACCGCGGGCCCTGTTCAGCGGTGCCTATCTCCACGGCGGGGCCCTGTTCAGCGGTGCTCTTCTGCACCGCGGGCCCTGTTCAGCGGTGCCTATCTCCACGGCGGGGCCCTGTTCAGCGGTGCTCTTCTGCACCGCGGACCCTGTTCAGCGGTGCCTATCTCCACGGCGGGGCCCTGTTCAGCGGTGCTCTTCTGCACCGCGGGCCCTGTTCAGCGGTGCCTATCTCCACGGCGGGGCCCTGTTCAGCGGTACTCTTCTGCCCCGCGGGCCCTGTTCAGCGGTGCCTATCTCCACGGCGGGGCCCTGTTCAGCGGTACTCTTCTGCACCGCGGGCCCTGTTCAGCGGTGCCCATCCAGCAGGTCAAGGGAGCCAGACCTGGCCTGGACTCCCTGTTCAGTCGCCCTCGGACCGTGACGTTTCTGGACCCTTCGGGGACGGACTCCTGGCCTCCTTAGTGTCCTCCTTCCCAGCTGGGATGTGGCATGTGGGGTCCACCTTCTCCGCGCTCCTGCTGCCCTTCCGCTCCTTTGATGGGGCTCTCGGGCCCTTGCCTCCCCCAGATGGTGTGGGTGGTGAAGTGGCCGCACATTGCTCCTTGGGGGCAGCCCTGTCGGTCCTCGCACGGCGGTCCTTGGTTTTGCGGGTCCTCTTGCCGGGGGGGGGGGGCTGGACGTGTCCTTGCTGCTGATCGATGTGTCACTGCTGCCAAAGGGTGGGCTCCAGAACCCAGGCACAACAGTGACACCCGAAGCTGGGCTGGTGGTGGCTGCGGTGCTCTTGGGACTCTTTGAAGATGGATGGGGGAGGTCATCGGGGGGAAAGAGGTTAAGGTTAGCCAGGAAAAGTTTTTTAGGGCCAAGGTAAAGGGTAGGAGAAGTGGAGATGGAAGTGGAGGTAGAGGAGGTGGTTGTAGGAGAGTCAGGTGTGCTGTCATTGGGTGAAGGTGCTGGTGCTGTAGGCTGTCGTGAGGTGGATGGCTGTTGGGTGGGTGGCTGCCTCCGTTTGTGTGTCTTGGAAGAGGGGGTGACAGACACAGTGGGAGAGGACACAGGGGACGTGTACATGGCAGTGGGGGTGGTGACTGCACGAGTGTGGACTGTACTGGAGGGTGAGGTGGTGATGGAAGCACTGGCTGATGTTGGGGTGCATGCAGGTGTGAGTGTAGACGTCACAGGGAGGGAGGAGGGAGACGAGGAGGAGGGGGACACAGGGGTGGCAGTGGCTGTTGGCATGTCTGCATCTGGGTGTTGCTCGGTGAGTGTTTGCGGGATCTGTGGTGCTTGTGTTTGGATGAGCTGCTCTTGGGTGTTGAGGTGTGTGCAGGCTGGTCTGATGGTGTGGATGGGATAGGCTGAGGAACAGGAGACAGAGACAGGCTGGAGGCAGTCAGAAGAGGGAGGCTGGAAACAGGGACAATGGCTGCCGTCAGTGCTGAGGCCAGAGCAGTGAACGCTTGTTGATGGGCAGCCTGACCCGAATGAATGCCCTCCAGGTACGCATTGCTCTGTTGCACCTCCCTTTGCACACCCTGGATGGCATTCAGAAGGGTCGTCTGCCCAACAATGAGCGTCCTTACCAGGTCAATGAGCTCCGCACTGAGGGCAGCAGGGGCAACAGGGGCAGGGGCTGAGGTGCCTGGGGCGAAGGAGACGCGCGCCTTCCTGGGCGAACCGGCACGGAGCGAAGACTGAGGGGCTGCTGGGAGGGCGGGGCTGGTGCGCTGGGTGGCGGCTGTACCTGTAGAGGCGGGGGGCACGGATGTTGCCGCCACCCCTAGGGAGCTCCCATCCGAGGACGTGTCGCTTTCGCTGCTCTCACCAGCGGTCCCCGTCGTGGTGCTCCCCTCGCCCTCCGGATCACTGGTGCCCTCGGTGTCTGTTCCTGGGCCCACCGGGGCCTTGTGTCCTGCAGCTCCCTCGTGCTCCGATGCCATATCTCCTCCGTCTGATGATGCTAATGCACACATGCACAAGAAGATGAAGAGAAAGGGAGGGGGGAGAAAAAAGAAGACCAGGTTGAGTGCATGCAATGTCAACACCGTTGGCGGAGAGGACAGACACAGGTGCCTAATGCACTAAGCCGCGCATTCGGGGTACACTACTCAGTACTACTGACTAAGACAACAGGCCAAGAGACGTCAAACGCGCACATGGGAGATGCTGGACCTTCAATGGCTGTACTTGTCACCCTACAGAGGTGGGGGCCGGGGGCACAGGGCCATGCCTAAGGGAGAGGACTACACTACAGAAAGCGCCCTGGCCTAATGTCACCCACAGCCCTCCTCCCCCACCCAGATGCCTCCACTGCGCAGAAAGATAGGAGAATGTGCTGATACTCACCCCCTTGTGTCTGCTGTGATGTCTTAAAGCGCCCATCCAATTCAGGGTAGGCCACCGCCAGCATCCGGGACATCAGGGGGGTCATGGTGCGACTGGCACCCCTCCTAGGTTGGGAGGCCATCCCCAGCAGTGTTTCTGCGGTCTTCCTTGTTCCGCGGCGGATGTCCTCCCACCTCTTGCGGCAGTGGGTGCCCCGTCTGTTGTGGACCCCCAAGGTCCGGACTTCCTTGGCGATGGCACGCCAAATCTCGATCTTCTGATGGGCGCTGACCTATTAGACATGTACAGGGTGGAAAGGAGGAAATCATCAATGGCCTGCAGGTTAGATGTAATTGCCCCCCCCCACCCACTTTGCCATATGGCACATGCTCTCATCTGTCGGGCGTTGCACTCCTCATTCGCCCCCCACCCCACCAACTTACATCCACCCCAATCCACACAGGCATAGCCCATTCCATTAGCACCCGGGGTACTCACTTGTTGGTCTGGAGGACCGTAGAGTAGCGCATACTGGGGGAGGACCCCATCCACGAGCTTGTCCAATTCTTCAGACGTGAAGGCAGGGGCCCTTTCCCCAGTCACAGCAGCCATTGTATCTTCCAGACCGAGGTCACAGCAGCACTTGCAGTATAGGTCCTCTCCTGTGGATGATCAGGTCTCGAGTGATTAAGCAGATAGAAAATGGCGGTCACGTCCGCGGCGGTGTGTACAGCGGCGGTGCGTACCGCGACCGCCGGCGCACTTCGTTATTGGCTCCTGAAACCCATAGGCTTCAATGTTAACCAATGCGGCTTTGCGCCGCGGTCTTCGACCGCCTACCGCCACGGTGTGCCCCGCCAGCGCAGTGACCTCACATCCCATTGTCCCACTTCACAGGTCAGGCAGCCGCCATTTCAAGGGCCCACATGGCTTAATTTTGACTGCGACACACAGGCCTAGGCCTTGCATTGCCACACATACACGCCTTTCAACCCATTGCCATTCTTTAACTGTGCAAGCTGTCTGTACGTACCAGTGGTTTGGCTGACTCTGTGCTCCATGTTGTCCTTCCTAGGCACCGTCCGCTGGGACTTGGGATGAGAAGGAGGAATCCTCGCGTGTACCGACCGCTGGTGGACCTGTCGACAATGGAAGAACGCCATATAATCCTTCGATACCGACTTGACCGTGCCACTATCCATGAACTGTGTGCCCAGCTGGAGCCAGCCCTGATGTCCCCCATCCGCCAACCCACAGGGATTCCCCCTCTGGTGCAGGTTTTGTCAGTCCTCCATTTTTTGGCCAGTGGGTCATTCCAGACCACAGTGGCCATGTCATCTGGAATGTCTCAGCCTATGTTTTCAAAGATTTTGAGCAGAGTGTTGTCTGCCCTGATGAAACTCATGCGGAGCTACATCATTTTCCCCGAGGAGGGTGACTTGCCCACAGTGAAGGGTGATTTCTATGCCCTTGGACATATCCCCAACATCATAGGTGCCATTGATGGGACCCATGTGGCTTTGGTACCCCCAAAAGACGATGAGCAGGTGTACCGAAACAGAAAGAATTATAATTCGATGAATGTCCAGGTGGTCTGTTTGGCTGACCAGTACATCTCCCATGTAAATGCCAAGTTCCCAGGGTCAGTGCATGACGCATATGTGATGCGAAATAGCAGCATCCCCTATGTGATGGAGCAGCTACAGAGACAACGTGTGTGGCTAATAGGTGACTCTGGTTACCCCAACCTGCCGTGGCTACTGACCCCAGTAAGGAATCCCCGGACAAGGGCAGAGGAACGCTACAATGAGGCCCATGGGCGTACAAGGAGGGTGATTGAGCGAACCTTTGGCCTCCTGAAGGCCAGGTTTAGGTGCCTGCATATGACTGGTGGATCCCTAATGTACTCACCAAAGAAGGTGTGCCATATCATCGTGGCGTGCTGTATGCTTCACAACCTGGCTTTGCGACGCCAGGTGCCTTTCCTGCAGGAGGATGGTCCAGATGGTGGTGTTGTAGAAGCCGTGGAGCCTGTGGAGAGTGAAGAGGAGGAAGACTCTGAGGACGACACAGACAATAGGGACAGAGTGATACAACAGTATTTCCAGTAACACCCAGGTAAGAATCACCCACGCCATTTCACAATTGCTTCTAGCCTCCTGCATCTGTACTTTCTGTAGTTCCCCACAGATGTTTTTTATTAATTTATGCCTTTCCCTTCCCTTCTCAGTGCTGTCTGACTCAGTACCTGACTTCTGCTTGGTTCGCCCATGAAATACAGCGTATTGACATTGGTATGTTGTCATGACTAATTGACAGAACAGAAATTGAACAGTAATATGTTATCCCTTTGTTAATAATACAGCATGACTCAAAACAGGTTTGTGTGCAAAATGTGATTTATTTACAGTGCTAGATACCGGTACATGTGATTCTAAGGGTGATGGGTGGGGGTGGAGGAATATCCATGGCAGAGTCCAGTTCTCAGTCTCACAGGTGCATTGTTCTTTTGCCTGTGGAAGGATGGAGCATAGGCAGTTCATGGTTGGACAGGGTGGCAATGTGGGACAGTGGGAAGACTTGAGGGGGTATGTCCTGCTGGCGGGGGTCTTGACATCCTACTCTGTCTTTTTCTTTGGTCTCAGGCTCCTCTTACGGGGTGGTTGTTCTTCAGCAGGAGGTGGGGTTCTGGGGGGCTGTCGAGGTGTTGGGACCTCCTGTCCACTAGCGCCGGCGGAGGTGGTAGGCTGTTCCTGGTCCGGCCTAGTGACAGGGGCCCTGTGTGGTGCACCATGGTCCCGCAACGCGTCCTCTATCCTGTGGAGGGCCAGGACGATGGTCCCCATTGCGCTCCCGATGATTCTCAGCTCCTCCCTGAACCCCATGTAGCGTTCCTCCTGCTGTGCCTGGATCTCAGTGAACCTGGCCAGTACCGTCACCATCGTTTCTTGGGAGTGGTGGTAGGCCCCCATGAGGGTGGTGAGGGCCTCTTGGAGAGTAGGTTCCCTGGGCCTCTCCTCCCCCCCCTGTCGCACAGCAGCCCTCCGAGCTGCCCGGTTTCCCCCGGCCTCTGTCCCCTGGCCGGTGTGCTCGCTCCCACTGCCTCCAGGTCCCTGTTGTTGTTGGGGTGTCGGGTTAGCCTGGGTGCCCTGTAGTGGCAGACACACCGCTGATTGAGCTGTCCTAGAGACAGAGGCATGGGCCCGCTGGGTGGGAGCTGTGCTGGTGTCGGCAGAGGGGGTCGGGTCTGGTGTGGCCTGTGTCTGGGTGAGGGGAACCGACTGCCCAGAGGTCCCCGATGGTCCGGGCTGGTCATCAGGTTCACTGTCGACAGAGCTGCTATCCTCAGTGTGGGCCTGTTCCGGTGGTGGGATGGACACTTCTGGACCCTCCTGGCTGGTGTGTTGTCGTTCGGGTCCTGCATGGGGTAAGAGAGTTTGGTTATTGTTTCTGTGTGTGCAATAGCATGCGTGTTGTGGGTGCCCTTGTCCCCCAGTGCAGGCATTCCCTGGAGGGAGGTGTTGTGAGGGTATTTAGTGGGGGGGAGGGGTTAGTGCAGTGGTCATGCTTAGGTGATGGGTGCCCATGGTTTGTGTTGGCATGCAGGAGTTGGTGTTGGGATGGGTGGGTTGTGCTGGTGAGACATTGTCAGGAAGGATGTGTGCTGGGGGGTTGGGGGTGAGGGTGGGGGTGTGGGTTGGCATGCTGGTGGGGTGTGGGGGATATAGTAGTTGAGATGGGACTTACCAGAGTCCATTCCTCCGGCTACTCCTGCGAGGCCCTGAGGATGCAGGATGGTCAAGACCTCTTGCTCCCACAATGTAAATTCGGGAGGGGTGGGTGGGGGTCCGCCGCCAGTCTTCTGGACCGCGATGTTGTGCCTGGAGACCATCGACCGGACCTTCCCCCGTAGGTCGTTCCATCTTTTGCGGATGTCCTCCCTATTCCTGGGATGCTGTCCCACCGCGTTGACCCTGTCCACGATCCGCTGCCATAGCTCCGCCTTCCTGGCTATACTGGTGTGCTGCACCTGCGAGCCGAAGAGCTGGGGTTCCACTCTTAGGATTTCCTCCACCATGACCCGGAGTTCTTGGTCCGAAAATCGTGGATGCCTTTGGGGTGCCATGGGGTGGTGTGGGTGAGGTGTGGGGTGGTGTATGTGATGAGGAGTGTGTTGGTGAGTGGTGCTTTGTGCTACTATGTGGTGTGTGTGATGGTGTAGTGTGCCTCAGTGTGTCTTGCTTTGGATTGTCTGCTGTGTCTCTCTCTCCTTCTCTCAGTAATTGGGGTCGCAGGGGTTTGTGGGTGATGTGGGTGTGTGTTTTATAGTTGGTTGATTGTGTGGGAGTGGTGTGTGTATGTGTATCAGGTGTGTGTTTTTCAAATTGTCCAATGTGGCTGTGTTTTGGTGATGTGTGTGTATTCTGACCGCGGCGGTGTGTAGCGCCAATGGAATACCGCGTTTGAATGACCGCCGTGTGGATTCGTGGGTCGTAATGGCATGGGCGTATTTCTGTTGGCGTGACGGTGGAGGTTTGGTCATCTCCAGTTTATCGCTGCCCGCCGATGTGGCGGGCTGCAGTGGAGGATGGATTTTTGGAGGTTTGGCCGTTGTGGGTCAGAATGACCGTGGCGGTTGACCGCGGCCGCGGCGGTGTTATGGCGGTCTTCTGACCGGCGGTAAGGGCATTTTACCGCCGAGGTCAGAATCACCCCCTAAGTCCGAAGGTAAAAATCTCCACTGAGGATTCCTGCATCGCGTATCTGGAAAAGGGCTCCAGGAGGTCGGATTGGACTGGCAGGTTCGTCCCGCTGAAGAAAATCTTCGAAAAAGAGACTTAGGGGGTCATTCCAACCCTTGTGGTCGGTGTTAAAGCGGCGGCCAAACCGCCAACAGGCTGGCGGTAAAAAAATGCAATTTCGACCCTGGCGGAAACCGCCAACAGAGACCGCCACTTTAACACACCGGCGGCCACGGCGGGACAAACAAACAGCGCAGTGGTCACCGCCAACAGACAGGCGGGAGACAATGTACCGCCCACCCTATCACAACCCACCAATCTGCCACCTTTTCCGGGGCGGTAGCCCCGCCGATAAAAACACCGCGGAAACAGCAATTTCAAACGGAAAACGCTCACCTCCATACACCCCACGAGGAATCTGGACAGCATGGAACCCGAACTACACATCCTACCAGCCATTGTCTTCCTGCTCCTCTACCAGGAGCACGAATGCCGGTGCAGAAGACAACGGTGAGTACTGCACCTACGACACAGGGGAGGGGGAGGCAAAAAATTATGGGGACACACATATGCGACACACCCACCCTCACCCTCAAACACTACAACACACACATCAATGCATAGCAACACATCACAGTTACACCCTCAAACCCCCCGGAAGAATGCAAAGGCAAAAGGAAATGATTATAAATATAGAATTATATTGTAAGACTGAGTATAAAATATATCACACATCTATAACTTTATATACATAAATTGTGCAGTCCGATATGTCTATCAGCCATTGTTCGTGGGCCACTGGGCCAAAACACATGGGCAAAGCCCACACAGGATACCTGCCTCCAACGGAGAGAACACTGCAGGGGCATCAGATAGGAAAACTACAGGCACCTCATGGGGAAGGGAAGGGGGGCACCTCAGCCAGATGAGTCCACGATGCCAGATCCACGAGGGGCCTCCATGGCCACTGTGCCATCCTGGGGAGTGCAAAGCCACAGTCTTTCAAGTCTCTACAGTGGGTGGGGTGCCCACTGTGCCATCCTGGGGAGTGCAAAGTCACAGTCTCTCAAGTCTCTACAGTGGGTGGGTTGCCCACTGTGCCATCCTGGGGAGTGCAAAGCCACAGTCTCTCAAGTGGATAACAGTCTCCACTGGTACTGGAGGGGGACTAGTGCCCAGAGTGCTTCGTGCAGCCCTGCCCGACACAGATGCGGGCCTGCCCCTTCCGCCAATGGGCCAGCGGTGCTTGAGATGAAGGGCCCAGTTCAGCGGTGCTTGAGATGAAGGGCCCAGTTCAGCGGTGCTTGAGACGGCGGTGCCCAGTGGAGCAGTGCTTGAGACGGCGGTGCCCAGCGGAGCGGTGCTTGAGATGAAGGGCCCTGTTCAGCGGTGCTTGAGACGGCGGTGCCCAGCGGAGCGGTGCTTGAGATGAAGGGCCCAGCGGAGCGGTGCTTGAGATGAAGGGCCCTGTTCAGCGGTGCTTGAGACGGCGGTGCCCTGTTCAGCGGTGCTTGAGATGAAGGGCCCAGTTCAGCGGTGCTTGAGATGAAGGGCCCAGTTCAGCAGTTCTTGAGACGGCGGTGCCCAGCGGAGCGGTGCTTGAGATGAAGGGCCCAGTTCAGCGGTTCTTGAGACGGCGGTGCCTAGCGGAGCGGTGCTTGAGATGAAGGGCCCAGTTCAGCGGTGCTTGAGACGGCGGTGCCCTGTTCAGCGTTGCTTGAGATGAAGGGCCCAGTTCAGCGGTGCTTGAGATGAAGGGCCCAGTTCAGAGGTTCTTGAGACGGCGGTGCCCAGCGGAGCGGTGCTTGAGATGAAGGGCCCTGTTCAGCGGTGCTTGAGACGGCGGTGCCCAGCGGAGCGGTGCTTGAGATGAAGGGCCCTGTTCAGCGGTGCTTGAGACGGCGGTGCCCAGCGGAGCGGTGCTTGAGATGAAGGGCTCAGCAGAGCGGTGCTTGAGATGAAGGGCCCAGTTCAGCGGTTCCTGAGACGGCAGTGCCCTGTTCAGCGGTGCTTGAGATGAAGGGCCCAGTTCAGCGGTGCTTGAGATGAAGGGCCCAGTTCAGCGGTTCTTGAGACGGCGGTTCCCTGTTTAGGGGTGCTTGAGATGAAGGGCCCAGTTCAGCGGTGCTTGAGATGAAGGGCCCAGTTCAGCGGTTCTTGAGACGGCGGTGCCCAGCGGAGCGGTGCTTGAGATGAAGGGCCCTGTTCAGCGGTGCTTGAGACGGCGGTGCCCAGCGGAGCGGTGCTTGAGATGAAGGGCCCTGTTCAGCGGTGCTTGAGACGGCGGTGCCCAGCGGAGCGGTGCTTGAGATGAAGGGCCCAGCAGAGCGGTGCTTGAGATGAAGGGCCCAGTTCAGCGGTTCCTGAGACGGCAGTGCCCTGTTCAGCGGTGCTTGAGATGAAGGGCCCAGTTCAGCGGTGCTTGAGATGAAGGGCCCTGTTCAGCGGTTCTTGAGACGGCGGTGCCCTGTTTAGCGGTGCTTGAGATGAAGGTCCCAGTTCAGCGGTGCTTGAGATGAAGGGCCCAGTTCAGCAGTTCTTGAGACGGCGGTGCCCAGCGGAGCGGTGCTTGAGATGAAGGGCCCTGTTCAGCGGTGCTTGAGACGGCGGTGCCCAGCGGAGCGGTGCTTGAGATGAAGGGCCCAGCGGAGCGGTGCTTGAGATGAAGGGCCCTGTTCAGTGGTGCTTGAGACGGCGGTGCCCTGTTCAGCTGTGCTTGAGATGAAGGGCCCAGTTCAGCGGTGCTTGAGATGAAGGGCCCAGTTCAGCGGTTCTTGAGACGGCGGTGCCCAGCGGAGCGGTGCTTGAGATGAAGGGCCCAGTTCAGCGGTTGTTGAGACAGCGGTGCCCAGCGGAGCGGTGCTTGAGATGAAGGGCCCTGTTCAGCGGTGCTTGAGACGGCGGTGCCCTGTTCAGTGGTGCTTGAGATGAAGGGCCCAGTTCAGCGGTGCTTGAGATGAAGGGCCCAGTTCAGCGGTGCTTGAGATGAAGGGCCCAGTTCAGCGGTGCTTGAGATGAAGGGCCCAGTTCAGCGGTGCTTGAGACGGCGGTGTCCTGTTCAGCGGTGCTTGAGATGAAGGGCCCAGTTCAGCGGTGCTTTAGGTGAAGGGCTCAGTTCAGCGGTTCTTGAGACGGCGGTGCCCAGCGGAGCGGTGCTTGAGATGAAGGGCCCTGTTCAGCGGTGCTTGAGACGGCGGTGCCCAGCGGAGCGGTGCTTGAGATGAGTGTCCTGGTCAGCGGATCCGGCCCAGGCATGGATGTCACTCGCCACCTGACATGTGGCTGGCGAGGCCTTCCTGCCCATCTGTCTGGTGGCTTGCGGGGCCCTCCTGGGCTGCAGTTCTCGGCCTGTGGGTGTCCTCCTGCCCACCTGAGACGTGGCTTGCGGGGCCCTCCTGGGCTGCAGTACCGGGCCAGTGTGTGTCCTCCTGCACACCTGGGATGGGGCTGGTGGGGCCCTCCTGGCCAGCTGGCCTGCTGCCGGACTTGTCGGGCGTGCTGCCCTTCCCACCCTTCCCTGCACGCTTGTGGCCCTTTCCCACCTTTGGCGGTGTGCCAGGTGGCACCTGACTTCCTGCCGGAGCCAATGTAGGAATTTTTGTCCCTGGGGTCTTTGGTCGCTCGTTCCGGGCACTGGCAATCTTTGGATGCTTTTCCGGTGGTGGGCTGGCCGTGCCTTGGCTTCTAGCTGAACTGGATGTCCTTGAGGGTGGGGGACTCCACAGTCCATGGACAACAGTCTTCACAGGTCCCGGTATTGTGGTGGCTGAGGTGCTGATTGGAGTCTTATGAGATGGACGGGGTGGGGGAGTTGTAGGAAAGAGGTCAAGTTTGGAAAAGAAAAGCAATTTGGAAAGAGAGGGACGGGTAGGTGTAGTGGGTATGGGAGTGGAGGAAGAGGTTGTGGTTGTAGGAGTTTGAAGTCTGGTGTCTTTGGGTGCAGGTGCTTGTGCTGGAGGCTTTCGTGAGGTGGATGGCTGTTGGGTGGGTGGCTGCCTGCGTTTGTGTAGTTTGGAGGAGGGGGTGACAGACACACTTGGAGAGGACACAGGGGACGTGTAAATGGTAGTGGGGGTGGTGACTGCACGTGTGCGGAGTGTTCTGGTGGGTGTGCTGATGATGGACGTAGTGGCTGAAGATGTTGTGCATGCAAGTGTGAGTGGAGACGTCACAGGGAGGGAGGAGGGAGACGAGGAGGAGGGGGACACAGTGGAGGCAGTGTCTGTTGGTATGTCTGCATGTGGATATTGCTTGTGTGAATGCTTGTGTGATGTGTGGTGCTTATGTCTGGATGAGCTTCCCTTGGGTGTTGAGGTGTGTGCAGGCTGGTCTGTAGGTGTGTCTGGGATAGGCAGAGGTACAGGTGATAGGGTATGGGTGGAGGCAGTTGGAGGGGGGAGGCTAGAGACAGGGACAATTGCTGCCGTCAGTGCTGAGGCCAGAGCGTTGAACGATCGCTGATGGGCAGCCTGACCCGAATGAATGCCCTCCAGGTATGCATTACTCTGGTGCACCTCTCTTTGTACACCCTGGATGGCATTCAAAAGGGTAGACTGCCCAACAATGATGGTCCTTAGGAGGTCAATGACCTCCTCACTGAGGGCAGCAGGGGTGACAGGGGCAGGGCCTGAGGTGCCTGGGGCGAAGGAGATGCCCACCTTCCTGGGTGAGCGGGCACGGGGCAAACGCTGAGGGGCTGCTGGGAGGGCGGTGCTGGTGCGCTGGGTGGCGGCTGTACCTGTTGTTCCGGGGGGCACGGATGTTGCCGCCACCACAAGGGAGCTCTCTTCAGAGGACGAGTCGCTGTCACTGACATCAGCACGAGTCCCCGATGTGGAGCTCCCCTCGCCCTCCGTCTCACTGGTGAAATCCGAGTCAGTTGCATGGCCCGCCATGGCCATGTGAGATGCAGCTCCCTCGTGCTCCGATGCCACTTCTCCTCCGCCTGATGATGCTAATGCACACATGAACAGGAAGACCACAAAAAAGGGGGGGGGAGGAGAAATAAAGACATGTTGAGTGCATGGATTACCGCTACCGTTGGCGGACAAGACAGACACAGAACCCCCCTGCACTACGCCGCGCACTTGGGGTCCACTACGCAATCTGTGGGACATGGCCTACAAGCCTATGGACGACAACTGCACACATAGATGACACAGGGGTATGGATACCTGTACTTGGCACCCTACAGAGGTGGGGGGCGGGGGCACAGGGCCATGCCTTACGGAGGGGCCTAGCCTACAGAAATCGCCCTGGCCTAGGGACACCCACAGCCCTCCTCCCCCACCCAGACACCTCCACTGCGCGCAAAGTCAGCAGAATGTATTTGTACTCACCCCCTTGTGTCTGCTGTGATGTCCTCACGCGCCCATCCAAATCGGGGTAGGCCACTGCCAGGATCCGGGACATCAGGGGGGTCAAATGACGACTGGCACCCCTCCTACGTTGGGAGGCCATCCCCAGCTGAGCCTCCGCCGTCTTCCTGCTCCAGCGTCGGATGTCCTCCCACCTCTTCCGGCAGTGGGTGCCCCGTCTGTTGGGGACCCCCAGGGTCCGGACGTCCTTGGCGATGGCACGCCAAATCGCGACTTTCTGGTGGGCGCTGACCTATGTGACATGTACAGGGAGAGAAAAATGTTCATCACCTTCTGCATGCTCGATGTGAGTGGCCCCCCATCCCCACCCTTGCCATGTGGCACATGCTCTCATCTGTCGTTTGATGCATGCCTCAATCGCTCCCCTCCCCACCATCTTTCATCCACTCCACTCAACCCAGGCATCGCCCACTAAGCATGGTCCCAGTGTACTTACCTGTTGGTCTGGAGGACCGTAGAGTAGCGCATACCGGGGGAGGACCCCATCCACAAGTTTCTCCAACTCCTCCGCAGTGAAGGCAGGGGCCCTTTCCCCAGTCGCATGAGCTATTGTCTCTTCCAGACCGAGGTCACAGCAGCACTTGCAGTGTAGGTCCTCTCCTGTCGAAGATCAGGTACCGAGTGATTAAGCAGATAGAAAATGGCGGTCATGCCCGCGGCGGTGCGTACCGCGACCACCGGCGCACATCGTCATTGGCTCCTGAAACCCATAGGGTTCAATGTTAACCAATGCGGCTTAGCGCCGCGGTCTTCGACCGCCTACCGCCGCGGTGTGCCACGCCAGCGCATTGATCTCACATATCGACTGTAGCACTTCACAGGTCAGGCAGCCGCCATTTCAAGGGCCCACATGGCCTAATTACCAACTGCGTCACACATACCTACGCCATGTACCAACACTCATACAAGCCATTCAATGCATTGGGAATCGTGTTATGTACAAGCTGTCGTTACGTACCTGTGGGTTGCTTGACTCTGTGCTCGCTGTTGTCCTTCATAGGCACCGTCCGCTGGGACATGCGAGGAGATGGAGGAATCTTCCCGTGTACAGACCGCTGGTGGACCTGTCGACAATGGAGGAACGACATGTCATACTGACATACAGGCTTGACCGAGCCACTATACAGGAACTGTGTGCTCAGCTGGAGCCAGACCTGATGTCACCCATCCGCCAACCCACAGGGATCCCCCCTCTAGTGCATGTGCTGTCAGTACTCCATTTCTTAGCAAGTGGGTCATTTCAAACAACAGTGGCCATATCATCAGGCATGTCCCAGCCTATGTTTTCCAAGGTGTTGTCCAGAGTGTTGTCTGCCCTGCTGAAACACATGCGGAGCTACATAGTTTTCCCTGAGGTGGGGGATTTGCCCGCAGTGAAGGGTGATTTCTATGCCCTTGGACATATCCCCAACATCATAGGTGCCATTGATGGGACACATGTTGCTTTGGTCCCCCCCACCAGGAGTGAACAGGTGTACAGGAACCGGAAGAGTTATCATTCCATGAATGTACAGATGGTGTGTTTGGCTGACCAGTACATCTCCCATGTTAATGCCAAGTTCCCTGGGTCAGTGCATGACGCCTACATCCTGCGGAAAAGCAGCATCCCGTATGTGATGGGTCTACTCCAGAGGCACCGGGTGTGGCTATTAGGGGACTCTGGTTACCCCAACCTGTCCTGGCTACTGACCCCAGTGAGGAATCCCAGGACAAGGGCAGAGGAACGGTACAATGAGGCCCATGGGCGGACTAGGAGGGTGATCGAGCGAACCTTTGGCCTCCTGAAGGGCAGGTTCAGGTGCCTCCATATGACAGGTGGATCCCTAATGTACTCACCGAAGAAGGTGTGCCAGATCATCGTGGCCTGCTGTATGCTTCACAACCTGGCTTTGCGCCACCAGGTGCCTTTTCTGCAGGAGGATGGTCCAGATGGTGGTGTTGTAGCAGCTGTGGAGCCTGTGGAGAGTGAAGAGGAGGAAGCCGAAGAGGACGACATAGAGAACAGGAACACAGTAATACAGCAGTATTTTCAGTGACACACAGGTAAGAGTAGACACCGGCATATTACATTTACTTAATGACTCCTACCTCTATACTGTCTGACTTTTTCCCCCAGTGTATGGTAACTGTGTTGTGACTTTCCCTTCCATTTTCAGAGATGTGGGACCCACTGCGTGACATCTGCTTTGTTTCCCCATGGACTACAGCTGTGTGACAGCGATTTGTTAGCATCACAATGTGAATGAACATTTTGGCACGGTCATGTCTAATACATTTGTTCTAAATCACAGCCAGACTCCAGATTGTTTTGTGCAATAAGTGTTTTTATTCAAGTGCTCTAAATTGGATGGGTGGTTGCAAATCGGTGAGGGGTGATGGTGGAGGATTGTCCATGGCAGAGTCCAGACTATCAGTTTCACAGGTGCATTGTCCAAATGCCTGTGGGAAGTGGAGCAGGGGCAGTTTAAGGTTGGACAGGGTGACAATGTGGGACAGTGGGATGACAATCAGGGCGGTATCCTTTGCTGGCGGGGGTCTTGACATCTTACTCTGTCTTCTTCCTGGATCTCAGGGCCTGCTTGCGGGGTGGTTCTCCTTCTGCAGGGGGTGGGGTTCTGGTGGCCTGTTGGTCTTGTGTCTGGGCCTCCTGTCCACTAGCGCCGGCGGAGGTGGTAGGCAGTTCTTGGTGCATGCTAGTGTCAGGGGCCCTTTGAGGTGCCACAGTGTCCCGCAATGTCGTGACTACCTCATTCAGGGCCACTACGATGGTACCCATGGCGGAACTGATGTTTCTTAGTTCCTCCCTGAACCGCATATACTGTTGCTCCTGCAGAAGCTGGATCTCCTGAAACCTGGCCAGGACCGTCACCATCGTCTCCTGGGAGCGGTGGTATGCTCCCATGATGGTGGAGAGGGCCTCGTGGAGAGTGGGTTCCCTGGGCCTGTCCCCCCCCTGTCGCACAGCAGCCCTCCCAGTTCCCCTGTTTCCCTGGGCCTCTGTCCCCTGGACCGTGTGCCCACTACCACTGCCCCCAGGTCCCTGTTGTTGTTGGGGTGGTGGGTTAGCCTGGGTTCCCTGTAGTGGTGGACACACCGCTGATTGACGTGTCCTGGGGACAGAGGTATGGGCCCGCTGGGTGGGTGCTGTGCTGGTGTTCCCAGAGGGGGGAAGGTCTACTGTGGCCTGTGGCTGTGTGAGGGGAACCGACTGTCCCGAGGTCCCCGATGGACCGGGCTGGTCATCTAGATCCAGGGAGACAGAGCTGCTGTCCTCACTGTGGGCCTCTTCTGGGGGTGAAGTGGACATTTGTGGACCCTCCTGCGCGGTGATGTGGCGTTCGGGTCCTGCAGGGGTATAAAAGTATGGTTATTGCTTCTGTGTGTGTCATAGCGTGCAATGGGTGGGTGCCCGTATACCCCAGTGCTGACATTCCTTTGTGGGGGCTGTTGTGACGGTGGTTGGGGGGGGGTTGTATGTGTATGTGCAGTGGCCATGCTTAGGTGATGGTTGTCCATGCTTTGTGGACGCATGCAGGGCTAGGTGTTGGGATGGGTGGGTTGTGATGGTGAGACAGTTGCAAGGAGTAGGATGTGATGGGGGTGAGGGTGGGGGTATGAGTTGGCATGCAGGTGGGGTGGGGGGAAGAAGTAGTTAAGATTTGCCTTACCACAGTCCATTCCTCCACCTACTCCAGCGAGGCCCTCAGGATGCAGGATGTTCAAGACTTGCTCCTCCCATGTTGTAAATTCTGGGGGAGGAGGTGGGGGTCCGCCGCCAGTCTTTTGCACCGCGATGTTGTGCCTGGATACCATGGAACGCACCTTCCCCCGTAGGTCGTTCCACCTCTTCCTGATGTCGTCCCGATTTCTTGGGTGCTGTCCCACAGCGTTGACCCTGTCCACTATTCTTTGCCATAGCTCCATTTTCCTGGCAATGGTGGTGTGCTGCACCTGTGCCCCGAACAGCTGTGGCTCTACTCGTACAATTTCCTCCACCATGACCCTGAGTTCATCATCAGAGAACCTGGGGTGTCTTTGCGGTGCCATGGGGTGGTGTGGGTGATGTGTAGGGTGGATTGTGTGGTGCTAAGTGTGGTGATGTGTATTGTTGTGTTGTGTGAAGTGCGTGCAAATATTGCTGGGTGACAGTGAATTGGGCGTCTGGGTGCTCGGATGTCTTTTCTCGGTGCGTGTTCACGAATCGCTAGGAGTGGAGGTTTGTGGGTGATGTGGGTGTGTATTTTATATTTAATTGAGTGTGTGGGAGTGGTGTGTGTATGTGTCTCAGGTGTGTGTATTTTGAATTGTCCAATGTGGTTGTATTTTGTCAGTGTGTGTGTATTTTGAACGCGGCGGTGTGTACCACCAATGGAATACCGCGGTTGAAAGACCGCTGCGTGGATTCGTGTGTCGTGATAGTGTGGGCGTATTTCTGTTGGCGTGACGGTGGAGGTTTGGTCATCGCCAGTTTCTCGCTGCCCTTTGGTGTGGCGGACTTTTGTGGATGTCTGTATTTTGCCGGTTTGCCTGTTGTGGGTCGGAATGACCGCGGCGGTTTACTGCGGCCGCGGCAGTGTTATGGCGGTCTTCTGAATGGCGGTAGGCGCCTTTTACCGCCGAGGTTGGAATGACCACCTAAGTGTGAAGGTAAACTTTTAACCGAGGCCTCCTGCGGCCTGTAGCCGAGCAGGGCTCCATCGCTGTCAGCCTTAAACTTTGACTTTGCCCCGGTCGAGGTGCAACCAGATGATCCAATTGGCGCTTTTTGTTTCTAGGCGCAAAAAAAAAAAAAATTCTTTAAAAATTCATATCTCTGGTTCCCCTTATCCGATTTTATTCGTTTTGGTGTCATTTTAAAGATAAAAATATAATCTATGTTTATAAATTGGTTTTGGATTTTTAAACTGTTTCCTGTGTTTTATTTAATTACTGTTTTGTGATATCTGAATGCTTTACACTCTGTCTCCTAAGTTAAGCCTTGACGCTCGTTGCCAAGCTGCCAAGAGTTGCGCTGGGGTTAATTTACTGAGACCTAACTGGACCTTAGTGGAGGTTAGTGGCCTATTGCTAAGTGTAGGTACCTACCTGCCCTTACCAATAACCCATTTTCCAACATATACTCTCTGAATTTCTCATCACTGGTGCTGCTATCATGGCGCTGTATTAAGGCATGCGAAACACCTCTCTTTGCCCTCCTACACTCAGTATCGAAACAGCCTTTGCATCCAGACCACCCCCCTCTGTTATTGCCAGCTAGTTTATATACTGCAGGTTTAGACCACAGAGCCCTCAACTCCCCTATCATCATGTCATAAGCAGCTAGAATCGGAGGGCTATCATTGGCCAGAGCTTCTATAATAGACTGCCCATAATTAGCCATTATGTGTTCAAGTTGCCCGAGTTCCTGCAGGTACGTCTCACCATTCCACCTTATTCTTTTTCTACAATTAGAAAGAGCAATCTTGCACTCATAAAACCCCGGGCCCTGCCTTGTGATGGTTTCTAACTCCATAGTACTCATCCTTAACCTGAGTATAAGTTTCTTATGGTCTCTCTCCCCTCTTCTGATTGCAGCCATATCGAGAATGAACTTCATGCTTCCACGTTGACAATTACATAATCAATGACCGAGGATCAGCTTCCATTGTCGAACGTTGCCTTGGCAGAAGCATACAACTTGGTACGCCCATTGGCAAAGGAGACACAGTTATTTAATAAAAGATCTGTAAAAGCCTCGGCCTTTTTTGTGGACTTGAAACAGCTCAAAGCTGTCTCAAGGATCCCAAAACTGAGATCTTCCATCAAGATTTCACTGTTATTGGTGGCATCACAGAGTTGTGTGTTCAAATCTCCACAGATCAGCATCAAGATTCTGCCTCCTTCATTCCCCATAATTTATTTATCATCTATCATATCCTGTCTAACTCTTCCAATATATGCAGAGCACTCTTTCCAGAGCGCCTGGACCTCCAGGGACCATAGTGGCAGAATGTATATGTTAGACATGACAGCCTTAAGGTGGTCATCCCCCAACTTTTTGCCTGCCGCCCCCCACTTTTCTGACACTGTTTTTGCTGGTTTTAGGAATCTGAGCCCTTTACCATTGCTAACCAGTGCTAAAGTGCATATGCTCTCTCCATTAAAACATGGTAGCAGTGGTTCATACCCAAATGGCATATTTGATCTACTTGTAAGTCCCTAGTAAAGTGCACTACATGTGCCCAAGGCCTTTAGATTGAATGCTACTAGTAGGCCTGCAGCAGCACTGGTTGGGCCACCAACATAAGTAGCCCCTTAACCATGTCTCAGCCCTGCCATTGCAAGGCCCGTGTGTGCAGTTTCACGGCCACTTCAACTTGGTATTTAAAATTACTTGCACAGCCTTAAACTCCCCTTTTTCTACATATATGTCACCCCTAAGGGAGGCCCTAGGTAACCCAGAGGGCAGAGTGATGTGTAGGTAAAATGTAGGACATATACCTGTGTGTTTAATATGTCCTGATAGTGAAAAACTCCTAAATTCTTTTTCAACTGCTGTGAGACCTGCTCCTTTCAGAGGCTAACATTAGGTATACCATAATATACTGTTTGAGTGGCAGATTCTGATCATAAAGGGGTAAACAGGTCATATTTAGTATGGCGAGAATGATAATACAAAATCCTGCTTATTGGTGAGGTTGGATTTTTTATTACTATTTTAGAAATGCCCCTTTTAGAAAGTGAGCATTTGTCTGCACCTAAAATCCATCTGTGCCTTACAGGCCGTCTCCAATCCACATCTGGGGTGGGCTGCTTGACAGCTCCCTTGTGCATTTCACCCAGACAACCACAAACACAGGATACTCAATCACACCTGCACTCATCTGCATACTGAATGGCTCTTCTTGGGCTGAAGGGTGGAGGGGCCTGACACTTACATTTCAAAGGCTACTGGCTTGCCCTCACACAATGGACTGCCAAACCCCCTTCTGGGACCCTGGCAGACAGACCTATGCTGAAAGGGGACCTTGTGCACTTCAAAACCACTCTTTGAAGTCTCCCCTACTTCAAAGGCACTTTTGGATATATTTTCTGGGTCCCTGACCCCACCAAACTCAGACACTTTCTGGAACAGACACTCTGAAGAGGAGCTGCCTGGCTGCCCAAAGGACTCACCTGGACTGCTTTGTGGTGAAGGACTGCTGCCTGACTGTTGCCCTGCTGCCTTGATTGCCTCTGGCTCTGTTGAGAAGTTCTCTGCAAGGGCTTGCATTGAGCTTGTCTCCTTCTCTACTTCAAGGAAACTCCTTGTGTGGTGAAAATCGACGCGCAGCCTGCCGTAATCGATTCACAGCCTGCCCAGCGGTGAAAGAATCGCCACATCGCCGAACCACAACGATGCAGCCCAGCTCCCAGAGTGGAGATTGATGCAGCGCCTGCGCTGCGACTGGAACTTTGACGCACAGCCATACCAAATCGACGCAGTCTGACTTCCTGATTGAGGAATCGATGCAGCGCCTGCTGTGCGACAGAAACTCCGACGCATCGCCACACCGGATCAACGCAGCACCTGTGACTTCGTCGTTCACAACCAGGATTTCCACACATCGTCCCTGGGCATCAAAAGACCCCGCATCGCAGTGAGGATCCAAGACTGTGTGCCGGAAATCGACACAAAGCCTTTGCAGTGTGGAAGAATTGATGCATCATTCGTGCGCATCAGGAAATCTGACTCACACCTTCCTTGTTCCACGCATCTCCTCCTCTGCAGTCTCTGTGCATGTCAATTTTGACGCATACCAGGTACTTTGTGCGTTTGATCGTTTTGAGCTTAATTTACTCATATAAATATCTTATATTTTTCTAAACCTGTGTGGTGTATTTTTGTGGTGTTTTCACTGTGTTATTGCATGATTTATTGCACAAATATTTTACACATTGCCTTCTATTTTAAGCCTGACTGCTCAGTGCCAAGCTACCGGAGGGTGGGCACAGGATAATTTGGATAGTGTGCGACTTACCCTGACTAGGATTGGGGTCCCTACTTGCACAAGGGTGCATACCTCTGCCAACTAGAGACCCCATTTCTAACAGTACACATTGAGGATGTTAACCCCCCGCCATCACCCCGAGACCTGAGTCTCACATGCTGAATTTTAGCAGTAACCATCAAAGGTAGGAAATCTATTTGCTCTACTTTGCAATTTAACTTACTCAAACCCCAAGTTGAAAGACCATCAGATGGCTGCCCCTTGAACGGGCAGCCAGAGTATCAAACCTCAAGAATCCATTTGTACATATTTCACCAACAGCCCAGGTTTCTTGGAAGCAGCAAATATCATATAAGATAACAAATTCTAACCAAGCATCATCTTCTATCTTGCGAACAAGGCCTGCTATATTCCATGACAGAACTTGTAAACAGCCCCCTTTGAGTTTTTACAAAGGGGGAGATGTAGGGACGATGTGTACAGGGGGAGTTGAGAATAGAGGGGGAGTTCCTTCTTAACTCAGTCAAATCTCACTCTGAGAGGGGCTCCTGAGTCACCAACCAATGCTACCCCTATCCATGAACAATCCTCGCAATCATTCCCATTTTCCTTCTCGTCATGATTTGGGATCCTGATTTGCCTGCTGTTCTTATGGGTAGTGATGATCAGGATTTCACGTACTCTGTTACCATCGGCTGAAGCCCTCCTTGTTTTTCCCCATGTTGCAGATCCGTATCCATACGGGGTGCCAGTCCTCAACATATCTGTAATACTCGTACACCGCTCAACGAAGCCAATTTTCTTTTGATTAATATCAGGACACAGCAACATGTCAACCCCCATTATATGAAAACAGTCTGCATGATTGAGGATATGTCTAGCTATACCCAGCTGGGCAAATTCAACCAGAGCTGAGGAACAGGAGATGACAGAACCACCATTAAGGGCAACAGGGTGGGCACACCTCCTACCACAGTCAAGCCACTGTTGCTTACTCCCCAGCTTCCCTAGTTTCATATCACTTGAAGAAAACTCTCAACTCTGAATTAAATATATATATATATACATATATATATGAATATATATATATAAAAAACTAATATCATGAATGACCATACATACAAATATCACCAATTACCTTTGTTACAGATTTGTTTTTACAACGAATAGGGAATCCTTTCAGGTAAATGCAACTGACAACAGTTCTATCTATTTATCTAGGCTGTTGGCTTCTCCTAACATCTATTTAGATAAGGAAGCAAGAGCCACAAACTTACTGGAAGGGCATGAGCCTGGCAGAGTAGTAGAAGGGAGTGAAGGGAAAATGAAGCAAGAGAAAAAGAAAAAGTAACCAGAAAAGATGGAAAGAAGAAAGAGTGATAGGAAAGTAGATCAAATTCAATAAATAGAATATGAAGTAGTCTACCTGCCGGTTATAGACTAAAAAAAGTCTTTCTGTAATCGTGTCACATCTGTAGGTCGGTATAGAGGTGCAATGTAACACGTCTGTACATGTGTCAGTACTGGAATCTCAGTATCTGTTTAGGGATAATGAGGTTTGGAGGATGTCACAATAAGGGTGTATCATAATAATCTTTGAAGCCTCAGCGGTGGGACAGTTGTCCATGTTGCGGGTCAGGGTGTATGTAGAATATAAGAGGTCTGTGAATATTTTTGTGCAAGGTAGAAGTGAACAAGTCTGAAAATTTGAGAGAGCTGCAGAGGTTTCAGTTGTGCAAAAGTAAAAGTAGTTCTTTGTGAGAGCCTTGTGAATGTGACACTGCATGGTGCAAATCCTTATAGAGGGCGTTGTGAGAGCCATGAAAATGTCTCAATACTGGAATGTCAATAAATAGTGAATGCTAGATAAGAAAGATATTTTGAAAACTGTCCAGGTGTGTCATTACCAGAATCACAATGGATACAGAGGTGTCTTAGATGTACATTATGAACTCGTGGGTGTTTCATTTCTTGAAATTCAAAGCATTGGGATGCTCAAATGCTTTGTAAGAGCACTGTAAATATTCCATTACTTGTAAAGGGGTAAATTTCAGGTCAGGTCTGAATTATATCTACAGAGCCCTTAGGGTCCCAAGGTCCTGTAAATAAAGTCCATTCATGCAAAAAACAATACCTGTGAATGCATCAGCAATGGGATAACAGTGCATGGTTCAGATCAGGATAAGAGATACACTGAATAAGATTCTCACTTTGTGAGGTGCCACTGCAAGATTTCTCGGACAGCTCTGTAAATGGGCCTCACCCATGACATGCATTGATATTAGTCAACAGTAATGGGACCCGAAGGTGAAGCACTGACAAGTCAATGCACCTATATGTGACATGCATCAACTTCTACTTTTTTAATACTAAAATCCATGCAAATTGAGCAAGGACCTACAATCTGATAGGCAAGAGTACTCGCTTGCCCTAGATCCTCTCTACTAAAGGTGAGAAAGGGCCCAGGAGAAAAGTATAAGCGCAGAAGGGCCATTTCAAGGAAAATGTTTCCCAGGAAAAACACAAACATGTACCTCTCCACATCCCCTTATTTGCTAACCCTTCTTGTCCATCCATTCTTCTTATTCCATGCTCACCACTTTTGCTCCATTTCTTCTCAATCTTATTTAAAGCCTTCCTTTTCATTTGTCCTGCTTCCCTTCTCATACACATGCTCCCCACTCTTATTCCCATCCCTCCTCCTCTTCCTATAGTTTACATAGTATCCTTTCTCACCCTCTATCATACAAAACATCCTTACCCGCCCTCCTCTTTCAAACTCATCATGTCGCACCATCATCTAACTCCCTTCTCTCAGTCTCCTTCTCCCCCATCATGTTTCTCTAAAGCATTTCTTAAATATCTTACTATTCCATTCTCAATTATTTTTCTCTCATAAATTCTGATCAGAATTCTAGCTTCACTTTCTTCTCACAACCTTCTATCCCTTATATCCTTTTGCTCACTCTCCTCTTACCTACTCCCCCTTTCAAGGACACACTGATACATACCTCTGTCACTCAAACTCTCCCCTTATGCGTCCTCCACTCTCACACACCCTCATCCGAAATCCTCCCCTTATTCATTCTTCTCGTAAGAGCTAGTCTCTTTCACCCTCCACTATATCCTGAGTCTCAGATATTTTTATTCTTTACACCCACATATGCACATACACACAGACTAATGAACATGGTAGTTGTGGCTGCTTCTAAAGCTGAAGACTGGGGCAAATGTTGAACACTCAGCTATAAGAAGAATGCGCTCTATAGTGCAGAAGTATTGACTGGAGGTCCTGCTGATGCCTGAAGCTGAAATATTATGCAAGAATCTAAACAAGTCCATGCATTGATGATTTTGAAAAACCTGCATAACTATTCCTTAGTGCGCCACATATTGATAAGTTGTTTATAGAACTGTGAACGTATTAGGTAATTTGGAACAGCCAAGTCACCTCCTTAGTAGCTATGTTCCAATGAAACACACTTATAACATGTATTGAAGGCACAAACACACCATGCAAAATAGATCCCCAGGTTGGTGTTGCACCTGGTAAAATTGTTAAAAATCCCCACCAATGCCAAGGTGTATATGTAGGGGTGTCTCCTCCGCCGGCGGTATTCCTTTTCACACAAAACTGCGTTAGCGCAGTTTTTCTCTAAAAACTATAAATCTGGCCCTATGTTTGTTATGGTTTTACTATAAAAGGGGCGGAGCCATGGGGCTTGGCAGAGACAGAGGAAGAGTGCATAGCACTCCCCCTCAGTGCGCATGTATGTTTGGCTGCCCGTCTCAGACTGGCCAAATATTCATGCGTACTAGGCTCTCTCAAACCTGGCACTGCATTGCCGGGTTGGAGTGAGCAGGCAGAGACTCTCAGTCTGCCTTGGAGCACCTTGGATGGGCACTCCATCTAATCCTAATGCTGCTTTAATGCTGCCAACAGCATGAAAGCAGTGTTAGGATCAAACACAGGGCATGCTAGGAGCCTGTGCCTGCAATGGAGGACAGGAGTGGATTGGAGCAACGAGAAAGTTAAGTTCTTAAAAATTATGATGTTTATTTTTGTTGTCCCCCCACCCTGCGTAGCGCTGCCCCGCCCCTTTTCCCTCCAGTGAGCTGCGACTGTGTATGTGTGCAAATGAGCATGTGAAGGATGGAAAGTAAAACCAAAAGGTGTGTGAGAGATGCTGGAGCAGACACGATTGTGAGACTGAAAAGTGGTAGACATGTGCATGTGTGAAACTGAGGTGTATATTTATGAGTCCCTTGCACAGCTGTTACATCACTTTTATGATGCAACGGTGGCACAAACTTTGAACCTATATCTATGAGGCCACGCAAAGCCACGTTGTGTGGCTTTCAATGACCTCATAGATATAGCATAAGGCAAAGCAATTTTTTTCATTCCTTACCCTGCACAAGGGAGGCGTTTCATGGGCTTTGCAGTGGATGTTCCAAGTTCACACCCATGGATTTTGACCTATCCCCACATTTACAAGATCTTGTAAACCTCGGGATGCGCCAAAACGTTACACCTCCCTAGGGGAGGCCCAACAAGGAGAAATATCTTTATTTCTTCTAGTTTTTTCCTCTTTTTATGTGAGCTGCATTCTGCAGCACACAGAGAAAGAGGAAACAGCCTCCCATGATTTTTTTGTGCAGGAAGGGGCTCCTTTCTGCACAAAAACAATCCTGCATGCAAAACAAACACCCTTGTACCATGGCACAAGGGTGCCTGCGTTAGCAGTAGGCAGCCCATTGTGCCCATGCGCAGGAAGAAAGGACAGGAATGTGCCGTATGCTGTAGATATGGTGCATTCTTGCCCTTTCACTTTGACGCAGGGCAGCACAGCCAGATGACTGGCTGCTCTGCCGTACGCTAAATCTCCATAAATATCCTCCTGAATGTGTTTCAGAGAGTATGAAAGAGTTGTTTAACTGTGTGTGGAAATTGGGGGTGAGAAAGAGGAATGATGTATTTAGACATTTTTGAGTGTGTAGAGTATGCATATGTTAACAGTCTGTCTCCTGCATTTACTGACCAGTCGTCCACTGTTATGTATTTGGAGGAAGACATTACGCCTGCCACCCTGGCAATTTGGGTTAGAAATGAGATATTAGCAGCACTTCAGACTCCAAAACTTTAGAACACCAGGTGCAGGAAGTGATTTTTAGTTTCGTGGCTGAGGACATTAAATTGACTGTTGCATTACTGTCAATTTCTTTAAGAAAATTTCACCAGCTTTGTGAGCAAATGATGCAGCAGTCTTGTCTTAGGGAAGAAAATTATTTATAAAATGGCACCCCTGAGGCTAACACCAGATTTATTAAACAGAAAGGGCAAGTCCCATGGGGTGAGGCACAAGGAAAAATCTGATCCTACACATTTCTGCCCAAATATACTAAGATTTTGCATCTGGGTCGAGTGACTTATCGATGCAGCCCAGGCGTAAAACCCAACGTTTACAAAGTCATGCAAATCCCGATCTGTGTCACTTTCCGTGGCTTTATAAGAAAAGTAACACAAGGCAGAGCATATCACTGCCTTGCTTTTCCTAGCATCAGGAAGTCATTAGATAGATGGTGCATGGACTTTTCCGTGCATCCACCCATGTGTTTTGACCCAAACCCAAATTTACAAAGACTTGTAAATATGGGTTTGCGCCAAAATGGTGCACCTACCTGAGGCTGGCATAACGAAGAGAAAGTTTTTTATTTTTCCTTGTTCTTTTCTCTTTTTATGTGTGCTTCATTCCACATACAAAGAGGAAATACCCTCAAAGGATACTTTTTTTGTGCAGGAAGGTATTCCTTCCTGCACAAAAACTAACCTGACCCTAATGCAGGCACCCTTGCATCATGTTGCTGCCACTCTTCCACCATGAGGCAGCCACACGTGTGCCAGTGCTAGGAGAGAGCAGATCTGCACCATAACTTTAAAAATTAGGAGCTGTTCTGCATTCTCGTTTTCATGCAACACAGTGCAGCAACTTCACTGCTGCACTGCGTTATGTGAAATGTTAGCAACTATGGCCCTGATTTATACTCATTTGTGCAGGTTTGCGTCAAAAAGTATACCGCCGGCTAGCGCCATTCCTGGACGGCAGCCGGGCGTCATATTTAAGCTATGACGGCAGAACAGCCCAGTTAGCATCAAAATGATTGACACTAACCGGGTGGGGAGGCATGGGGGAAACTGGAGGTTGTGCCTGAAAGAATGGCGCTAGTCAGGTTAGAGTAAAAAAACATGACTCTAAACTGATTAGCATCATTATTTCCACGCACAACCCCCATGGACATGACTCCTGTCTAAGTAAAGACAAAAGTCATGCCCCCCCAGCCCAATGGCCATGCCCAGGGGACTCAAGTCCCCTGGGAATGGCCATTGTCACAGTGCCATGTAGGGGGGCCCAAGTTAGGCCCCGTGATTGGCACTTTGCAAAAAAAATACTTACCTGAACTTACCTGGGATGAGCTCCCTCATCCCTAGGTGTCCTCAAGGTGTGGGTGCGGGTGGGTGGGGGTGTCCCTGGGGGCAGGGAAGGGCACCTGTGGGCTGTTTCCACGGTCTCTGACCATGGAAAAAGGCCCACATGTCCCCTAACGCCTGCCCTGAACCAGTCATTTAATAATGGTGCTAAACAGGCTTAGTGCTACTATTTAAGGCCCTCCTCCTCCAGTGCATGATTTTTGCACTGGAGGATAAATAAGGCACTAGGGCCTTTGAGTCATTTTTTGCCCGGGAATGCCTACCTTGCATCTCTTTAATGCAAGGGAGTTTTCCGCAGGCAAGAAATTACTTTAACTCTAAGATTGTGGCGCTAGACATGTCTAGCGTCAAAATATAAATATGGAGTTAGGTTTGCGCTGGATTTGCTTAAAAAAAAAAAAAGCAAATCCGGTGTAAACAGAATATAAATATGCCCCTATGTACCTTATTTTTTAAAACTCTGACCCAAAGCAACTGACAAGGCAAATATGATATTAACTCTGTTCTGGCTTACGTAATTGGTCACAAAAAGATGCATTTTTAAATATAATTTGCTACAGATCTCTTTGCGTACCTAGCATGTTTCAGGTAACCATGTCATTATAATAACTTGGGTGGTTAGTACATTAGCTAGAAAGATCTGTGTGCATTCCAATCACAGGTTCAACACAATATAAAATTACATGGAGTGTCAATGCGCCTGCTACAAAGCACAGCATCCAGTATGTAGATCACATCTTCGTTTTTATGTAGCTAGCTCAACAGGTTTCTGTTTTTGTTGCAGATATCATAGTGTTTCTTGTAGGTCACAAGTTAAAATCCTTGAGATATAGCTTTAGTGGATTATGACCCTGTATCAAGGAGCTCTATGCGAATTTAAAAGTTTACATTCAGACCACTACTGTTTTTTCCTCAACCTTTTGTTATTCTAACGATGCTAAAAAGGGTTACTTTGGGTAGTGATGAAAGCGTATTATACGTTCTATTCAGTCCCGCTAAGATGGATGATGTGGTGCTCAAGTCCAAGTTTTTCACTAAATTCTTGGACTTGTAGTCTTGTTTATTCCAGTATGAAACAGGTCTACAAGTCCTAGAATTCAAATAAAAAACCTGGACTGTCGCACCCCATCATATATGGACTTGGGAAACTTGATACCATAACTCATAGAGAGATATATAGGACATTCTTACAATCCATGCATTTGCTGTGCGTACAAAGTATGGAAAAGTCAAAACGTAGTCCTATTTCTTGCACTGCCCTTGTCCTCACCACAAACTCCACCTCCAGTACACAGCTTCTTTTAGTGTGTGTATCTACTTATTTATTTCATGTAAAGCATTTCCTACACATTTGCTAGTGGAGAGAGATAACGCCTGAAGTCACTGTGCTAGAACTTAAGTATTGGAGTATTTCAAAATATTTGTTTAGGAATTGCCTTCAAGCCTGTGTCTTTGTAGCCAATATATTTGAAAATGTACCCTGTACAATGAAAGATTTGGGTTCGTAGGTTTAATAAGTAAAGTGTGAACGTTCCCATTTCCCGCTCATGGATGGTTCACTTGCTCAATTGCTGCAAAATGCATCTGGCGTTGAATCATTTTCTAGGGCCTCTTTGAACTTTCAGAGAAGCCTTATTCGCAGAAGAAAAAGGTGTAAGTTGAAAAGACTATAAATGAGTACATGAAGAAACAGCTCATAAAACAATTTGAACACAGCACTTACAAATTGGAAGACATAATTACTCCTTCTCCCTCTATAGATAGGCTTTATTCTCTAGTCAGATCACACATTTTCTTATTTCAGTTAAATTCCTTTCCTCTTAGTTACATTGGTCCCTGCAATGAGATGAAACACTTGCATGTGGGAGGGAAGGTAGGGGTAGCTGGTCCCTGCACGACTGTCTACTACATTTTATAATGAAGCCCTGCATTTTTGGAATCTATATATGATGCCTGACTCTAAAATGAAATGACGTCTATTCTTCAGCGGCACACGGAAAAACCGACTTTAATGGGGCTCCATCTCATGTTATTTCCAGTTCTAAATCATGCGCCACATTGCTTCTATTTTCAACTTCTTGTGCAACACCACCATCCATCATCCACTGCAAAAGATCACATGTAATAAGGAAATGCGAGGCTACGCCTGCTCCGCTCGTTCAACTGTCCTTGGGCCTAGAGAACATTTAGTTTTGTTTTGACCGTCTCATTTATCATAGTAAAGTTATTGACTCCAGAGCTTTGTAGCATTTCAGTTACATAGTGAATCCAACATACAGGGGCATTTACTTACTATCCTGCTCTTGTAAGGTCATGATGTTAACAGTCAAATGCCATGGCGTTCGTTTTTCTGCATTATGGCCAACTTTTATTCCCCGACGCTTTTTGTTCACTTCTTGGTCATTTGTCCAGTCTACAATAGAAAATATTGCGCTTTCTTAAAATTAATCCTGATGTGGTTCTGCCTCTTCTTTGCATTTTCTGACTGATATTTTAGAATAATGCAATAATGGAATGCAATAACGTAGTCGCCTTTTGGATCCCGCACATATAAGCATTTAAGGTTTCATAAAAAATGTATCAGAGTAACGGGACAACATTAGACAGGGTCCAGTGTCTGAATCAACCTGTGATAATGAGAAGAGAGGGACTGCACCCGGAGAACCCAAGTTTAACATCCTAACCTTTCAAGATTACATAACTGCAGCAACATCTCTAGAGATAAGGTTCACAACCAAAAACATAACGCATTTAATTTCTGGACATTTAATAATTTTGGTGCCCCTTGATCAATTTGTATGGCACTGGGGCTTCTCGGTCAAACTTCAAGCATAAGCATGTCACATTTGAAGGAGATTGCTCAAATTGATCAGAGGTTATAATATAGTGTCCCAAAAACTGTCAATATTCCAAATAACATTCAACACAATAATGGAATACTTTCTGAGGTAACAAATCTAAAACCACTGAAACCAACCAAATGAAAGTACACTACATTTTAATCGCAAGTGGCCCTTTTCATTATTTGGTGCCTTTTCAGAGTTTGGTGAGTTTTCACACAGCTGATGTGTAAAACTTTTATTTTCCGATACTCAATCTCCAGTGCAGTATTTACAAATGTTCGAAATCTCACGAAGACATAGAGCAATGAGAAATTATAAACATAATTTGCTCATTCTGATTAAGCACATGCACATTGAACATGAACAAACTGATGTTTGAAAACAGTGGGAGGAAGTGGAAAAGCCTCTATATCATCCTGCATAAGTATGTATACAGATATCTAAATAGCTCCCAAACGGGTATGGGAGAAAAATAAGAAGTAAAACCACCCTTATTTCCACTTCTTCGGCCTGACCATATCCAGAGAGGTTTGCAAATACCACCAAAGCTTCACACTCCATGGAGGTAAAAACAAAAAAAAAAAAAAAAACACTCTGGTCGCCACAATGGTCCTGAAGGAATAGTTCGCCCACCTCCTGTCACTAAACCCTCTGCCTTGATAACGCACAGTGAGTTTAGCTTGCTCCCTGACCGTAAGTAAATTTTGGTGAGCGGTAATGCATGCCACCTGGCTTATCCTAAGGACAAGGAATGCTTGCACGTTTCCCTCTCGCATTACCAAAATAAAGGGGAGACATTTCATGTAACCCTCCACCTTGTCAAGGGACAAAGGGTTAATTAACATTGTTTGCACCATGCCCCAGCATTGCCTAAGTGCGGGGTAATTTGGTGCTGTATTCCCCATCGAGACCAACCAGTGCTTATTACACCCCTAACGCTTCCCATTGGATCAGTTTAAGGGATAGTTCTTAATCACTCATATTGCCAAAATGCCGAAGGTGAGCTATTTCATCCCTGCATGAAGATGGAGGTTGCTCATTATCCATCAAACACCAATCCCTGCCTTGGTCAAAGGTGAGGCAGGTAATTGTGGCCGGACATTTTTTCACTAAACGCAAAAATGACTTTGGTATTGATGTCAGCTTCTCCTGTCCTCCGTGGACCGTGAAATTGCAAACAGGGTGACGGAGCAGTTTTGAGCTCGAAGACTATTGGGGTTTGCAGTTGTTCTGGCAAAATGTTAACAGTTTCAACAGGGTCCTGAGAGAATTGGTAACTTCTCCAGTCCTTCGTGACCCTAAAAATGCTGCAGACCGTGAAGGACCAAGCCAACTCACAGCTAACGGGGTACCTTGCTTAAAACTGCAAACTTATTGCAGCAGTAGCTGGTTACTGCCCCTTTAAGTGCCCATCATCTCAAATGCGAAAACGGCACCATAGTAGCATGGATAGCAATATATTCTACCAGCAGCTATCATGTGTTTGTAACGTGGTCCCATGTAACGTAGCATGCAACCAAGAGTTTAATGTTCAAAGAAATTAAAATTTCACTGAAAACGTTAATTTTCAGAAACAAAATTGCAACGTCACTAAAAATATCTGCATCACCCTGAAACGTAGTTCTTCATCTCCCCAACAGCTCTCAAGCACTACCAGAGTTAACAAAAATGCCATACCCACCCTCAATTAGAGGTGACTGGTGGATAAAGAATTCCCCCCCTTCACGTTTGGACAAAGTAGCTCTTAGGTCTAACTGAAGCCAGTTTGCTTTTGGTCAGGAGTAAAATATCCATTCCACCATCCACTTGGCAAGGTGGGGTCAAACACATCTCGCACCCCCTTGGTCAAGAGTGTGATGTAAAACACTAAGAAGCACATTTATCAAAAAGTCACACAGCGCAAAGAAGCAAGTCACCTTGCTGCGCTGCATGAGAAGGAAGGGCAGGAATGTGCTGCATCTAACTTTATGCAGTGCATTCCTCCCTTTTCCCTGCACTTGTGCACAAAGTGCTGCCTAGCGCCAATGCAGGCAATCTTGCACCATTGTGCAAGGGTGACAGCGTTGTAAGATGGATTGCTTTTGTGCAGGAAGTGGCACCTCCCTACACAAAGGCAATCCCCTGACGCATTTTCCTCTTTCTATGTGTGCTCCAGAATGCAGCGCACATAGAGGAAAAAACAAGGCAAAACAAACATATTTCTATTTGTTAGGTCACACCTAGGGAGGCATAGCAGTTTTGGTGCATTCCCAAATCTACCACCTACGGTAAATCTGTAAATCCTTCAAAAATCCATAGGTTTTGTACGGGAACACCCACTTACCACCCATGGAATGCCTTTCTGGGGCACAGTAACGCAATGCAGTGATTTGCACAGGGTTGCATTACTCTGATTTATCAAGCCACTCAGATCCATGCAGGGCACCATTGAGTGACTTGATAAATCGCACTTGAGGTGTGTGTCCTGCTTGCACCCCATTGCGTAGTGCAAAATTGACACAACCCTTTATTATATCTGGACCTAAACCAGCCCTTCCATGAGTAATGCTATTTAAGGGATACATGACAAGCATCTGCCCAATTTACACCAAAGAACCCCTCACTCTTGGACAAGTAGGCCAAACTGCAGACCCTAATTCACTCCCAGATCCTTTGTGATGAATGAGGTATATTGACAACTTACCTTGGGCATGGCAGCAGATGTTTAATGCCCACATGTGTCTCAGTACCTCTTGTAAACCTCCTTTACCCTCACCCCCTCAGAAAAATGGGTGAAGGTGGCCATTCAAAATCTTCCTTTGCACCCTGTTCAAAATGGTGAAGATGTACTATTGCAAAAAAAAGACGAATTCTTGCCTCAATATAAACTAACGAAATCCATTAAAACAAAGTTAAGGAAGGATTAAGGTTGGAACAGGTGTAATTGAGGCTACAGCCAAAAACGTTAAAACATGAAATTCACAAATGAAATTAATACGTTTGCTTCCACCCTGTTGTGCTTACTTACACATAAGTCCCACCACATCCCTATACCCTTTACAACATCAAACATGTTTTACATATACAGTATTAGCATATTACAACATTTGAAAATCACAAATTTATGGATGCACATCCACATTTTCAAGGTCAAAAACCTTTGAAACAAGACACAAAGTACTGTTAAACTCTGCTTATAGGTAGACTAACGATAGTGGGTAATCAAGTGCAAATCAGTCTTTCTCCTGCCCCAACATTGACAATCCAACTCAGGCCTCTAGGACTTATCCCCTCCGTGAAAAATCCATGTAATTTCACATGGGTTCAGCATTATAGGACCTCGTCGGTGTAAGGAGCTACAACGTTATTGCACAGCAAGAAAAAAGACTGGTTACTATGCAAGTACATCCTGTTTAACAAAAGTGGCAAGACGTTTGAATTAATTTTATCCCCAGGTATCCACATTTGTCTTCATTATTGTCTCTTTCTGGGCCACCAGAGACAGAATTTACCCATAGGCCTCATCAGCATGTGGTCTGTCTAAAAAGAGAGTGTTTACCTTAATAACTAGACCATGCCCTGTGTGTGCCAGTACAAAGAACTTACATTATATTATGCTGTTGACGAGCTTGCCAGGAAGGGGCAGATTGAATTCCATGGCACAGTAAGCTATGTGTCTGCATGGATCGAGGCTGATTTAAATCTGTTTTTTTATCATTCTGTCATGAAAACACGAGCTGAAATGATGGAATGGTGTAGAGCTATCACATACTGAGGTCACAAGTGAACAAGGAAATATCCAGTGAAATACTGGGAACATTTTTCTCACACTCTTCAAGGAATCGTCTGTATTAATGTCTACGTAAGGCCTGCACTCAGTTGTAAAGTCTTACTTCTCTCCTTTTTTGTTTCTTTCTATCTCTATTCCTCTCCTGATTGCTCTTTTGCTCCCTTCATCTCTCTATCTCTCTATATATATACATCTCGCACTGTATTTGGCTCTCGACCTCTTTTACTTTTGGTTAAAAATAATTATTAACCTTGATTCAAGGTGATGGGAACCTCCTTCTCTGTGTGAGAGAGGCAGCAGTCAAACCCCAGATGCCTGTTAACGGTTGCTTTGGACGTTTCCCATCTACTGTTACTATAGCCCTTGGAACAGTGAGAATATGAGGGAAACTGAACCCTCTCTGTTCATCATGAATGTCCTTTCATCTGTGTGGAATTACCAGACTCGCCCTCATATTTTTATTGGACTGAAGTGAAGATTGCTGCAGCTAATCTCGCCAAAATATGGCCCACTGCATTCTCCCCATAACATAAATGCCATTGTGGCTATGTAAAATGGTGGTATCCCCCGACTGAGTATTCTCTTCTGCCTCTCCTGAGTACATTTTAATCTAGGATAAATGGATGGTGGGCTCCCTTTTCCATCAGCAAGGGTCGCCATCCCACCTTCTGTACCTAATTTTGACTGAGAGATCCTTCTCCATCCACAGGCCATTTAGAGCTCCGGAGTCAGCCCACTTTGCAAAGGTGCTGCTCACTTCACAGTAATATGGGGAAGGCAGCCGCTGATTGGTCCAAGATGCCACACCACTTCACCCTGTTGTATCTTCAGGGTTGAATGGTGGCTTCTCAGTTCGATCACTATGTGTGAGGTCAACAAGGACAGGACACTAGAAACAGTGACACCCAGGAGAGTAGACAGATATGTCTGTGACTTACACCATGCCACATATGGATTGTACCCAAAATAGCTGCCTGGGATTTCTACAAAGTGAAGTAATTTCATGTAAAACATTTTTGCTACCATGGAGAGATTTTGTAAATGATGTGGTTATGTCAGCCATGTGTCTTGGGCTCACTATACTAATGAAAATCAAGCTACATTTTGCGAAGAGGCCCACAACGACAAACATGTCTGGCATAATTTGTAATCCTCCTAATCATGGGCTAATCCTTCCGGGGCAGAGTGAAGGCTGTTTTTTTACAAGAGTTACACAATTAGAAAATGCAGCATTCTCATGGTACTTACTAGTAGTTCAAAATGATTCACGCATTTCAGTCATAACTTTATTTTAATGAGCTCACTTGCCTTTGTAAACCGCAAAAGTCATTTTTGTTTCTTGCCAAAAAAACTTGCTATGGGAGTCAATAACTAAAATAATTACAGTTGTTGGTTGGTGTTGGTAACGCAAATTCAAGCTTTTGACAACATGCTTTAGGAAATTATGTGAAACCTACTTTTGAAAATAAATATGCTAAGTGAAATAATTGTAGAAGCAACCATACTTAAATCTTGTGAGCCTATGATAGAGAAGACATGTTCTCTTTAAGCTTAGCCTAACTGGCACAGTCATATAAGTTAATAGGTTTGTACATCTTTGAAGGGCCTCTAACATAAAAATGAATAATGAACTCTAACCTAGGAAGACTGAGGCCTTCATCTCAAATCAGATGGTCCTAGGACCACCAGACTTGGGGTGGCGGTCTGACCACCGCTAAATCAGTGGTCCAACTGCTTTGACGGTGGTCAGGCCGCCAAATTATGACCATGGTGATTTGGCCACAGTCGGACCTCCAGCACCGCCAGTTTCCCTCCACTGGAGGGACTGGCGGTGTGGTGGTCCTAATCCGCCAGGGCAGCGCTGCATGCAGCGCTGACCTAGGGATTACGACTCCTCTCTCTGCCAGCTTTCCCATGGCGGTTGTACTTGGCATGGGCAGTACAGGGCCCCCCCCCCGGGCAGCCCCATCGCACTTTTCACTGCTTAGCAGACGGTGAAAAGCACAACAGGTGCTATTGCACCCTATGCACCGCAACATTGCCACCGTCTCGATTACGAACTGATGTCAATGTTGTGGGCTGTTTCCCTCTGGGAAAGTGGGCAGCTCAGAGGGAAACTCCTAATAGGGGTCGCAGTAAGGTCACCGCACTAGCGGTGAAATGTCCGCAGGAGTTTGGCAGGCCGGCCTTTTCCACCTGCCAAACTCGTAATGAGGGCCTGAGTGTGTATCATCCAGTGGAAAAGCCACTAATACTGAAAGGCCTGTTTTTACAATTGAATATTTCCTGTGCAAAATGTTTTTTTCTTTGCTGCAGAAGTTGCTGTTTCCAGAAGCTACTGTTTAAATAGTTAGTGAATAGACCTTTGTTTGTATTAGAGGACCGACAGTGAGATTCTCACCACAAAATTTGTAAATGACAGGAAGGATTATTCATAAGAAGAAGACTGTGAAAAACAGGAATGATGTACTGCACCATTCAAGGACACATGTTTGCAAGGCAATTATATTCTGGTGAGAAGATGGGAAGTACATCTGTTCCCAGCAGCATGATGGAATCGTATTGGTCAACAAGAAGAAGAAAGAGTAGAAATGTTTCAACTTAAAATGTGTGTATTCATTTTAGTGCGTGTTCCTATACTAGTAACTTCCACATCCATATTTTCCTTTTAGGAAGCAAATCCTAAAACTCCTTCCCTGACTCTGACTGGAGACCCAACCCTTTGAGTTTCTAATGCTTTTCTTTATGAGGGGTGTACTTCCTTAAAATGTTTCCTCAAATGATTTGCTGTGATTCAGGTGAGATAACTGTCCAGCTTTATGCAAGAGCTTCATGTTTATGCCTTGATTTCTCTCATCAGAACCCTTCATAGGTTTCTGAACTGAAGCCATGTATTTTTACCATCTCTCATTTAATACCTTGTTCATGTAGAATAGCGAGTTTCTTTATGGAATGCACTTGTTGTATTATTATTGTATTAATGGCATTATTAGTTACTGACTTATCCTGTCATTAAATTTCAATTGATTATATCCACATTTGATGATGCAATTTGAATAATAAAATCTTTGATAAAATAATGAACTTAATGACTAAAATAAAACCCTTTAACTCCCATAAACTTTCTTTATTGAATGAAGCATAAGAAATGTTATTTGATTGTATTTGTTTAAGACTTCACCTCCCCACTTTTCTGTCCAAAGCTCCATCGACTTATGCATGTGGGATGGAATTAATATTATACTAAAGTGTAATAGCTTATACAAAATTTACAAATTTATGCTTACTGAGGCTTAACAAGATTATTTAGACATAATGAAAACGATATTTGTTCAAGATTGAGTTCCAAAAACTAGAATATAAATGTGAACTGTATGTTGAAAGCCTGATTTAAAGTAAACACAATTTCGATCCTTTCTCATTAACTACGTTCCTGATATTTTCCTACTCTCTCTATGAACTTGCCTAGCACCAAAGCATATGGCCTGGATTACAAGTGCATCCTTAAATATCAACACATCTGTGCCAATCTCCTGTTTGCAAGCATGTCTGAATTACCTGATTGTTGGATTTAAGTGATAAAATCAAACAGTCAGATGTTTCACCTGACAAATTTCTTCAGGTCACATTTGCCAAAACACAGGAGATGAAGACATATTTGTGCAAAAAGCACGAGAAACTGCAGATTATGTTCCATTGTCATGGTACACTTTATTTGACTATATTTATTACATCTGCTAATTTTGTTTTTCAGGAAATAATTATTTATCGGTGTGAAATATAGCGCAACAATACCAACGTACTTACAGTTAAGGCCTATGTCATTCTTGTGTTTTTTGTCATATTTCTTTTATGACATTTTCCGTTCATTTCCGCCAATTGTAGTTTGTTCTCTCAATTTACTCAAACCTTTGGCGCTCTAGTTTATCGAAGACTCCCATTTATTTCACTACATTTTCTATTTTAGATCATTGCTAGCCAACAGTGTTCACCCTGCTATAGTAACTTTATTATGACTTTTCGATTCTATAACACTGCTCTTTCACACATATATTCTCCTTAAGTTTTTCAAAACTCTACTGCCCATTCGAAATGCTTGTTTAGTTAATTCTTGTTCCTAGCCTCATTGTCCTCTATTTTCCAAAGACTACTCTGCAATTTTTACAGTTCTGTATATTTAGTGACCATTTCCTATCTTTCTCTTCAAATCACTCAACGTCCTTTCTCACACGGAAAGACCAATTAAAATAAAAGTTAGCATTTCTTTAGAGGATTACTATGCATTAGTGTTTCTGTATTATTACAAATTTTATAATGCGGTATTCCACTCGATTACACATGGATACACCGATATAGTACTATGATCTGTAAAACAAAATTCCTGTGAAGTGTATTTCCTGGGCCATTGTTACCTTGGTCATAATTTTGGCCTAGCAACAATGTTTTACAGAATGGATGTTCTTTCTCGACTTCCTTCTCTGCACATTTACTGTTATTTCTGCAGCGCACAGTCAATCAGGGTCATGTTTCATTCTTTCCATAGCCATTGTTCTTGCTGTCCTTGATGAATCTTCCTGGCCCAGTCATTAAACTGTGGCTCATATTTAAGAAAAAGTGATGCGCCACTTTTCTTGCGCACCCTTGCCAGCACCTAACAACATCATGGTTGTGCTGTATTTATAATACGACACACCACGGCTGTTGTTAGAACAATCGCGTCAAAAGTTTTAATCATCAAAATGTTGACTCTAGTGCAGCAAAATGCAAGGAGGCCCATAGGTTAGTATGGGAGCGTCATTTTAATGCTTGCTCTGAGCTGGGGTTAAAAATTACACTAAAAATGGTACAGTGAAATCTTTTAAATTTCACTAAGCCATTTTTGCAGGCCTCCTAGTGCCGGAACACCCCCTTGCATACATCATGCATGGCATAGGCATATTGTGGTGTAAGGGGTTACAAAGTGGCACAATGTATGTATTGCGCCACTTTGTAAATGTGGCATGGCAGAAAAGCCACTTTAGCGCCACCTTAGCATACAAAAATTATGCTATGGCGGTACTTAGGTGGGGAAAGGGGATCCTAAATATGCCCCATTGCCACACTTTGCAAATGTGGCGTGGCAGAAAAGCCACTTTAGCGCCACCTCAGCATACAAAAATTATGCTATGGCGGCACTTAGGTGGTGAAAGGGGGCTCCTAAATATGCCCCTATGCCTTTACTTCAAGGTCCTTCCACTAGCGTACTGAACCCTATTTATTCAAAATACCTTGCTGTTGTTAATGTTACTAGTTTGTTGTATCCTCTGGAGCTGACATTAGCATAGAATGCGCAGAATCAATATTCACACAGTGGGAAAGTGCTGAGGCGCTATGGCAATATCAAGCCTAAAAAATGTGTGCTCCAATTTGCTGAAAACATTTATGATGATACCACAATGATTCTGCAGTTTTAGTGATTTAATATGGAAACATTGTGAATAATAAAAACCCATATTTTATGGTGAGCCCAATCCTTAGATTCTTCCTGATGCATTTAAGGATGTTGTCCATTTCAACCTTGATTTTGCTACCCATTTGAGACTTTGAATAATTTCTGATTTTGCACTGCTCATTAATGCTCTATTTTGCAGGGAGCCTTCATGGCAACCATTCTTTACTGAATCTTTTGAATTTCGAAACAAACACTTGACTTGCCGCTGATCTAGAAATCGGTTATTGAGTGGGCCACTTATTAAATTGACTATTTTTTTGTATTTGTTGATGCGTGGGAGCTGCTTGTTACAGGGACACATTGTCTCATGAAACTGGAGTTTAAAACTGGTTCCAATCCATCAAACTGTGGGCTTTTATTTTGAGGTAAAACTTTGTGGTGTAGAGAATTGTGGGTTACTCATTACCCCCATGCCTCAGGAACAATTTGAAAAAAGCAGTCTGAACTTCTACTATCTACTTAGGTGTTATATTCATGTTAAGGAGAAAATGTACACATGGATCATGATCCTCAGTTATGTGATAATTATCTAATCCCTGCTGTTTTCTCTGCCAGATCACTCTAGATCTTCAGACACATCTTGCTAGGTAATAGCCGCTGAGATATTTTGGGAAAAATGTTTGGTAAAATGGTAAAGTATACAGATTTAAGAGTGATAAATACTTAATCCATAATTTATGCCTCATTCAGAGGTAGGAAATTCCAAATAGGAGTTATTGATTGCACCTGGTGAATTTTCCAGCTCGGGTTATTGTTAGGTGGAAAATACCCCATCCATAATCAGCTGTACACAGAATCAGGCCCTCTGCGTGGAAAAGGTGTTACTTGACAGTGGAAAATCTCCTGTTTTTCAGACTTAGTATAGGGGATTTTTGTTTCTTTCCATATGTGATTTGCACACAATGATATTGAACCATGACATCCTAATTTTTTTATTCATAAAGCTGATAGCAGGTGCGGGATTGTAGCCATTCTTGGAAGAGGCCTTTTAGAAGGGCCGATAAGTGCCCATTAACATTATGATCTGTGGAAAATCACCAACAATTTGAATTTAGCAAGCTATACTGGAGATGTTGGGAGATTCATTCTGTCAATTGTTTTCCAAACCAGGAATGAAAAGGATTTGCCACCACAAATAACATTAGTGTAGGGGAAGGGATTCCTTTGCAGGAAAACAACATTTTCCTCATTAAAAAAACTACGTTCACAACTGGAATGCTACTTTTGTATTCGTTTTCCATGCATAATTGGTCACATGACAATTTTTCATGTAGAAATTGTTATGCCCTCGAGTTTTACTGATATTCTTTGCTCACTTCCAAAGTATCACAAATGTTCTTGCACCATGGAGGTAACTGTATAGTAGAACATTTTAAGCTGTTGTATATAATGTTCATCTCAACTCTTAGTGGTTTCTCCTGTTATATAATCTTTCTTTTGCTTAAGGTCTACTTGCATGTCCTCTCATCTTCATTAGATTTCCTTGCCTCATGAATCACAAATCTGTCCTACTGTCTTCGTGTTCTTTTCCTTAGGGGTCAAAATCAATGTCTGCCTTCGATATAATAGATTATTTTAATATACCAGATGAATGCATTGTCCACCAATCCACAAATCTATACTTTTACCTTTGAGTTACGGATGTATTAGTGTGCCTTTGGTATAATAAACATTTCACACACACACACACAAAAAAAACTGTAACAAAAAAAGTACAATAATATCAAAAATGCTCATGTATGCTTTTATTGCTGTTAATCAATAGCCACTTTTGTAACTAAAATTAAAATTCACAAGGGTAAATTAGGTTTGATGGAAGACCCCATCTTTGACTTTTTGTAATTAAAAGTATTACACAATGTTCTTTTGAATGCCTTCCTACTTTTTTTAGTTTGTTTTTTTAACTACTTTCCTTTCTGTTAGAGTTAATGAATATCGAAGCAGAACTGCAATGGGACCAGATCTGTGCAATAAAACTCCCATAAAAGGCAGATAAGCTAGGCATTTGTATGCATATTTCTGCATTATTGAACATGAAGTAGCACCTCTGAAACATGTGAACATGATAATGTCTGAGAAAATACAATACATTTAACCTTGATTTATGAATGTGAATTATTAACCAAGACTGAATGTCATTTGTTACTTTATGGTAGATCATTCTGTAATGGCACTCTCAATCCAGGCGCAAAAGCACAAAAGCTATTTCTCTGGCCACTGCAGATACAGAAACATTACGCTGGGGAAATTTGTTGAAATGACCTCAGAGTATAATGACTATGCTTCTGCTATTGAAGTATAGGTAAGAGAAGTAGTTTACCATATCAAGGCACTAGCTGCAGTGGTAATGAAGGTTTCTCAGAACATCCTTAAGCATGTTTCTAGACAACTACCTGCCGTCTCAACTTTATAAAGAATTGTTAATGGAAAAAGACAGGAGAGTGGGGGCCTCATTATGAGTTTGGCTGTCTTAGGACCTCCATATTTCCGTGGGATCATACCGACAACAGGCTGGTGGAGAAGGCCGGCAAATTATGACCGTGGTGATATTCCCAACAGAATACAGCCAAAACACCGCCAGCACCGCCACAGTGGTCTGGCCTCCACAGACAGCGGTAGCCACCTGCAGGCCAGCAGAGATCATGTTTCTGCCAGACAGATTACGAGGCTGCACACAGACAAGGTCTCCTCCGTGGTGGCACCACACCGGAAACCCTGCTGGAAAAGAACTGCATAAAAGGAGAAACAGCAACCATAAGTACACACACTTACCTGTCACTGTTGTAAATTGCCATCGGGAACTGGGGCAAGAGAGACACACACACACACACTTAAGACAGCCACATACACACCTGCACATACACAGTACACACTAGAGTCATCACACATACACACTCACCCACGTCAAAACATACACTCGCTCCAGGAAACACAGCACCGTCCCAGTCACACATAATAACCCACAACTCCACAACATGTCACAACTGCACCACAACTGCTACACCATCAATGCATTGGCAAGCACCTACAATAGACATTACCCAGTGACAAATCACATATACAACACAACATACCACCAACAGGGAAGGAACACACACAATCACACAATCATGCAACACAGCAATCAACATGCACAGCTCACTCACAGCACATTATATCTGACATACCATTCACCAAACATGTACACACAAACACCCAAAGCACACAAAGCCACACAACATGCCTGTATGTCTCTGTGCTTTGCCTGGGTCAGGGAAGGGGGGTTTGGGTTTGGGAGGGTAGAAGGGTGACGGGAGACAAAGAGTGACTAGCTTCTGTCAGTGTAGAGGCCAGAGCCTGAAAGGATCTCTGTAGGTTAGCCATTGTACCGTGAATGCCCTCCAGAAACACATTACTCTGTTGTATGTGAGTTGCCAGTCCCTAGATAGCATTCATAGTGGTCGACTGACCCACAGAGATTAACCTCAGGAGGTCAATAGCCTCCTCACTGAGGGCAGCAGTGCTGACAGGGGAAGGCATAGAGGTGCCTGAGGCAAAGGAGACGCCGCCCTCTTGGGTGAACAGGCATGGCTAACTGGGTGGGGAGCTATGGGGAGTATCTGGTAGTAAGGGGCGTGGCAGACTTAGATGGTGCTGGGGTGGTCCCAGATGGGTCTGCCACTACCAGGGAGTGTCGACTGGAAGAAGATTCCAATGATGAAGATCTGGATCCTGTCTCCCCTCTGGCACTCCCCTTTCCCTCCAGGCAACTGGGTCCCTCAGTGTCAGTGGTATCATGACTTCAGGTCCCGTGGCCAGCAGCTTCCCCACTCAGCCGAGCCCCATCTCCTTCACCTGCCGATGCTGATGACAAACAGAGAGAGTGGTAGGGTCTTCACATTCTTTACATACACATACATTACACCACAGACATCAGTAACATCACATCTGTTAGAAATGGGGTCTTTGGTTGGTAGTCAGGTTGCCCCCTGTCCAAGCAAGGACTCTCACTCTAGTCAGGGTAAGTCCACACAATCCAAATTATCCTGTGCTCACCCTCTGGTAGCTTGGCACTGAGCAGTCAGGCTTAACTTAGAAGGCAATGTGTAAAGTATTTGTGCAATAAATCATGCAATAACACAGTATAGCACCACAAAAATATGCCACACAGTGTTTAGACAAATATATTATTTATCTGATAAGATGCAGGTCAAAACGATTAAAATGCAATAAGTAGATTTTGGAATATCACAGTAAAAATGATATAAAGTATCTTTAGTCTCCTAAAAGCAAAAATGTCTCCTTCAAGCACAAAGTACCTGGTTTGCGTTCAAAATCCCCACAAAGAACCACAGAGGAGGAGATGGCTGGAAAACAGGAAGGTGTGCGTCAATTTCTCAGGCCGCACACAGTGATGAGTCATTTAGTTTTCACGCACGGACGGCTTTGCGTCGATTTCCGGTGATTGGTCGTGGATCCTCTACGGGTTGCAGGGTTTTTAGACGCCCAGGAGATGATGCGTGGATTTCCGGCGCTGACAGGATGAAGTCACAGGGGCTGTGTCGATCTGGTGGGTGTTATGTGGAAATTTCTACCGCACGGCAGGCGCTGCGTTTATTCCTCTCTGGAAGTCAGGCTGCGTTGTTCCGGCTCAGCTGTGCGTCGATGCAGTGGTCCGTGCGTAGAATTTCCTGTCGCTATGCTGGCGCTTCATCGATCTTCTCATTGCGAAGTCGGCCTGCGTCGTTCCGGTTAGGTGTGCAGTGAATTTTTCACCGCAATGCAGGCTGTGCGTTGTTTCTGGCAGGCTGTATGTCGATTTTCGCTGCACTGGAGTCCTTCTTGTAGAAATGAAGTCTTTTTGGTCCTGAGACTTCAGGGAACAAGAGGCAAGCTCTATCCAAGCCCTTGGAGAGCACTTCTCACCACAGCCAGAGAGCAGCAAGGCAGCACGGCAACAGCAAGGCAGCAGTCCTTAACAGAAAGCAGTCAGGTGAGTTCTTTGGGCAGCCAGGCAGTTCTTCTTGGCAGGATGCAGGTTCTGGTTCAAGTTCTCTTATCCAGGAAGTGTCTTGTCAGGTGAAGTGTCTGCCTCAGAAGTGTCTTGTCAGGTAGAGGCCTGTTTAAATACCCAAATGTGCCTTTGAAGTGGGGGAGACTTCAAAGAGTGGCTTAGAAGTGCACAAGGTCCCTTTCAGTTCAATCCTGTCTGCCAGGGTCCCAGTAGGGGGTGTGGCAGTCCTTTGCGTCAGGGCAGGCTACTGTCCTTTGACATGTAGGTTTCAAGCCCTCCACCCTCCCAGCCCATGAAGACCCAATTCAAAATGCAGATGTATGCAAGTGAGGCTGGGCATCCTGTGTTTGGGGTTTGTCTGAGTGAATGCACAAGAGAGCTGTCAACTGAACCCAGCCAGACGTGGATTGTAAGGCACATAAGGATTTAAGTGCAGAAAAATGCTTACTTTCTAAAAGTGCCATTTCTAAAATAGTAATATTAAATCCAAGTTCACCAGTTAGCAGGATTTTGTATCACCATTCTGGCCATACTAAATATGACCTGGCTACTCCTTTCAGCTCATCAGCTACCACTCAAACAGTATATGAGGGTAGCTCCAATGTTAGCCTATGAGGGGGCAGGCCTCACAGCAGTGTAAAAACAAGTGTAGGGGTTTTACACTACCAGGACATGTAAACTACACAGGTACATGTCCTGCCTTTTACCTACACAGCACCCTGCCCTATGTGTTACCTAGGGCATACCTTAAGGGTGACTTATATGTAGAAAAGGGTGATTTTTAGGCTTGGCAAGTACATTTAAATGAAAAGTCGAATTGGCAGTGAAACTGCACACCCAGGCCTTGCAGTGGCAGGCCTGAGACATGGTTAAGGGGCTACTTAAGTGGGTGGTGCAACCAGTGCTGCAGCCCACTAGTAGCATTTAATTTACAGGCCCTGGGCACATGTAGTGCAATTGCATGCAAGTAAATTAAATAAGCCAATTGGGTATGAACCAATGTCACCATGTTTTAAGGAAAGAGCATATAGCATTTTAGCACTGATTAGCAGTGGCAAAGAGCGCAGAGTCCTAAAGCCAGCACAAATGAGGTCAGAAAAAGAGAAAGAGGAAGGCAAAAGTTTGGGAGTGACCCTGCAGAAAGGCCATTTCCAACAACATCTATGTGTAAAACACTCCCAGGTAGGCCCCATAATGAGCCAACTTCGTGTCACAAGAACATACTTTCCTCAACACTATATGACAACAATTTCACACACAACATAAGCCAAGTACAGCTATAATATACAAACTACGCCTGCACAAGATGATTTGTCAACATAAACTGTGTGTCCTTATACAAAGCATCACTGTGAAACAACATTCCATCTATGGGCATTAGTGTTAACTTTGATATCACGTTCATACATACTCCAAATCTACACTTCCTCAGTCCATTACCAGATGTCATGTTCTATGAAAGTTACCTCATCACATTCCCTTTACAACACATCATGTTGCTTAGCAATTACATGCATAACTTGTAAATGAGTCTATATCATTCACAAAGGCAAAAACCACAGATGCACCCACTCCATTTTGCGTATCCAAAGTTGGAGTATAAAAGATTTCAAATCCATTTCAACAACAAATGTGTCAATTGTGTTTTTTCAAAGGTTGATGCATACTTCGTGGACCTACTCATCTTAGTAATTCTCACATAGTAAACAAAGTCATGTACAGAAATAAGGGCCTACTCAGAACACACTTTTACCCACAGACATCCCCAGGGACCATTCCAACACCTTCAATACAATGAACACCTGACATATGCATGAAAGCCACATACAGTTCCACTGTTACTCATGATTATCAACCTTACATCAACAATATAAAAATCCAATCACTATCCATACTTCAAACATGAGTAATCTTACATCTGTGGAGGAAAGTTACACTGATATAAGCAACCTCTTATGTGAACATGATTGAGACCTACACCTAGAGTCCAGCAAATTGACTGCACACATACCATTCCACCAACATGTGAATGTCAACTACAAAACCAGCAACTCAATTAAGTCAGTGCAAATTGAGCTTAGCCATACTAACATCCATCCTACCAGATTCTGAATAGCTAAAGTAAGTATGGAAACTTGGATTAGAAATCTTGAAAATGGCAGGAATTACAACTATACACAGGATGTTGGCAAATAACAGTGTGTATTGTACCATTTATGAGATGTCCTGCCCTATGTAGCATGCCCACAATACAATGGCTAAAGGAATAGCCGACTAGCAACTTACCTTCACAATAACATGTACATGGGACAAATTACATGTCTTCCACTAGGAATGTAGAAATACCACCATGCTTTGAATCATGTAGGATTCCCACCCTGATTATTCATCAAAGTTTTCCAAAGTGCAGTCCATACTTTACAATGGGGACACCTCCTCGCACCTCTGAGTAAGTGTAGCAAGTCTGCCATGTGAAATGTCAGATTTAGATCACACCCTCACATGAACTTCACATTTAACTCACAACTCATGAATAATTGGCCTGTTCTAACCTGTCAGACCCTATGTTGTACATAGAGCTAGATCCAGTGGAATATGAATGGACAGAGACCAATATTCTGAACAATTTACCAACAGAAAATCTGGAATATGAATCATTAGGTGGTAAGGATGACCCAGCAGGTTATATGTAGAGCAGTATAGTGGTGCACATATGATACTTTCACATGTGCATCACTACATGCTTCAATACAATATGTTTCACAGTGCTGAGTTTTGTGTCCCTGTACATAACAGAATCTCCAAACCTTTATTTCACCGTTATCACCTGTACACCTAGGTGTAGCTTGGGGACCCTTGGCCTTTAGCACTTACCACATTGTCACTGCTTAAATACATACACATTAAACACTGAACTGGCAGAGGGATGTACATGTTTGTAGTCAGTACTTACCCCCTTGTGGCTCCTGTGCTGCCCTTAAATGCCCATCCAACCCAGTGTAGGCCACCGCTAAAATGTAGAACATTAGGGGGTCTAAGGTCCAATGAGCACCCCTCCCTCGTTGGGAGGACATCTCCAGCTTGGCCTCTGCGGTCTTTTGGACCCAGTGTCTCAGGTCTTCCCTCCTCTTACTACAGTGGGTGCTCCGCCCACACTTGCTTGACAATGACACACCAGAGTCCCTTCTTTTGATGGGTGTTGACCTGCATGGATGACACAGATAAAAGGGAGAACGTTATGCCCACATGCACCATCCCAACACAAGTGGTGAGAACACTTCAGTCACAGAAAGGAGGCAAACATACCCTTCCTCTCAGTCAAGAACCCATTCACAATTAACCATCTACAGCCAGCCCATGTGTGAAGTGGAGTGTCCCAAACAACATACATGAACAGTACCTGGTATTGGCTAGACACATGGTATGTCTCTTTGAACATTTCTCACACCATTATTGTTATACATGCTGCAATCTGTGTTGTGTATGTAGGAAGGTAGGGTACACACTACCTATCATGTATCACTACTGTATGTCCGCATATGCACATGTAAACATTTCCATACACCCAGACATGATTGCCCAATCCCTCACTACCTCACATTGGATGTTCACCACCATACATTCCACCTTTCACACTTTGGAATACCATTGGACTCACCTGCTCCCCTGATGCACCATATAGCTGTTCATGCAGGGGTAGGACCTCATCCACAAGCTTGTCCAGCTCTTCTGGAGTGAAGGCTGGGGCACTATCACCTGCAAGACGTGGCATGATAGCTCCCAGGGGCAGAACACAGCATTTCAGGTAGTGGAGGTCTTGATGGAAGCAGTGTCAGGAGTCACGTGAACAATACTGCAGAAGATGGTGGTCACGTCGGCCGCGTCCATGACCATCACTGCCGGCAGGCATTGCCATTGGCTCAGGTCCGCCAAAGACAGCAATGTTTTCAAATGGAAAAGTCCACCACAGTTGTGACCGCCTACCACCATGATGACTTCCGCCAGGGAAATTAGGCCTCTTCCTCATGTCCAGTACAGTAGGTTAGGCAGCTGCCATTTTGAGGCAATTATAGGTACAGAAAAGTAATGGAATCTGTGCCATTGATGATTCACTATATTGTGCGAACTATTAGTAAGTACTGTCTTCATAGTTTGTGTCTAAATGTGCATGTGAGTAGTAAAGTCTGGGTAACAGAAGAATTGGTGGTAATGGAGATAATAATGTATTCTCAACATCCTATGTGCGACGACAATAGAGTATAGGTGCAAAAAATATGTTTCACGTGTAAACTAGGTTGGACTATCAAACACTGAGTCACAGATAAATATACAAGTTTAGTACATCAGAGGATTCAGAGAATGTGAACCAAGAGGACTGTCATAGAATACATAGCAATATGTTGTACTTCTAATGTCATATGTTGTATCTGACATCATATAGAGATATGTGTGACTTCTATTTGACCATATTCATTATGTGTACATTGTACAAGCCACCTACAATCTAATATTTTATTACATAGTTACCCTGTCATGAGGAGAGGAAGACAACCTCCAGTGTTCCGCCCACTAGTGCATCTGGACAAACATGGAAGAGAGACCTATCACCTGAATAGGCATACAATCGTGGATCTTTGTGATCAGTTGGAGCAAGATCTGATGCCTGCCATTCGCAATCCCATTAGCATACCACCCATCATTCAAGTCATGTCAGTACTATACTTCCTGGCCACCGGGTTCTTTTAAAATACAGTGGCCCTATCTTCAGGGATGTCTCAGCCCATGTTCAGTCTGGTTTTGAAGGATGTACTGTGTGCACTGTTGAAACACCTGTACAGCTACATCAGGTTTCCCCAATGTGCATATTTGGCCTATTTAAAGGCCACATTCCACATGTGTTGGAGAAAAAGATGGCACCCATGTAGCCTTGGTTCCCACAGTGCCAATGAACATGTATACACGAACAGGAAAAAATACCACTCTATCAACGCTCGAGTGGGGAGTTTGGTAGACCAGTACATTTCACAAATCTATGCAAAGTATCCAGGAACAGTGCATGAATCTTTCATCATGTGGAACAACAATATCCCACTGCTGATGACAAAAATCTACACACAGAGGGCCTGGCTGGTTGGTAAGTCACACTTGACATGTGTGTTTGCAAAGTTTATCTTGTGCATGTCCAAGATATATATTTGTGTTGGTGTAACTATTCTTTACAGGGGACTCTGCCTACCCAAACTGTCCTTGGTTGTTGACACAAGTGAAGTACCCAAACACGCCACGGGAGTTCCGCTACAATGAGGCCTGCAGAAGGACAAGGCATGTTGTGGAGAAGACTTTTGGGCTCCTGAAGGCAAGATTTTTTTGTCTGGACATATCTGGAGGAGCCGTCCTCTACTCACCCAACAAGCTATGTAAAATAATTGTTGCCTGCTGCATGCTCGACAACCTTGCCCTGAGAAGTCAGATACTATTCATACCAGATGAGGGGGATCTAGCAGAACCTGTGGGTGGAAATGTAAATTTACCAAGTGAGAATGAGACAGATAAAGGTGAAGCTGGAGAGTTCGGGGCAGATCTCATCAATCAGTACTTCAACTGAATCAAGGGTTGTGTTGTCTTATTAGTGAGATTTCGTATTGGAACCTACAATTGATGGCTGCCATATCACCTCCTATTTGCCATCATCACTGAGGTCTTAGTTGGCTCCAATGACAATGAGTCAGGTATGCATGCAGATTGTAAGTTAGTATTGTGTACAGTAAATTGTGGCATACAGTGTCTATAGATGTTACTGCACAAGCAAAGTCACACTTGTACAAATGACTTGTCAGAGTTGATGTTTGTTTATAGATAGGTCCTATCTGTCATCTCTGTCAATCACAGATTTGCTGAGTGTTTGTTTAGCTCTTCATCATTGGCAAGTCACAGACAGTGTCAGAGGCAGATGGGAATTTCACACAGAAATGAGATGTGGACATGGATGAAACCAGGTACTGATTGGCATGAGTATGTGGAGTGTAGCTAATATGGCCTGACTGTCAGGAAACTGGGGTGGAAGTGTGTTTTCCCACCAAGAAGACCTGTTTGGTACTGGAGGTGGTCAAATAGTGTCATGTGCATGTCCATATGTGTCAGATACATGTAAAAATGTTGAATGATAGCCTCTACCATCATAAAGGTTTCCGTGTATGTGACCTACTTTGAACATCGCTGTCAGTGTTTTACTACTTAGAAGACCAATGTGCATGTCTCTGTGGACTGACATAGGTGAGTGGCAAGCCTACAGGTATGTGGCCATGATAACTGACAGGTTCCAGGACTGAGGATATCAGAACTGATCTCTGTTTGTATCTAGGGGAACGATTATTAGGAAGCTAAGGTGGTGGTATTTGATAAGGCTTTACCTGGTGATACAAAGGAACAATCTGTATGGCTCCAGGCTTGTAGGAAGACTAACATGTCCCTAACGTATGCACCCTGTGGGTTAATAGTGTATGATTCCTAAGCTGACAATCTGAGGTCACTAGCACAACTACTCTATCTGTTGTTTGCAGATCTAGAAATTAATGTGTGGAGATGTCCAGTACAGATGTTTTGGCTTATATCTATCTTACAATTCTAATGTAAAGTGTCTCATGGTGATATAGTACACATGTGATGTCCATAACAAATTTGTACAGTCGAGAGGGACATATTGATAACAGAGTTGTCATACATGACATTTGTACATGGTTGATCAATGACACTTACACAAAACCTGTTTTTAAGTTGTATTTATTGGGGAGTGCAAAACAATATATGTGAATTGAAACAGAAATAACACTAAGTAAACAGTGAAATGTTCAGTCATTGTGGCTGAAATCGTCAGTGTAGCTGCTACACCATTTGGCAAGAAAAGTCTAGTGTCCTTTCACCATAGGAAAAATGAGTAAGTTTTAAAAAGTCAACAAGGGGGTATCTGTGGCACACTAAGGGAGCTAGTCAGGAGTGGTTTACTTCCTGGTAGTAGGTTTGGTCTTGGCATCTGCACTTCCTGGATGTCTGGTTAGACGTCCACGTTTGCGGGGGAGTTCCTATGCTACAGAGGTTGGGGTGCATGAGACATGCCCTTTTCCTGGCAGGGCCTCCATTTCTCTAGCAGCTCCAGATGTAGAAGGGCCAGAAGAGATATTACTAGTGGAAGAGGCGTTCCACTGTTGTGTGGCAGACCTACTCAGGGTAGTGTTGGTGTCCATCTGCAACCCAGCAAGGAAAGCCAGGATTACATTTTGTGCCTGCCACTGCTGCATGACTTCCTTGTGCTTGTCCCTCCACAGCTGTTGGATTTCCCCAATCATGTGAACTACCTCGCCCATCGTGCCTTTGGAATTGTAGTGGGGGATGGTTTCCTGGTCAGTATTGTCCCTTCGAACCTCCATCCTCTGGACCACACCATACCTCCCACGAACCCTACCCCCACGTGCCTATGCCCCTGGCACAGAGTGCGTACTCCCACTGGTGGCAGGACCATCATTGTCAGGGGTGACAAGAGGAGACTCAGATACCTGTACTGGAGGGGCACACAATGGTAGAAACAGTCCTTGGGACAAAGGTTTGGGGGTGAATGGTTGCTTGAGATGTGGATGCAACAGGGCTGGGAGGCGTCAAAGTGGGCAGGGTGGGGATGACAGTTGGTTACTGACAAGTTGTCCCTGATGGGCCTGCTTCGTCCTCAGTGTCCACACTTCCTGGGGTGTTGTCCTCACTGGGGCCTCATCCAGAGGGGTACTGGCAGTCTCTGGTATCCTCTCCATGGTGACAATGGCATGGTTACCTGTGGGAGAAGTGGAACACAGAGTTGCTGTAAGTAATACAACAAGTGATGTTTCAGTTAGAATATCAGTGAAGTTGTGTGAGATGCACACAGTGCCTTAACATGATGCCCATAAATGACAATGACAGCTGCTGCTAAATCGTACCTGGTATAACACGAGACTCTGAAATGTCAGTAACATACACAATGCTCTAAGATGTTAAATGATGTTGGTAGTTATTAGACTGCTGATACCCTCTTATGTTGTCTGACTATTGACATGGGTGTTATCCTTTGTTGCCTAGTGAAGTGTATAGCATGATACATAGCACAAAAATGTACTGCATGTGCATCCACTTTGGCATCTATATTTCCCCCAGGAGAGTCAATTCCATTTTTGGCATTTGTTTCCTTAGGGCAGATTGATGGGGCACTCAGAGGTACCTGTGTTGTGATTGTAATGATAGTGGGAGTGGGCCATTGCATTGCTGTCATTACCATAAACTGTTTCACAGTGGAACATTCATGATGTGTTAAATAGGTAGTTAGTTTCACATGCATGACATCTCACATTTGGTGCACTCTTCAGGTTTTCTTAATGGTGGCATATTGCCTTCTGGAAGTTGTAGTGCTAGCACTGACAAGTACTTCACATGCCATTCCCAAGGGCTGTGGAGCCAGGTGGGTTTACTGGACATGTGGCATGCCATAGTGGAGTATTGGGACATTTGGACAGAGGGGTGGTGGGTGTTTTGTTAATCGAGGTGGGGTGAGGTGGTGAGTGAGCATGTAGGACAACACAATTCGGTGACATGAATGTTGCTGGGACTTACCAGGCTCCAGTCCCCGAAATATTCCTGTCAGGCCCTCAGAATGCAGGATGTTCAAGACCTCTCCTCCTAAGATGTGATAGTAGGGGGAGGAGGTGGGGGACCACCGCCAGCCATGAGGACCTCCAGCTGGTGCCTGGCAGCCATGGAATGTACCTTCCCCCTTAGGTCATTCCACCTATCCTGATGTCCTCCCTTGTGCATGGATAGCTGTCTACAGAATTGACCCTGTCGACCATTCTTTGCCACAACTCAGTTTTCCTGGCTATTGATGTTTGCTGGATCTGTGCAATGGCAATCTAACTCATAAAAAGAAACAATTTAAAATCACCCTCCAAATTGCCCGTAATAGAGGAAACAGCACACAACAATGTACTAACATTAAAAAGAACCCATTTCTTCTGTATCATTTATAGATATAATAAGGCAGGCCTCACCTGCCTAAAACCACTCCTCTTGAGCAGGGGAACAATATTTCACGTCCTTGGGACATAATAATGTTTACAAAATAATTAAAAATGTAATGCGTCCTGTACCATAAAAACTATCACAGGTGCAAGGACCTAGACTCAAGGGAACTTAACAAACTCCAGGAAATGCAAACGACAAGTGAAGCAAATTCATCCTAAATTGTGTCAGTAAACATCTTTCCTTATTATTCTTTACAATTGTTAAATACAGCTCAACAACCCAAGTGGTCCTGGTTAATGCATATTGGTGGACAGAAGGTTTTAGATAGCTTGACCGCTTCCCTCAAAACATGGGCCCTCTCCTTAAACGTATCCTTATCCCATTTCCAATTCCTGCTAACAATACCATCTGGTTTAAGAAAATTATTCTTGTTGCCCAAACTACTAAGGCCCACATTTATGGTGGCCTAGCGCCATTCCAATGCCACATTAGTGTAATTTTGTTTACGCTAATGTAGCATTGGAAGAGCAAAAATGCTGCACCATATTTCTAAAGTGGCGCAATATATGCATTGCGCTACTTTGTAACCCCTTACGCCACATTATGCCTGCGCCAGGCATAATGTACACAAGGGGGTGTTTCAGCACTAGGGGGGTTGTAAAAATGGCACAAAGAAATCTATGAGATTCCTTAGTGCCATTTTTATCAGCATTTTTTAACGCCTGCTAAGTGCAGGTGTTAAAAAAGAGGGCTACCATTGTGCTTAATGGTGTAGGAAAGTACCATCTTTCTTGGCATGTTACCCCCAATTTCTTCCTGTTTGTCAGTATGTTTTGCCTGTCTTACTGGGATCCTGCTAGCCAGGACCCCAGTGCTCATAGTTTGTGGCCTATGTGTGTGTTGTCAGTATGCTTAACTGTATCACTGAAGTTCTGCTAACCAGAACTCCAGTGCTTATGCTCTCGCTACTTACCAATTTTGTCACTATAGTTTAGTTTAATTCTGATTCGCACACTGGACCCCCCCCCCTTATTAGTCCCTTGTATATGGTACCTAGGTATCCAGGGCATTGGGGTTCAAGAAAATCCTTATGGGCTGCAGCATTTCTTTTGCCACCCATAAGGAGCTCAGACAAACCTTTCTTCATGACTGCCACTGCAGCCTGAGTGAAATAGAGCACACACTATTTCACAGCCATTTTCACGGCACTTAAGTTACTTATAAGTCACCTATATGTCTAACCTTCAATTACTGAAGGCTAAGTGCAAAGTTACTGTGTGTGAGGGCACCCTTGCACTAGCAAATGTGCCCCCACATTGTCCAGGGCCAATTCCCAGAGTTCGTGAGTGTGGGGATACCATTACACGCATGCACTACATATAGGTCAATACATATATGTAGCTTCACAATGGTAACTCCGAATATGGCCATGTGAGGTGTCTAAGATCATGGAATTGTCCCCCCATTCCAAATCTGGTATTGTGGGGCCAATACCATGCACCCTGGGGGCTCCACCATGTTCTGCCAAATCATCTCTCTGAGGTTTCCACTGCAGCCCCAGATGCTGCTATCTCACCTACAGGGTTCTGCCCTCCTGTGGACTGAGCAGATCAATCCCAGGAAGGCAGAACCATGCATTTCCTTTGGGAGGATGGTGTTACTCCCTCTCCCTTTGGAAATATGTGTTACAGGCTTGGGAGGGTAGCCTCCCAGAGCCTCTGGAAATGCTTTGAAGGGCACAGATGGTGCCCTCCTTGCATAAGCCAGTCTACACTGGCTCAGGGCTCCTCCAGTGCTCCTCCAGTGTGTCCCTGGTGTTAGCCATCTTGGATTCCAAAGTGTGGGGACACTCTGGAGACCTCTGAGTGGCCAGTGCCAGCAGGTGAAGTCAGAGACCCCTCCTGATAGGTACATACCTAGGTAGGTAGCCAGTCCCCCTCTCTGGGCTATTTAGGGTCTCTCCTCTGGGTTTTTCCACAGATTCAGCTTGCAAGACTCTTCCACTATCTTAGTATATGGTTTGTGTTGCCCCTAGGCCCATTGCAATCTGTTGTATTTTCTACTGTTTGCACTATTCTAAGACTGTTTACTTACCTGATGTTGGTTACTAATGTATATTGTGTATAATACTTACCTCCAGAAGGAGTGTTGCCTCTACAATATTTTTGGCCTTGTGTCACTAAAATAAAGTACCTTTATTTTGGTAACATTGAGTATTGTCTTTTTTGTTTATAAGTACCATGTAACTATAGTGGTATTGCAGGAGCTTTGCATGTCTACTAGTTCAGCCTAAGCTGCCCTGCTACAGCTACCTCTAGACAGTCTAAGCTGCTAGAGCTCTGCCTACATTTCACTAATAAGGGATAACTGGACTTGGTATAAGGTGTAAGTACCTTAGGAACCCAGTACAAACCAGGTCAGCCCCCTACAAATGACCCTCCTGGCGCTTTGCAGGATTAGCGTCAACATTTTTTATACTAGTCCTGCAAAGCACCAGACTAATGTCAACAAATATGACAGTAGTTCCCCTGACTACCACCATGGTGCATCCTATTTTATATATGGCACGCACATGGTGGAGTTAGGGGGGGGCGCTAAGGAGCACTAAAAAAGTAGCACTGTACTAGGTGCAGCACCACTTTTCATAAATCTTGGCCTAAATGTTTCCTGTAGGTACTTGAACCAGGGGATTTTTCATACCTTGGTCTGCTGTAAACAATCTTTAAAAATCTCTCTATTTAGCCCTGTAGGAGGCTGGCCTGGCTTGTAGTGGGTACCAGAGGTACTTACACCTTGTGCCAGGTACAGTTATCCCTTATTGGTGTAGAAGATGTGTTTCTAGCAGCTTAGACTGATAGAAGGTAGCTATGGCATTGCAGCTTAGGCTGAACTAGGAGACATGTAAAGCTCCTACTATACCACTGGTGTCATATGCACAATTTCATAAGAAAATACAACACACACAGTTACTAAAAATAAAGGTACTTTATTTTTATGACAATATGCCAAAAGTATATCAGTGAGTACCCTCAGTATGAGGATAAGTTATATACACAAGATATATGTACACAAACCAAAATTAGGTAAGTAATAGCAAGAAAAGTAATGCAAACAGTGTAGAATTACAATATATTGCAATAGGAGCACATAGGTATAGGGGCAACACAAACCATATACTCCAAAAGTGGAATGCAAACCATGAATGGACCCCAAACCTATGTGAGCTTGTAGAGGGTCGCTGGGACTGTAAGAAAACACTGAGGGTTAGAAAAATAGCCCACCCCAAGACCCTGAAAGGTAGGTGTAAAGTGCACCTACTACCCCCAGAGAGCACAGAAGTCGTGATAGGGGGATTCTGCAGGAAGAACAAACACCAGCAATGCAATAACAGCGGATTTCCGGACCTGAGTACCTGTAAGATAAGGGGACCATGTCCAATAGTCGCAACAGTGTTGAGAGTGGGCAGGAGCCCAGGAAATGCCAGCTGAGGGTGCAAGGAAGCTGCTACCGGTTGGAAGAAGCTTGGAGTTCTGCAAGAAAGAAGAGGACTAGGAACTTCTCCTTTGGAAGATGGATGTCCCACATCACGATGAAGCTTTCAGAGGTGATCCCACGCAGAAAGACCGCAAACAAGCCTTGCTAGCTGCAAGGGTCACTGTAGAGGTTTTTGGGTGCTGCTGTGGCCCAGGGGGGACCAGGATGTCACCACTTGGAGGAGGAGACATAGGGGGCGCCCAGCAACTTAGGGAGCCCTCACAGAAGCAGGCAGCACCCGCAAAAGTACCTGAACAGGAAGGAAAGTGAACCGGAGTCCACGCAAAGTCACAAAAGAGAGTCCCACGACGCCGGAGGACAACTCAGAAGGTTGTGCACTGCAGGAAGGAGTGCCAGGGACCCAGGCTTGGATGTGCATGAAGGAAATCCTGGAAGAGTGCACAGGAGCCGGAGCAGCTGCAAATCACTGGGTACCCAGCAATGCAGTCTAGCGTGGGGAGGCAAGGACTTATCTCCACCAAACTTGGACTGAAGAGTCACTGGACTGTGGGAGTCACTTGGACAGAGTTTCTGAATTCCAGGGACCATGCTCGTCAGGATGAGAGGGGACCCAGAGGACCAGTGTCGCAGTCTTTTGGTGACTGCGTTAGCAGGGGGAAGATTCCGTCGACACACGGGAGAGCTTCTGGTGCAGGGTGAAGGCAGGCTACCCCCAGAGCATGCACCACCTGGAAACAGTCGAGAAAGCCGGCAGGATTAGGCGCTACAATGTTGCTGGTAGTCATCTGGCTACTTTGTTGCGGTTTTGCAGGTGCCCTGAGCAGTCAGCGGTCGATCCTTTGGTAGAAGCTGAAGAGGGAGATGCAGAAGAACTCTGGTGAGCTCTTGCATTCGTTATCTAAAGAATTCCCCAAAGCAGAGACCCTAAATAGCCAGAAAAGGAGGTTTGGCTACCAAGGAAGGAGTATTGGCTACCAAGAGAGGTAAGAGCCTATCAGAAGGAGCCTCTGACGTCACCTGCTGGCACTGGCCTTAGTGCCTTCGAACAAGGAGGGTCAAACCATTTTGACTGCTGAGTCAGCGGTCTCTTCCTACTAGAGGTAAGTAAAGTATTAATCTGGAATGACATAGCATCAAAAGCACCCAGAAGTGCTCGTCCGTAGAGGAGGGCTCCCAGCAAACCTCTAATTCAGAGGCACTCGGTTAGACCTGACATCCTTAGGGTGGTCACCCCTAACTTTTTGCCTGCCTCCCACAACTTTTTGGACACTGTTTTTGCTGGTTTTAGGACTCTGCGCACTTCACCACTGCTAACTAGTACTAAAGTGCATATGCTCTCTCCCTTAAAACATGGTGACACTGGATCATACCCAAATGGCCTCTTTAATTTACCTATTAGTCCCTAGTAAAGTGCACTATGTGTCCCCAGGGCCTGTAGATTAAATGGTACAAGTGGGTCTGCAGCACTGATTGTCCAATGCACTTAAGTAGCCCCCTAACCATTTCTCAGGCCTGCCATTGCAAGGCCTGTGTGTGCAGTTTCACTGCCAATTCAATTTAGCATTTAAAAGTACTCGCCAAGCCTAAAACTCCCCCTTTTCTACATAGCAGTCACTCCTAAGGTAGGCCCTAGGTACCCCATAGGGCAGGGTGTTGTGTAGACAAAAGGCAGACCATGTACCTGGGTAGTATACATGTTCTGGTAGTGTAAAACTCCTAAATTTGTTTTGCACTGCTATGAGGCCTGCTCCTTTCATAGGCTAACATTAGGGCTACCCTCATATACTGTTTGAGTGGTAGCTTCTGATCTGAAAGGAGTAACAAGCTCATATTTAGCATGGCCAGAATGGTAATACAAAATCCTGCTGACTGGTGAATTTGGATTTATTATTACTTTTTTAAGAAATGCCACTTTTTGAAAGTGAAGTATTTCTTTGCACTCAAATACTTCTGTGCTTTACAATCCACATCTGGCTAGGCTTAGTTGACAGCTCCCTTGTGCATTTACTCAGACAAATCCCAAATACAGGATGCTCAGTTACACTTGCTTACATCAGCATATTAAATGGGTCTTCCTGGCTGGGAGGGTAGAGGGCCTGACACTTACATGTCAAAGGACAGTAGCCTGCCCTCACACAAAGGACTGGCACACCCCTACTTGGACCCTGGCAGACTGGATTGAACTGAAAGGGATCCTTCTGCACTTCTAAGCCACTCTTTGAAGTCTCCCTCACTTCAAAGGCACATTTGGGTATTTAAACAGGGCCTCTGCCCCTACCAACTCAGGCACTTCCTGGAGAAGAGAACCTGAGCCAGAACCTGTAACCTGCCAAAAACTGCCTGGCTGCCCAAAGGACTCACCTAATGCTGAGAAATGCTCTACAAGGGCTTGGATAGAGCTTGCCTCCTGTTCTCTGAAGTCTCAGGACCAAAAATACTTTATTCCTTCAACACAGGGGGCCAAACCGCAGCGCAGGACGCCCTTACCGGAATCGAAGGGGACTACATGTCCCAGACTCCCTAGAGGCCCCAGGAGGCAGCCATCTTTGCATCACCTGCTTCCACTTTCATTCCAACGAGCGCTATAAAGCACAGGGGGCCAAACCGCAGCGCGGAACTCCCTGAGTGGCGAAAATCATCGTACAGCCTGCAAGAAACGACGCACAGCCTGCATCGCGGTGAGAAAATCACTGCACACCAAACCGGAACAATGCAGACTGACTTCGCAAGGAGACGATCAATGCAGTGCCAGCCAAGCAACAGGAAATTCAACGCATGGCCCACTGGATTGACGCAGCCCGACTTCCTGAGAGGAATCAACGCAGCGCCTGCTGTGCAGTAGAAATTTTCGTGCAACACCTAGCGGATCGACGTAGCCCCTGTGACTTCGTCCTGCAAGCACCGGATTTCAATGCATCATCCCCGGGGCATCCAAAAACCCTGCAACCCGAAGAGGATCCCAGTCTACTTGCCGGAAATCGGCACAAAGCATGCACTGTGTGAAAACTCAACGACGCATCCTCTGTGTGCGCAGGAAAAATCAACGCACACCTCCCCGTTTTCATGCATCTCCTCCTCTGCAGTCCCTTGCGGAGAATTTGAATGCAAATCAGGTACTTTGTGCTTGCAAGAGACTCTTCTTGCTTTCTAAGAGACTAAAGACACTTTATCTCATTTTTAAAGTGATATTTCAACATATACTTATTGCATCCTAATCGTTTTAACCTGCATCTTACCAGATAAATATTATATATTTTTTTAAACACTGTGTGGTGTATTTTTGTGGTGTTGTACTGTGTTATTGCATGATTTATTACACAAATACTTTTCACATTGCCTCTAAGTTAAGACTGACTGCTCAGTGCCAAGTTACCAGAGGGTAGGCACAGGATAATTTGGATTGTGTCTGACTTACCCTGACTAGAGTGAGGGCCCTTACTTGGACATGGGGTAACCTGACTGCCAACCAAAGACCCCATTTCTAACACACACCTACTCAAAAAGGAAGATGCAAAGACATCAGGATCCACCAAATACCATCTTATCCTTTTACACATATCACGGAGCCTACACTGGGATAGCCCAAGGTTAGAAATATCCCCCCCACAATCCCTCAACTTTAACACAAGTGGATTGTGGTAATTCAAAGGATGACTAACAATTTTGAAGCTAATGACCTTCGGTTGAAGGGCAACAGATATAAAAACATAATCAATGATAGATACACAGCCCTTCCCCACAAACGTCGGGGTTAATACTCCGTTAGGAGGAATTGTGACCAGATCTAGAGAATGTCCTAAGTTATAATCATTCATAAGTGCCACAAGTTCAACACTTGTGTGTGTCCTCAAGGTGCAGACCTTTATATATGGCACATTTCATCATCATCATCATCATCAAACAAACCTTTATTCGGCTACTAGCCATAAAAGGATAATACAATCAAGACATCATAAAATAGCAAATAGTCATATAGATACTAAAATCAGTTAAATAAATAACAGGTAATGCTCCTAAAATCAATAAGCAGTAATCAATTATGATCAGTTCTTATACTAAAAAAGTTAAAAGTTTCTAAAATTAATGTCAAACCCAATGGAGTTCCACTATTCTATTGACTTTCAGATAGAAAGCCATTTGACCATTTAATAAAAGCAATTAAATAGCGTGGAATAATATTCCTAAAATTGGAAAATAACTATATTCTTTCCTTATATTTAAAAAAACTAAAATTGCATCTTAAGCAAATTAACTACCAGAGATCTATTAGCTTACAGGATGGGAAGCCTGTTAGCCATTTATAGCACCATTAAATATGTCTATGGGTATTTGATAAATCTAGGTTTACTAGAACCTCAGGCCCTTCTTGTCCCTAATACATGATGTTGCTAGGAGAAAGCAGCTTATTCCAAAAACAATAGATGGAATAGTACTAGACCTTAATAGTCTAGCCGCTTCATTGTAATTTCTAATTCCTACATTCCTACAGATAGGTCGAATCCATTTTCTCCTTGGCTTATCATAGTCTTTACAAATTAGCAGAACATGTTACTCCGTTTCAATAGTCTCCATATTACATAATCCGCAATTCGAATCATGGATATTCTCGCTCTGGGGGCCCCATTTAATAGTGAACGCCTTGATCTGAAGGATTCTATATCAAAATTTCATGAACAGTGCTTTTGCTCCCCTAGGCTGAATTATATCTAGCCATTCCTCAGATCTTAGTGTTGGTTTTATATCCAAAAGTTTCAAGGTCAGTCTACCCAGATCCTTACTGTGGAAACGACTAATCAAAAAATACTCACAATATACTTGCTTTAACCGAGTCTTGGATTGTATCGTGAGTGTATGGGGTTCGTCCCAATAAGATTTAAGCCCTAGGTTATAAAACCAGGACCTTATATGATAAAGCCACGAAAGGGAGACTGATTTATCAAGGTCCATTCTCTCAATTAGTGCTTGCCTATAGTGAATCAATTCTGGGGTTGACCAGAGCCTACACCAATAAAGCAATGGCCTCAAAACTGCCAAATTACCTATTTGCTTCATGTTTAAGTCATAAGTAAGAGGAACCAATGGAGTAGATGGTGGCAATCCCAATACCCCCCTCATTAAACTGTTTTCTTGGGATGCTAGTGAGGTTAGGTTTGCAATTCCCCAGAGTTTGGCGCCATATAAAGCAGCGGCCTGCACTTTTTATCTATAGACCTCGAACACTGGAAAGACAATTTTGGTTCTTGAACTTTTATAATTATTACTTATCGCCGTGGAGCTGTGGACCAAAGATGTTACAGCTTTGTTAACATGCGGCGTCCATGACAACTTGGCATCCAGCAATATCCCTAGATAATTAAAGCTTTTAACTCGTTCCAATTAATGCCCAATGACCAGGATGCTTCTTTTAAGTGCTTTATGGGGTTTGACAATCAAATATTTTGTCTTATTTGTATTTATTTCTAGCCCCTTCAATATGCAATATTTACTAAACGTTCCTAGAAGAGTCTGTAGGCCCATGGGAGCTTGAGATAGTAAGATGGTGTCATCTGCAAAAAGGAGAGCAGAAACTGGGTCTCCATTCAATCTTGGCGAGTCATGATTGCTCCATTTAGGATACTCAACCAAATCATTGATGTATAGTGAGAAAAGGGTTGGGGCAAGCACACAACCCTGCCTTACTCCTCTCTTAATAGGTATTGAGTCTGTCAGCTCTCCATTTGGGCCCCACCGTACCTTTGCGTAAGTATTTTCATGCAGCCTCTTTATCTGGTGCAAGAGATTCCCTGGCATACCCTGATTCCCTAATGCAGCCCATAAAGAGTCTCTTGGGACCAAATCGAAGGCCGCACGCAAATCCACAAACGCGATGTAAAGATGACCCTTCATTAGTTTTGTGTATTTCCACATTATGGATAGTAACTTGAAGGCCTGGTCAATTGTGCTTGTCTGCTGCCTGAAACCTGCCCGGTATATTGTCAAAGTATTATTTTCCTCTATCCAGCTAGCTAATCTATTCAGCAGCTGCCTAGCGTATATTTTTTGCATGACATCAATAAGGCTAATTGGCCTGTAATTCCCAGGGTTCTCCCTAGATCCTTTTTTGTAGACTGGGATTATTTCCGCTCCTTTCCATGTCTCAGGAACTGGCTCTCCCCTCGCTATAACATTGCTAAGTAGATTTACGTAGGGTGCCCAAACTTCTATATTATGTTTAAACAGATCCCCAGGGATTTTATCCAGACCCGGGGCTTTGCCTGTTTTGATTGCTTTTATGGCAGTCACCGTTTCTTCCAGGCTAAATTGTATGTCAGGTAAAGTGCCCCAGGAGGGTAGTTCTTTATACAGGGAAAGATGTAAATCATGCTCGGAGGAATCTGAATAGAGATACGTGAAATGATTAACCCACGCACTGGGATCTATATGATGTTCGGTATTAAATGTCACCTCTTTTCTACCGTGAGTAACTATCTTCCAAAAGGCTACTACATCATTGCATTTGGCTGCCTCTAAGAGGTCGTGCCATTTTTGATCTTCCCAGTTTTTCTATGCTGTAGCCAGGGTTTTCCTGTAACCGGCCCTTGCCTGTTGCACTGCTATTGAATTTTCTTTTTTAGAGCCTCAACCAGTAATGTTTTTCCCCCTCTACATTCAGTGGTATACCAGGGATTAGATGAGATAATTTGCTCCTTGTCCTTTATGTGCTTTTGTTGAATCTGATTAGTAAGATAGGGTCTCAAAGCAGTGCTCAATGATTGATGGATATCTATAATGGGAATGTCAATGCAATTTTTATGGGCATGGGGTTCCAACAATTCTGTGTATATATTATAGATATTTGTCATGACACCCAAATTGCCCAATATCGCCGGCCATTTTACTGCCCTACGAATATTACTAAGGGTGGGTTGCAACTCCACCGTATCCTTTTTCATGCAATCTAGGTCTAGGAAGTAGCCCCTCAATTCAATTACTAACGGAAAATTATCACTTTCTCTCCTCTTATCTATTTTAAAAGTCACTATTCCCTCCCATGTAATCGTGCTGTGCATAATATAGTCCAAGTTTGAACCTGCGTTACCTCTCTGGAAAGTGTCCATATTAAGACCTCCATGACCCACTCTACCATTACAAGCCCTCAACCCATACTTTAGTGTGAGGCCCATAAGTTGCAGGGCAGCAACCACACCGGGGACTGTCTCTTCAGTAGATAGGAGGGGGACTGCCCTTGCTAAGTCTTCATCTTCTACTAGGTGTTCAAGACCAATTATGGGTTCGTAGTTGCAATTAAAATCTCCCCCTATCATGATTGTTTCTCCTATCGGGATTTTCTTAAGCATACCATCTAGTATTTCTATTTCGTATGACTCCTGATTTGGTCTTCTGGGCCTTATATACACATTAAATAAATTAAATAATGCCTTGTTGTTGTCCTCTAGTTCCAACCACAGAATGTCAGCAGATCCTGTATCATGTTTGCTTATCTCGATATTAAGGGAAATTTTCACCCATGCAACCAACCCCCCAGACGGCCTTCCTCTTGCTACTGAGGTGGCACTAATAAAAAAAGTTTTATAACCCAGTTTATGTGGTAGATCCTTTAACCAGGTCTCTTGGAAAAGACAGACATGGAATTGTTTGATATAATTGTGCCAGTCAGGGTCTATAAGCTTACTTGTTAGGCCTGCTACATTCCAGGAAACCATAGTGACCAGTCCCCTTCCAGTTGGGGTCATGACATTAGTAATAGGACTCTGAGATATAATCGGCTCCTTTCTACCAGGCAAATGGCCCTCAATACTCCCTACCCCTGTAACTTAGTGATTATTTTCTACCTGAATCTCTACTACTATTGGATCTCTGATCAGTCCCAAGTATACTTGGTCTGGTTGAGTTAGTCAATCAACTGCTTCAAGGTCAGAATCTCCTTTGTCTTTTGCACTTCCCCATATCTATGGTTGCTCCTCTGAGCTATAAACTTACAGGTAAGCGGATCCAGACTAAATCTCATGGCGTTTTTTTTGGGAGCACTGGCTCTCTGCTCCATAGTAATCAAACCTTTGATTAGTCTTTCATCCCTTAGTGTCACAGCAACAACATCTTGCTTCCCAGCCTCTCCCGGCATTCTTTCCACCCTCATAATATCTGAGCAGATTAGGGATAGGCAATGACGTTTGTATCTGATCCAGTATATGAGTTTATTCTTTAGGGAGTCCTCGTCCTCCATACTGTTTTGGGCCAATTTCGGGACATTTAACAAATAAATAACATCGGCCCTAGGAGACCTTAGTTTTTCTTTAAGGTGTCTACCTCTTGTGGTAGTGGGCGCGCTGTCATTATATAATAGGGTATAGGGTTTAAATGTACGTCCCACCTTCTCTCCTTGAGACCCTGGTTTCGGGCAGATCTCCCTTAGCGAATTCCCAGATTCTTGTCGTAACTCTCCTACCTTAACTGCAAGGTGATTGCGTAACCCAATATTGCACTCATTGTCCCCTTTTGCGCATCCTTGCGGTGCTCAGGGAGCACTATCTATAGTTAGAGTAGGGTTAGGCTGGGCATTTGACCTCTGGGGGGATATGGGTCTTCCTTGTAAGTGTAGTGATACAGTTGAAGCCTCCTCTGCACGCTGATCTCTACGGATTCCCCCTTTTCCACAAGAGCTGATAGAGTTCCTACTTCAAATTTTAGCTCCCTAACTTCCTGCATTAGTCAAACCATTAGATCATAGAGATCTGTTAAACTCCTAGTTTTGCATTCTAGGCAGTCTTCTGGGTCTTGGTTAGCAGATGGTATCTTCTCTACGACTAACTGTACTAAAGGGGTGGTTTGGTCGTTCTTACCCATGGGTTTCCCCTCCCGGTCCTTCTGTGCTTTAATAATAGCGGGATCTGCCAGGGCTGCATACTTATTGGAACACACAATATCACTCCTCTGGACATAGCCCTTCTTCCTAGTACTTTCTGCTGAAGTTGGGGGATGGCATGAGGCCCGTGTTGTGTCATCTTTGTGCCTGACTAACCTAATATCAGGGGATGGGTTTTCCTCTTGCTGGCCGTTGCTCTCTTTCCCATCAAATGATTTCCCTTTCCCTAAATCTGGTTTCTTTGCATAATAGGAAGTTATCTTTTTATCAGAACCCTCCTGAGGGTTGGTCCTATTACTTAGTAAAGATTCTACCTCCTCTATTAGGTCATCAATTTCAGATATCGTACAGTTTTCGCCTGCATTCCTAAGTTTCTTTGTAATTTTCTCCTTTCCCCGTGGGGGTTCTGGTGCCTTAAGTTTCCCCATACCTGTTTATCAAACTACTTAATCCTTCTCCTCCACTAGATCTAATACAAGGGCTTTCCTTCCTGGCTCAAGATTGCTCTCAGAGCCCAGCGCCCTGGGCTCTTGTCTGATGATACTATCTGGATCGATCTGGAGTACCAGATCAAAGATTAAAGAGACGTGGCCCAGCCCCTTCCAGGCTCTGACGGGCGCGGACGGGCCCACCCTTGGCCCGGGCTTTGCCCGGGCGGAGGCCGCTGGCATCCCGAGCTGCGGTTTGGCCCCCTGCGCTTTATAGCGCTCGTTGGAATGATAGTGGAAGCAAGTGATGCAAAGATGGCCGCCTCCTGAGGCCTCTAGGCAGTTTGGGATATGTAGTCCCCTTCGATTCCGGTAAGCGCGTCCCGCGCTGCGGTTTGGCCCCCTGCGCTTTATAGCGCTCGTTTGAATGATAGTGGAAGCAGGTGATGCAAAGATGGCCGCCTCCTGGGGCCTCTAGGCAGTCTGGGATATGTAGTCCCCTTCGATTCCGGTAAGCGTGTCCCGCGCTGCGGTTTGGCCCCCTGCGCTTTGTAGCACTCGTTGGAATGATAGTGGAAGCAGGTGATGCAAAGATGGCCGCCTTCTGGGGCCTCTAGGCAGTCTGGGATATGTAGTCCCCTTCGATTCCGGTAAGCGTGTCCCGCGCTGCGGTTTGGCCCCATGCACTTTATAGCGCTCGTTGGCATGATAGTGGAAGCAGGTGAAGCAAAGATGGCTGCCTCCTGGGGCCTCTAGGCAGTCTGGGATATGTAGTCCCCTTCGATTCCGGTAAGCGTGTCCCGCGCTGCGGTTTGGCAGAAGCAGGTGATGCAAAGATGGCCGCCTCCTGGGGCCTCTAGGCAGTCTGGGATATGTAGTCCCCTTCGATTCCGGTAAGCGCGTCCCATGCTGCGGTTTGGCCCCTGCGCTTTATAGCGCTCGTTGGAATGATAGTGGAAGCAGGTGATGCAAAGATGGCCGCCTCCTGGGGCCTCTAGGCATTCTGGGATATGTAGTCCCCTTCGATTCCGGTAAGCGAGTCCCGCGCTGTGGTTTGGCCCCCTGCGCTTTATAGCACTCGTTGGAATGATAGTGGAAGCAGGTGATGCAAAGATGGCCGCCTCCTGGGGCCTCTAGGCAGTCTGGGAAATGTAGGCCCCTTCGATTCCGGTAAGCGCGTCCCATTTCATAACTATTTTACCAGGTAACACCTGTTTCCCCGGGATCATCCCGGTAATGTTCACAAGCCCACACAAATATATATTAAAATCACCTGCCAATAGCACATTTTTGACATTCCCTTTCTCTTTACATCCTATTGAGGTAATGTATTTGGACAAAATATATGTAGAAGAGGTACCTAGTGGCCATGTCTTAGCATTATGAAAATTGATTAAAAACAAATTTAAAGGACCCATTCTAGAAAACTCAAGGGCTTGTATAAAAGGAAAACTTGACCCTACTTCTTTGACCCTCCAGCCCAACTTGACCAACACATACATGATCAAGCCCCCTTTCGCTCGTTCTGCTGAGGACTGAATTGCCGGTGTAAAAATTACTGAGTACCCCTCAACATGAAAGTTATTAACACACTCCCAGGTCTCTTGCACACAAATGACAGGAAACTGCTTCATAAACTGTTTCCAAGAATCATCAACAAATTTAGCTGTGAGACCCGCTATGTTTCAACTAAGATAGGAACGCTTGGACCTTTTGTCGCCCAACACTATCATCCAATGTTGGTCAATATCATTTTCAATCACTGAAGATGGATCAGTCCTTTAGTTATTTTCAATCGGTGTGGGTCAATCGCAAGCATTCAACTGGTTCAGAGGGGCAAATCTGGTAAAACATGGTATTTAATTGGATAAGCCATTTGGCCAGAAAGAACTAGGCCTAGATGCTGAAGTCAGCCTATAAAAATAGCCTAAAGGTAAAATCTGGATTTAGTGTACATTCAACCATTATGTGGACGAGCCAGAGACATCACATGTTGTGCTACAAGGACCCTATTAAAATTAACTACAATGCAATCTCCACCCCATGTCCTAGGTCAATTTCCTATTCATTTTACTCTCCTGGCCATATTTATGCAATTGGCCATTCCTATATCTGAGTTCATGTGTGTTTCCAACTAATAAAGCACTTTGTCTCAAATTTATACTTTTTGGTGCTGGGTTGCATCATTTAACAACACCAGCCAGGCACTGTATAAATAGTATGGCGCAGGCCGGCACTAAACTTGACCAAGAGTAAACCTTAGCACCATTATTTAGCCCCTCCTTCCACCCGTGCCTCATTTTAGCACAGGGATAAATATGGGGCTATGTGGATAGCACCATTTTTTGGATGGGAATGCCTACCTTGCATCTCATTGACACAAGATAGGTTAATTAATCCAAAAAATGGTGCCAACACCTATATTTTGACATTAGATGTGTCTAACGTCAACATATAAATATGGACTTTGGTTTGCACCGAATTTGCTTAAAAAAAATGACGCAAATTCAGAACAAAAGAAGTATAAATATGGGCCTTTGTATTTTAGATCTAGGAAGGATTCACTTGAACAGTCCCCTAAAGGGGGGACGTTTCCCATTACCATTACATACGGTGTGGCTTTGGGAGAGAGATTTATAGAAGGTAAATCTGAAGACGCTGCCTTTGACTCACTCTTCCCTTTCGGCCGTGTAACGCCCGTACATGGCTGGTTTCACATCTCCTGCTCCTCAGCTAACTGTCTGTTACTTGTCCCTTCAATTATATTTTCTCTGATAATACCAACTAGACTTGATCTATCCTGCATACCCCCACTCAACATATGCCTGGTCTTATCTCTGATATCTTTGGCAAACTCTACATGGTGACCCCCCCCAGGGTCAGCAACTCCCTCTTATGTGGCAGAACATTCCTGACCATTAGCGGAAACTGGGGGGACTCCTGCATAAATGACACTTTGCATTAAGAATCACATGTTCTAGTTTGGTACATTGGTCAATCAGTGAGTCAAACAATTCCTTAACTAAGAGTTTGAGTTTCCCCATCATTGATTCTATACTCAACTTAAGGTGATTATTAATCAAATCCACCAAGGTAGATGTACTGAGGCTGACAGCTTTGAAGTTGACACATCTTTCACCGTCTATTGGTCATGACCTTCTCGTTTTTTCCGTTTATGCCGGGGCAAAAAGGAAGCATTACATTTAGCCTTGCCTATCAACCCAACACTGGAGACACTGGGGCACTAGTTATAACATCCTCCATCCCATGAATTTGTGCTTCCACTACCACACAATTCTGACCAGAAGTCTCTCTGTTGGATGAGTGGCAGTGAGAGATGACAGGTACAACAGAAGCAATAGATTGTGAATCAGCACCACTTCACTGTACCAGTTTGACCTCCCGGAGATTTCTTTCTTTCTCAAGTGCCCCCACAGACGAGGAGAGAAAGGATAATATATTTGACTTCTCCTTACGAATAGAAGTAGGGCCCCCTTCTGCACTCCTATGTCTCTTCCTATCAACTTGCTTTTGTCCAAAAGTAAATAGTACTATTTGAAGAAAATCAAACACTGGTGTGCTCCCATACCAGACCAGATCATGAACTCACCAAACATCTGTAAATTCAGAAGCCGAAAGCCTGCACCAAGTAGCGTGGCCTGGTCTAGCCTCTAACAGCAAAGGACAAGTGCAGATGGGCCTTCTCATGGCCTGGTCTTCACCCAGGCATGACCCGCTTGCATCCTGTGCAGGAGTAGGCCACTGATTTAAGTGTCTCCAGGCACGTCAGTCATGAGTGTAGCCCTCCTGCTGCACTTTTGGATGGGTAATGTATATGGCTGCTTTAGGCTCCCCCCTTCATCTGATACAAGCGTTTGAGTAGTGAAATGTGTATAGGTGACAAAAGTTGTCTTAGAAAATCTGAGATGGTAATTCCTCCTCTGTGGCTATGAGTGGCATTCTGGTTGCAGATGTGGAGTATATTTTTCGTAGCTGTCCCTCAACTAGGGTGCTGTGGGCGAAGCTTAGCACCTTTTTGCAACACATCACTGGCCGGGTGGACTTGGAAGACATAAGGAGATGTTTGCTGGGCTTTTTTAAGTCGTTCGGGGGGGCACCAACTGCTTCATAGACATGTCAGTATTGCTCATTAAACAGGCAATTGCAATGCAGTGGAAGACCTTGGCATTGCCAGGTGTGAACTATTGGAGGAGTATGACAGCTTAATGGGGTATGACAGAGGCAGCTGCATTGCAGCGTAAAGAAATATGTACTTCACGTAGATGCCCTATTGCGGCACAGTGGGATGTACTACTTACTGCCCTCCAGACACACCCCGAAGGTGATGAGAGGCCTCCCTGATGAGACATGGCATGTATCCACATGCCACAAGCACCTTTATTCTGGCCCCCCCATACAGACATGTCCCTCTGTTCAGCTCTACACATATCCTCCTGCCACACCCATCACACCTGTGAGTGGTTTACATACAGGTCTGCACACCGTTGCGTCTTGTTCTCCCATGAAGGGTTCAAGGCTGTGGTTTAATTGTGCATTTTCGCACATTACATACTACCATAGTGTTAGAGAATCTGAATACTCTGGGGCATATTTACAAACAAATGGCATGGCACTGTGCCAAATTTTGGCAGTGCTGTGCTGCATCAGTTCTGAAACTCAGGGATTGACCGGATTTACTAAAACATGGCACATCCACGTGTTTCCCCCTGCTCAGGTCCCAAGTTAACTGCCACTACCCTTGTGCCATTGCAAGACACACTGCACGCCCCTTCCACGCAAAGTGCTGCGTGTGAAGGGGCCATATTCATAAGGTGGCTAAAGCCACAAAAAGTGGCTGAACGCTGCCTTGTAAATATGGCACAGTGCACAGCACCACGGAATTGTCACAGAAAATGATGCTACGATGCCACATTTTAGTACCTTGTACATCATTTAGTGGACTGTTGATAATGTATCTAATAATGCTTGTAATGTATATTATGAAATCTCAGTAAAGATGGATTAAAAAAAGGTAATCAAAAACAGAAATTCACAATCCATTGTTTGAAATATACTAAACTCAAAAAATGATCAACAATCATGTCTGTTAATAAAGAGCTCCAGGAAAATCAGACAATGGAAAAACCACAAAATTAAAATAGGAAGCTTTGTTTTGCTTAAACTTACTTTTCTTTGGAAATGGTGCTGGAGAATACCAGCAATTTTATGACATGCAGTTCACATAGGTACCCTTTCAAAAACTCCTTAAAAATTGAAATTCTTATAAAACACTTCATGGGAAATGGAAAAAGTATTTGGGGAAAGATTAAATTAGGGTTTACACCACACTCCCCCCTCCTCTCAAATTTAAAGTGCTCAGATTTCAATGTTAAAGTTATAAAATCCACAGATACTTCTGGAAAAAAAAAACATATCTAAACTAGTAAAAATATAATGAGTGGCATAATAAAGTATGGAAAAATAGTAACCAAGCACTACATTACTACACCCAGAAAAAAACAGATGACCTGGCAGGCACATTCTCTGTCAACCTGTACACCACCTCAAAACAGGTTTCCTAAAATGAACATACTCCCCAAACCCCAATTATTCTAACATCCTATACCTAAATGTTAATCTACATTTTCGTATAATAATTTTAACACTTTTAAGAAATATCCATAACCTCAAAAAATACATACCTAACCCTAACTACCCCAACTAAATTAACACATATCCTCCAAAAAATCCCAAAATGAGTTAAACAGAATTTAAATCTTTCCCACCAAGGGCCCCTGTCCTAATAATATTTCACTTCTAAATGTTGGTGTAATAGTTATTTATTAGAAAAACATGAAATAAGCACCCTCACCCCATAACATACTTACCCCGTAGCCCTCAAATGAAATTGCCACATATCAGAAATAATAACTCCCACCCCAAAATAACTTACCAAAAATTAAACACTTCCTATAAATCCTAGTATTTATATTTTTTTTAAAAAATGAAAATAAATGCCCACTCACCACAAAATAAGGGGCATTTTTTTAATGCAAATTCGGAGCAAACCTAACTTCATATTTATATTTTGACGTTAGACACATCTAACATCAAAATATAGGAGTTTACACCATTTTTTGGGTGCGTGCACCTACCTTGCTTCAATGAGATGCAAGGAAGGTATTCCCATCTAAAAAATGGTGCTATCCCCATAGCCCGATATTTATCTCCCTGTGGTAAAATGATGAACGGGTGGGCGGAGGGGCTAAATTATGGTGCAGAGCTTTCTTTGCACCATTATTTAACGCCTGGGTCAGACCCGGTGTTAGGGGACCTGTGGAGTCATTTCCATGGTTAAGCACCATGGAATGGGTCCACAGGTCCCATCCCCAAGCCCCAGGAAAACCCCCACCTGAGGGACACCAGAGGATGGGGAACCCCATCCCTGGTAAGTCTGGGTAAGCATTTTTTATTTTTATTTTTTTTTGCCATTGAGGGCCCTATCGTGGGGCCCCCTGCCTGGCAAGGAGTGCAATGGCCATGGCCAGGGGACACTTGTCCTCTGTGCTGGCCATTGGAGTGGTGGGCATGACTCTGGTCTTTCCTAGGATAGGAGTCATGTTCTTGGTGGTTGTAAGCCAGAAAATGGCGCTAGTCTGGTCAGAGGCATTATCTTTGCCTTTAACCCGGCTAGCCTCATTTTTTGATGCACAACACCCTCCTGCCCTACCGTTATCCCCGCCAGCTAGCGTCTTCTTTTAAGACGCTAGCCTATGTTTAGCGCCGGCTTGTGCCAATCCTTTAAAATGCCACCCCGCTTGCTCAAGTCAGCGCTGTACTTTGTGTCGCAAAACTGCGTTTGCACAGTTTTGCTGCAAAAAGTACAAATCAGGCCTTAAGTACTAAGCCATGAACAGCCAAATTAAATGACCTCACACCCCAAAATTAGCTACTCAAAATCCAAATACTCCACACCTTGAATCCCATCACCCTGTCATTTTTGCTCCTAAAATTAACTGACATATTTATTGAATCATTGGAAAAACATAAATACATATCCATACTATCAAAAGATGAATGCCTACTGCTGAACCTCCAAATTGAATTACCGCAAATTACAAAATATAAATCTCACTCCAAAATTAGTCACACAAAATTGAAATACTTCCCATTCAGAGCCCTTTCAAGCTAGTATTTCACTCTTAAATGGCAATGTACATTTCTATTTAATAATGAAAAATAAATTAGCCCACTTCCACATCTACAGATCCATCCGGAGCCCCCAAATGTTAAAAGGCTCTACACCCTAGGCCCCAATAACTACTACATCTCTATCCTAAAATAAACAAACATGTTACTTTTATTATTTTTTTGCGTGGGTAAAACTCCAAGCCCCATTCTTATTTTCCTTTGAGGAGTAGACTACGCAAAACCTCTATTCTTTTTTCCTTTCAAAGCACAACTTTTTTTCCATTATGGGAGTAACTTCAGATATCCAGGTTTCTAACCTTTTATCTGTGCTATTTCATAAATTTAAGAACTCCCAGTACCCTTAATTCCACTTAATACCTAACGCCTAAAAACTTCTTACTACCCTTACGCATTCTTAATACCCATAAACATGTCTGAATTATAAAGCCTAAAATATTTATTTACCTAACATTTAAAACACTTCACTTGCCCCAGCCCTTACCAGCTTCTAACCACTTCCTCCACAATTTCCATTCTTGAATCCTAAAGTACTCTTTTTACCCTTAAACCCAAAAGGCAAAAAATCCCTTACTACATTACTGAGCTCAGCACAGCTGTGCTGACCACGACCCCTGTTTCTGCTAGACTTTCCATGGCGGTCAACTTTGGGGTAGTCTGCAGGGCAGTGCTGGGAGCCACAGAGGGGGGCACTGGGGAGCAGTGCTGGCCCCCTACCTAGCACCCTCAGAATGTACGCTGTTCCCTTTGCAGGCAGTGTGCAATCCGAGGGTGCTGGTGTGCCATGGTATTGGCCTCAGTTTGACAAGACCAAATCCATAGCACTATTCCCACCAGCCTGACCAGCGGGAATATCATAATATGATGTTCAAGCTGGTCAGCCAGGTGGGAAGATCGTAATATGGTGGAGAGTGAGGCAGGTAGGTTGAGGTTGCCTCATCCCCGCGAGTTTGGCGGTCTGCTCATCCGACCGTAAAACCTGTAATGAACCCCTATGTTTTCTCTCAGAAAAGCTTGTGGGGTCAGACAAGGAGATATGTACCTCTCAAAGTCCAAATGATCTTTGCCCTCTAATCCAAATGAGAAGATACTAACTTTAAGTCCAGAGTGAAATACGATTTGTCCATGGATCATACCATATGAGCAAGAAGTTTAATTGTCCAATCATAACGCATCATAGGACAGGCATCTGGAACATCAAGTCAGGTTCCCAGGACCATCAAGGAAAGGCATTTACATTTTGATCTCCTGTCTGACTTTCCAACAAATTTATTATGTCCAAGTTCTCAGTTCCTCAGTGTACCAACTTCAAGGTCAATTTCTCAGACTCTCAATGAGTGAAACAATAGGATGTATATTTCTAAACTAACAGTCTATGGGAATGAAGTCTGAAAGAAGTGACACATTAGCTACAAAGGAAAATAATTTCTCATGCATTTTGTGAAACAGAGCCTTGAATGCCTCACATAGGCTGACTAAAAGCAAAATTAAAATGACACATTTATTCACGTTTAAGCAAAACACATATGTATGTTGCAAGTACGAATTCTTCATTAATAATCTTGTTGGTTATTCATTTTACAGTAATTTACAAAAAACAAGTAACTTGTTAATACTATTCAAAAGGAATGATGGGGAACTCTATTTTCCACATTAACATATATCATTTAAAACATATTCTTCAAGAAATTCATTTTTGTTTGTATGAAAACCATTTCCCAACATGTGAAAATTTTTGAGTTTTCATTTCTGAAAACATCTATACTGAATCACATTAGATCACTAGTCTACAGTGAATGCATTTAATAAAGACTTTCAGTGCACCACTTCACAGTTAACTGGTTAGCAATTCACACAATATAGTGTAAAGTTTGTCAGAAATAGATCATCATTGTGATGTCAAAGGTAACAATCAAATCTCTGTTACATCATTCCCCCTCTCATAGCGAATCAAGCCATCAAATTAGATTACAATCCCTCATTTCAATGAGGAAGATCAAAACCTCTGAGGTCATACCAGGAAGATCTTCTGGACTGTATTAGATACTTAGGGGCATATTTATACTCTGTTTGCACCGAATTAGTGTCATTTTTTTTTACTCCAATTCGGTGCAAAACTAACTCCATATTTATACTTTGGTGCTAGACCCCTCTAACACCAAATTTATGGAGTTAAAGTCATTCTTTGAAAGTGGAGACCTACTTTGCCTTAATGAGATGCAAGGTAGGTGTTCCCGTGCCAAAAATGACTCTATGGCCTTAACGCCATATTTAGGGGCATATTTATACTCTTCGGCATATTTATACTCTGTTTGCACCGAATTAGCGTAATTTTTTTTACTCTAACTCGGTGCAAATCTAACTCCATATTTATACTTTGGTGCTAGACCCATCTAGCACCAAGGCCCTGATTTAAACCTTTTTTGCACCGCATTAACGTCATTTTATGACGCAAAAGTGGTGCAAACTTACAAAATATTGGCCCTTATTTATACTTTTTGCTGCAAAACTGCACTAACTCAGTTTTGCACCAAAAAGTTTAGCACCGGTTTGCACCATTTCTGTGCATCAGCTGGGCACCATATTTATGGAATGGTGCAAGCCGGTGCAAAGGGTAGGCTAGAGTTTAAAAAAATGACTTTAGTTGGGTGGGGTTGGCAGTATAGAAGAAGAGGGTTTAGCACCAAAAAATGGCTTTAGGCAGGTTAGAGTAAAAAAAAATGACTCTAACCAGATTAGCGTCATTTTATGGTGCTAAACCTACCATGCCACATGACTCCTGCCTTAGAAAAAGCAGGAGTCATGCCCACCACCCCAATGGCCAGCACAGAGGACAGGGGTCCCCTGGGCATGGCCATTGCACCCTGTGCCATGTATGGGGGCCCATTTCAGGGCCCCCTATGGCACTTTCAAAAATAAAATGCACTTACCTGTACTTACCTGGGATGGGGTCCCCCATCCTCGCTGTCCCTCTAGTGTGGGTGGGGGTGCCCCTAGGGCCTAGGGAGGGCACCTCTGGGCTTATTCCATGGTGTTCCACCATGGAAATAGGGCCACAGGTCCCCTAACGCCTGCCCTGACCCAGGTCTTAAAAAATGGGGCAAAGGAAGCTTTGCCCCATTTTTTTACCCCTCCTCCCTCCCTTGCACCATTTTTACATGGGAGTATAAATATGGTGTTAAGGCCATTGAGTCATTTTTTTGCACGGGAACGCCTACCTTGCATCTTATTAAGGCAAGGTAGGTTTCCACTTTCAAAAAATGACTTTAACTCCATAAATTTGGCGCGAGACGGGTCTAGCACCAAAGTATTAATTTGGAGTTAGTTTTGCACTGAATTAGGGTAAAAAAAAATGACGCTAATTCAGTGCAAACAGAGTATAAATATGCCCCTTAGCGTCAAAAAATTATGCTAATCTGGTCAGAATAATTTATTTTGACTCAAAACTGCCTAACGTAAAAAAAATTTAAGCTAGCCTACCCTTTGCAACGGCTTGCACCATTCCATAAATATGGTGCCCAGCTGGTGCTAAAAAATGGTGCAAGCCGGTGCAAAACTTTTTGGGGCAAAACTGCTTTAGTGCAGTTTTGCACCAAAAAGTATAAATAAGCCCCTTAATCTATTCTCAAGTTCAAAATCTTCTTTTCTTCTTAAATTCTCTGCTCTCTTCACTTTCATTTTCCTGTATAACTTGAAAGAACCAAACACAACTAAGGCACACAAGGCTATTATCAGCAAACATCTTAAAATACTGCCAATATTTCCACAACTTAGATTTCCAAACTACTTTCCAACTGCTGAAGGCCACTCCTTATAGCTTCTCAGGCACCTATTGCTTCTAACTGCTTCAAATCATCTTTCAGATCAGTCATATTTTTAATGTAATTTCTCAATTCCTTACTATTGTCTAGTATAAAAATGCAACATTGTTGAACTTTGAGCATCTTGCAAACTGCACCCTCTTTTGCAAGAAGGATGTTTAAGATAAGATGATTTAGCAAAACCCTTGATCTTATGACAACCATTTCTGTGTCGACTAAAAAAGAGGCACCTGCTGTATCTGTAGACAACTCATCTACAATGCTTAATAACTTCCTTATCTTCCAAACTTTCAGGATCACTCCTACAGATGGGATCATTACACCAAAAATATTTCCTACAATTTCAGCAGCACTGGCACCTCTCTTGATACTGGTATTTGACTTCTCATCCCAAACATGAACATCAAAGTGTTCCACATGATAAATCTTAGGAAACAAAATATTCCTAAGTAACATGTATTATGGCATCCTTTTGGAAACCTTATATAAGAATGCTCTTTCCACAAATTAAATATTTTCCTGGAATTAATGGATCATGTCCATTCAACATAAATGTCCAACTACTCTGAAATGTGAATACATGCCTGCACTCACTTGTCCCTACAAATTCTGTGTCAGTATTCAACATGGGTATATATATACACAGTTTCCCTCCATGTTGCTGTAGGAGGCTGACCTAGCTTATAGTGGGTACCTGATGGTACTTTCCCCTTGTGCCAGGTCCAGTTATCCCTTATCAGTAGATTAGTAGTGTTCTAGCAGCTTAGGGTGATAGAGGTAGCTATAACAGAGCAGCTTAGGCTGAAATAGGAGACATGCAAAGCTCCTACTATACCACTTATATCATATAGCACTATATCATAAGAATCACAATACTCAGAGTTACTAAACATAAAGGTACTTGATTTTAGTGACAATGTGCCAAAATTATCTCAGAGGATATACTCCCTTAGGAGGTAAGTAAAATACACATAATATACACACAAACCAAAATCAGTTAAGTAAACAGTTAAAAAAGCAGTGCAAACACTGTAGAATACAACAGGATGCAATAGGCCTAGGGGCAACACAAACCAATTACTAAGAAAGTGGAATGCGAACCACTTAGGGGCCCCTGGCCTAGTGTAGTGTGTAGAGGGTCGCTGGGAGTGTAAGAAAACACTAAGGCTGTCCAAGATACCCCAACCCAAGACCCTGAAAAGTAGGAGTAAAGTGACCCTACTTTCCCAGAAACACACTAAAGATGTGATAGGAGATTCTGCAAAGACCACAACAGACTGCAAAGCACTGAAGATGTGTTCCTGGACCTGAGGACCTGTAAAGGAAGGGGACCAAGTCCAAGAGTCAAGAAAGTGTCCAGGGGGGACAGAAGCCCACTAAACCCCGGATGAAGTTGCAAAACGGCTGCCTCTGGGTGGAAGAAGCTGAAGATTCTGCAACAACGGAAGGTGCCACAAACTTCTCCTTTGCACAGAAGATGTCCCACGGCATGCTGGAGGAAGCAGAGTAGTTTCTTTGGAGAAAGATGACAAACAAGCCTTGCTAGCTGCAAATGTTTCAGTTAAAGAAAAAGGGTGCCATCCGGGCCCAAAAAGGACCAGGAGGTTACCACTTATAAGAGGAGACAGAGGGGGCCCTCAGGAATACAGAGAGCCCATGTAGAAGAAGGCAGCACCTGAAGAAGTACTTGAACATGGGTTCAAGAAAACTGAGAATGGCAGAGATCTCAACACTACAAAGGAGGGTCCCATAAAGGCGGTGGTCAACTCAGCGAGTTGAGCAATGCAGGATGGAGTGCTGGGGACCTGGGCACTGCTGTGCACAAAGGATTCCTTGCAAAAGTGCAAAGAAGCCCTAGCAGTGGTAGTTCACACAGTGCACAGGATTACTGTCTGGCGAAGGGAGAAGAGGACTTACCTCCTCCAAATTTGGACAGATGGACCACTGGACTGTCGGAGCCACTTGGATCCACCACCTGTGTTCTAGGGACCATGCTCGTCACGATGAGAGGGGACCCAGTGGACTAGTGAAGCTGAAGTTTGGTGCTTGGGTTAGAAGGGGGAAGACTCCGTCAATCCACAGGAGATTTCTTCTTAGCTTCCAGTGCAGGGTGAAGACAGACAGCCCCCAGAGCATGCACCACCAGGAAACAGTCAAGAAAGCTGGCAGGATTAGGCACTACAATGTCGCTGGTAGTCTTCTTGCTACTTTGTTGCGGTTTTGCAGGCGTCCTGGAGCAGTCAGCGGTCAATCCTTGGCAGAAATCAAAGAGGGAGATGCAGAGGAACTTTGTTGAGCTCTTGCAAATCATTATCTCATGAGAAGCCCACAGGAGAGACCCTAAATAGCCCTTAGAGGAGAATTGGCCACCTAGAGAGGTAAGCACCTATCAGGAGGGGTCTCTGATGTCACCTGCTTGCACTGGCCGCTCAGAGGACTCCATTGTGCCCTCACACCTCTGGATTCAAGATGGCAGAGGTATGGGACACACTGGAGGAGCTCTGGACACCACTCCTGGGGTGATGGACAGGGGAGTGGTCACTCCTCTTTCCTTTGTCCAGTTTCGTGCCAGATCAGAGGCTGGGGGTTCCCTGTACCAGTGTTGTTGGAAAATGGGTTATTGGTAAGGGCAGGTAGGTACCTACACCTAGCAACAAGCCACTAACCTCCACCTAGGTACAGTTAGGTCTCAGTAAATTAATCCCAGCTCAACCCTTGGTAGCTTGGCAACGAGCGTCAAGGCTTAACTTAGGAGACAGTGTGTAAAGCATTCAAATATCACAAAACAGTAATTAAATAAAACACAGGAAACAGTTTAAAAATCCAAAACCAATTTATGAAAATAGTTTATATTTTTATCTTTGAAATGACACAAAAACGAATAAAATCGGATAAAGGGAACCGGAGATATGAATTTTTAAAGAATTATTACTTTTCTAGCGCTTAGAAACAAAAAGTAGCAATCGGGTCATCTGGTTGCACCTCGACCGGGGCAAAGTCAAAGTTTCAGGCCGACCGCGATGGAGCCCTGCTCGCCTACAAGTCGCGGGAGGCCTCGGTTAAAAAGTTACCTTCTGACTTAGGCCCATATTTATACTTTTTGACGCTAAACTGCGCTAACGCAGTTTAGCGTCAAAAAATTTTGCGCCGTCTAACGCCATTCTGAAGCGCCATGCGGGCGCCGTATTTATGGAATGGCGTTAGCCGGCGCAAGCAGACCGGCGCTGCCTGGTTTGCGTGGAAAAAAGCCACGTACACCAGACAGCGCCGGCGTAGGGGGAAAATGGCGTATGGGCGTCTTAAAATGGGGCAAGTCAGGTTACGTCGAAAAAATCGTCGTAACCCGACTTGCGCCATTTTTTTTCGACGCCCATCCCCCGTCAACATGACTCCTATCATTGTAAAGATAGGAGTCATGCCCCCTTGCCCAATGGCCATGCCCAGGGGACTTATGTCCCCTGGGCATGGTCATTGGGCATAGTGGCATGTAGGGGGGCACAAATCAGGCCCCCCTATGCCAAAAAAAATTATTAAAAAAAATAAAAAAAATACTTACCTGAACTTACCTGAATGTCCCTGGGGTGGGTCCCTCCGTCCTTGGGTGTCCTCCTGGGGTGGGCAACGGTGGCAGGGGGGGTCCCTGGGGGCAGGGGAGGGCACTCTGGGCTCATTTTGAGCCCACTTGTCCCTTAACGCCATGCCTGACCCAGGCGTTAAAAAGCGGCGCAAATGCGCCGTTTTTGGCCACGCCCACTCCCGGGCGTCATTTTTGCCCGGGAGTATAAATACCACGTAAAGGCCTGGGAGTCATTTTTTAAGACGGGAACGCCTCCCTTGCATATCATTAACGCAAGGAAGGGGTTCACGCTAAAAAATGACGCCCACTCCGGGCACTTTGGCGCCCGAAGCGTCTAACGCCATAGTATAAATATGGCGTTAGTTGGCGTTAGTTTAGCGTCGAATTTGCGTCGAAAAAAACGACGCAAATTCGGCGCAACCAGAGTATAAATACGGCCCTTAGTCTTTATTTTGAAGTTTTTCTTCACCGGGACGAACCTGCCAGTTGAATCCGACCTCCTGGAGCCCTTGTCCGGATACGCGATGTGGGTTTCCTCGGTGGAGATTTTTACCTTCGGACTTAGTCGTTTTTTCGAGATGAAAATCCTTCAACCGGGGTAAACCTGGATCTTGATCCGACGTCCGTGGAGCCCTTCTCGGATACGATGGCTGGGAGGTCCCGGTCAACTTTTTACCTTCGGACTTAGTCTCTTTTTCGGAGGTTTTTCTTTACCGGGATGAACCACGAAGTCAGGCCGGGTCGCGGTTGAGGCAAGCCGGCTAGAATTTCCGCGGCGGGTCGGTCCCTCTCTGGAGCTCTTTTACAAAAATTTTCAAATCTTCTCCAAACTTCTGGGGCTTCACCCAGATGTTCTTTTAAGGTTCTTTTGAGGTCCACAGCTCACCCCAAGGGTCCAGAAGTTCTGTGATGGTCCTTGGGGGGTGCGGACTCCAACTCCCAGAATGCACCTGGCGCAAACTCCTTTTTGGCCACTGGACAGTGGTCAGCTGGTCACTTTTTCAGGAGTTGGTGCAGGGGACTCTGGATAGCAATTTTTCACCTGTAGCAAACAGGGAGTCCCTCCTTGAACCAGTTGAAGCCAGGCAAAGTCCTTCTTGTGGTGAAGCCCAAGTGTGCAGCTGGTGCAGTCCTTCTGAGTGCAGGTTCCAGGTGCAGGCCAGGGGTCCAGCAGGGCAGTCCTTCTTCTCCTTTAGTTCTTTCTTCTTGAAATTTGGTGGGGATCTGAGGTGTGGGTGCAGGTCTGCCAGTTTTATCCTTGCTCCTGGGTGAAAAGCAGGGGGGCCCTGGTTCTCCAATCAGGGACAGGGTCGTCCCCCTGTGATGACCACTTCCTGGGAAGTGTGGCAAAAATCCATCCCAGAAGGCAACAGTCTCTAAAAATCCAACATGGATGAATCTGATTTTTGGAGGTTACATCTGGCTGAGCCCACCCACTGGTGTGGCTAAAAATCATAAACACACCCCTCTCCTGCCCTCTCCTAATCTAATCAAGGGGGCACCTAATTGTCTGGGGTTGCAGGATGTGGGGGTGTTGCTGGGTGCTCCAAATGTCCTTCTCTGCCATTGAAGACCAGTTTGGCAGCCCTCCCCCTTCCTGCCTCACCATCTGCTGAGGGGAGATTCTCTCCCCCAAGCACATTCCTTTGTGTGAAGCCAGGCCACTTCACACCTCATCAAGGCAGCCTGGCAGAAGCTGCTGCAGGCTGGCCAATCAGAGCACAGCAGCAAAAACAATGCAGAGCTGAAATTGGCAACTTTTTAGGTAAAGTCTAAACTTTTTACCTGAACAAGTTATATTAAATCCCACAACTGGAAGTTGTGGGATTTATTACAACAATTAATTTGATACCAAATTCTTGGTATGTAACATTTAAGGAGACTTTAAAATTTAAAATAAAGTCTGCCCATTCTAGCCTATGAAGGCCATTTACTTCAATGAGGGAAAAACGAATTTGGCTGTTTTTACCTCACCAGGGCTTATAAATCTATTTTTATAAAGTCCCTGCTTATAGTTACATGGCACCCAGCCCTAGGGGCACATAGGGCACACCTTAGGGGTGACTTATATGTAAAAATAAGGTAGTTTAAGACTTTGGAAGTACCTTTAATTCCAAAGTCGAATTTGCATATAACTTTAATTTAAAAGCAGCCAGCAAGGCAGGCTTGCTTTTAAAATGACACTGGGCACCTCAACAGTGCACCTAGGTGTGCACCACCTATGCTGTGGTCCCTAAACCTACATGCCCTACCATATACTAGGGACTTATAGGTAGGTTAACTTAGCCAATTATAATTAGCCTAATTTGCATATCCATTTTACACAGAGCACAGGCCCTGGGACTGGTTAGCAGTACCCAGGGCACCATCAAAGTCAGGAAAACACCAGCAAAAAGAGGAAAATGGGGGCAAAAAGTTATGGGGCCTCTGCAATCAGCCCTGTTTTCTCACAAGTGTAGACTGGTTTATGCAAGGAGGGCACCTTTTGTGCCCTTCAAAGCATTTCCAGAGGCCTGGAGAGGCTACTCCTCTCAGGCCCTTAACACCTATTTCCAAAGGGAGAGGGTGTGACACCCTCTCTCAGAGGAAATTCTTTGCTCTGCCTTCCTGGGACTGGGCTGCCCAGACCCCAGGAGGGCAGAAGCCTGTCTGTGGGTTGGCAGCAGCCGTAGCTGCAGAGAAAATCCCAGAGAGCTGGTTTGGCAGTACCCGGGGTCCATGCTGGAGCCCCGGGGATGCATGGGATTGGCACCCCAATACCATATTTGGCATGGGGGGACAATTCCATGATCTTAGACATGTAACATGGCCATATTCTGAGTTACCATTGTGAAGGTACATTTAGGTATTGACCTATATGTAGTGCACGCATCTAATAGTGTCCCTGCACTCACAATGTCCGGTGAAATTGCCCTGAACTATGTGGGGGCACCTTGGCTAGTGCAAGGGTGCCCTCACACTTAGTAACTTTGCACCTAACCCTCACCAAATGAGGGTTAGACATATAGGTGACTTTTAAGTTACTTAAGTGCAGTGTAAAATGGCTGTGAAATAACGTGGATGTTATTTCACTCAGGCTGCAGTGGCAGTCCTGTGTAAGAATTGTATGAGCTCCCTATGGGTGGCACAAGAAATTCTGCAGCCCATAGGGATCTCCTGGAACCCCAATACACTGGGGGCCAGATGTAGTCAAAATCGATTTTGCGAATCGGAAATTGCGAGTCGGTGCGACTCGCAATTTCCGATTCGCAAAATCGTATGCAGAATTGTGTCTCAGACACCTTCTGCGAATATCAATGGGGTCATTAATATTAATGAGGTGGGTCGCATTTTGCAACCCCATTGAGATTCCCTGCACTAACAGGGATGGTGGCCTGCTGGAGACAGCAGACCTCCATGTCTGTGACTGCTTTTTAAATAAAGCAGTTATTTTTTTTGTATTGCAGCCCGTTTTCCTTAAAGGAAAACGAGTTGCAATACAAAAAAATAACGAAACCATTTGGTTTCATTTTTCCAGAGTAGGCAGTGGTCCATTGGATCACTGCCTGCTCTGAAAAAACATTAATAGCGACGGGACCCCTTCCCTTTTGCGAATTGGTTACCACCAGTGTGACACTGGTGGTAACTGCGAATTGCTTTGCGACCGCGTTCGCGGTCACAAAGCAATTCTGCATCGCGGTGCGAGTCGAAAATAGGAAGGAAACAGCCCTTCCTATTTGCGAGTCGCATTCCCATTTTGCGAGTCAGTACTGACTCGCAAAATGGGAATGTGCATCGCGATGCGCGTTTTGCATGTTCTACATCTGGCCCTGGGTACCTAGGTACCATATACTAGGGAATTATAAGGGTGTTCCAGTGTGCCAATTAGAATTGGTGAAAATGGTCACTATCCTATAGTGACAATTTTAAAAGCAGAGAGAGCATAAGCACTGAGGTTCTGATTAGCAGAGCCTCAGTGACATAGTTAGTCACTACACAGGGACACGCATTCAGGCCACAAACTATGAGCACTGGGGTCCTGGCTAGCAGGATCCCAGTGCGACAGGCAAAACCAAACTGACACTTAAGTAAAAATGGGGGTAACATGCCAGGCAAGTTGGTACTTTCCTACAGTTGCCAATTAATGTTAGGGTAGCTTGTCTTCCTGCCGCTGAATGAGCTTGTTCCTCTTTTCCACCATCACATACTACAACTCCTCTTTCTGTCTTTTTTTCATTGCTCTTTTTCTGTTCTCAACTTGTCCTAAAAATTATTTTTTTACTGGGTTAAGAATACATGTCGAATTGTTTCTGTGGCCCTAAACTGAACCAAATGTCAAAGTAGGTTCAAAGAACCCTCCTAGTGTCTCTACAATTTTACCTTTGGCAACTTTATTCATGTGTCTCATGATGGGTACCTCTGAAAAGACAAGATTATGATTAGAGTAATAATTCTGAAGGTGTTCCTGCTAATACAAAATGTTTATCAGCAAACAACATGAAATGCCATATGTTAAAGGAAGAACGTGATATGTCATTCCCTCACTAACTGATGCAGGCAATTGTGTACACATTTAACAGGTCTTCAGGTCCATTGTACCAGTGTAATTATAAAATATTTTGTACTAAGGCTCTGATTTATACTTTTTTTGCCCTGCGTCACCATCATTTATTGACGCAAATGTGGCGCAAACTTACAAAATACAATTGTATTTTGTAAGTTTGCGCTGCTCTTGCGTCAAAAAATTATGGTATTGCGGTGCAAAAAAAGTATAAATCAGTGCCCAAGTGTTTGAAGAAAGTTCTCCTCTTGAACTATCTAAATGCAACTTCTGATCATCTAGTGCATGCATTCCATTATCTGTAGCCATTGTGAAACTCTGGGCACCAGCCGGCCTAACATTTTCTGATCTAAAAGTTGTAGGTGAGCAAGGCAATAATCAGAATGACTGTCATGAGTAGCACGCCTATGCCTAGGTATCTACACTTACTGCTCTTATTTTCAATTGGCTCCAGGAGTTCTCTCAATTCAGACTGATAATCAAAATGTATAAGTAAAAATGCACAATTGTAAAATGCAAATGGCGGCAGCAAAAATAGCAACTGTCTCAGTCTTTTCATTATGAGCACAGCAAATATCGTTCAAGAAAGTTCAAACAATGTTCTTTATTTACTACAAAAGTTTGCCAAGGGCTCCTACTAAATGTTCAAATGTCTTTAGTAAATGAGTAGTTAAAAATCACTAATATGCACATCCATGGTATAATGTCTCAGTCGGTCAAGTAGCAATGAAATTTCAAAGTTCAGCTCTACCACAAAAATTAACTCAATAATTTTCAACTTGATGTGTATTTTTAAAGCAAAAGGTTGCAAATTCCTTCTCACAGTCATTTGCTGCAAAATCTGTCCATTCTGGCTCTGCTTACTTTTTTCAATGCACTCTCCTTCTCTTTGATCCCTGAGCTACTGGTCTTTCTGTGTCACTGTCACTCTGACCAGATTCTTCAGTTTCATCTGGAATAGTTGGTGGTACTTGCACTACTGGCTCAGTTTCTTCCCTTGGCCACTGTTCTCCAGGGACAGCTCTTTTTGCTACAGCACTAAGTCCTTCATCAGCATCTGAATTTTGCATGGTCCACTTTCTTAGTCTCGATCCTTCTGTACCAACTGCTGCTTTTGACTCACACAAACCCCCATCAGAAGCAATTGAGCAGTTTCACTTACTTGCTCAACCCCAACAGCTTCACTAACCTGCTCCCTTCAACTCACTATAACCTATCCGTCAGGGACAGGTGCTGTTTCATCAAGGGGCCTTGGAACTTTACGAGTATGTGCTGCATGGACCCAGTTGTGGAGTCCTGTGCAATTCACAGCTGTCGCTGTAACCAGTACTACTTGGAAAGGCCCCTTTCATCACAGTTCTTGACCATAACATAGTAACCTGGACAAAGGTCATGACATGACTCCTGCTGCGGCTGGACTGTAGCTTCTCCAGCCTGACGAGGCACAGGATGAAACCACAACAACCAGTCCTTGACAATAATTGAGTTCCATGTCATCTTTTATGTTCACAAGAGCATTTGCAGACAGAGCTGGTAATCTTATGGCACTGCCCATGATTATTTCATGAAGTGATAAGCCTGTTTTCCTGTCTGGAGTACTGCACAAACACAAGAGTAAATGCATCAAACTGTTTCAATGAGGTGGAAGCACAAACTATTGCCAATCGGGATTTCAGCGCTCCATTCACTTGTTCTTCCAATACTGAAGCTTGTAATGCTGCACAATATAATTTCAGAACCTCACTATTAAAGTGAGTGCCTCGGTCTGACTTTAGAAAAGTTGGGAAGCTGAACCTTGGTATTAATTCCCTAAGCAACCGCTTTGCTACTGTAAGACTGTCATTTCTCTTAGTAGGGTAAGCTTCAACCCAATGAGAGGTAATGCATACAACAACAAAGATGTATCTAAGTCCATTCCATATGGTTAGCTCAATAAAATCAAGCTGCATTCTGTTGAAAAGTCCTTCCGACCTGCCTATGTAACTCAGTGTAACTGCTGTATGTTTGCCTACATTTATCTGCTGACACATGACACACCTGTGACAAAGGGCTTTTGCCATCAATTTGAATCTGGGATTGAGCCATGTTTGCCGAAAAACTTGAACCATGGCATCACGAAAAACATCACGAAAAACATGAGCTGGACTGTGGTGATGCCTCACCTTGGGTACAAACTGCAAAAGCAGCTCTCAGGATTCCCTCATCGTCTCTCAAACAGGAGCAACCAACAAATATAACAGCATCAGACTCAAGAAGTGGGACATCTTATATATTGGGTCTTGGCTTGATCCATAGTTCAGTGAGGTCTAGACAGTCATGTATAATTTCATCAATATAATCAACGTTTTTGTCATCAATAGGTAATGGTAACAGATTTGCTGGGTTGCACAGCTCTTCAGGGTAACGTTCAATGCAGCCAGTATGACTTGCTCATAACAAGTAAGGCAAGCACTACTCATATGCTAAGTTTTGATACGGGTTAACAGAATTTCCACGGAATAGGGCACAAAAACATTCAAAGGATGACCCATGACAATGCTTTTGCACTGTTCAGTACCCACTCAAGTGGCACCAACAAAATTAGGACAGGCGGGCATTGCAGAAGCAACAGGTTTAAGATGGCAAAAATACAAGACACTGGTCTGTTTGTATTTCCATGCAACAAAGTCAAATCTGAGAGAGCACATCCTTCCCTCTCACAGCAGTACAAAGTAAAACATTTGTTGTAATCAGGCATTCCCAGAGCAGGGGAACAACATCGATTTTCTCTCAGCTCTGTGAAGGCATGTATGCACTTGTCATCCAACGGCACCAGATCAAACACACCATTGTGTCAGCATCTGTAAAGGCTTGGCCAAAAGGGAAAATATTGAAATTCACTGGCAATATTAGCCAACCATTTCCAAAAACATCTTGAATTCTTTCTGTGTTCTTGGGAGATTCATTTCCAGAATCGCTGAGATTCTCTCTTAGTATACCTTCCTTGAACCTTTCTCGGTGTGATGTACTAAGCACAAAACTTCTTTCTTACAGTGCTTCAATTAAATTGGGGAATCTTTACATCCATTGCCACCTAAGTGGTTCAACAGGGCAACTATATCTCTCCTTCAAGCTCCCTAAGTATTTGATGGTACTAACAGATCATGTATGTATTGTACTAGGATGGAATGGTAGGGCATTTTGACTGACTCTAGATTTTTTTTAAATAATTGGTGAAAAATGGACTGGCACTTGCTATTCTCCTGTGGGACTCGGCACCATGCAAAAACAATACTGCCAAACTGAAACGCAAGACAAACTGGCCTTCCCCATGCAACAGTAAAGAGAAAAATGCTTGACACTGGTGAATCACAGCGAACCACTCAGATTCACATAGAATTTGAAACAAGATCACTGCTGGATTTGGTACCACAGTACAACAAGGAACAACTATTTCATTCAACTTTCTAAGGTCCTGAACTTTGCGGTATTTTCCATTTCACAGTCCCATAATGGGGGAGTTACATGGACCTTCCATAATCTCCTTTAAGATTTCCTGTTCTATTAAGGACTCAAGCAATAGAGAAATTCCTGCAATCACTTCGGGTGTCATGGATATTGCGGTATTTTTGGATACACAACATTCAGTTTTACAGTTATTTTTACAGGCTTGACATCCTTGATGAGACCTACCTCCTTTCCTGAAAAGTTCCAGACTTCAGGGGACACCGTACTCTTCAAGCTTGCGGGTAAGTCATTTGAGGTCAACATAGAGTCCAATGACACACTGAGGGTTTGATTCACAATCTTAAATGCTGCATCTTCATCATTTGTGTGTATATTTCAATTTTTCTTGGGGTACAACAGGTAGATCAATTCAACGTGCATAGTAGGTCACATCCAAGCAATCCCACAGGACTTGAATCACTCACCACACATTGGTTCTCATCCCCAAAGTAATCTATCATTACAGGGACAGCTTCTGTTACAGTGTTGGTCAAGTGCTTATTTGCAACTCCTAAAACGTGACTCTTCTTCCCTGAAAGTGGCAAGTTTGGTACTTCTGCTGTTCTTCCAGCAGAGCAAGTAGCTCCTGTATAAAGTAGAAAGAACACATGATGACCATTTACATCAACATCAACATATGGACCATGCTGATCTACCTCTAAGGCTGCGTCAAAAATGTACTCCTCTTCTTCTTTCGGGCACCTTAACCAAAACATGTCTGAAACATCCTCATCATTCAAATCAATCAAGGGAAACTGAGTTGCCATTTGGGTTATATCTACATTTTCCACTTGATTTAAGTTCTATTAGGAAATATTTGGGGCATCAGAGTTTGTGGAACTGGCATCTGTTGTCTCTGGGACAAATTTGAATTTTGCATTGGGGTCTCTTTACTCTCTGCATCTGAACCTAATTATTTCTCTGTGTCTGCACAAATCCATCATTCTGCATCTGATTTATATTCCCATTAAAGGGACACTCCCTCTTCAAATAGCACAATTTTTTATACACGTGACATGGATTAGTTCTCTTTAAAGTCGTCACATTCGCAATTCCACTCTGATCTGAAGGAACAACTCGCCCTCTGAAAACCATTTCCTCCTTGTTGATATACTCCCTGCATTCCACCACTATTCACTACAAACTGTGAATTCTGATTTCTATGTGCAGCCTTCAATTGCATCACATTAGCTTCTCTTTCAACTTTTTCTGCTTAAAATCCAATTCATCACTGCAATACTTTGTGTATCACAGGATCCCATCAATTGGTTTGTTCAGCCAACAAATCAAATGCTGCTGAATCATGGCATTTATTTCTGGCTTCAATCCCTGAATACATTTAACCACTAAATGACCCATACCTTTCACATCTATGGTCTCAGTACCACTGAAATGCTTGAAAGCCTCTAACAATCTCTCTCAATAGGAATGTATTGACTCCTTAGACTCCTCAGTCATCCTGTAAATTCTCAGCCAATCTATAGGGCATATTTACATATTACATGGAGATTGGCAGCACAGTGCTGTGTCAGTTCTGAAAATGCAGGGATGAGCTGTATCCCCTAGCACTGGTGCCTAATTTAGCTGCCAGCCCTAATGCAGGCATCCTTGTATTATAGTGCAAAGTTGTCTGCGTTGAAGGGAATGGTTGTTTCTGTGCAGAAAGGTGTCTCTTCCTGCACATAAACAATCTACAATGGCAATTTGGCTCTTCTGTGTGTGCTGCAGAAGTAGCAAATCATCATTATTTAATTATTGTTTATTGGGAAGGGACATCTTCCTGCACATAAACAATCATGAATGGCATTTTTTTAAAACAAGGAGAAATAAAAGTATTTCTCCTTGTTGCGCCATACTAACACCACCCCTGGGGTGGCGTTAGCTTTTGGTGCTGCCTCAGATTTACATATCCTTGTAAATCTGGGACAGAGTCAAAAGCAATGTGTGTTGCAGTGGAATGCCCAGAGCAACACCCATTGCATGCCCCTCTGCTGAAGAAAACTGCATCGGATGGGCCCATTTTTACAAGGAGGCAATAAGCCACAAAAGTGGCTTAGCGCTGCATTGCAAATATGGTGCAGTTCACAACGCCATCAGAGTGTTGCTGAAAATGACGCCCCAGTGGCGCTAGGGACATGTAACTTTGCACCTATATTTTTTAGAGTCATTTTTTCTTTAAAAAACCCAGTCACTTTCTGATACTTCTTCATCACCTCTACAGAAGGCACATTTGTCACTTGATCTCTTGAAGGTACTCTGTCAGGCCGATCCACAGCAATTTTAAATTCAGTCCACAAATTACTCGGAACCACAATGCCAAAGAATACATTCTAATCTTCACACAAACATTTGGAAAGCGTCACTAATCTTTTGGTTTGCTTATACCATTATACTGGGCTTTTCTCTCAACTACAGAAAATCATTTCTGAATGACAGAATGTCACTTCTACTTCAAGGTACATGGACATATCCTCCACCTGAAACTTCTCTCATAGGAAGAATTTTCACATCGCCTTCACTTGACCTCTTACAGCCTGTGGCAATTTTGGATCTCACTTTCAACAGATCTCTTTTCTTTGCCAATCGTCCTTCCCACTTATCTAAAGCTCCCCATTTTGGATGTAACCAATAATTCTCTAATTAACAAATTTGTTTCCAGAGGTCTCATGTTCAGAATATCTTTGTCAAAGAATACTAATCTGCAATTCTTATGTAAGGGTTTTGATTTCTCTAAATCAACCTCTCTGGGCTAATTAGGCTAGTCTTTCATAAGCTTATCCTGCACACTTTGTAATATCTCGGCATACAAATTGCAGTTTGTCCTCTATGTGAGTGTCTGAGTCGTATCTACAGTTCCCAGTATCATCTCACTCAATTATAATTTTAATCTGGCTATGTTCAATTTTCTTTCTGTCTCTAAGGTTTGTACTGATTTTCCACTGGAATTCGGACCTTCTGTTGTCTGCAGGACTCAAATTATTCCGCTTCTCATTTAATTCCTGGGCATTAAAACCTTGCAAGCTTATTGGAATATTTAACACTGCTTCTCCTCTTGCATAACTCACATTTGCCTGATCTGGTGTATTCTCAATAGATATGTCTTCTTCTGAAGTGTTAAAAGACAATCTTCTATTTGGGGTACTATAGCCAATGTTCATAGTATGTTCCATACTAGGCACAAAATATAGGGAGGATCTCTGCAGACGCCTTGCATCAGGAGTAAATCCTGTTTGACTTCTCATTGGAGTTGGATCTGAAATGTATGTAGGGATCAATGGTCTCAGAAGTGAAAGAATTCTTTCTATTTTTGGAATCACTTGGACTAACAAATACCTCAGCTCTTGTTGATGTGAGGCCATTTGGAACAACTGGGGTATTTGGGGCATTCAAAACATTCTGAGCATCCAGAACATTTAATACATGTACATTATTACCCATCATACCTGGACCATAGAAAGGAACAACTGGACATATCGTTACTGGAACTGTTAATGCATCTGGGTTGGCATAATTTGTCTGATTCTGTAGAGCTGTAAACCTAAGGTCTGTCCTGTCAGTTGCTTATTGAATCCTTGTACTGCCTGGTTTGAGTTAAAACCCTGTTCTGGCTGATTGACATTTTAACTTTGCACTGTATGATTAGGGCTATGTTCAACAGGTACAGTAGGTATATCTAAAGTCACATTCTACAGTGTTTCAACTGACACTTATGTCTCCTCAGAATTGTATGGAGGCATACGATTTAACATTAACTGATTTATAAAATCATGATCTGAATCTCTCTGATAAGTTTCAGCTTTTTTCTTTGTCTCTGTTACCTGTTCTACTTTTTCTGTCTTTTTCTTAATCTTCCGCTTAGTGCTTTCTCCTTCTTCCTTCGTTATGACAGGAAACAATCTAGTTACCTCAATCATGTCTTCTCTCCAAGCTTTTTACTGATTGTCTTATCTTGCCTCTGAAGTGGTTCTTATTGCTTTCTTCGTTCTACCCTCATACTTCTCTTTTTGACTCTGATGAGCTGTGTATTCCCTAGTATTGAATAATTCAAATTGTGTGGGTCTCAGAGGTGGTGTCATCTCATATAGTATTCACCTCTGGTTCTCTATACTTCTCAAATTAAGGCCCATATTTCTACTTTTTTAGTGCCCGCATTTGCATCATTTTTTTATGCAAAAGTGGCACAAACTTACAAAACTTAATTGTATTATGTAAGTTTGCACAACTTTTGTGTAAAAAAATGACGCAAATGCAGCACTAAAAAAGTATAAATATGAGCCTAAATGTTCCAAAGCAGGGAAAAGCTAATGCATCTTCTTTTTTGATAATCTTCTGCCATTGCTCAAGCCACAAACAAGCAATAAGACGTACTTCAGACAACACATAATGACCTAAAGTACCTTCAGGTGGAGTCTCTATTCCCTCTGTAACTGGGACAAATAGATCCCCTTTTATCACACTTTTAAATGCTTTAAAGATCTTAATTTCAATATTTCACAATTTACTTTTCGTTAGCTGTCAGGAAGTAACTCTGTACCCACAATTCTCTTTTTGAAGTTTACAACAAATAGCAGTGCAATACTCTGTGATATAGTCCACCAATACCAGGGCAGCTTTACATCAACCGACCTATGAGAGTTTGACAGTGTGATGTTAGTCTCACTCCTCACAGCAGCTCACCCTCCTTTGCCTCATGCAAACCTAATGAAAAATATTGCAAGAAAAACCAACAACAACTGCTTACTAGAGTATCGGGTAGTCAAACACTTCCAAAGCAGTACAGAGATATGCTTTCTGACTATGCTTTCCCACTTACACAGTGAATTAGACCAGTGGATCTCACTCAGATTGATACAATTCCTCCATGGGAACTCAGGATTCACTAGTACCAACCACCCTAACTCATACCAGGAATACTACTGGTACTGTTGACCATGTCTCACGACAAGCACTTTACACTGCAGACAATGAATTAACCAAATGTCATATATATTTGTGCATTATCCCAGGATCTTAGGCCCCAATGAACCTGTTGACCAATACAACGTCTTTGTGGAAAGCACCACATTCACACAAAAACTTCAAAAACTCTGCAAAACACAATGTCACACTTCACCACAAACCTAAGCCAAAGCAATGCAAGCACAAACCCTATTAATACTCACATATCCACTGCAAAGAATTACTCTGGAGCTTCTTTATTCCTCCTTAAGAACTATGGGATATAAATTTGTGCTCGGTATGGATATTTCATAATGGGTACAGGTATCCCAAATTACATATCACTATCTCCCTAATACTGTTGTTTAATTTTTCTCTCCTCTCATGGGACAACCTGATCTCTGCCACCAGATTTGCTGGAGCAATTCAGGTATGCTCTAAGCAAGGTTAACGAATCTTTTTACTCTAGCTAAGGGGTAAAAGGAAAATCATTAACACACTCAATCAACATTCAATTCACACTGTGACCAATTTGGTCACACAGGGAACTCCCAAGTAGGAAATAAAGTTAAAAGGTTTTATGCCAAGCTCAAATTCAGGTTATTGTGAACAATTCTCAAGACAAAGCTATAAAGATACAAAAGTACTGTCGGATGTCCTAGGCTTTGGAACAATCAAAGCTTAATTAATATCCAAAACATTAAGGGGCATTGTTAAGAGCTCCTATTGCCATTCCAACGCTATATCAGTATCATTTTTGTATGAGTTAGAAGGCCAAAAACGCTGCACCATATTTATAAAGTGGCGCAATGCATGCATTGCTCCACTTTGTAATCCTTTGTGCTATATTATGCCTGCGCCAGGCATAATGTATGCAAAGGGGGAGATCCCTGTTAGGGGGCTAAAAAAAGGGCACAAGGAAATCTAACAGATTTCCTTGCACCATTTATTTGGCTCTTTTAATGCCTGCTTAAAAGGAGGCTTCCATTGATTACACTGGGCCTCTTGGTGCTTTGCAGGATCAGCATCAGAATGTTTGATGCTAATCCTGCAAAGCTCCAGACTAGTGTTACAAATTCTGATGCTAGTCCCCTAATTACTGCCTTGATGCACCATATTTTAAATACAGCGAAGACATGGTGACGTTAGCGGGCGCTAAGAGGGACAAGAAATGTGGAGTTGCACTGTGTGCACGACCATTTTTCTTAAATATGGCCCTAAGGGCATGTTTTAAGAAAAGTGGCCACTTGGTGCCCCCCTAACGCTACCATGTATCCACTGCATCTAAGATACGGCGCACCATGGCTGTAGTTAAGGAAACTAGCATCAAACGATTGGACACTAGTTCGGAGCTTTGCAGGATTAGTGTAAAAAATGTTGACACTAATCCTGCAAAACCCATTGAGGCTCATTGTAAACAATGTTGTGCCTCCTTTGAACACCCTCTCTGAGCAGGTCTTTAGAGTGCCGAAAAAAATAATACACAGAAATCTCCCTCGCTGGGCCACATTAGCGTAAAAAAAAATGATGTTAAAGTGCTCAAGGAGATGCTTGGCGCTCTTAAATCTTCCCCTAAACATTCTATCAGTGTCATACAGAATAATAGTACCAGAACTTGATGCGAGGAAAATGAAAGTCGATCATGTTCTTTTGCAACATTACTGCTTGTTCTCATTCTTGTGAGCCAACAATATTACTCCAGACTCTGGGAGGAGGTAAACACCCCTCTTTTCCTAGACAATACAGTGGTTTATTCAAGCCTATGTCCTTGAATTACTATTCTGGATAGACTGTTAGGTACAGTCAGCTTTTCCCAAGAGTTTCTCTCCCATCCTGACACATTTTTTCATTCAATGACAACCTCACTATCAGTTGTCAAATACATAACACATACCAATAAACTATTCACTAGCTAGCAAAAGGTGTCTGGAAAAGCACAGCATCTGAAGTGGAAAAACAAGTAACATGCAAAACAAACAAAAATGAAATGTGAAGACCTCTTAACCCTGAACATTTAATACATGGCATTCACAATGACAATTAAATATGGCTAAATTAAGTTAAACAGCATGTTAACTCAGGTGCTGCTCATAATGGCTAAATATCGTCACCTACTACAAGTTATATGATTAATATGCACATTATTGAACAATGTCAATCACACTTTGCTAATAAATGTGTTAATTATGCAATTGTAAAATTGCTCTCCTCCAGTGGTGACTAGCAAAAAACGCCACCTTCCTGCCTTGGAGGTTGTTATGCTCTAAAAGTATTGTAATAGTCAGGTACTAATTCATCTAGAAGGGGATTGTGGTAAACTGATACCCTGTCTCAGACAATAAATATAATTGAACACTTATTCTGGCGTCATCTACATGTGTGTTTTTACCTAAACACTAGACATTCCTTTTCTGCCCTAGAGTCATCCTGAAACAAGGAAGTGACTAAAAACCTGTTAGCAGAGTATCCAAGGTGACTATTCAAGTTACCTTTACCCCATTCTCCAAAATTTCGAACTCCAACTCATCTATACCTGATATCAGGTCAAAGAGGAAATGGAATCCTATATTTGGGACTAGTCATTGGCTTTTGAATGGCCACAGAACAACAGTGTAAATAAATTGATGCTACAAACAATTGTGGCTCTACTCTAATGATTTTAGCCACACATTCAACCATATCTCAGGAAAGTCATATGTGGTCCAGAATAATTGACAGAGTGAATGCTGTACTTAACAATCTGTGCACACAGGTGGAGAATAGGAAGGGGTGGAATGACCTGTGGGGAAGACTGCATTCCCTGCCTTCAAAATGTCACCTGGAAGCACAGATGACTGATAGTGGTTCTCTCAGCCCCCCCCTTACAACTCTCTCCCTGGGAGCAGAAGGCTTGACTGGAATCTCTGGTGGAGTGGAGTCTGGTAAGTTGCACGCCCTTAGCAGAACAGGTATATCTAGACTGTACTCCACATAATATCTTGTTTCACACTAATTGCTAGCATCTTGGTTGTAGCTCTCTTCATAACAATTTGCAATGTGTTTAGTCAGATTGTGTATTGTTCCCCATCAATTATCTCTTGCATTTGCTCAGTCCCTTGCTTTCTACCAATGTATGTTGTTGTTCTCCCATAAAACCAGGTCCAAAATTCCATGCATTTTCACAGAAAGGTATAGGGGGTCATTACAACATTGGCGGTAAAAGCCTCTTACCGCCGCGCAGAAGACGGCCACTACACTGCCGTGGAATTCCGCCACAGCTATTATGACCCACAGCTCGGAATCCGCCAAAATTCAGACACCCACACAAGTCCGCCACACCAAAGGTCAGTGATAAACTGGCAAAAACAAAACCTCCACCGTCACGCCAACAGAAACACGCCCATGCTATCACGACGCAAGAATCCACGCGGCGGTCTTTCAACCGCGGTATTCCATTGGCAGTACACACCGCCGCGCTCAAAATACACACACATCTCCAAAACACTGCCACACTGGACAATTCAAAATACACACACCTGATACACATACACACACCACTCCCACACAATCAATACTATATAAAACACACACCCACATCACCCACAAACCCCTACGACCAAAAATTTTGACGAAGGCCAGAGAGACAGCACAGCATAGACAACCCCACCACACAGAGGCACACAACACCATCACCCACACTACATCCACGCACAAAACACCACACACCACTACATATCACCACACTCATCACCACATACACCACCCCACACATCACCTACACCACCCCATAGCACGGCAAAGACACCCCAGGTTGTTGGAGGAGGAGCTCAGGGTCATGGTGGAGGAAATCATACGGGTAGAGCCACAGCTATTTGGATCACAGGTGCAGCACACCTCCATAGCTAGGAAGATGGAGCTATAGCAAAGAATAGTCAACAGGGTCAATGCAGTGGGACAGCACCCAAGAAATCGGGAGGACATCAGGAAGAGGTGGAACGACCTACGGGGGAAGGTGCGTTCTGTGGTCTCCAGGCACAACATCGCGGTACAGCGGACTGGCGACGGCCCCCTGCCTCCTCCCCCACAACTAACAACATGGAAGGAGCAGGTCTTGGCTATTATGCATCCTGAGGGCCTCGGAGGAGTCGGTGGAGGAATGGACTCTGGTAAGTCAAATCTTAACTATCATATCCCCCACCCTACCTGCATGCTATCACAGACCCCCACTCTCACCCCCTCCCCTATCACTCCAACTCCTCACATATGTACTACTAACACAAGCCACCCATCCCAACACCAAGCCCTGCATGACACAACAAAGCATGGACACCCCTCACTAAAGCATGCCCACTGCACATACCCATAACACCCCCCCAACCATCATCACACAAGCCCCCACACAGGAATGCTAGCACTGGGGTACACGCTCACCAACCCATTGCACATCATGACACATACAGATGCAATAATCATGCTTTTATACCCCTGCAGGACCACTACCCAACGTCACCAGACAGGAGGGTCCAGACCTCTCTACCCCACCCACAGAAGAGGCCCACAGTGATGACAGCAGCTCTGTCCAACTGGATCCAGATGACCAGCCCCGACCATCGTGGGCCTCGGGACAGTCTGTTCCCCACACCCAGTCACAGGCCACCACAGACCTTCCACCCTCTGGTAACACAAGCACAGCACCCACCCAGTGGGCCCATACCTCCGTACCCAGGACACGTCAATCAGCTGTGTGTCCACCACTACAGGGAACCCAGGATAACCCACCACCCCAACAACAACAGGGACCTGGGGGCAGTGGTAGTAGGCACACGGTCCAGGGGACGGAGGCCCAGGAACACAGGGGAACTGGGAGGGCTGCTGTGCGATAGGGGACGGACAGGCCTAGGGAACCAACTCTCCATGAGGCCCTCTCCTCCATCATGGGAGCCTACCACCACTCCCAGGAGACGATGGCAACAGTACTGGCCAAGTTTCAGGAGACCCAGCGCCTGCAGGAGGAACAGTATTTGGGCTTCAGGGAGGAACTCAGAACCATCAGCACCGCCCTGGGCACCATTGTAGGGGTGCTGAAGGAGATACTTAACACCAGGAGGGACACCGTGGCACTCCAAGGGGCCCCTGACACTAGCATGGACGAAGAACTGCCCACCACCTCTGCCGGTGCTAGTGGACAGGAGGCACCGCCACAGGACCACCACACCAGCACCCCACCCCCTGCAGACAGAGAACCACCCCGCAAGTGGTCCCTGAGATCCAGGAACAGGACAGAGCACGATGCCAAGACCCCTGCCAAGAAATGAGACCACCCTGATTGTCATCCCACTGTCCCACTTTGTAACCGGGTCCATATTGGAACTGCCCCAGCTCCACTTCCTATGCCCATATGGGCAGTGCACCTGTGAGACTAATAGACTGGACTCTGCCATGGACATTCTTCCACCATCACCCCTCACCATTTTACCACCCACTCCAATATTTAGCACTTAAATTAACATCCTTGAAGAACAAAACAATCGGGAGTCAGTCTGTGATTTTGAAAATGTGTATTAGCAATGACAGTGACAAAATCTGTTCTCAAATGTAATGTCAACATACCTATGTCACACATCTCAAGTCCATGAGGAATGTAAACAGATGACACACGTTGGTAACCACACCTGTGAAACCGTAATGGAAATGTACAACTCAGTTACCATATACTGGTTGAAATCGACAGACAGGATAGAGGTAGAAGTGTGAAAGTACTTGTAGTAGGCAGGAATGTGTTCTCACCTGTGTGTCACTGGAAATATTGCTGGATAACTGAGTCCCTCTTGTCAATGTCTTCTTCCTCTGTTTCCTCCTCATCACTGTCCACAGGCTCCACAGCTGCCACAACACCGTCGTCTGGACCATCCTCCTGCAGAAAAGGCACCTGTCGTCGCAAAGCCAGATTGTGAAGCATACAGCAGACCAAGATGATCTGGCACACCTTCCTTGGTGAGTAGAATAGGGAACCACCTGTCATATGGAGGCACCTGAACCTGGCCTTCAGGAGGCCGAAGCTGCGTTCAATCACCCTCCTAGTCCACCCATGGGCCTCATTGTAGTGTTCCTCTGCCCTGGTCCTGGGATTCCTCACTGGGGTCAGTAGCCATGACCGGTTGGGGTAACCAGAGTCCCCTAATAGCCACACCCGGTGCCTCTGGAGTTGACCCATCACATAAGGGATGCTGCTATTCCGCAGGATGTAGGCGTCATGCACAGAGCCAGGGAACATAGCATTTACCTGGGAGATGTACTGGTCTGCCAAACATACCATCTGTACATTCATGGAATGATAACTCTTCCGGTTCCTGTACACCTGTTCACTCCTGTGGGGGGGGCAAAGCTACATGGGTCCCATCAATGGCACCTATGATGTTAGGGATATGTGCAAGGACATAGAAGTCACCTTTAACTGTAGCCAAATCCTTCACCTGAGGGAAAACGATGTAGCTCCGCATGTGTTTCAGCAGGGCAGACAACACTCTGGACAGCACGTTGGAAAACATAGGCTGGGACATCCCTGATGCAATGGCCACTGTTGTTTGAAATGACCCACTTGCAAGGAAATGAAGCACTGATAGCACATGCACTTGAGGGGGGATCCCTGTGGGATGGCGGATTGCTGACATCAGGTCACGCTCCAACTGGGTACACAGTTCCTGGATTGTGGCACGTTCAAACCTGTAGGTGATGATTAAATGTCGCTCCTCCATTGTCAACAGGTCCACCAACGGTCGGTACACCGGAGGATTCCACCATCTCCTCACATGTCCTAGCGGACGGTGCCTAGGAAGGACAACAGCGACCACAGAGTCAAACAACTCAGAGGTATGTACCCACAGTCTACACAGAACACGAAACATAATCCAAAAATTTGTCCGTATGTGTGTTGAGTCTAGGCCTAGGTATGAGTGACACAGTTGAAAATGAAGCCATGTGGGCCCCTGAAATGGCAGCTGCCTGACCTCTAAACTGGGACAATGGGATGTGAGGTAACTGCGCTGGCGGTGTACACCGTCGCGGTAGGCGGCCGAAGACCGCGGCGCAATGCTGCATTGGTTAACATTGGACCCTATGGGTCCCAGTAGCCAATGATGAAGTGCGCTGGCGGTGATGATACGCACCGATGCGGACGTCACCGCCGCGGACGTCACCGCCATTTTCTATCTGTTCAATCACTCGATACCTGATCTTCGACAGGAGAGGACCTACACTGCAAGTGCTGCTGTGACCTCGGTCTGGAAGAGAGAATGGCTTGTGCGTTTGGGGAAAGGGCCCCTGCCTTCACTGCACAGGAGTTGGAGAAGCTCGTGGACGGGGTCCTCCCCCAGTACACGCTACTCTACGGTCCTACAGACCAACAGGTAAGTACACAGGGAGCATGTTGTTTGGGCTATGCCTGTGTGGAGAGGGCTGGTTGTAAGAAGGAAGGGGCAACAGTTCTGCATGCCTGAAGGACTGTGAATGCATGTGCCACATGGCAAGGGTAGGGATGTGGGTCACTCACTTTGACAGTGCAGTTGGTAATGACTTCTCTTCTTCCCCTGTACATGTCATGTAGGTCAGCACCCACCAGAAGAAGGATATTTGGCATGCCATCGCCAAGGACGTCCGGACCCTGGGGGTCCACCACAGACAGAGCACCCACTGCCGTAAAAGATGGGAGGACATTCGCCGCTGGAGCAAGAACACGGCAGAGGCTCAGCTGGGGATGGCCTCCCAACGTGGGAGGGGTGCATGTCGCACCATGACCCCCCTGATGTTCCGGATCCTAGCGGTGGCCTACCCTGAGTTGGATGGGCGCTTGAGGGCATCACAGCAGACACAAGGGGGTGAGTACAACATCATTCTGCGGACTTTGCATGCAGTGAAGGTGTCTGGGAGGGGGAGGAGGGCTGTGGGTTCCCCTAGGCCAGGGCGAGTTCCGTAGGCTAGGCCCCTCCGTAATGCAGGCCATGTGGCACTCCACCCCACCTCTGTAGAGTGCCAAGTACAGGTATACATGCCCCTGTGTCATCTATGTGTGCAGATGTCCACCGTAGCCATGTAGGCCATATCCCAGGAACTGCATCTGTAGAATCCAACAGCGCGGCGTAGTGCAGGGGGCTGCTGTATCTGTATTGTCCGCCAATGGTAGCGGTAAGCCATGCACTCAACCTTTGTTTCTTCTGTCGCCCCCCCCCCCCTTTTTGCGGTCTCCCTGTTCTTGTGTGCATCAGCATCATCAGGCAGAGGTACAGTGTGACCGGAGCACGAGGGAGCTGCATCCCACATGGCCATGGAGGGCCACACCACGGACTCTGAATACACCAGTGGGACGCAGGGCGAGGGGAGCTTCACGACGGTCACAGGATCTGCAACCAGCGATATGGACTCGTCCTCCGATGGGAGCTCCCTTGTGGTGGCGGCAAAATCTGTGCCCCCCACTTCTACAGGTACAGCCGCCACCCCGCCTACCAGCACCGCCCTCCCAGCAGCCCCTCAGCTTTCGCCCCGTGCCCGCTCACCCAGGAGGGTGGGCATCACCTTCGCCCCAGGCACCTCAGCCCCTGCCCCTGTCACCTCTGCTGCCCTCAGTGAGGAGGCCATTGACCTCCTCAGGTCACTCACTGTTGGGTAGTCTACCGTTTTGAATGCCATCCAGGGTGTAGAAAGGGAATTGCAACACACAAATGCATTCCTGGAGGGCATTCATTCTGGTCAGGCTGCCCTTCATAGAACCCTGCAAACTCTGGCCTCAGCACTGATGGCAGCCATTGTCCCTGTCTCTAGCCTCCCCCCTCCAACTTCCTCCACCCAGACCCAATCCCCTGTACCCCAGCCTATCCCAAGCACACCACCAGACCAGCCTGCACACACCTCAACACACAAGGGAAGCTCAGGCAAACATAAGCTCCACACATCCCACAGGCACTCACGCAAGCATCACACACATACAGACACAGCAACATCCACTGCCTCCACTGTGTCCCCCTACTCGTCGTCTCCCTCCTCCCTCCCAGTGTCGTCTACACTCTCACCTGCATGCACTACCACTACAACCACTAGGTCCCGCACCAGCACACCCACCACCACACCCCGCTCACCTGCACTCACCACCCCACTACCATTTACACGTCCCCTGTGTCCTCTCCCAGTTTGTCTGTGACGCCCCCTCCCAAAGTACACAAACACAGGCACACACCCACCCAACATACATCCACCTCATGACAGCCTCCAGAGCCTGCACCTGCACCCAAAGCCACAAAAGTTACACCTCCTACAACCACCTCCTCTTCCTCCACTCCCAGACCCCCTCCAGCTACCCGTCCCAGTGTTCCTAAGAAACTTTTCCTAACCAAGCTTGACCTCTTTCCCACCCCCCCTCCAATTCATAGGTCCTGTACTAGCGCCTCAGCCAAAAAATCTCTGGTACCAGTGGTGCCTGTTAGAGGTATGTGGAGTGCACCGGGCACCAGGGCAGCCAGTGTGACACGGAGCCACAGCACAGCCAGTCCCCCCCCTGTGAAGCACCAGAAGTTGGACAGTGCCCGGCGGGAGTGGGGGAAGACTCCAGCCAGCAAAGCCGCTCACAAGGGTCCCGGGGGGAGTGTCCACTCAGCTGTGACTCCTCCCAAGGTGGAGAAGGGGCAGAAGAAATCGCCAAAGTCTGGGAAGAGCAGCACAACGGAGAATACCGCCATCATCCTCGCTGCCCAGGAGGCCACCACCAGCCCCATCGTCACTGGCCAGGAGGCCACCGCCAGAGTCAGTGCCCAGGAGGGCAGCCCCATCGTCGCTGGCCAGGAGGCCACCGCCAGAGTCTGTGCCCAGGAGGGCAGCCCCATTGTCACTGGCCAGGAGGCCACCGCCAGAGTCAGTGCCCAGGAGGGCAGCCCCATCCTATCGTCACTGGCCAGGACGCCACCGCCAGAGTCAGTGCCCAGGAGGGCAGCCCCATCATCACTGGCCAGGAGGCCACCGCCAGAGTCTGTGCCCAGGAGGGTAGCCCCATCATCAGTGGCCAGGAGGCCACCGCCAGAGTCTGTGCCCAGGAGGGCAGCCCCATCATCAGTGGCCAGGAGGCCACCGCCAGCCACAGCCCAGCTGCCCAGGAGGGCCCTGGCAGCCACAGCCCAGCTGCCCAATGAAGGACCGCCAGTCCCAGCCCAGCTGGGCAATGAAGGACCACCATGGCAAGCACCGCTGAACAGGGCAAGCACCGCTGAACAGGGCAAAGACCGCCATGGCAAGCACCGTTGAACAGGTCAGAAACTGCAAACTCAAGCACCGCTGAACAGGGCAAGCACCGCTGAACATGGCAAAGACAGCCATGGAAAGAACCGCTGAACAGGTCAGAAAATGCAAACTCGAGCACCGCTGAACAGGGCAAAGACCGCCATGAAAAGCACCGCTGAACAGGACAAGCACTGCTGAACAGGGCAAGCAGCACTGAACAGGGCAAAGACCGCAATGGCAAGCACCGCTGAACAGGTCAGAAACTGCAAACTCAAGCACCGCTGAACAGGTCAGAAACTGCAAACTCAAGCACCGCTGAACAGGGCAAAGACCGCTGCACAGGGCAAGGACCGCAAACTCAAGCACCGCTAGCCCATGAGCGGCAGGGGCAGTGACGGAACTGGGACCGTCACGGGGAGAGTGATGCACTCTGTGCACCAGTCCCCCTCCAGAACCAGTGGAGACATGCATCCACTACCTCTGTCCTTAACAGGATGAAGCACTCTGGGCACCAGTCCCCCTCCATAACCAGTGGAGACATGCATCCACTACCTCTGTCCTTAACAGGATGACGCACTCTGGGCACCAGTCCCCCTCAGGTACCAGTGGAGACATGCATCCACTTCGTCTGTCCTTAACAGGATGAAGCACTCTGGGCACCAGTCCCCCTCCAGAACCAGCGGAGACATGCATCCACTCCGTCTGTCCATAACAGGATGAAGCACTCTGGGCACCAGTCCCACTCCAGAACCAGCGGAGACATGCATCCACTCCGTCTGTCCTTAACAGGATGAAGCACTCTGGGCACCAGTCCCCCTCCAGAACCAGCGGAGACATGCATCCACTCCATCTGTCCTTAACAGGATGAAGCACTCTGGGCACCAGTCCCCCTCCAGAACCAGTGGAGACATGCATCCACTACCTCTGTCCATAACAGGATAAAGCACTCTGGGCACCAGTCCCCCTCCAGAATCAGTGGAGACTGTTATCCACTTGAGAGACTGTGGCTTTGCACTCCCCAGGATCGTACAGTGGGCAAACCACCAACTGGAGAGACTTGAGAGACTGTGGCTTTGCACTCCCCAGGATGGTACAGTGGGCAAACCACCTACTTGTGAGACTTGAGAGACTGTGGCTTTGCACTCCCCAGGATGGTCCAGTGGGCAACCCACCCGCTGTAGAGACTTGAGAGACTGTGGCTTTGCATTCCCCAGGATGGTACAGTGGGCAAACCACCCACTGGAGAGACTTGAGAGACTGTGGCTTTGCACTCCCTAGGATGGTACAGTGGGCAAACCACCCACTTGTGAGACTTGAGAGACCGTGGCTTTGCACTCCCCAGGATGGTACAGTGGGCAAACCACCCACTAGTGAGACTTGAGAGACCTTGGCTTTACACTCCCCAGGATGGTCCAGTGGGCAACCCACCCACTGAAGAGACTTGAGAGACTGTGGCTTTGCACTCCCCAGGATGGTACAGTGGGCAGACCACCCACTGGAGAGACTTGAGAGACTGTGGCTTTGCACTCCCCAGGATGGTACAGTGGGCAAACCACCCACTGTAGAGACTTGAGAGACTGTGGCTTTGCACCCCCCAGAATAAATCAAAGGGCATGGAGCCCCCTCTTGGATCTGGCGTGGTGCACTCATCCGGCTGAGGTGCCCCCCCTTCCCTTCCCCCTGAGGTGCCTGTTGTATTTCTATCTGATGCCCCGGCAGTGTTCTCTTGGTTACTGTATTTTGATATATTACAATGGTTGAACTCATTTCCTTTTGTCTTTGCATTCTTCCGGGGGGATTTGGGGTTGTTACTGTAATGTTTGGATATGCATTGGTGTGTGTGTTGTAGTAGGTGAGGGTTGGGTGGGGGTGGGGGTGTTGCATGTGTGTGTCTCTGACTTTTGCCTCCCCCTCCCCTATGTCGTAGGTGCAGTACTCACCGTTGTCTTCGGCGCCGGCATTGATGATGGTAGTATCGGAGCAGGAAGACTATCGCAGGGAGAATTTGGAGTTCCGGTTCCATGGTGTCCTGGTTCCTTGTGGGGTGTGTAGAGGTGAGCGTTTTCCCTTTGAAATGGCTGTTTCCGCCGTGTTTTTATCCCCGGTGAATCCGCCCCGGAAAAGGTGGCGGATTGGTAGGTTGTGATACTGTGGGAGGTACATTATTTTCCGCCTGTCTGTTGCCGATGGCCGCCAAGCTGTTTGTCTGTACTGCTGTGGCGGTCAGAGTGTTAAAGTGGCTGTCTTTTTTGGCGGTTTCCGCCACAGTCATAATTCCCATTTATTTACCGCCAGCCTGTTTGCGGTCTTACTGCCGCTTTAACACCGTCCGCCAGGGTTGTAATGACCCCCATAATGTTTGTAAGTGATATTTTCACATATTCATACCATATCCATATGTGTGTACATGTTGTAAATGTGTGTTCATTTCTACTATAGTCATTGAAATAAATATGTGCAACTCACATTTTAAAGTATTGTTTATTGTGTCAACAAATGACTACAACTACCACAATGTCCTGTTTTTGTATCTAAAAAGACAATAGTGCAATGTAATGTTACTCTACCCTCCTTTACTTCAATATGTGCGCACATCTAAAAAACCTGTGCATTTGACAATTACCATGTCATGCTATGGATTAAAATGTCTCTTGTTATGTACCTCATGCATGTTGAGACCTTCTCATAGCTACATTGAAGTGATGTACTTGCTCACATAATTCATAGTCTTTTGAATCCAAGATTTCCTACAGTGTGATGTGGCATGCTAAATAAAAGTAGTAGACATACACAATTTACTTTGCACTGTCCATATGACGAGCAATTACAGTTTCAATATTAAGTTGAACCACAGATTTTCAAATATTTTGTAGTCTGCTCGGCAGTGAAATGGTCCAGTATTGTAATATAATCACCACTGTGTTGGGCTGAATGGCTATTACATGTAATACACAATTCAAAATTTACATTTGCAGGAATCACAACATCATCATCACTGGAGTGTAAAACAATAAAAATCACACAAAGGCCTTATCAGTCTATCAGTCTGTTTTTACTTATTTAGGTTTCCCCAGTTGTAGATAAAGGCACATATGATGCACAAACTAGATATTAATTACATTTTCACTCTATCCTTCTCAGGTCAAACTCCTGGGTCAGTGGACCACCATCTGCCACCCAAGACACCTCCACTCCAGACCAGGAGCAAGCCTTCAGTGTGGACTCCACACCTACATGTCTGGCTGATCCGGAGCCAGCAGGTTCATCTGGTCTGTCTGGCCAGACAGCTCCAGTGAGTCACACTCAGTCCCCACCTACATCTCTAATCTAAGTTGCAACAACACCTCAGCCAATGGATACCTCCACTTCCTGTGCCCATAGGAACATCACACTAATCTTATGCCCCCTTGTCCCGACTGCTGTTGAGACAACAACAACACCTCCTCAAGTTGAGCCAGGACCCAGTGGCATGGGGCACACTGCCTCCAGGGGACAGGGTAGTGGGGGTAGGCATTGTGAGAAGGAATCAGTGGGCCAGGGAAGTGAAGCCACTGTTGTCTTTATCAGCAAGACCACCATGGACCGAGTCTTAGGAGCAGTACAACAGTCCCAGGATGTGATGGGCCATGTCATTACTAAGCTCTAGAAGGTCAAGGAGGTACAGAGGGAGCTCATATTGGAAATATGTAATCACAATGACAAAATGTGCTCCCTGACTTGTGTGCTTTTATAACGTCTACCATCATATGTGCAGGGCTTTCACCATACCATCTGCCCCTGTTTGAGTTCCTTCTACATCTTGACCAAGTACACCACTGTCATCTACAGAGAGGGAGGCCCTCCTACAGAAGGAGCCTGCTCCTCCAACCACAGTCCCTGCACCTGTGAACCGCCCCTCCTCCCTGGACTGGACAGTCATCCGGATCACCAGGAGAGGATGACAAGACCCCCAACACCACCTTGAAGAGAAGCAGATCCTAATTTCCTACAGTGTGTGTATAGCATTCACTCTGTGGACAATTTCAGGGACACATTTACCTTTTTTGAGGATAGTTATATTTTGAACATTGAAATCCAAAATGTTTTTGACTCTACTACTATACTTTTATCCACCATGATAGACTTTTTTTCTTCAGTCCATTTTTCTCATTAGTTGATACACCTTTCTGTTCTTTTGTGTCATGCAAATAAATGATTTGGACACAAATTGCAAGGCTGTTTTTGCGCTTATTATGGCATTTCATTTTTCATGTCTGTCTTCCGCTATCATTTTGTCAAACCTTTTGAACAATTATTTGCAAAGGAAAATTAGAAATGACAAAGAGGAAATGCGTTACCCATTTCAGTGAAACAAAACAAAGCAAAATCCAAATGTATTGATAACATGCATGTCTTGGTAACACATCTTAGATTAAATCAGAGCTGAGTTTCACAAACCATGCATAATCCCAATAGTCTGTGCCATTCAGAGGTGGATGTTCCATGACCTTGACACCAGGGAAGAAAGGGAATACTGAATGGGATCAAATTAAATCGGCATACTATCATTGATGCATGACCTCAGTTGGAGCCACACATCCTGCCCTTACAATTGGAATCCTACGTCAATAACACCAATAGTCTACATCATGGCAGTAACACGATTTGAGCTCATATGACCATTACAGGGCACTGTGGCAGTATCTGGTTAATGACACAACCACCATTCAGTGCTGTGCTAAAAAAAACTGTTACCAACTATGAGGAGACCCAACAACAGCTACCTCCACTGAACAAAAATTGAAGATTTAGCCAATGTGAAGGAGGAAGTGTATACTATGGCTTGACATACACATGTGGTGTGAGCAATTTATGTGCACATATAGCCTTGATAGCACCATGACACATAAAAAAGGCCTTATACAATCTCCTGAAGTTCCATTCTATGACAGTGCAAGATGTCTTTGTACAGGATCTGTCCATCCCAAGAGAGTGTCTGTCCCCGGATCAACACATGTTCACTTTGTACTTTTCCAACAGCAACAAATCACAATGTCACAACTTTGAAATGTCCAAATAAAGAAGACATGGTCAAGGGCCCTAAAACAGAATAACAAGGGATAATTAATGATTACACATATTAAATTTGACTCAAATTACAATTTGGGAGGACACACATACTTAGCAGAAACAAACTTAGGTGGTCATTTTGAACCTGGCGGGAAAGACTGCCCCACCGGCAGTCACAGTAACTACCGCCAACAGGCTGGCAGTCCAGACCTCCATATAATGAAGCACATGAGAAACAGCCAGCGGACCATCCACTCTCCGCCATTATTGTAGCACCGCTGCCTACGGCGGAAGCCATCTGCAGCCCAGAGGAAAGGCCCTACCCACTCACCATATAATGAAACACCACACCTCCATCTGTTCCGTGGCGGGAACCACCACCACGTAAAGTTTGGTGGAAACGACCCATATAAAGGGAAACGCTCGCAGAAGGCACACAAAACACACCGGCAGGGAGCAAGAGTTGGAAATAATGCCAGTGCTTCTTATTGTCATATTTCTCCAGGATCGTGACCGCCGACAAAGACGACAATGGCAACTACCGCAGCCTAACACAAATGGGAGAAAAGTGCACAAGGTTTGGAAAGGGGTCTTGCGCATAGGTTCTGTAGGTGGAGATGGTTTGGGCTTGCCCTTGGAAGGAGGAGGAGTGGGCCTGGCCCGGGTGATGGCAGAGGGACAGGGGCAACATGGGCCTTCTTCCTCTCAGGGAAAGAGGCACGGGAATGGGTAGGGAGGACTGGGGGGGACTTTGAAGAGGAAGGAGTAGGCTTGTGGAGGCCAAGGGAACATTTAGGGACAAGACGGGGTGGGCCAGTGGGTTCAAACAGGTCAACACAGGAGAGGAAAAGCTTTCTAGGTGCAGCCGGAGGGGTTTTGGAGACAAGTTTGGGAGTGGAGGTTAAGGGAGTGGTGGTACGAGGTGCATGTCTACTGGACTTGGATGCAGGTGCCTGTTTAGTATAGTCATGTTTGGTGGATGTGGGTGGAGTGGATGGGTGTGAGCATTTCTGTGTTCTGGGAGGAGGAGAGGTGACACAGTAGGGGAGGCCGATGTTTGGTGTGTCTGCTTTGGCATGTTGGGTGTGTGCCTGCATGTGGTCGGACGAGTGGTGTTTGTGTATCTCTGTGTGCTTCTTGTGTGTTGATTTGGGTGCATGGCTGTCTGCATGTGTGCTTGGGATGGGTAAAGGGAGTCAGGTGCTGGAAGGGGTGGATGTGGTGAGAGGGGGTATGGAAATACCAAGAACATTTGCTGCGGTCAAAGAGGAGACCAGAGCCTGAAAAGATCTCAGTAGGCCAGACGTGGCACCATGAATGCCTTCCAGGAACGCATTGCATTTCTGCATCTCAGATGCCAGCCCCTGGATGTCATTCACAATGGTTGTCTAACCTACATAGATGTTTCTCAGGAGGTCAATAGCCTCCTCAGTGAGGACAGTAGAGCTGACTGGGGCAGGAGAAGAGGTGTCTGGGGTGGAGGAGACTCCCACCCTCCTGGGTGAGCGGGCACGGGCAACTCAGTGGGGAGCTACTGGGAGGGCAGTGATGGGATGGCGGAAGATGGCAAAGAATGGGTGGGTCCAGTAGGGTCCACCACCACCAGGGAGCTTCCATCGGAAGAGGTGTCAGAGTCACTACCTCCAGTGGTAGTTGTCTCCCACGTGGTACTTCCCTTGCCCTCCAACCCACTGGTCCCCTTGGTGTTGGTAGACTCTGCCTCCTGGGTCCAGTGGGCTGCAGCCTCCCCACTCGCCAGTGCCTCAGCTCCCTTTCCAGATGATGCTAAAGCACACAAGGAAACAAGAGCACGAGGGGGAACAAAAGAAGAAAGAAGTATGTCAATTCCAGGAAACATATACATGTTTGGGCACATACACTCCCACCCATCTCAGGCACTAACCCTCAGCAGACACAATATATGATATGAATGTGCCCATGACTGGTAGGCATAATCCCACAGTACACTGCATTACCATCCTGGCCCTCTACTCTGCCACACTTTGCGATGGGAAACAATGAGAGATGATGCCAAGACAACAAATCTGCAAATTCATGAGGCTACATTAAAACCAATAGTCCGAACAGGGGACCCCTCACAGGCCTACATTCCCAGCCATATCTACCTAAGGACACTATCCCACGGACGTAGAGGGGGGCAGGACTGCAGGGACACACCTGTCTATGGGCCTGCCACTACAATGCATGCACCCCATAGCACCTAACTACACTCATAATAGTAGCATCACAACAGTGTTGGTACTCACCCCCTTGTGGCTGCTGTGCTGCCTTCAAGCGTTCATCCAAATCCAGATAGACCACTGCCAGAATACAGGCCATTAGGGGGGTCAGGGTCCGACGGGCACCCCTCCCTCGTTGGGAGACCATCCCCAGCTGGGCCTCTACGGTCTTCCGGGCACAGCGCCGCAGGTCCTCCCACCGCTTCATGCAGTGGGGGCTCTGCCTGTTGTAGAGCCCCAGGGTCTGCACTTCCTTGGCGATGGCTTGCCACAATTCTTTCTTCTGATGGGCACTGACCTGCATGGGACACACAGAGTAAAGAAACAGATGTCAGTGTGGATGCCCCATACACAAATGTCATGCCAGTTCAACCTGACATAGCCCATGGAGACATACATATGGACAATAGCCAAGGCAAAAAATGCCAGACACACTACGGGTAAGCAATCACACATCTAACAAAAATGCCTAAAAGCATCCGCCACATTCACACACATTCAAGGAGGACAAATAGCAACGCACCTGGGCCTCTGCTCACCCATACAGCTTTGCATATAGGGGTAGGACCATGTCCACCAGCTTCTCCAGCTCCTCCGTAATGAAGGCCGGGGCCTGTTCCCCTGCAGAATGTGCTATCTCAAGGACCAGAGTCAGGACACAAAAGCACATGCAGTGGAGTTCTTCCCTACTTGATTTGCAGGAGTCAAGTGGCAAGGGCATAGCAGAATGACGGTATAAACTGCGGTAGTGTGCACCGTCACCGCCAGCGGTGATCATGATTGGTCCTGCTTCCCCATTGACACCAATGTTATCCAATGATCAAGTGCTCGGTGGTGACCACTGCCTACCGCCATGACGACTAGCACCAGCGGAATGAGGTCACTTCCTACACAACCTGTAGGGCAGGGGGCTGCCATTTGCATCCACCACGCCTTCATAGTCTGGCCGGGGTCCTAGTCTATGGCTCTATTCCCTCTCCCCTTCGTCCAGTACTGTTATGATTACTGGTCCTCCTCATAGAATCATGGCAGAAAGTGTGCCTACACTGTGATGCAATAAAACATACACACCTCACCACACACTACCCTCACAGGATTACCACGTTCTTCGTGTCTGTGTGAGGGACAATTGTGTCACATGTACAACATAAATAGTGGAACCTTGTTATGGAAGTGTATGTTCCAACTCAATGTATCTCTCTTCCTCCCTCTTAGGTACAGACCCATGTGGCGAGGGAGGGCCCCATCTGTTTACAGACCCCTGGTAGATCTGGCCACCATGGAGGAACATCACATCATACCAATTACCGCCTCAATCGAGCCACAATCCTGGAACTCTGTGCACAAATGGAGCCTGTTCTGATGCCAGCTAATAGGAATCCCCATGCCATACCTACATCTGTGCAGGTACTATCTGTGATACATTTATTGGCCATAGGCTCATTCCAAGTGTCAGTGGGCATGGCACCCGTTGTATCGCAGCCAATGTTTAGCCACATCATGTTCAATTTTTTGAATTCATTTGTGCAACACCTGCAAAGTTATGTCCAGTTTCCCCAAAGGGTTGATCTGACCACCATCAAATCAGGATTCTATGCTTTTGCAAATATCCCCCATGTGACAGGTGTTATTGATGGTACCCAGATAGCCCTCATACCCCCAAGAGTAAATGAACAGGTGTTCAGAAATCATAAAAACTTTCACTCCATGAATGTCCAATTGGGGTGTTCTGCTGATCAGTCCATTTCTCATGTCAATGCAAGGTTCCCAGGATCAGTCCATTATTCCTTTGTCCTGAGAAACAGCAGTGTGCCACACATGATGGGACAACTACAGAGAGACAGAGCTTGGCTCATAGGTGAGTGTGTATGACACTGTATTAGTTACATACCTGACAGGCTGGCTGTATGCAAGTACTTTCACCCACTTTTCCAGGGGATTCTGGCTACCCAAACATGCAAAGTCTCCTGACAACTGTGAGAAATCCTAGGACAGATGCAGAAATCCATTATTTTGAGGCACGTGGTTGCACTAGGAGGGCGATTGAGTAAACCATAGGACTCCTGAAGGCAATATTTTGCTGCCTGCATCTCTCTGGAAAATCCCTGTGCTATGTCCCGGATAAGGTGTGTCAGATAGTGGTGGCCTGCTGCATGCTGCACAACTTGGCTGTGAAGAAAGCTATCCCACTTCTGGAAGAGGGGGATGCTGTCCAACCACCCCTGCCACTTCAGAGGATGGATGAGAGTGATGGAGAAGAAGAGGGAGAAGACATCAACTCCAGAATCCAGCTAATTCAGCTATACTTCCAGTGACTCTCAGGTACATTTTCTGTTAAGCAAATGGGTTTACTGCATTGTTTCAGGGTGACCTATGTACTAAGTGCTGTGGTGTCCCTTACCAGTGACGTGGCAACTTTATGAATGAAGAAACAGATGTGTGTTACAGCAATGGAATGTACAGTGTGACATACTTCAAACACTGAAGTCTGTTAGACCCCCTCCTGCAATAAAAGCAGAATTATGATGCAAACTGGCTAATACATACACATTAACATTTGATTGCTTATATTAAATAAGGACAGATATTTTGTGTTAACAATGGTATTTATTTTAAGATAAAACATACATGAGTGATGCAACAGTAGAAAGGAGTGGGCAAATGGTGAACATTATACTCAGATACATTTCCACAGCTGTTGATAGCACAGGGGCATAGTCCATGGGACCATTGGCAAATGGTGAAATGGCAGTGGCATGTCAATAAGGTCACTCAGTGGCACACAATGGAGACAGTTCAGGGCAGTGCGCTTGGTCTTGGCTGGTGTTTCACTGGGGTGTCTGGGTCTGAGGCTACCTTTGCAAGGGGGAACTTGGGCTGAAGGAGAAGGGGTGCTGGTGTTCTGTGAGTCCTCTGGCAGTGCCACCAGTCCACTAGCTGCTGCAGATGTAGATGGGAGGGCAGTGTCCTGGTTAGTGGAAGGGGCCTGCAGGTGGGTGGAGGACTCAGGCTGGATGTTGGTCTGGCACTGCAGCACCCCTGCAATGGAGGGTATGGTAGCATTGAGCTGTTTCCATTGCTCCATGGCCTCCTGGTGATGTGTTATCTGCAGCCTCTGATTCTCCTCCAAAGTGGCCAGGATCTGGCCCATCCTGTCTTAGGAATAGTGGTATGCTCCCAGGACCTCAGTAATGACCTCCTGGGCAGCAGCATCCCTCCTTGGGCCATCCCCCCTGAGCCACTGATACCCTCCCACTGCCCCTATCCCCCTGTGCCTGTGTTCCCTGCACAGGTCTGGCAGTCCCACTTGCACTGGGCCCTCCATCATCCTGCTTGGTGATGGGTGGAGACTCGGGCCTCTGTACATGTGGGCAGACAGTCCGTGGCCTGGAGACACTGGTGTGGGGGTGTTGGGCCAGAGCTGATGGTGGTGCTGAGTGGTAGGGGTGTCAGTGGTGTCCTGGGTGAGCTTCTGGAGGGTGACTGTCCAGGACTGTGGGACTGCCCAGCTTCCCTATGCACTCTCCTGAGTGGGGCCTTCTTCTTCAGGTGGAGGACTGGTACTCCTTGACGTCTCCATCCCGGAGGCATGGGTGGTGGTGCCTGTGTGTGAGAGAATAGAGATGTGGGTGTCCTGCACTTTCTTGTCCCTTGCAGCACTGCTCACCAGTAATTGGTGGTTGCATTCCCATGTAGTAGCATGCAGGGTCCCTTTGTGTTCTTTTTGATGCATTTAGTGAGGGGAGGGTGGTGCATTCTGGGTGTTGTAGTGCTCCTGACATTACATGCATGGGTTGGTGACTGTGCACAGGGGGCTTGATAGTGATTTGTATGGGGTGATGTGAGCATGCAGGAAACATGGATAAGAGTGTCTGGGTGTTGTGGGATGGGTAGGCGATGGGGGCATGGTGATAGTGAGAGGGATGGAGTGATATATGCATTACAGGTTTAGTGACTGTTAGGGTATTGTAGTTGACTGACCCGATTCCAGTCCTCCAGGGAGTCAAGTGAAGCCCTCTGGGTGCAGGATAGCCAAGATCCTCCCCTCCCAGTCTGTGTATTCGGGGGGAAGGAGGTGGGGGACCACCGCCAGTCTTCTGCACCTCAATGTTGTGTTGTGATGCCGTGGAACACACCTTCCCCAGCAGGTCGTTCCATTTCTTCCTGATGTCATCCCTTGTGTGTGGATGGTTTCCCACAGCATTGACCTTGTTGACTATCCTCTATTATAGCTCTATCTTCTTGGCCAAGGGCGTCTGCTGCACCTGTGGCCCGAATGGCTGTGTATCGACCCTGAGTATTTCGTCCACCTATGTGCTTAGCTCCCTGTCGGTGAAGCGGATGTGCTTAGGGGGTGCCATGGTTTTTGTTGTGGGCGGTGTGTTGTAGGTGAATTGGTGACGGCGCTGTTCTGTGGTTGGGAGTGTGGTTTGTGACGGTGTGAGTGCAGTGTTTGAGTTTTGGTGGTGGTTTTGTGTGTGTGACTTGTGTGATGGTTAGTTCAGTGTATGCGTGTTGAGGTGTCAATATCTGTTGTGCTATTGGCGTTGCAAAGGATTGTGGAGTGTGTATGTGTGTGTTTTATAGTGGTGTGGATGTGTGTCAGATGTGTGCTTTTCTAATTTGCCAATGTGTTCATTTCTTGTTGGCGGTTCCCATTTATGTCCGCGGCGGTCTCTTTCGCCAATGGTCGTTCGACATTCACTGACCACTGTGCTGATTTGTGCATCATTATTTGGTGGGCGGGGGGGTATGTATGCATGGCGGTGGCGGTGTGATGTGTACTGTATTTCCACTATCATTGACTCTGGCAGTGGGTGGAGGTTTTCAAATTTTTGGTATGTCTTTTTAGCATCATTATACTGCGGTTTGCAATCCACTACCAGTGGTGGTCTTTTGTTGGCCTTCAGCACGGTGGTCGGCGGTGTTTGCCGCCAAGTTCATAATGAGGGCTTTGATCTATGTCAATAACCACAGTAGTCAATGTAGAAAAAACTCTAATCTATTAACATAATTTCCTTGGACTTTCCTGAACTGACCATTCCTACCAAATGACCATTGCAGACTGATATGTCCCTTATGTCACAAGCTGTACTAATATTGGAGGTTACGATTTGCAAAGGTAAACTTACATTCAGTTGAAGAAGTGCTAATAACATATTGACATAGGTCAATTCCTTCTTCACCACTGTCATCTTCATTGGGTATTTCGACATCCTCACTCAGATAGCTACTCACAATCTCCCTCCACTGTGATTATTGGGATGCTCCATCTCCGGGCGTTGCTGTGGAGCATGCAACAGGTAACCTTGATTTGACACACCTTATCAGGTGAGGAGAGGACTGCTCCCCCAGTCTTGTCCAGGCACCTAAACCTGGCCTTGAGGAGTCTGAAATCCCGGTTCACTGGCCTACGTGTTCTTTCATGTGCCTCATTGAAGTGGTCTTGCCCTAGTGCTGTTGGATTCCTCAGTGGTGCGAACAACCATGGTCTGTTAGGATAAGCTGAGTCTCCTACATGGAAGCAGCATATCAAAAGATTAATATCACATCAAGCCATTCCCCCCTCCTAAACTTCCATTGAAGCAAATTATTTGCAAGTCATATTGTACTTATGAACAAGCAATGGGCCTTTCCATTCCAAGTTGTGACATCTTCAGGTGTATGGTACTGTTCCATAGTACAAATGAATCATGTGTTGACCCAGGAAAGTGGGCACACACACTTGAGATCTATACATCTGATAATCAGACAGCTTGCACATTGATGGAATGTAAGTTCTTCCAATTGCGATAGACTTGTTCACTTGCGTGTGGTGGCACTAAGGCAATATGAGTGCCAACTATTGCTCCAAGCACATTGGTAGTCCACCTAAAGTACAAAATTGTCCCTTTACAGTTGCTAAATCCTGTTGGCATGGGAACTGGGTGTAGCTGTTGATGTGTCTCATTAAGGAAACAAGGTTCCAACTGCTGACACAAATTTAGGATACCTTCTTTCATGGTGGCAAGATCTGGAAAGGGCTGGAAGACCTGAGCTCATTGTCTACTATCCATGCTTGGGCTCAAAGGTCTGCATGTATGGAAAAGAAAATATCAGCTTAAATGGTCACCCCATACTTTGATGATCAATACACATCTTAAGTCTTGGTAACATTAGGAATGTCATTGTGTAATACATGTTCACACGTTATCACATTTATGCATCTTCAAAACTCATTTTTCAGTTTCTTTTTTTCAATTATGCTCAAATAATACATTTAAATGTATTATTTGCACATCATTTTTTGTAAGTGTTGTCTTTAAAAACCATTGATGAATGTATCACTTCCTCACGGCACTATCAATGTTATACACAGTCACGGTTAACTTTTTATTCTGTCATGTCTTGCCAAGAACAGTGTTGTTCATATCTGGCATTTATTATTACTCTAGCCTCCATTTTGAGTGCTGGTGATGCACTAAGAATTGAAAAATGCATAGCTTCACACCCTAAAATGGTACATGCCTGATCTTGCTGTCAGAACACTGGACAACCAATAGCCATCAGCAGAATCTGACCATGTAGTAGGAGGTGCCCTCCATGATAGATCCTGCCAGTGTCTGATGGCTATGCATGAAAGCCAATGGCTATGTCCACCTTCATCACGGATTGAGGCATATTAAAAAAAGCTCACTTGCCTCCTAACACTTCACCCGACACGACCTTCTCGTTTTTTGCTGCTGTTACCAACCTCCGGGAGTCAGGATGCCGGGCAAAGCAGGTGATAGGACCCCTGCCTTCAGCACGAAGGAGCTGGAGCTCCTTGCCATGGAGGTCCAGTTCCTGTAAAGTCAGCTCTATGGGATTCCAGAGGAACAGGTACATGTCTGATTGGGAAATGTTTGACTAACTAACTCGTTCCTATTTTGTCCACAGCAGAATTAGTTCCTTTTGTTCATGAGTGAAGTGTTAGGAATGGTGTGTAGTAAACTGGATGATTTAGCTCGGGACAGAATGTTGTTTGCCACTGTTAGAAATGTCTGTGCACGGTAATATAAAGTTTCCTGAAATAAGAAGCTGTAATTTCGTTCCATGTAACTCACAATTCCAGTTTCATCGGACAAACTGCAGGCCTTTACCAGGGACTAGTAGACAGTGTAGCGGTAGTATGAGTGACAACACTCAGCCTATAACAAAATGATAGTGACATTAGGTGGATCAAAATGTTTTAAAGTTATAAAGTCTGATGCTGTCCTGTTAAGTGTGATTACAAACCATATTGTGGAATAGGATGCTCTATATGGTTTCTTATATGTCATGATGCCACATATTGGTGAAAGTTATTTCCTGTGCTGCAAGTTCAAATTCCACAGGCTCTCAGTCAATCATATAAGTATGTCCTATTCCTACACAAATGGCCTAGATGATGTTTTGGGCCTGAATTTATGAGATGAGGAGATACAAAGTGTTGATGGTGTTTAAATAATTACTGCAAATCAGTACTTCCTAGGAACCTCTAAATGTTTGAGGAAAATATGAAGTTTCTATTTGGTGAATGCACGTGAGTGATGCAACACAATTGTGTCACAGCACTACAGAGAAACTAAATCATTCAAAGCTTTTCTTCTTGTTCTTATCTAAGATCCATACAGGTCATTGCACATCAAAAGCGGGAAATATGGAAGGCCATCGCTAAGAAGGTGCGGACCCTGGGGTCCACCAGTGGGGCAGCCTACATTTTCAGAAGTGGTAGGAGGACCTGAGATGCTTGACACGAAAGTCTGCAGAAAGGCAGCTCGGGCAGTCCTCCTGACAATCCAATCAGGTGCACTGCACCCTGAGACCTCATAATCGCCTGCATCCTTACAGCGGTCTACCTGGAGCTTGATGGGCAGTTGAGGGCCCAACAACAGCATCAAGTGGATAACGTATTGTCTGTAGCTATTTTTCTTTGTTTAACCTTATCATTTCCAGCAATGTTGTATGGCTTTAAACACAATGGTTGCCACTCATCCAACGCCTATGAGGATTTCTGGAGATGTAAGTTAATCAGACAGTGTCTGATGCTGTGTCGGGTTATTACTTTGTGCTAAAGGTTGCCACTGGATTTCGCTTCACAAGCCAAGGTCTGGTTTGAGCAGACACACCTACATGTGAACAAAGGGGTACCTGCATTTTTTCTATGTCACGAGGGACAGTTGGACCAATCATGCCCCATTTTATGATGGGGTCAGGTGAGATGCTCCATCTCAAATTTGAATAGGTAATGCAGACCCTATTACTGATGACATGGCAAACTGAACACTTATGATGCAGTTAGTGTATCAGGCTTTGCATTGGTAAGTTGGTGCTTTGACAATATGATAATGAGCATCTGCTCCAAAAGGAATGGAAACATGTGTACAGTGGCATCATTCCTTATCTGGAACCTGTTTGAAACCTGTTTGTACAGCACATTTCTGGTCAGTTCATGTGACAATAGTAGCTTCTCATGACGCCTTAGTCCTTCACAAATGTGCATGTAAGGCAGTCTGTGTGAAATAACATGAAATTGTGTGCCAAACTGTATTGATTGTCACAGACAGAAATGTGTCCACATTTGTGAGACAGTTACACGTCCTCGAAGCAACATTTGGTATCCTTAGTTCTGTCCAGGTAAGAAATCAATGTTGGTGAGAAAGGTGATATTTAAAGGGATATTTGCAAATGGAAGGTTACATCACATAGATGTTGTTGTATCCCATTTTGAGAAGTCAAATTGAAGCCCAACACAAGGCTCTTTTGGAAACTTGAATATCTTTTAAATCTGCACTGCAGTGGGTTAGAAATGTCTCAAGGCCTACGTGTTTCCTCAGACTGTTGAAGCCCTTTGTTATGGAGTGGCCCAGGCACACATTATATATGAGCTAGCATTGGGAATTTCTAGACTTTGAGCAAATGTTGTATGATCAAAGTTCATGTCTAATTGTATTTGCACAGATATCCTCAAGCCATTGTATCTTTCCTTTCAGTATCGCCTGGGCAAGGCAAAGGTGACAGCGGCTACGTCAGTGGGGAGGAATCTGCCCACTGTAGCTCTGGTGTGGACACAACGGACACTGAGGGAGCTAGTGGCCTGGAACATGAGGGTACTGACACGGAGGCCACAGTTACTTTATATCTTCTTCAGGGGCCTCAAATGAAGGCAAGTCCCTAGTGGTGTTGGACCATGGAGTGACTGTTAACCTGTGTCATTGTCTGCCAGCCATGTTTCTATCTCCACCCTCCCTCTTGCTCCCCAACAGTTGGCCGTACCCTCCCCCCCTAAAAGAGGTGGCATCATCTTTGCTGCAAGCACCTCCCATCCTGCCTGGTGTCCCAGACTAAACTCAATCAGGAGGCTTCCAATATTTTAGGGACTATTGTTGTAGACTAGACCGCATTACTAAATGTCATTGAGGGGTGGCTGGCTAGAATACCCAAGTGCTGGCTTCCTGGATGGCATTCACGGTACTCTGTCTGACCTACAGTTGTCATTCCAGGGTCTGGCCTCCTCTTTCAATGCTGTCTCCCTCCCACCCCAACTTCGTTCCTAGACTCCCACCCCTTCCCAATCCAAAATCCGTTTACCCAGCCCTATATCAAATACAATCTAACATTTGCACGCACCCACCTCAACAACCACAAGCAGCACAACCTCACATGGACACAGCAAGAAACACAGATACACACATACAGACACCACACACCCAACCACCAAACTACCACAAGCATATCCACAGGTATCACACCCACCGTGACACAGACACCCACACCTACCTCCAACACACCCACAGACACCACACTCACCACGTCACTAACACTCAAACACACTACCAGCACACCCGCAGTCAGCCCACCCACCATTATACCAACATCCCCACATACCCCCAGCACATCCACAAACACCACAACAACACACACTACCTCCACAACAGACAAATCCACACACACATGCTAAACACCAATACCCACACTCACCCACCCAACAGAAACCCAGTAAGAAACACAAATCAAGATGTACAATATATACAACAGACCTTCAGGCATCCACAACTTCAACAGACACATGCCCAACAGACACAGACACTCCCTCTATCCCCCAACCTAATCTCCCTGCCAATCACTCTACCCATTTTCCAAATCAGGGCCTTCTTTTTTCCCTTGCCCCTTCAATATCCCAAACCACCCCTCCCAAACACGTTTCCACCTCTTCCACATCACTAACCACCCCTTCAACTACCCGCCCACCCCTCCCTAATGTAACTCCACCCATCACAAAAATCTTTTCACTCCTTCCAAATCCCAACCCACCCCTTCCAAATCATAATCCATCTCTTCCAAACCTAAACGCACCCCTCCAAAACCAAAGGACCCCCATCCCACAGACATCATTGACATCATTGAGGTGTCTGCTCTCTGCCTCTAGGATGCCCCTTTAAGAATATTTTTATTTGGGCAGTAATATTAGGAGATACGTTGTGGGCATGCACCCACACTGAGGTCTACTTGCCTAGTTTTTTTTCTGTAAAGTTTTATTTCATTTACCCTTGAGATAATTATAAAACAATTTAAATCCTTTTTTATATTCAGAATGCCTTTTTCCTGGTCTTATTTAATAAATGTTACTAATCGATTGCTGATAATGCCATTTCTGCTAATGTGTGTCATGCACCTACTCTCATTTGTGACAGTGACCAGCAAAGTTTGTGGAGTTTAGTTTTTTTTTAAATGCATACATTAGTGATATACATTTGTGATGGACATGTTTATTTTGGTGCAAGCATTCATCTTGTTACTTGATACTTACGAGGGGTGGGCAGTGAGCTCCACTCCGCTGGTGGAGTTAACCGAGTTTTATGCACTCCGCGCTCCAAGCGGAGCATGGAGTTGGCAAAAAGCTTTGCTAGCCCTGATAGCAGAGCAGAGCTCACCAGCCTGTGCCCAAGGCAATTTGGGCTGCACTTTACACTCGGCCCAAAATAAAAACATTTACCCTGTGCCTGGCAAAGAGACCCGTACCTGAGGCTTTGCTTTCTGCTGGTAAGTGTTGGGCTACTGCTGCTGCTGAGGGGGGGGGGGGCTACACCAGCACCAGCTCCGGTTCCAGTCCCTCCCTCTTTTTACTGTCTTCAGCAGCCCAAGAGCAGGGGGCAGAGTGAGGCAGAGAGCAAGGCCGCTGGGAACAGGGACCGTGGGCTCAGACAGATTTAGACACTCATTTTGCTGTCTCTTCTACGCGCACACAGGGGCCAGCACTGGGCCTGGCTACTATTTACATATAAGGGGGGGCCTGTGCTCAGAAAAAAGGGACCCTTGCAGGCAGAGCCCCACAGAAAAGAACCTGTCTCCCCGGACTCTTTGAACTTTCTCAGAGAGTCTGGGGAGACAAGTTCTTTTCTGTGGAGTTCTAACTGAAAGATTCATGTTTTTCAGAGCACAGAACCCCCTGTCTCATATGCAATAATGTCCAGGCCCAGTGCCCCCGTCTCCTGTGCCTCTTGTCTATGGGCATGCATGGTGGGGTGGGGCTCTGGACCTGGACATTATTTGTATATGTGACGGGGTCAGGGAGATGGGGTTCTGTGCTCGGAAAAAAGGAAGCTTGTAGACAAGTCCACAGAAAATAACCTGTCTCCCCAGAGTCCCTGAGAAAGAAAGTGGTGTTAGGGAGTACAATTCTGAGGCCACCAGGCTCAGCTGGAGACTGGCTGAGTAGTGCTGGTCCATAAAGAAAGGGAGATCTGAGGCTGTGTGCAAGTGCGAAGGAAGCAAGTGCAAGGCTGCTGCAAGATAGGGGGTGTGCTTGACCATCTGTGCCGAGGGGGCAGGTGGCATTCCGCCCCACGTGGAACTCCAAGAACTTTACTCATTTTTTAGCTTACTCTGCGGAATTCTGTGGAGTTGAATTCTATGAGCTCTGCCCACCCTTATTACTTACACCAAAAGTAAATGTGTTTCTTTTATTGTGACTGGAGAATGCATGTGTGTTTATTTTGACATCATGTCTCCATGATATGTGCAAATGCATTACACTGGAAACCTTGCACTTTACATTTAAGTGACATCTTTTATTGTGATATATTGCCCACACTAAGGGGACATATGACCTTCATACATCTCTGCCATGTTTGCAGTTTTGAGGTAAAATTGGTAGTACATTCTGTGTACACTCACTTGTAGTGGAATTGCTACATTATCATGGGATTAAGTAGTTCCTATTGGATTCACTGTTTCAGTTAATGATTTCAATTTTATGGGGTAATTACTGCACACACTTGTGTGGACACATTCCTCTTTGTGATTGCTATGAAGTTTTGAGTATGTATCCATTGCCATGAAGGCAGTTGTTACCAGATTGGTGGGTGTTACTAATATCTCAAGATGTTTTATGATACATTTTACATTGCATACATAAACATTTCTCACCATTAAGGTGTTTGTTTGCCAATTATTTTTGCACATGCAGGAGTCTAGTGCTTCTGCACAGCAACAATTCTGAGGATAACAGGTATCCAACACTCTGATTATAAATGTTCCTCCTCAAAGGTCAGGGTTTAGTGGCTGTTTTGACTGCTATGATGTACTAGCACAGTGGGTTATTATCCCTGCTGCAAAGAAAGTATACCAATGTTCATTTTCGTAAAAAAAACTGTATTTTACTTCTGGAACTACTGCGGCACGGCACCTGACGCTGAGCTGTGGAGAGTTCTTTTGCATACATAACAAGGGTTTTAAGTCACCTTGCTGACAATGGGGCTGAATTCCTTGTGTGTCCAGGAGGTCTCAGGCAACAATTTCAATGTTCAAATACCAATAATGTTCCTGTGGAGCGAGATCAGTATTTAGTTTACTGGCATTTTTCACTCATCATAAAGGAGCGAAGAGGGTTAATATGTCTGCTGCAGATAACATGAACAACTCATCTCTGCAGAACTGCATTTCATGAGGATAGCTGTGAGTTTCTGCTTTTGTCTCATAAATCCTTTTGCTACATGTGCATGATTTCTGCCTTCATTTCCATTTTTTGCCCCCTATTTGTGCCTTTCTCTGCATTTTCTTATCCTCTGTTTGTACTTTCTCACTTGTTTCTAGATCTTTATGGGCTATCTGGGACCGTGGGAGAAGCCTCAAGGCTCACCCACGATCCCAGCCAACTCTCACCTCCTGCAAGAGTTAGCATTGCTCCAGCAACCAAGGAGCTGCTTTAATTATCTGTTATCTGGTTGCTTGAAGCACTGTTTCCATCTCTCTTCCCTGCACGTATATCTCTATTTTGGGAAGAGAGATGAAAACTCTCCTTGGCAGATCCCGCTGTCAGAAAGCGTAATTTGTGTGCTTTTATTTGGTGGGGACGGTCATCTCCCACCAAGCAAAAGAAAACAGCTATGCCCTAGAGATGGGCACCCCGGGACATAGCAGGAGTTGGACCTGGGGGGTGGCGGTCCACAGGGCCATCAGTGGCTCCATGAGGGGGCCCATGCTGCACTCTCCAACAAGCTTAGCCCTAGGGAGGTGGCGGTCCCCAGGGCTGCAGGGGGCCCAAAAAAGACCCCATTTTCTTTTATTTAATCTTTGCCCTGGCAAGGTGGTGGTCCCCGAGGCTGCACTGGGTCTGTGCGCCCCGACAACAGTTTAAAGAATGACCCAGGGAGGAGGCATTCCCGGGGCTACAGAGTGACACCAGGCAGCCCCCCCCACACCCCGCACTAGATTAAAATGGACAGATCACCCTGAAACTTTCCATGGGCAACAAGAATCACAAGAACAATTTTGAGAAGAGTCGTCAAATGGTGCCAAAGATATAGGCAAGTCAAAAAATGGTATGGAAACATCGTCCTAACTATAAATACCTAGTGGCAACCACCACTAGGTAATACATACACACAGACACACAGACACACACACACACACACATATATATATGGGCTTTGCAGAGTCGCACTCTGCGGAACTCCGTTGAGTGGTCAAAAAACTCTGCAGTGCTATGTGGAGTTCTGTGGCCAGGGTGCGTTTCCCCATCACACCTGTGCACATTGCGTTTAGGTCAAGTGCATTCGGAAGTATGTTCCCACGTTCAACATTTCATGCCAATGGCACCGAGTGATTCACATAAGCGCAACCATCTTGTTTTTCTTGCTCTGTTGATGGTGCTGGGCCTGTTTTTTTAATCCTTCTATATCTTTTTAATCATCCGCACTTCTCATCAATCTACCCCTCATTTTTATTTATTGCATTAGTGTGTGTTTTTGTGTCTGTGTATTGTAAGTTTTTTCATTTTTTCATGTTTTCATGACTTTTTGTTTTTTTGTTTATTTTTTCCTTCACTCTCTTATTTCTTTCTTCCTTCCTTCCTTCTATCTACTGCTTATTTTCATTTTCCTTACTCCACCCAGTGCTAAGGCAGAAAACGGCAGTGAGCAGGGGATGTGTGGCCCCAGGCCACCCATGACATCCAGCAGCAGCAGCCACCTACCTTGTGGGTTTTGGCGCCACCAAGGCGTGCAGCCCTGGCCAATCTTTTGTGAGGTGGAAATGGTAGCACTGTTTTTTTTATGTGCCGCCCAACCTCCCCTCCATGCTGACAGCACTCCTGGCAGTGGATACACCCCACCCCCAGGGGGAGCGTTGGCTGCACAGGGGGAGGGTGCGCAGGTGTGTACGGCAACCCACCCAGCAGCTGGCACACCGATGAGTGTACATCCTTGACTGGGAGTAGGACCTGCTCGGCCTTCTAGCCATCCAGATTCTGAGGCTCAGTAAGGATTATTTATATTTCACTTAGAGGTATGTTATGTTTAGTTTACATTAAGAATATTATTATGTGATCCAGTTTAAGTTAGGCAGGTGCTCAGTGCTACCTAATCATACTCATCGGACCTCCCTTGTCTGATTATTTAGAAAGCCATTGTAATGTAAACTCCTATGTCCTCCTGTCACCACAGTGAATTAGTGATATCAGTCAGTTGGTATTCTCTGTGACATTCATCTGTGTAGGTTGTACAGCCCCAAGTGATTTCACAGTGATCTGTAGTAGCACTACTAGTATGCATCTATGCATTACAAAAAAGAGAGTCTGAGTTAGTCAATCAAGGGGGTTGAGAAATGAGAATAGAATCAAAGATTATTCATTACAATGCATTAGTTCCAAATGTAGTTTTTTAAAAATTTGGAATAGGGTTTTTAGCTTTAGTATAGCCAACTCAACGATACTTGATACTAGTAGCATAGGTAATCTCATTTAAATAAGTACAATGTTACTGCATTTGACTGTTATGATAATTTTGTAGAGATTAACTGTGCCACTAATCTATTTTTTTATTTCCTTTATTTCTTACATCAGCACCCCTGGGCAAGAGGAGGGTCAGCACTGAGGTCCGGGAATGCTGGAGAGGAGGCTCCGACCACCAGCCCCACTACTGAGGGCTCTGATCCTTCCAGTAAGTCCTATTATTTATATTAATATTAATGATTCCTTACATTTTACCTCTGCCCACTATTACACTACTTTTTATTTTGCTTTGTTTATTTTTTTAAACTGTCTCCTTTTTTGCAACTACTCAATCCCATTTTTGTTTAATACCCATTATACCTGCATAATATTTTCTTCTGTCTTTCTTTGACCATTATTATTCCACCCATTCATTGCACTTTAATGATTCCGAGTCATCATCATGATAGGCTAAAGCACTGCCCCTGCATTTTGAAATGTTTTTGGTTGACTTGACTACCTGGCTTTTCTAACATTGTGAATTAACAAAATGCCCAGAGTGATATTTTTGATAGAATATACTGCAGTACTAACCAAACTGTAGCAAGGTATTGCCATTCCATTTTTTTCATTAGGTGTATCTGGCATCTAAAAAATGTATAATTTTTTTTCCAGCCACACTGACCACCATTGGTGCCGGCTCAAGTGCCGCTGCAGGAGGAGAGTCATTTGGAGGGGCAAAAGGGGCGGCAGGGTTGGGCGGTGATACGTCACATTGCTTGCTTATTCACAATTACTATTATACTCACTAGCTACAAGGGTGTTGTCATGCTCATGAACCCCCCACTTCACCAGGTACAGAAGTGGTTGAGTTATGGACTCTTCTCTCTGCAACTCAGCAAAAGCCCACATTGGGTATGCTAAAAAGGATGGCTTGATGGAAACAGAAAAGAATGAAAGATATGAAGAAAGGATGGGTGAAATGAGTGAAAGGTAAGAATGCATGGGTAGGCGAAAGGATGCGTTGGTGAGTATTGTGTAAATGGATGATTGTTTGACAGGATGATTGAAAGAAATGGTGTATACAGAATGGATGGATAATGGATTGGAAATTTAGGTGAAAGACTGGATGAAAGAAAATAAAGCTTAACTCATGGTGGCTATGTGTGAATATAGTAGGATGAATTAAAGGATAATTGAATAATTATTTAAATTAATAAAGAAGGGAGCTCTTCTAGAGAGGGTCATGCTGCTCACGTACTTCGCTTAATTTGTTTTATGGTTATCAAACCTACAGTTCAAAGTGGGGGCTATTTTAATTTGTTTTCTAATCTCTTGACTGTATTTCTTAAACAGGGCAGATGTGTAGCCCACCAGTCATCTGTCATCACCCCCCTCCCTGCCCACAGCATTTTGCCTCCCATGAGCGAAAAAGTACAGTATGGTTCAATTTGTGATTGCAGTGTTAGCTGAGCAATGTGTGTTTGCTTCGGTTAATGCAGCATTTTCAAATCTTTCAATGCATTGCAAACCAAACACACACGGGGTCAGATGTACCAAAGTGCAATTTTGCATTTTTTAAATAGTGACTTCATAGAAATTGCTATTTAGGAAATGCAAAATGTTATGTACAAAGATACATAGGAAAATACATTGCAAATAAGAAATCCTTTTGAGACAATGGACTGGTTTTGCATTTCCCAAACAGCAATTTCCCATCAGGCAATTCCCTAAAGGAATTTGTACATAGGAAACGGCTGTTTTTCATTTCTAAATGGGTCGAAATTGTGATTCAGCTCATTAGGAAATGCAAAAGGCCTTTGTACATCTGGCTTAATCTGTTTTTCTCTTCACCCACTCAGTCAGTACTTCACTCCTTTATTATTTCCTCAGTTCTTCTGTCCCATCCTGCCAAACAAAAATGGAAAAATCTATTCTTGGCATGTGCCACATTTTTATGGCCTAGTGACGTGTTTCCCATATATATTTCATGGTTTCCCATAACAGATTCATTTTACATCTTTAGAATTTTGTCTATGCAGCCACTGAATAAGCCAAAGCTTAGGCACATGATGAATAGATGATCTGTGAAAACACTCAATTCCACAGCAAAAGCTCTATCTACCCACCTAATCCTTCTGCCTTATGCTGCAGTAGAGCCAAATCACTTTTTTTTTATCTGATGTTACTCTGCCTTAATTATTTTATACCACACAGTCAGTGCTTTTTATGTGAGGAATGTGTAGGTAAACAAATAACATTGACCCTGTGACTCACCTAATCACAATCACATCAAATTCCAATGTCCCTTGGGGACCAGAAATGTACTGATACTGGGTCACCCACTAATTACTGTCAAAGAAGTGCTTGCTCACAACATTGTTTACAGATTGTCTTTGTTGTTTTTGTTTTTCTCAATAAAGGTACTCCTGTTGGTCGACCAGCACCACCCACCAGGCAGGAGATAGTGTCCCGTCTGTGACAGCAGAGGCTGGAGACTTTACAGGCTGCATGCCTGTGGCTGGTGGTCCTGGTGGATGAAGAGTCAGAAATAGCAGCCTCTGACCCAGGATCTAGTTCAGCAGTACACCAGCCACAGCCTCCTGGCCATTATATCGCTAGCACCACCACCGGGTGTCAAGGGCCCTGACTGGACCTGCTGTCACCCTCTCCCCTTCTGACAGAGCATTACTCGATCTTATTCTACAGTGGATGGAATTTATGGAGAGCCAGCTCACCAGGATTGAGCAGAGCCTGGACCACCTCAGGACCGAAGTAGACAATGCCCTCTTCTGAGCCCTTTTTATAATTTTTTTGTTTTGGGACTTGTTGAGGGTGGAGCCGTGGGAAGGGGAGTTGGGACGGGGTTTCACTTTGGACTTTCATTAGAATTTTTGGAGGAGGGGCTTTTTGTTTGGTGAGAGGTGTGGGCCTGTTGTAGTGGGAAAGGGTGGGTTTTTCATTTGATAAAAATAAAAGGGAATATTTACTTAATTCATTTATGCCTAAAATGAGGATTTTTATGTTTTAGTTTGCAGTGCTCTCTTTTAGTGTAACCTGTTTTTAAAATCTGCTAAAAAAGTGTATGTCATTTACTTATACCGTTGCTCTACTACCCTATGTAACTATATTGACCACTTGGTGATGATTGCCATTGACTATTTTGCCTACAAAAACCTAGATACATACAAACAACAACTTCTTCAGTAGAAGTTAATTACTAACTAAACAAGTCTACTTCAATCCATAGTTTTTCTCTTACCTGAATAGATAAAGCAAGGGTTGATACCTCATTCTTCTTACTGCAGGATTTTGCCAAGGTGCCATCTTAACTTAAGATGTAGTAGTAGCAGGCTAGCACGCTAAGAGGGAAGACACATGGTGCTACTCTCACCTATGCAAACTGCAACTGTAGGAGTAATCAAAGGGTTATCCATCAGTGTCAACTAGATTGAAAGAAAACAGAGAGCTAGTGGGTCTTACATTATATCATAAGTTTGGGAAGACTGAGGCCAGACTACCGCAATGATAGTAATTGACACACAACAAAGAAGACTTGATATGATCATAAAAACTACCATATCAACATCCTCTGAGCAATGGGGAGCTAGTATTTCAAAACTAAACTTAGGAAATTAAATCCTTGAGTTAGGAGAAGTGGGCTCAGAGTCAGGAGTGGTTGGGCAAGGCTGAGTATTTACGCAACACACAACACAAGGCCTCAATAATGATATTGATATGGCCTGGGTAGAATATTGCTCAGGTAATAGAAGATCATACAGTGAGTTGGTGTCACTTTTACCACATCCGCCCCAGCAAGTGTGTGATTCATTTTTGGTGAAAAAAGTCACACCTCGATAAACCGCACAACCCAAGTTAATAGGGTTGGGGGCTCGATAAATCGATGGGAAATGGGATTTGGGGAAAGGTGTGACAAAGACCAAACACTACACAAAAGAAACCACAACAATATTCATCAGGGCCCTCAGAAGCACACCATCATCATTCTGTTACAGAAGTAAACAATGAAGGGATAAGTATGATACAGTTCACTGAGATGCTTGGCAAACAATTATTCTGCCACAGAGACACCCAAGATAGCATATCACTTAATCTGTAAATGTTATGTATTTGAGGTTTGAAAAATACTAATTATGGACGATTGAGGTTAACCCACCCAGTTCTTAAAAAAATTATTCTTAAAAGGAAAATTATATTGTATTGCCAAATTGGGTAGTTCATCTCATTCATTTTGGAATGTCTGACACTCTTGGGTGCCTGGCTGAACTTGTCCTGTAGGTAAGCTGGCATGTTGAACTTTCAGCTTTGTTCATGCAGGTAAGGACTAGGAGAAGGCCTGTGTATCTAAAAACAGTATCTGTATTATAGAGTAAAAGAGATGGACAAAAGAAATTAAGGTAAGCTTTATGAGGAGTCAGGAGTGTACCAAGAAGATTTAGAGACAGAGCAAGAGCATAAAGAGGAGTTTCACGTTTGGAACAGCAATTCTGCAAACATACACTCTGCAGCATTTCCCAAATCAATGCACTTCTCTCCATTCCACCGAGCTGACTGAGTACCAGGCCTCAGAGTCTTCACCTTTGTCATGGTTTTGAAGTAAATAACATTTTCCTTCTAGCTGTTGAGGTAGTTCCACCGTAAGTCCTTCCATCCTCTTCCCCCTTTTCCTGATTCTGAGTACCTCCGTGCACGTCCCAAACTGAGGAGGTAGACCTGTGTAGTTCCCCGCTGTTGAAAAACAAACAGAGAAATAGAATTAGAGTATTTTGTGTAGATTTGTGTTTTGTCACTAAAGGGACTGGGGAACCAGTAAATAAAGGTGTGGAGCCTGCAGGTAAATTTTTCTAAGGTTGAAAGGCCAATCACTTTCAGGAAATAATGATTACCCATCAGACCCCAAACAATACAAATCATCAAAATCAAGTTTACATATTTGTTCAACCCCTTCCCTCACTGTCAGCCACCAAATATATCACCAATCGCCACTCACAATCACTCAGTATATCACCAGACATGGTGCATTAGTTAAGTGTTGCCTCTTTCAATCCAAGCTTCTCAATATTAGCTTCTCTTTGATGGTAGCAACACATTGGATTTTGGCATTGGCATGGGCAGTCTTTTAATCAATGATTTCCTGGGTCAGCCCGACTAGACAATGTAAAAATAAAAAAATAATCGGTGATGGCATGTGAGAGAGGCAGGCATTTTCTTGAATGTCCTGAAGGGAATGTGGGGCTTCTTCACTGCAAACAGGTCCAACTCCAATACGGCCATATATATGATTAATATAAATGGTGGGGCAGCATAAATCTGTCACAAGCAGTGTTCCACTAGCTATTTTTTATTGCAAAGATAGAAAGAAAGAAAGAAATTAAGATAGACACTCAATGAGGAATAATTAAAACGTTCTATGTGCCACTGGCACAGTCAGTCCTCACACTCAGGTGGTTCACTCAGAAGTTGGTCAAAAACACACTTGATTATGACCAATCATCCTCTTCCTCCTCCTGTTGTGTTTCGGGAACAGTGTAATCAGGTGGTATAAAATGTTGGTTCACTTTGATAATGGTTAATTTCTCCACATTTTAAGGTGAGAGACTGGTCCTTCTCACCGTAACTACTGCACCAGCTACACTGAGCACACAGTCAACAGACATGCTGGCTACAGGTCAAGCCAGATACTTTTTGCCAGCCTGCTGAGCTCTGGCCATTGGTGTATCTTTCCATACTAATACACCAATGGGGTTTGATCCACATACACCTCTTGTGGGTCATCCAGATACTCCTGGAAAATCCTCTGAAGTGTCATTGGTGCTGCCACTTGCTCGGTCTGTTTTGCCTTCACTTCTGTACCGGACTTAAGATCTTCCACTTAAAACCAAGCCAATGCAGATGTTGGGTCTGATTCTTCTGATGCTGTTGTTGCTGGTGTTCTTGTTGCAGGTGTTAGCTGCTGTGAGGCAAGAATTCCTTCTCTCGAAGTTAAAGATGGCACCCAGAACTGTGGAGTAGGACTCTAAGTTTCAGCTGTACTTCTTACAGTTCTCTGGCTCGCTCAACAATCCACCTATTGTATTTTGAAACATTCCCTTCAGAAAAAGGAATGAAAGTAGGAAGAATGTTTTTGTAGCATGGAACAAGTAGAGTGGCACAGATGTAATGTTTGGACTTGATAAAGTAATTTTGCAACCTTGGATTACAAGTCAAGTGATAGCTTAGGCTCTCAACGAAGGCATGTACTTCTGAGATTTCGTTCACACCTCCAAATGCGAACCTTTCAGACACCTTCTTTAGCTGCTCCTGCAGCAGATGCAACAATGGGATAGCTTTACCCATTTTGCTGTCCTCCTTGCTAACTTCCCATGAGAAACCCTCAAAAGGGAGCAGAATCTGTGGTAGGCATTTGACTATGCCCCATTTGTCTGCATCCATGGTAGCAGCTTTCACAATTGCATCCTCTCCTATTAGAATGACATAGTCATTGATATGTCTGTACTTCTCAAACCAACGTTGCAACACATAATAGACAGAGTTCCAACATGTTGGCACCTCCTTTATCAGGACTTTAACTGGTACTCTGTTATTAAGCTGAATAATCTGAAACTGCTTCCGGGTTTCCAAAGAATGGCAGAAATGAGTGCAAATTCATCTGCAGGTAGTCAGTATGTTGCTGACTCTGCCTTCTTTTTTAAGAAAGTGATGCAGTGTGCCAAATAAAGGACCTAGAAAAAATAGCCACTGTCCGCATTGTCCTTGACTATGTTAATGACATTGTATGTGCAACAAATTCAATCTAGAGGCCTCTGGGTTGCAGCCATTAAGACACCTTGCTATTAAATTCCTCAAAGATGTTTGCAACTGTGTGTGATTACTCCATGCAACTGTGTGTGATTACTCCATGCTTTGCATAGCTACTGTTGCATGCCACTTAATGCTCTTAAACATTTCTTCAGGGCCAAGATCTATAGATAGCTTTTGTTTTACACCAGCAAAAGAGATCCAATGTGTAGTAATTCACATGTAATCTGTAACCTGACAACTGGTCCACATGTCTAATGTCGGGTGGATAGTGTGAACAACACGTTATTGCAAAGCTTGTCCAACCAATTGCAGCACATTGCGACTCAGCTCTGGCACACCAACTCTGGCAAAATAGGTTCAACTTAGAACCTTCCATTTCAGGCAGATGGCTGCCACAAACTCTAAGAATCGTACCCCTTCCACAAAATAAAAAGGGGGATGATCCAGTGCTAAAATGTTTACCAGCTTTCAATTGTACAAGCGTGGCATTGGATGGTTGCTGTTTCCTTTGGCCTAAACATGGCCGTAATAGTAGCTTGGATTTTCTTCTTTTGTGGGGCAACTGAAGCAGGCCACTTTTGAGAAGTAGGTGGTTGTAGACTCAATGTGCGTTGTGGTGCAGTCACCATATGCTGTGGTGTCTCCATCTGACACTGAGTCTTCTTGTACTTTTGTAAGATTGCTGAGTTGGGTGATTGTGGCGCACTGCTGGGAATAGGGCTGCTTTGCGTGAGGCTGTCACCTTCTTCTTCCTCATCTTCCAACGTGATTTGACCAGTTGTAGTTGATGTTTTCCTCACCTTCAACACTGAAATCACTTTCAGCTATTTTTTTAAGGTGCTTGTCTCACCAGATTAAGTGATGTTTTTTCGTATGGGTCATCTGGCCTCCAGTACTATAATGTGAACTGGACTTACCTCAACCAACATTCATGTGGCAAATGGAGCACCTTGCAATATTCTCCTCCTGTTTGCTAATCGTAAAAATAAAGTACTTTCTTACTAAGCCACTGTCAATGCCTGAAGAAGAACTGGAAGTAGGTGGGTGTGTGTTGATTGCACCTCTGCAGCGTATACTTCTTCTGAGGTATGGGTAGGCGCAGGCCTCTGCTGGGGCCTTACAAATAGGGAGCTGGTGGTGCTTCCTTTGCCACACCTTGGAGCGGATTAGATAGTAGGTGTCAGTCTCCTTTGTGCCAGCTTCCACAATGACTGGCTCGCTATCATTCATTTGCATGAGTCTAAGGATTTCTTGAACTTTTCTTTTCCCTTGCCTCTTCTGGCATCTCCTGGATTCTACCAGGGTCCACTCCATGTCTCTCTCATCATCATCAGACGTGGTACTTGGAGAAGATGGCGGAGTAGTACCCTTCCTTTTTTTTGCTGAAGACCTGGGAGCCAAAGATTCTAAAAGAGGAGGTTCTTGCTTGGCAGGAAACCCAACCTCCTGTTCTGCTCCAGCTTTAGGAAGATCGTCTGCTGCTGGCTACAGCTGCTGTCCATTTTGCTTTGTTTGTTGAAACGATTGGTTACTACTTTGCAAAAGGGACAAATCCAATTCAGCATCACTGCTTATCAGCATCGCCATGATTGCAGTGGTTGCCTCACTGACAGATATGGTCTTGGGCTTAGGTTGGGGTGGCGCTGTTGATGCTGGAGTACTGCTCCCAAGTTCCTCCGAGGAGGACAGTGTGGCAGGCACACGTCTCCAGAAAAAGGTTGCAGTCGGCACATCACTAGTGGAAATCTACTTCTCACTGACCATTGTCTTGGGAGCAACTTTATTTGGGGTCATCTTAAAGCTCTCAGCTGGCAGTGGCACTAAGCTGCACAAGTGGAAGAGATTAGAGGAATAACTGTACAGGCCTTCTCTTTGGCAGTACTACGGGTGATGTGATGTCTCTTCTCTTGTGCACTTAAAGCAACCAAGCAAGAAAAATATGTAGTTAGTGACATTGTTGCAGGTTGAAATAGCACAGACAAATGCAAAATTAGTGCAGTTGGTTATTTATGCAATAAATACCAATTAATCAAATGTTGCAAAGTCAAACCGCACTATAAAATGTAATTTCAAATCAAGCAGTACAGCATGCACATTTTGGGCCAGATGTAGCAAAATTTTACGAGTCGCAAATGGCCCGCATTGCAATTGGCGACCCCGCAAAATCGGAGATGGGATGTAAAAACCCCTTTACCGAATCGCAAATTGCGCCGCAAGCCATTACCGACTCGCAAAAATTGCGACCCCATTGTGCGACCCGTAAATAGGAAGTTGCAATTTGCGAGTCGCAAACCATATGAAATAGCCACTCGCAAATTGCGACTAGTCGCAAAAAGACCATTTTGCACTTCCAATTTACCACCAACTCAGAGCAGGTGGTAACCATAACCAAAGTATAAAAGGAGACTCAGAAGGCAGCTGGGTTACTCAAGATGGCGGAGATTTATGTGATAGCAAGGAGGAGGAGAGCCCACGCCGCACAGCAGATGAGGAGGAGGAGCCAGAGACAGGAGAAGATATACAGAACCAGACAGACACTTTTCCAACAAACTGAGGAGGAGATCTATGATAAATACAGACTCAGCAGTACAGCAATATTAGAATTAATAGATCTACTCAATCTGCAGCTTCAACGCCAGACTGTGCGTGGCAGCGTCATCCCCACACATGTGCCAGTGCTATGCTCACTGCACCTCTTGGCCTTGGTAGCTATCAGGGGGGTCATTGCTGTGGCAGGTGGGGTATCTCAAGTGTACTCTCACGGTTCTTCAGAGCATTCCTAGATGCCATACTCACACACATGTCCAGATACATATTCCTACCCAGGAATGAGGCAGAAATCAACAGCACCAAGTTGGAATTCTACAGGATTGCCAACTTCCCACATGTAATAGGGTGTGTAGACGGGACACATACAAATATGTCCTCCTGCAAATCTGGAATATCTGTTCCACAACCGGAAGTGTACCCACTCACTGAACATCCACGTGGTATGTGATGCCCATTATGTTATAACTGACATGGTAGCCAAATTTCCAAGGAGTACACATGACTCGTACATTTTCAGGCACAGTGGGATACACCAACGCCTAGAACGTGGGGAGTTTGGAGACGGATATCTCCTAGGTATAGCTGAATACACCTTGCAGACATACACACAGGTCAATGTGGAACCCATCAATGCCCAGCTAACATTGTTCATTTTTGCCAAACAGGTGACAGTGCATATGCACTACGACCATGGATACTTACCCCGCACTTAACACCCAGCAATGAGACAGAGAGGCGATACAACAGTGCACATATGAGGACCCAAAATGTTATAGAGAGGACCTTTGGACTGTTGAAAGCAAGATTCCGATGCCTCCACAGAAGTGGAGGAACCCTCCAGTGTGCCCCAATAACAGCATTCAAGATCATTGGCACAAGCGCTATACTGCACAACATTGCCACCAGACGTGGGCTACATCTCACCCCAGAAGACCCAGATTCGGAGGATGACGAGCAAGAGCTACCACATCGCCATCATGGGGATAGAAGCATTGCAAATCAAGGCAGACAGAGACTCGACCAAATTGCAAACCAATAATTTGGAAGGTACATGGTAACTGTCAGCACACACACGAAAGTCACACACAAAGAGCCCAGGTGTGAAGTGGAACAAACAAGAACTTTAATGAAGTGAACCAAAAAACTATTGAAATGAACTATTGATCAGGGGCTGTAAAAGTCCACCTGCTATGAGGACACATTAACCTCATGTGCCTTCATTGTTTGTTAGTGCGTAGCTCACATCCTACGCCTGGGACGCCCAGCATGGCTGGTGCCTGGAGCGTCTGCAGATCCCTGCCGTGCACTTCCACTACGCAAGACCCTGGTGTCTGTGGGAGATGCACTACTGATAGTAGAGCCCTCCTCACTGTCTTGCGGCGTGTCTGCCACGCCCCTAGTCACCTGTCGTGCCTCCATCATGTCCACAGCGTGGCTTATGCGTCTCAGGCTGCGAGCCACATCGCTGGAAAAGTGGCCCATGTCGACATGTAGGCTGACTGTGCGGCGTGGCAGCCCTGTGGTATTCACAGCCAGGCGGACGATGGAGGCAGCCATGCGGTCTAGTCGGTGGATTAGTTGGCGGTCACATCGCCTTGCACCCTCTCTCTCTCCGTAACAAGTTCAGCCACTAGTTGCCTGATGGAGAGCGCAAGGTCACCTACATTACTGTTCAGGTTTTGTAGCTCTGTGTGGACCTGTGCCAGCCCTGTTGTCTGATTCCTCTCCATTCGCCGCATGGCCCCTGCAATCAGTCTCATTTGCCTTGTCTGCAAGCGCTGACCTTTGATGAGTGCTGCCTCGGCGGCGGACATGGAGGAGTCCCCTACATCTCCCTGTGACACTGCAGGGACATGGACACGTCGCCTGCGACGCAGTGGTGCATCTGTGTCCTGTTGGCTGGCACTGTGGCTGGGACCAGGTGCTGGGTCTATCTCCACTATGGCCACTGGTGCATCTGGAGGGGACTGTGGTCGGGTGGTGCAGGTCCCTGTGGTGGCTGCTCCTGGGTCCTGTGCTGCCTGGTGGCTGACCTCTGACCCCTGGATGGTGTGGCTGGTGGTGGTGTCTTATGGGAGACCTGTGGGACATAGGGAACACACTGTCACTATCTACCATCTGTTGTATGCTTCCTAATAAACTTTTGCCTATCAGCTGCCTACTGGACTACATTGCCCATAATGCACCATTCTGGTGGTTGCTACTCTGAAATGGAGCTATTTTGGTTGTGCATGCTGCTGTGTACTAGGTGGGTGGGGTATGGCAGATATGGGTGTACATGCATGTTTCATGGTACTCACTGGTTGATGGTCCTGGTGCTGACGTGTCCAGCTCTCCTATTCCAGACACTGCCCCTGGCTCCATGGGTGTGGGTGGTGGGACGGTAGATGGGCCTCCTCCAGTGCCCCTCATCTCCCGGAGGCGCTCTGCCACCCTCTCCTTGGTCCTGGAGCGCAGGTCAAACCATATTTTTTTAAGTTCATCTATGCTCCTGTGGCTCACCCCCATTGAATTCACCTTCTCCTGGATTTCCGTCCAAATCCTCCTTTTCTCCAGCTCAGGCACACTGAGGGCTGCTCTTCCAAAGAGTTGATCTTGGTGCTGGCAGCATTCATCCGTCGCACCTCCAGTTCCTTTTCAGAAAATTAGATTTTCCTCTTTCTGGCTGATTCCTCCATTGTTGCTGCTGTTCCTCCTGTTGGCTGTTCAGCAGTTGGAAATGGGTGTGGTCCTCCCTCCTCCCAGGTGTATTTGTAAACTTCCTGGCTGTAATGTCATCATCAAGAGCCAGGAAGTGTTTTCCAGAGTGTTCTGCTGCACCTGCATGCAATTTGCAGCACAGTCGCAATTTGCGACACCCACTCACAATTTGCGTGTTCGTTTTTAGCGAGGTCGCAAAAAGCGACCTCGCAAACAGCGGACTCGCAATCTGCGGTGCGACTTCATTTGCGAGTCGCAAAATGAAGTCACTTCTCCTTGCTGGATACCCTTTTGCGAGTCGGAAATTGCGAGTCGCAAAGACTCGCAATTTCCGACTCACAATTTTTTTCCTACCTACATCTGGCCCTTAGCTCTTTGCTTTATCTCCATCTGTTATAAAGGAGACACCTGTAGTCAAAGAGAAGTGCATGGGTAAACCAAATTATCATTTAAAAAACCTATGGTGGTCATGTGAAATTGAATAATCATTAAAAAAATGAATTATGGAGCTGATTTTTCATCATTGCATTGCATCCAGAGAGTCTAGAGGGAAACTGAATTATTATACACCTAAAGAAATGGAATGTGTAGCATGGCTGTGCACCTTTGGTGAATGGATTGATGGATGCAGGAATGGATGTGGATGGATCAAGCCAAAATGTAGAATTAAATACAATTAAATAAAACATTTAAACAATTGAAAACATTGAAAAAAATGAAAATAACTCAAATAAAAATTAGAATAAAAACAGGAAATTATAAAAAAAAAAAATCGTAAATATAAAATTGAAATAAAAATAAATTAAATAATATATAAAATAAAATACAAAATTAAAAGAAACAATATTATAAAACTAGAAAATAAAAGTAAAAAATGCAAAAAATGGCTGCCATGCACATGGTCAAACAGCAACAAGGAACAAGGTGGCAAGGCAAAAAAAGAATGCATGCAAGCCTATGACAAAAGGACACTAGCTGGATGGACAAAATGGCCACCAGCCACATGGTAAGACAACAACAACAAGGAACAAGGAGGCATGGGGAACAAAGAACACATGCAAGCCTAAGGTAAAGACACACTGGCTGGATGAACAAAATGAGTGCCAGCCACATGGTAAACTAACAACAAGGAGCAAGGATCTGCGCCAGAACAAATAACACATGCAAGCCTATGGCAGAGGGACACTGGCTAGATGCACAAAGTGGCTGTAAGCCACATGGTCAAACAACAACAACAAGGAGCAATGAGGCATGGTGAACAAAGAATACATGCATGCCAATGGCAAAGATACAAAGGCTGGATGCACAAAATGGCTGCCAGCTACATGGCCAAACAAAAACAAGGAGCAAAGAGGCATGGCAAACAATGAACACATGCAAGTCTAAGGCAAAGACACAATGGCTTGATACATAAAACAGCTGCCAGCCCCATGGTCAAGCAACAACTGTGAACAAGGAGGCATGGAGAAGAAAGAACACATGCAAGCCCATGGACATAGACTAGACAAAATGGCCCATGGGCACAAAGCATTGAGAACAAAGATGAATGGTGGATGATGACAACCACATACACACCATGGCCCTAAGGAGTCATGGTGGTAACACTGACGAAAAGATTAATTCAGCAAGGCAAAACACAAAAATGAACTGAGCTATAAATATTTCACAACAACAGTACGCATCCTCCTATGCCATCAAATATTATCCCACAACATATACAATTTTTGCAAAAATGAAATGCAAATAATTACAAACATTTTTAATTTAATCCAATGCCATCCATTCCCTGAATGAGGTTTTAAAAACATATACCACTGAAAAATGTATTTTATGCACTGATGACTACTAGTACTTGGCCTACTAGCTAGATGGCCCTTTGGAAATCTAGACCACATGGTAAAATAATATTGCATATGTTACAAACAAGTAGAAAAGGTCCTGAGCTGTGCAAAATTTTCCTTTGCCAAAGAGGAAAATCGATGAAATTCAAAATAAATAATAACTAGGCCCATAATTAAACTTCATGTCACCCACCATAAATCTTTTAAATCAAATTAAAGTACAAAGAGATACTGGTGTATGCCCAAGCTTAACAAACAACTCCCTTATTCAGTAGTTTTTTTAAGATACTTGTGTGATTTGAAAAAAACAAAAAGCCTCATTATGACTTTGGTGGTCCCTCCATAGGACCGCACGAACCAAGGGGAGGGAGCCACCATCATACCAGTGGTGCCCCCGTCATATTACAATGTTCCTGCTGGACTGTCTAGCTGGAACAATGTATTACAATGTTCCCGCTGGGCTGACTGGTGGGAACAGTGCTATGATATTGGTCTTGGCTCCTTTAAGGGAGCCAATGACAATATCATAGCACACAGCACCCTTTAAATGCGCACTGTTTGTACCACAGACAGTTCGCATTCTGAGGGTGCTGGGCAGGGGGCCCCCCGGTACTGGCTGTCCACTATCCTTTTCATGGTGCCGTCCCTGCAATAAAAAGGTTGCGGAAAGCTGAGTTGCAATCATCCAGGTGACACTGACTTCAGAGCTGCCGTGTTTGAGTACAACTCAGACATACATCACCCCATCAGGAGCCATGTTCCTTGTGGGGAGAGATGTCTCCTGGTGCATCCATGTGACAACAAAAATGCCATAATTGTCTGTCTGTAACTGCAGGGAAAATTTGCTCTTGTCATTTTGTAAATCGGGACTCAGTCCTGGGGTGGGAAATAAAACTTAAAAGTGATAGAAGAGGTCGGGGTAGAGGTACCATGACCCCAAGGGACTAATGGAGGGGTCTCTGAGGGTGTCCTCATGAGCAAGAAATCAGATCCTCCATGGTGCTCAGGGCGGCCCCCCATGTGAATCTGTGATGGAACTGCAGATGCAGACCACAATTAAAATAACATACATCTATTCACAGACCCACTCAAATACTCACACACATACCCACACAACCACTCATACACTGATGGACCTGGCCCTTTTTGCAGGGTCATGCCCAAACTTTTTGCCTCCTTCCTCTTACTTTTTCAGACCTGATTTTTGGCTTTAGGACTCTGGGCACCACTGCTAACCAGTGCTAAAGTGCATATACTCTGAGTCTAAATTGTAGTGGTGATTGGTTTATCCACGATTGGCAGATTTGATTTACAAATAAGTCATTAGTATAGTGCACCATGTGAGCCCAGGGCCTGTAAATCAAATGCTACTAGAGGGCCTGCAACACTGATTGTGTCACCTACATGAGTAGCACTGTAAACATGTCTCAGATCTGCCATTGTATAGTCTGTGTGTGCAGTCCTGCACTGCCAATTCGACCTGGCAAGAGTCAGTCAGTCATAAATCCTTTTATTTGGCTCAAACCTTAAAAACGTATAGTATTAAAAGTATAAAACAATAAAATGTTCAATGTTCATTATAAAATCCTATACATAAACATTTGATTAAACAAAGTTCATTTAAAAAGAAAATTTCCTATTACATAATACATTCACATACAAAATTCATAATTCATTTTAATTCTTATTAACCAACTCCACTTACATGATTCATTAAATTATTTCAACCTTCAATCAATTTAATTTCCTACCAATTCTTTAAAAGACGGCGTGCAAACCATATTATCCCACATACAATTCTAATGGTACTCAGATCCTTACAATGACATACAGTGCAATTTCCAATTTAAAGTGCTCTACATTATACTTCACGCCTCTTTAATAGATGGCAAATTTACCATATTACCATCAACCAATATAATTTTTAAAATAATCTATTTGAGCCATTTCAAACTCTTCATTCACCTTTACTCCCTACATTACACCGGCATTATAAGTTCAGTTAAAACCCCTCTTAATCCTATTAGAAATTGGCATAGCACACAAGTTACATACATAAATCTCATGTCTATGAGTAGCCTAAGCGCTTGATCCTGATTAATAATACTATATTCCTTAAAAACTGGTTTAAAAACTTCTTACGCACCTCTAAAAACCAATAGCAGTTCAAAAGTAGGTGTTGCATGCTAAATTTCTGTTGTAAGCCACATGTACATAAGCCCTGGGTATCCTTGAGAAATGTTTTTGCTTTAGGATCTCTATAGCGTGGGTTCAGCCCAATTCTGAACTGTTGAGAGTTGAGATTTTACACTCTAAATACTCCAGATCTATTTCTCTTGCCCTTTCCTTCACTATTGTTTGTAGGTTTTCTTTCGGAATCTGTGCTCCGCACCACTTATTACCGGGTAAGCCTAAGAGAACGCAGATCTTCTCTAACCGTCTTCTCACTTGTAACGCCCAGTATAATTTGCTTTTTGTTATTTCTTTTTTGCACAATCTTGCGATCTTACAGATCCCCTCATCTCTTATGCTTAACCAAAACTTCAGCGCTGCTTGCAGTCCCTGGTAAGTCCATGCCATCATTTGACATTCTGCTCTTATAGCTTGTAACATACTTGAGGGAGGTAATGATAGCATACGCTTTACGCAAATGCTCTCTTCTGTCTCCCAATTTAATTTCCCTGAGAGTGTTAGAACTTTCACCCCATATTGAAACTGGGGGCGTACCATGGCATTAAAAGCAGAAATAGCCGGCTGGATGGAATGGCCCCCATATTTGCTACTAAATTGTTTCAATCCCCAGACCGATGATAAAGCTTTATTTTTTAGGGCTTCAATGTGATCTTTCCATCTCAAATTTGAGTCAAACGACATGCATAGATATTTTTTTTTTACCTTCACTAGTTTTTCACCTCCTAGCAGGTAAGCAAAATCACTCTTCACTTTCCCTATAGACATTATTTTTGTTTTTTCCAAAATTACTATAATTTTTTTCCTTTGGCAATAAGAATGGAACGCCTCTAATTTCCTTTGTAGGCCTAACTCCGTCATATCCATTATCACTAAATCGTCAGCATGTAATATGCAGGAAACATGTACGCCATCCATTTTTGGGCTTAGGCCTTTAACCTCCTGCAGCTACCCAGGCAAGTCTGACAGAAATAATGTAAATAATATTGGCGCCAACACACAACCTTGGCCCAAGCTTTCTTTACGGGGATCTTTTGTGGCAGTGAACCACTCGTGTCTAAAATTACTTGGGCCCAATTTTGTGAATGCAGACCCTGAAGGAGATATAATAAATCCAAATCGATCCCTAACTGTCTTAGCATGTCCCATAGCAATTTCCTATCTACCAAACCAAATGCAGCGCGAAAGTCCACAAAACAACAGAACAGGCTTCCTCGCATTTCCATTGATTTTTTTGCTAAAGACCACAAACTAGAGCAGTGGTCGATTGTCAAGTGCCCTTCTTTAAATCTGCCTTGCTCTACTGGTTCCAAATCGTTTTGTTCTGCCCATTCCTTAATTAACCCTAGCAATATCTTTGTGAATACCTTTTCACCTACGTCTAATAAGCATATCAGCCGATAGTTTTTTGGTTGTATTGGGTCCTCCTTTTTATGGATCGGTCTTATAAACACGCCCTTCCAATTCTCTGAAAAACAGCCGTAATCAAGAATTTTACAAAACCTATCATGAAAAAATGTAGTCCACCAATCAATGTTTTTTTTTATTATTACAGCTGGGAGATTGCCTGGGCAGGCCGCTTTAGTTAGTTTAAGTGCTACAATAGTTTCTTTCATTTTTTGTGGGGCAAAAGCTAATCTCATGTTCTCACCCGTCTTCCTGGTGACACCATATCCTTCCTCAGCATCGATACCATTATATACAGTAGACAGATATTTATACCAATTCTCTTCTCCAACCAAACACCGCATGGTTTCTGTCATTTTCCCCTCCCTTACCAACTGCCAGAAGCCCCTAATTTTCCGTGTTCTTATCACTTCAATCATTGTGTCCCAATATTTGCTAATATATTCCCGTTTCTTCTGTCTTATGATTGTTTAATAACTCTGATTTGCCTGACAGAGCTGCGCGTCTGTGTCAATAGAGGGTCTTTTCCTATATTCCCTTTCTAATCTTCACATCTTTTGCTTTTTGCACCTACATTCCCAATTAAACCATATTTTACTATTATTTTTCTTAAATGGTTCTCCCTTCATCTTTCCCACATGCATTTTTTTTAATTTAGTTTTTAGGTAGTCCACCCTTAACGCAATGCCCCTATTATAACCTTTAAACATATCTCTTGGATCTTCCTCCATTGTAAGGTTTGGATAATTTACTATCAATTGATTGAGTGCTTCTAAACTATTTTCTGTAAGGCGGGTCGTTATTCTACGAGGGTACTCAACTAGCGCTATCAATGCCTTTTCTCTCTGATTTTTATCGGTTGACTGTATTGTTTATCAGAGTGGCCAATGATCACTGCCCTCTATATGCTCAACTTCAAAGTCCTGCACTTCTCCAAAGGACAAAGTATTTACAAAAGCATAATCAATGGGGCATATCTGGTTACCTATTCAAAAAGTCTGTTTTGCCGGGCGATCCTTCTTCAAACGTCCATTTAGACCGAACATACCTAGGGATCCTAAGGTTCTTACTATGGAAAAATCACGCGCAGAACATTCTACTATTTGGAATTTGTGCAACAACCAGTAGCTCCTTATACAATTTGGCAATACTATTGGGATCAAGTTTGTGATTAAAATCTCCCAACATTAGAGTCAAGTATCCTGATTTACCAATACTTAATAATTCCAGATCTTCCTCAAACAGACCCCGCTGAATGTCATAATCATACATATTCCCCGGTTGTATATATACGTTAATTATTATTAGCCGATTAGCACCTCCAATTGTATTGTAGAGATCTACCTGGCCTGCCAATAACCAACAACATTTAGTTTTTATTTTTATGAACTTGTTGGCTATTCTTGTTGAAGCTAAGGTTATTAGGCCCCCTGATGGATGACCTAACCATTGCCATGTAGCTCCCCTAAAGAGTCTCATGAAACCATCTACTGGATCACGTTTGTTGCACAACCACGTTTCCTGGAAACACATTATATCACACTTTTCAAACTCTCCTTTAAATAAGTCTTTTTTTAAAATGTTTTTTATGACCTCCCAAATTCCAGGAAAAAATCAAATGGCTGTGAGGCGGGCTTAACTCCTAGTCCAAAACTCTCAATTCGCCTCTTCTATAATTATCACAAGGGTTTACAAGGGGCTCAAAACGATTACTCCACTGTGGATCGTTATTTTCAGTAAATACAGTTACACTTAGACTGCCATTATTTCCATCCATGCACCTTCTTTGATTGTTATTATATAACAAATTACACTGCACTTGAATAGGGAACAGACCTGCATGACATGTAAGGACACTCCCATCTTGAGTCTCACCCCCTAACTCACTTTGCTGTACTAATCGTATACCCTCCTTCCCTAGCTACGCCTCTGCTTGCAGTACCAGATGTCTAATGCATTCAGAGTAGAAGAGTGCTTTAGTCACCTCTTCCCTGTCCGAGCTTAGTATAAATCCTATTTATTTTATATCTTCTGACTCAATTTCACACAGACTTGGACACCGGGCTATAACTTCTAGAAGGCGGGTACGATTCAGAGGTTTTAACTTTCTGCACCATTTCCACCCAATCTCTCTTCCCCAGAGTTCCAGATACTTCCGCTAGGGCTCTCCCACTCCCTCTTTTTCCCAGGACCTTTAGGTGAAAACTAAGTCCTGCTCTTTACTAGGCAAAGAAATGGGTTGGCTAATTCCCAACTTCTTACTAATCTCTTAATATTATCCTCTCCCTCTAAACCACTACTTTCCTCTCTTTCTTCTGTTTCTTCCATTACTTCCATCTCCACTGCCATTCTATGGGTAACTTTCTTTCTTTTTCCTCACTGGCTAACTTCTCTGTAGGGTACGCTAGGTACTTTTTGTGACGTGGCCCCTTGCTCTAGGGCTACTACTCCCCACCCTTGGCTCTGTTCTGTCCTTGGGGTGCTGGCCTGGGCTACCTTGGCTATCTTTCCCTCTTTCCCTACTGATGTTTTTCTCCCAGCGTTTCTTTGCTTACTTCACTTCCTACATTGGGGTTTATAGTAACACTGTTGAGCCCATATCCCTTTCTCCCCCTTCTACAATTCCTTTTTATCACCGGCATTGGTTGTTTGGAAACATATACTGTTGGTCTGAAGTCTGTATTTTGTCTGTTTCCCCTCCTTCATTATTATGTTCCATGGTATTTTTGAGGACAAGAGTACCCACCTGCCAAGCCAAACCTTCCCTGCATTACATGTTAGGCACCCCTAAAGTAGACCTTAGGTAGCAACATAGGTAGAGTGCAGTGTATTTAAAAGGTAGGACATGTACCAGTGTGTTTTACATGTCCTGATAGTGGAATACTGTCAAATGTGTTTTTCACTATTGCAAGGCCTATCTCTTCTATAGGTTTACTTGGGGATCACCTTTAAATATCTTTTAAGTCCAGTTTCCCATTGGGAGCAGATGGAGATTTGGAATTTGGGGTCTCTGAACTCACAATTTAAAAATACATCTTTTGGTTAAATTGGTTTTTAGATTGTCTGTTTGAAAATGCCACTTTTAGAGAGTGGGTATTTTCTTGCTTAATCATTTTAGGCTTCTGCCTGGCTACTAAATACACGTCTGGGTCAGACAGACCTTTGGCTGTTTGTGGATTCCCTCTAGACAGTGACAAAAAGGGAGCTGAGGTGTGTCCTGCATTTCCTGATGATTTTTCCTTGGTTAGAGTAGGAGGGAGGAGCTGACTCCTGAACTTGAAAGGGCTGTGCCAGTCATCTCACAATACAGTCTCCAACCCCCTAGTGTGTGTCTGGGGCAGGGCAAGGAAGAAGCAGGGTCTTGTGCACTATAAACACTTTCCTTTTGGAGTTTGCCTACTTCAAAGGCACAAATGAGTATAAGTATTGGACTGCTGATCCCGCAACTTTAGATTACTTCAAGTTCAAGAGTACCCTCAGCCCAGGAGAAGAGCTTGATGCTTGAGGAGAACCTGCCACTCTGCCTGTTGCTTTGCAGTGGTGGCCTGCTGCTGCTTTTGCTTAAGAGAGAAAGGACTGGACTTTGATTTCTGAAATCCTACTTGTGAAGTTGCTCCAAGGACTTGGACTAAGCTTGCCTTCTGTTAAGAAGTCTCAGGTACATCAAAGACTTCACCTGCCAGCACCTGGGTACTTCTGCTGAGGACCCTGACTTGCCAAGTGGTGCCTATTTCAGTTTCTGGGCCCCTGGGAGTGAAAGTTGGCCTAAAAGCAAGAAGAACCAGGTACAGTGACTCCGGGTGATTCCAGGACCGATGCCTCTACCTGACTCTGTGCTGCTACTTGTACCCAAAGCTGTGGTCCGTGATGGAGTGTGATTATTGCAACTGATGCTGCAGGCCTTATGCCGCCACAGCCCTGCTGAAGCCCTGCGACATTGTGAGTCCCGAGTGCCATGTCACAGATATCCGTGACACTCGATTCCACCATGGCTACTGTAGCCCCTTGGCGACACCGCAACCCTCTGAGTTTGCCCAATGCATTTTAATCATCTGGATTAATTGACCCTGCCAGATCATCAGGAACCGAAGCCTCGCACCGAAGCCACATCAACTCCCCTGCTCTGCAGTAAGCAACCGACGCCGCACTGGATTCGGCGACACCTCACCTCCCTGACTCCATACACTAGATTGTTTCCTTGTTTACCAAAGGTAATGTACATGGGGGTCTGGGTGACTCCATGATCAGCGCTACCCTCCTTGTGCGGGGCATCGGATTGTTGGGAACGACTCTGTCAACAATATTGTGATAGCTCAAGATGGAGCTATTGTGTTTCTAAACGCTATTTTAAAGTGTATTCTTTGAAAATGCTTGTGTTTTTTGGATTTTTGTTGTTTTGGTCTTGTTTTATTGAGATAAATATTGGCTATTCTTCTAAACTGATGTTGAGTGCTTTTATGGTATTTTCACTGTGTTACTGTGTGTGTTTGTACAAATATTTTACATATTCCCTCTGAGATAAGCCTGACTACTTGTGCCAAGCTACCAAGGGGTGAGCAGGGGTTCTCTGCGCTATGTATCTCCCTTACCCTGACTAGGGTGAGGGTCCCTACATGGGCAGGGTGTAAACTGACTGCCGATAATCACACTCACACACCCAGTCACACACCCATTTATACACCCACACAACCACTACATCCACTGACAAACCCAGTCACAGACCCACAAAACCACTTGCACACCTACTCACAGGCCCACACAGCCACACATATACCCACTCACACACCCACTCACACACTCACCCACATAGTTATACACCCATACAACCATTCACACACCCACCCACAAAGCCACTGCCAGACCCACTAAACCACTCAGATACCAACTCACAGTCCCACACAGCCACTTACAGGACCACTCAAACTGTTGTGTAATTTCTCATTATGGTAATTAAGCTACTGGATTTGGGAAGTAGGATCGCCTGAGTTGTGGGTACTAAGTACAATTCTACACCAGGGGACACCAGTCAGCCTGATCCGGGGGTTTCTGGCTAACTAGCAGCACCCCATCTCTGACCAAGATGATTGTGGCAACCGGGCTCATGGAAAGATAGACTCCCCAGGGAACGGTGGTACCTCAGATCTCATCCCTTTCTCTCCAGTGCCAAGATCTCACTCAGTGAAGAGGCAGAATATATTTCAATAAGCATTTATTAAAATATCTGCATCTTGGATAAAAGCAGGTGCATGGCAATAACGAGGATATTAAAAAAACAATAAGAGCAGGCATGTAACTAAAGTTGTAAAACACATAAACAGTCCTACCATGTTGTCTAAATAGGGGAGTGGATCTATAACCCCTCATCTATGCAAAATATGAGCACAGCACACTAAGCATAATCTGCCCTTTGGGTTTCCCCCTGGGAGAACATAATCCCTCATACCTGGAGAAGAGGCCTGAAATCTAAAAAGACACCTTCCCCATTTGGATGGGGACTCAGTCATCTAAGCAGGTAGCTGTAGTGAAGCTTGCAGCAATCAGCATACAGTCGTGGTCATCTGGCTAGAATGTTCCTCTAATGTGTCTGTGACAAATGTTTTTTTTTTATAATTCAACAGCTAACATTCGAAACGGTCCCCATGTATGAGTGTGTGCTTTTCTGTGAATGTTGGAGACACAGCTTACCACGCATGTTGGCAACCCTTTCTGACTTTAGCCTTGCAGAAAGTACAAAGTGAACTACATGTCCTACTAAGAATATAGGGGGTGATTCTGAGTTTGGCTGGCGGCGGGCGCCGCCAGCCAAACGGGAACCGCCAGAAGACCGTACCGCGGTCAAAAGACCGCGGCGGTCATTCTGAGTTTCCCGCTGGGCTGGCGGGCGACCGCCAGAAGGCCGCCCGCCCGCCCAGCGGGAAACCCCCTTCCACGAGGATGCCGGCTCCGAATGGAGCCGGCGGAGTGGAAAGGGTGCGACAGGTGCAGTTGCACCCGTCGCGATTTTCAGTGTCTGCTATGAAGACACTGAAAATCTGTGTGGGACCCTGTTAGGGGGCCCCTGCAGTGCCCATGCCAGTGGCCTGGGCACTGCAGGGGCCCCCAGGGGCCCCACGACACCCGTTCCCGCCAGGTTCTGGCGGTCAAAACCGCCAGAACCAGGCTGGCGGGAAGGGGGTCGGAATCCCCATGGTGGCGCTGCTTGCAGCGCCGCCATGGAGGATTCTGCAGGCCAGGGGAAAACCGGCGGGAAACCACCGGTTTCCCTTTTCTGACTGCGGCTTTACCGCCGCAGTCAGAGTTGGCCTGGATGCACCGCCAGCCTGTTGGCGGTGCATCCGCGGTCCCCGGCCCTGGTGGTCCATGACCGCCAGGGTCGGAATGACCCCATATGCTTTCCTAGGCAGAAGAACATTGAGATAGAGAAAAGTAAAACAGCAACGCAAATGTAGCTATAGTTAGAAATATAAAGCAATACAAAATAAAATGTACTTGGGTTAAAGTTCACAGCGGCAGGCCTAGTTGGCTAAAACAACGTGTTTAGAACATGGCTAAAATAGCTATGCAACAACAAACCCACATTTTCACGCACCCTCACAACCACTTACACACCCATACAGCTTCTCAATCACCTACTCAGTGACCTACAAACCTACTCATACATCCACTCATATACCCACACAGTCACTCACACACATGTAAACACTCACACACCCACCTACACATCACACACACACTCATAGAAACACTCACACACCCACACACAGATCCACAAAACTTCTCAGACCCTCACAGCTACTCACACCTGCATTCACATTGGTCTGGGCCTGTAGACAATGCCCCACCATATGCAACCAAAGCCCATGAGCAGCATGGTGTTGACTGCATGCAGGAGATTGGTCACATGGCCTGCCCGCAGGCCAGCTCCTGCTGTCAAACCAAAACCACGCATGCCCAAGGGCTGCGCCTGCAGTGCCTGGATTTTCATATGGTAATTAAATGTTACTTTATGCTAAAAACCCATAGAAATTCCCTGAAGAAACAATGGTTACAGGGATGTTAGAGTTAAGAAATAGTATTACAAAAACATAGAAATTCACTAAGGAAACAGAGGTTACAGGGACATTATGGTTAGGTTCAGATTTTACATGCATAAACATAGAAATCCAGCAGTTATAGTTATCTCAAGACTCTGTGGGCCTGATTACCAGTCTGTGCTCCACCATGGCAACAGCGACAGTCTGACTGCCATCAGCTTGGTGGTCGGAATACTGTATTACGATGTTGGCGGGCCTGTAGAGCAAATAGCGCTGCGCTCCCTTCGTCACCGCCATTCAGCACAGACCGCCGCTGTGATGAGGCAGGAAAATCATGCTGGCGGAGCCAATGTTTCCGCCTGACTCATTATGATGTTGCACTCCTCTAACATGACTGTGGCAGTTCAACAACCACGTCCAAGCTGGCAGAAGCAGAGAGCATAAAGGAGTTAACTCACTTGCAGGCAGTGTTACATGTCCTGTGCCACCATGGAGGCCATCACGCACGTCCTGCCGCTGCTGCTGCTTAGCAAAGTAGCACCAATTTGACATTGCCATGGATGCAACAGACGGTAAGTACAAACACCTACCTGTGTCATTAACCTTAACAACAGATTATCGCACCGTCATCCACATGATATAGGGCCCACACTATGGGCAACAAGTACGTGTCATTGTGTCCACGGTCAAAGTCATTCACAAACAATGACACATTCCCAGCAGTTAAACACCCTCTTTAGGCAGGTCACTGACACTGCACCACCACACTCCACAAAAACTCACATCTGCCTAACTCAGACACAGGGACAGTGAAGTGTACACAACATAATGTCACACAACAGCAACAACAAATCTGCATCACATCTACCAATACTACTGAAACCCTCACACTGCATACATGCCATGGACTGTTGTCAGACTGAACACACATATGTATGGATGTGTTATGGAACACAAACTCCTCTCCCATGAAACAGCCCTTCAACGGACCCACACATCACCCACATTGCAACACTATGGAAGGACAATGGTATGCACAATAGTTTAAGTGACAAACATCCAAAGCTCACTACGCAAACAATACTTGTACAATCGGGATGGAGGCATCAGGAGCAGTCATGGAAGGATGCTGCCCTGGACAAATTACATAATGCACATGCCCCTAAAACAAAATCTGAACAGGATCTGGCCCTTCAGATATCTCTGGGACAAACAATAGTAGAGCAACAGCATGAGCCATACATCTAAATGAAGTAGCTGCAAGGTGTACAAAGCAAAATAGACACATGCACAGTCAGATGCAAAGGAATCTAGCACAATTGAACACCCTCCATATGTGGACAAACAAAACTCAAACGTCCACCCATGTAACAAATGTACAATCCATATCAGGGGGACAGGTCTAACACTAGGCATGCTAACATTGGACAAAACAAGATGAAGTACTTACCATACTAAACATAACACAATGCAATGACACCTAATTTTGGCTAACACCCACATATCCATACAGTCAACATCTACCTTTGTCTTGGGTGACATCAGCACTGCCCAAAAAGTCAGATGTTACAAACAACAGTAAATGGATCAGCAATCAGGCTGAAACACACATAACTGCGGGCATACAACCCAAGTTACTTAGGACCAACATCAATGTAAAAAGGAATTGCAGGACAAATGTGTACCCAAAATAACAACCACTTGGGCTTATTAACTGAAAATGCATAAGAGCAAAGGCCATTGGCCAGTTTATATAGATAACTCAATTGTTGGACCTGGCCCTTTTGCAGGGTTATCCACAAACATTTTGCCTCCTTCCTCCCATTTTTTCTGACCGCTTGTTGTTGTCTCTAGGACTCTGACCACTTTATCACTGGTGATCAGTGCTAAAGTGCAGGTGCTCTCCCTTCTAATGTTGGTATGATTGGCTTACACCTAATTGGTACCTTTAACTTAACTGTAAGTCTCTTGTACAGTGGTATCTCTAAACCCAGGGTCTGTAAATTAAATTCTACTAGTCGGCCTGCAGCACTGTGTGAGCTCTCTGACCCCAGGTAACTTGCAACAGAGGCAGACCTCTCGGTGAGTGCCAGAGGGTCTGTTGAGGCATTTGAGGGTGATCCTAAAGGGAGTGATCTAGGTGTTTCCCAGCCAGGTGTGGTGGGAGAGGTTTGTGTCCCAGTTAGCTCCCATTGCAGTGGGATGTGTTCAGGATCCCATGTCCTGTCTCAGAGAGGGAGTGGGGGTGCTGAGTCCCAGAATGTCCGGGACCCAGTCTCAGAGTCTGGTTGGTTCCATGAGTAAATGCCAGGAGGGGGGCCTAGCCTGCACCATAGGGCCAGCCGCTGAGAGGGACCCCATAACACCAGGAGGACTTGGGCAGGTGGCTGATGTTAGCATTCTGCCGGTCCTGGTGTCTGGTAGTCTCACTTCAGAGTGGAGGAGGTGGAAATCCAGACATAGGGTTGAGAGGGGGTTAAGGGCCCCAGTGGAGAACCTGTAGGGTCGGGGTTCAGCTCTAAGTCAGAGCCCCCCAGGAATGACCCTGGTGACACCTTTTCTGGGCTGGGGGATCCAGGTGGGCAGAGATCAGGAGACCAGCACCAGCCAGACTCTAGCTCAGCCCTTAGGGAAGGTGTTTATCTTGTGGGAGGTAGGTGGGCTACCCAGGAATTCCTTGCATGCCAGGCAATGGTCCAGTCTGAGGGTGGGTGGGTTGGGTGATCAGGTACAGGGGGTATGCTCTGACCTGATGGGGGAATGGTTGGTAGGCTCACCCCATGTGTAACTTCCAGAGGTATTTCGGGGAGGGAGAGACTCACCTTGAACCCTGGTGAAATCTGAGGGTTGTGACCCTGGGTTGGGAGGTCAGTTGCTGGGTGGTGATCTTGGGCTGGTGGGAGAATTTTGCAGGAAGGCTGTAGCCAGTGCCCTGAAAGTTATGGATTCTGGTGATACCACTCTTAGGAAAAGGTGGCAGGAACCTAGAAGGACGGGTAGTGGGAGGAGAACCTTGCCTCTAACCCCTGTGCAGCCTATGGGTGTGGACCCTAGGTTGGTGGATCAGTAACAGGATAAAACCCCTGAACTGGTGGGAATTGGAGTGGAGAGAGGTTCCCATGCACCTGGTGCTACTGGCCCCCACTCAGTGAGGTGACAGAGTCCAGGGACCCCTGGATGGCATGGGGCCTGGCTCTAGCCACTGGCAGCTGTGGAGCCTCTGTGGGGTAGCCTAGGCAGCCTGGGAAGCATTGACAGGGGGACCCAGCTGGGATCAGAGTGGTGTAGAAATGGAGCGTGCCCTGCAGTTGCGGGCCAGTGTCCATGTTCTGTTGCCCCAACCAGGGGAGCCTATCAAGGTATTGATTGGTCTTTCCAGGCTTTAGGCTGGTGGGGGGTTGTGTTGGACCCGGCCCTTTTTGCATGGTCATCCCCAAACTTGCCTCCTTCCTCCTATTTCTTCTGACCTCTTGCTATTGGCTTTAGCACTCTGATCACTTTATCACTGTTGATCAGTGCTAAAGTGCAGGTGCTCTACCTTTTAAAGTTGTTATGATTCGCTTACACCTAATTGGTACAATTAATTTACCTGTAAGTCCCTTGTACAGTCTTATCTCTATATTCAGGGCCTATAAATTAAATGCTACCACTGGGCCTGCTGCACTGCTTGCCCCACCCACAGAGTAGCCTTTCAACCTGTCTCAGGCCTGCTAGTGCAGGGCCTGTGTGCATAGTTTACTGCCCCAAGGACCTGACATCTAACTTTACTTGACAGGCTTGCAACTCCCCTTTTACTCCATGTAAGTCACCCCTAAGGTAGGCCCTAGCTAGCCCTATGGGCAGGGTGATATGTCTGCAGAAGGCAGGACATGTGCTTGGTTGTGTGGCTTGTCCTGGTAGTGACTAACAGCCTATTTGGTTTCTCATTTCTGTGAGTGCTGCCTTGCTCATATTATTGCATTGTCTGATCTATGAGGGGTAGTGTAGGCATGTTTGGTATGGTTGTAATGGTAGTTTGAAATGCTGCTTGCTGGTAGAGGTGGATTTTTTATTACTATTATAGAAATGCCACTTCTGGAAAGTGAGCATTTCTCTGTCCTTATGACTCTGAAGTTTTGCAGCTTGACTCCAATCCACGTCTGGGGCAGGTTAACAGCTGGGCTTTGTTCCTAATTTTTAGACAGACTGTACACAGGGAGGGTGGAGCTGTCACAGAGGTGCATCTGCATATTGAATTGCCTTCCTGGGCTGAGAGAAGGGGAGGCGGGATATACTTGCATTTGTAATGGCTGTGCCCTGTCCTCACACAAGGGCTTGTTTACTCCCAACTGATGTCTAGTACCTGAGCTGGAGGAGGGAGGGGACACTCATAGAACCAGTTAGAACTGGTTGGAATCTCTTCTCCCCCTCTTTGTAAAAGTCATGCAAAACTGAGTATAAGTACAGGGGGTTTTCCCCATGTTGAAGAGACACTTGGAGACATTATTTAACAACTGAACAGGACATAGAATGCTGCTGGGGAGACTCACCATAAGGAACTGCCATGGACTGCAACTCTTTGTAATGGTCTGCGTGGACCCTACCTCCCTGTGCTACATTTAATTGTGCCCAGGGGCTGGATGCTGAGATCCCTGTTCCATGCTTAACTGCGCTATCAGAGTACTGCATTCTCTGCTTCCCCAGTGTGAGGAAAGCGTTGAGGATTCCCCACTTAAAGCGCAAGGACACACTATATTTGGATGCTCCTATTTTGGAGCCTGGCGTGCGAGGAGCGCCTTGCTTTATTTGCTTTTAGCGCGTTGGAAGCGCTACTTGGTACTGATTTCCCTGAGTGCGGGGGGATGGAAGGAGTCCAGAATGAGTGTGCTCCCTGTGGTGACCCTGGGTTGAGGAGCGACAAAGAGAGTGCCCCTGGAGCACCGTCAGAGACCTACTGTGGTTCATCACCACCGCAGCACGGATCAAAAAGCAATCATGTCTCTCCTCGTGTTGGAGACCCGCTGACCAAGGGCTCCATCGGGCCAGGTGAGTGGCTGTGTCCCTTTGGAGCCCCAGAGGGCTTATATTCCGCTCCAAGTTGAGTGCACCATCAACACAAGCTGCCGCTTTCGCCGGAGGTGAACAGGCACACAAGAAGTGTAACCTGTGAGGAGGAAAAGGATAGTGCTGAACAGAGTCAATTGTGTACATGAAGTACTGACCTGCTTCTCTGGTGACCAATAGAGCTGTCCATACAGGGGACAAAGCTTATTCACAAGCCGCTCCAGCTCCTCTGGAGAGAAGGCAGGGGCCCTATCACCTGCTAGATGTGGCATGATTGCTCCCAGAGGCAGCATTCAGCAGCTCAGGTTGTGGAGGTGTTGCTGGCAGTAGTGTCAGGAGTCAAATAAGTGAATTTGCATAAGATGGTGCTCACATCCACCACGTTCGCGGTCATCCCTGTCGACAGACACAGCCATTGGTCTGTGACTCCCAGAGGCATCAACTTTAGCCTATGGCTGTGTCTGCCATTGGTGGAACTGCCTACCACGCAGACGACTTCCACTGGTGTTCGTTCGCAGTTCCTAATGTCCACTGTAGTAGGGCAGGTATCCATCCTTTTGGTTGCCTGCGATAGTGTATATGGCTTTGTAAACTGCACCACACCTACAATATATTTGTTTTATCATCACAAACATCCCTATTCTATTTTTTTATATAGGTCCTACTACACAAACTACACAACCACCAGTTTAGTGTGCTTCAGGGCTCAGATGGCATATGATAGAGGTGCACGGTCCACCACCACCTGACGGTACTTTTGGTAGTCGGAAAATACAGTCACAGTTCGAGGGGTAATTGTGGACCAGATAGTTAGGTTTTGCCTGAATCCATGTTGTGAACACATGTATTGACAACACTGGGGGTCACATGTGACCCTTGTGTAGTTAGCAGCTGGGATGTGCACAGTGTGTCATGTCTATCGAGTCTGTAATGTTTTGTCACATGATATTGTTGGCATGCATCATGTATGTAGCTCTAGACACACTGACTAATGTTACAAATCATATTTTGTCACACATAGGTACCCTGGGAGAGGGAGGATGTGACAACCTCCTGTCTACCGTCCACTGCCAGACCCTTAGACCATGGAGGATCACCGCATAATCCAGTTATGCTACCTGAATAGGCAAACAATAGTGGACTTATGCCGTCAGTTGGAGCCAGATCCAATATGAGCTAACAGGATTCCAATCTGCATACTATTCATGGCACAAGTCATGTCAGTACTGCATTTCCTGGTAACAGGGTCCTTCCAACATACAGTGGCTGGTATGTCCCAACCTACGTTCAGTCAAGTGTTGACATATTTCCTCTCAGCAATGTTAAAACATATTGACACCTATATCAGGTTCCCCCAACGTCAGGATTTAGCCAATGTGAAGGCTTACTCTTAATTTTTTGCCTACCTCCCACATGTGGTCGGGGTCAATAATGGCACACATGTTGACCTGTTGCCACCGCAGGCCATTGAACAAGTTTATTGCAACAGGAAGAACTTCCATTCCATCAACGTGTCTGTTTGGCAGATCTCTACATCTCAAATGTGTGTGCCCATTATCTTGGATCAGCCCATGATCCTTCATAGTGCGGAACAGTACCATACTCCAGCTGATATCACAACTGCACTCAGAGATAAGTTGGTAAGTCAGGTCTGTCCTGATTGTCTGTGAGCAATGTCAGGTGCTACAATTATAAAGTGAGTGATTCATTGTTGCACTTATGTCCCATTCCTTAACAGGAGATTCAGCATATCCAAACTGTCCTTGGATGCTAACGCTGCATTATTGATGCCGCTGAGGAATCCAACTATGCCAGGGGAAACCCGCTTCAATGAGGCCCATGGAAGAACACAGTGGCAATGGAGCAGCCTTTTGGGCTCCTGAAGGTCAGATTTAGGTGTCTGGACAGGACTGGTGGAGCCCTCCTCTACTCACCAGGGAAAGTGTGTTAGATCACTGTGGCATGTTGCGTTCTCCACCACATCGGCCTGCAGAGGAACACCTCTTACATCCCAGAGGAGGGCAAGCCTGCAGTGCCCCCTGGTGAGAATCCAGAAATGCTAACTGAGGATGACAGTGGTGAAAAGGAAGGAGCTGACTGCGACACAATCTTATCCACAGCTACTTCTCATGAGTGTATGCATGTCTTGTGATGTCATCACTGAATGTACAATGAACTGAGTTGTGTGTTTTGGATACAGCTAGGGAGCTCATATTCTGCAATAATCAGCCAAATGCTGGTCGATAAGATGACATTTGCCACCCCCCACCTTGATGATGTTGCTTCGTTTGTGTCAATTTCCCTGCAATGTAGTTTCTGTTCCTGATGCTTGCTATGTGACTTGTGTCTTATGTATGGTGTCAAGCCTATACTTATGGTTGTGGTTGTTGTACAGGTACCTTCACCATGACATCTTCATGTGGGCATTACAGAATTGTGAAATTCGCAGGTATGTGATGCTGTTCTGACATGCAAAGTGGGCATGGGTTGTTCCAGGTATTGTAGGTCACATAGTTTCAGTGTATGAAACCTGTGCCAAGACAGTTGGCACAGTGTTTAGGTGGAAGGTCAGAAGTGCCTATTGGACTTATTTTGTGTAGTGGTCCTGTTATATCATATGTGCCATCATGTGGGCATAGCATATGTGGTCCTAGATCATGAGCAAGTAATTTCTTCTTCACATTTACTTCATATTCATTTTGTATGACCTGTATGTAGCTGTAGGTGTGCTTCATCGTTGTAGGCCACAGTGCCTATGCCATTACACTGACATATGTTTGTGCCATACCACCAGATGCATGGGCATTGGATTATGAGGCGCCTGTGATCAGAGACTGTTGTACTGCCATCTGTTTGTATCTTGGATTATGTGATGTTGAATTACTTTGGTGCGGTATTTGGAAAGGCCAAGCTGATGACATCAACCACATCAATGTTTGCCTTTTCTACAGGACAATGTCTGACACATCCCTTCCTTCCATAGTCTGTGGGTCTGTACGTATCAATATTTTCATTTACTCAGCATGAGACAATCATTCATGATTTTCAATAGTAAAGGCATTTTGACATCCTATGTGATGAAAACTGTAATAAAATTTAGTTTGAACAGACACTTGTATGTATGTGTTTGTGTGGGAGGGATGTAATCCTGAGATGGACACTGTGTACATGCAACATATACCTTCTTGAACAAGTACCTTGGATTATCATTGTATGGTTCACATGGTCTGGCATATCTACATGGCCAAATATGAAATCAAATTCATCAGACAATGAGTCAGGGAAGGGTGAATTTATTGGGCAGCTATGATTAACATAAAATATATTTGAAATGACTCAACAGCTATTCAGATGTGAAGGGATCAGTCATGGTAAATGAAATCATTAGAGTAGATGTCACACTATTGGGAGTCCAAAGTCCAGAGTACTCGTCTCATTGGAAATGGTAGGTGGTTCAGGATCAGTCCAGAGTGAATCTGTCACACACAAAGGAGGTCCTTAAAGAAGAGGGTTATTACTGGCAGTGGTGGATGTCTTGCCATCCATATCTCCTGGATTATTTTCTGGGCATTCTTGCTTGTGTGTGTGGGGGGGTCTGTTACTACAGAAACAGGGGTTTCTGGGGCTTGTTGTTCCTCTGGCAGGGCCTCCCTTCCAGTGGATGGCCCCTATGTTGATGGGCCTGCTGTTGATAAGCCAACAAAGGGATAGACTGGTGTTGAAAAGCCCTGCTCAGGGTAGTGTCCCTCAACTAAACTCAAAAAATTGGGCAAGTCAGGTCTGAGGCAAAATTCAGGCCTCAACCCGATTTGCGCCATTTTTTTTTACGCCCAACCTCCATTGACATGACTCCTGTCTTAGCAACTTATGTCCCCTGGGCATGGTCATTGGGCATAGTGGCATGTGACGGGAGACATCATGTACACAGTGCTGTGTCAATGTGCCTGCTGCCAATCTGGTGCCAATCTGGTGATGCATCTTGAGACCATCATGATTACTTGTTGTACACACTGGTTAAAGTGCCATTCCTGTCCTCAATAGTTTTATCTCGGCATAGCAAGTCAAGCTGGAGTTATGTAGACAGACAAGTCTCTGATTTGACCATAGTCTGTGCTTGATCACTCCCAGGTGAGTACACGTCATTTGTGAGTTGAGTTGACAAACAGAAGTTTTGTACAAGTGAACACTGTGCTGGTATTTGGGGTCACAGAAATAAGGCCTGCTGGGATTTGCAGTCAGGTTAGTCTCTATACTCCCCAAAACTTGACAAATGTTCTCCCCACCAGGTGAGTAAACTTTATTTGTGAGTTCACTTACAGATGTATTTGGGCAAGTGAACACTGGCCTGATGGTTGGAGTTAGAAAAACAGGGCCTATTGTGCTTTGCAGTCAGGTCAGTTCCTCCTCTTCCCTACAATTGACAAATAGTATCCTCCTAGGTGAGTAAACTTCATTTGTAAGTTCACTTACAGATGAATTGGGCAAGTGAACACCAGGCTGATGGTTGGAGTTAGAGAAACAGGGCCTTTTGGGCTTTGCAGTCAGGTCAGTCCCTCTACTTCCCAACACTTGACACATGGTATCCTGCTAGGTATGTAAACCTCATTTGTGAGTTCACTTACAAATGTGTTTGGGCAAGTGAACATTGGGCTGATGGTTGAAGTTAGAGAAACAGGGTCATGGGGCTTTGCAGTCAGGGCAGCCCCTCTACTTCCCAACACTTGACAAATGGTATCCTTCCAGGTGGGTAAACATTGTTTGGGAGTTGACCAACAGGGGTATTTGGACAAGTGAACAATGGGCTGGTGGTTGGAATAACAGTAACAAGGCCTCCTGGGAGTTGCAACCCTGTCACTCTCTCTACTATACACACTGTACAAATGGTATCCTCCCAGGTGAGTACACTTCAAATGTGAGTTAACAAACAAGGGTAATTGTGCAAGTGAATCCTGGGCTGGTGTTTAGAGTAACAGAAACAAGGCCTTCTGGAAGTTGCAGTCATGTCACTCCCTCTACTACACACACTGTACAAATGGTGTCCTTCCAGGTGAGTACACTTCAAATGTGAGTCTCAGACAAGAGTAATTATGCAAGCGAACCTTGGGCTGGTGTTTGGAGTAACACAAACAAGGCCTCCTGGGAGTTGCAGTCATGTCACTCCCTCTACTACACAAACTGTACAAATGGTATCCTTCCAGATGAGCACACTTCAATTGTGAGTTAACAGACAAGGGTAAGTGTGCATGTGAACCTTGGGCTGGTGTTTAGAGTAGCAGAAACAAGGCCTCCTGGGAGTTGCAGTCAGGGCACTCATTCTACTTCACACGCTTGACAAATACTATCCTACCAGGTGAGTAAACTTCCTTTGGAAGTTGACAAACAGGGGTATTTGAACAAGTGAACCCTGGATGGTGGTTGGAGTAACAGAAAAAATGCCCAGTGGGAGTTGAAGACATGTCTCTCCCTCCACTACACACACACTGCACAAATGGTATCCTCCCAGGTGAATACACTTCAATTGTGAGATTACAAACAAGGGTAATTGTCAAGTGAACCCTGGGCTGGTGTTTGGAATTAGAAACACAAGGTCTCTGTGGAGTTTCAGTCAGTTCACATTCTCTACCACACACACTATCCAAATCTTGGGTATTACATATCTGTTTGCAGACTGCATTTAAGGTTTGGACATACATTTACATGTTGAGACATACCATGATCCTGGGATTATTGATTTATACTGAAAGACTTACAGGCACCATTTGGACATGTGACATGTGATGGGCCTTTGTAGCTGTGATGTTGGGTTAAACAATACAAATTGACAGTGTTAACACTCAGATACTCTGGCTATTGAATGTTTGTTATGTACATGAACAAGACAGTGGCAAAAGGTGAGCTGTGAGCAGGAAGGACATTGCATGTTTGTGACATTTTTTGTGTTGTGACTTACCAGACCCCACTCCCCCAGGTATTCGTGCGAAGCCCTCAGAATGAAGGATGGCCAAGACCTTTTCCACCCAGGGAAAGAGTATTAATGGGACACATGGAGGGCCACCGCCAGTTTACTTGGCCTGAAGCTGGTACCTTGAGACCAGGGAATGGACCTTGCCCCTGAGGTCATTCCACCTTTTCCCTTATGCCCTCCTTTGTGTGCAGGGTGGTGCATACAGCATGTACTCTGTCACGATCCTGTCCTAAATTTGTATTTTCCTACTGAGTAGAGTATGCTGTTCTTGTGATCCAAACAAATGTGACTCTACTCTTATGACTTCATCCACCATGACTCTTGCTCATCTTAAAAAAACAGGGATATTTTGAAAGTGTCATGGTGGAAAAAAGGGTGACAGGGACTTAATTAACAGGTAAAGTGCAATAGGGTGCGAATGGACAAAATTGTTTGCAGGGTGTTCTATGAGATAGTAAAAAGGAGGTGCCTTAGCTATGTACTCTACAAAAAAATGTGATCAAGCTTAGTTGTCTGACAGTGGAAATGCAAAGAATTGTGATCTGTGAAGCGGTGTTTTTTATAGTGTGCTTTGCAGCTGTGTCCCTTTGGCCAATGTGTGTCAGCTGTGTTGTTTTTGAATTCATTCAATGTGCACTTGTCTGTTACTTTGCTGACCACAAACCACTGTGGTCCTGACTGACATTGGAAGACTCCCACAAGGGGATCACCGCAGCAACTGTGTGATTGTAATCTGCTTGTTGTTTGGCCACGGCGCTGACACCGTTGAAGGTTGGACTGCTGATATACAGGCCACCACGCCGCTGGTGGCCTGCCTTTTTTGCATGGCGGTTGGTGATCCTGCCTGTATAACTCATAATAGGGCTGTCTGGGAGACCGCAGGCGTGGCAGTCTTTTCAGGACTACCAATATGGTGGTCTGGAAGTCCTACTGCCAAACTCGTAATGAGGCACTACACCTAATTTCCTAAGGTAAATATAACTTGCGCCCTATCATCTTCTATGACATCTTGTTAATAACACTGCAACATTTGCAATAAAATTATTGATGAAAACACTGCATGGTGGGGAGTGAGATATATTTATATTCTGGTCCACAATATTCTTCAAATTACAATATTTCAAAATAATTTGTGTTTCCCACAATAGGCTTAAAACAATATTAATATTGAAACACCTCCTGCAACATTATCTGATGTAAGCATTAAATACAATGACAATCTTTTATATGACGTATATTTATGCATTCTTACATAGTTTGGTAAGTCCATCAATTATCTGGGAAGCAAAAGGTATGTTTTGATGTGTTTTATTTAGGACTCAAAATGAAGATATTGGCCATTCACTCTGTTTATGTTGGTGGCTATTACATACCTGGATTTAGCAAACTTGACCACAGTTCCTACAATTGTGAGGAACACAGCCAAAGAGGTTCACAAGGTGTGCATTAGGGTCAAATGACCTAGTCTTGTGACTAAGAAATTGCTATAATATTAGCATGCATGTCGCAAAATATGAATACCAAACACACGTCAATATTAAAAGCTTAATTAACAAAAGCTTTAAAGTGTGAGTATTTAAGATCCACTTGTAGTGTTTTCAAACAGTTGGAATTGTAATCCTTTTTAGAATAAGTAACAATAATCTGCGAAGCATGATGATACCGTGTTTGGCTTTCTAATTAATGTTACAACTGGCATGACTAAAAATCCTTTTAACTTTCTACATAATCCCACCATTCGCTACCTCAGGTGATTTTAACTTCTCTTTTTAGTGATTTTTTAAAAATAATTATTTTTCATCACTACACATTTTTTTAGTTATGCTGTTTTAATTGTGTTTCTTTTTGATATTCAAAATTCTCTGGCCTACCACTTCCCTCAGAGCAAGACTTGTTCACTATATAAGAGTGAGATATTGTAGTGCTATCCGAACACATGCTCTGAGAGAGAAACTAGACCCAACCCAAGAGGGATATTCATGGAGGGTAGCCAAAGCATGAATACATTTTTTTGTATAAATATATTTGGCTATACTTCCTCCTTCAGACTACCAAAAGGATGTCATTATACACAGAATAAACAAGCCTATGTCTAATTCTATCCCCCAATTTGTGACAGTGGTGATGGTGTTAGCGATCAAGAGCATTATAATGACTTTAATGGCTGCCTAACCACATGACGGAAAATATGTTTGATCTACCTACCCTCGTACAATAATATCAAGGGTGATCATGATCAAGCTACTTCTTAATATGGTCCTGCCACACATTTCATCTGTTTTAACAGGTTTCATTGCAAACAAAGCTAGAGGGATCTCTAGTATGATTGGGAAATTTTGAACATGCATGTCAGTGATAAAAGATTGCCAAAAGGAAAGGTGGATTTTATTACAAACAAAGCAAACAAGGATAAATAATTAGAATTCCAATATTTGAGCTTCCACTCAGAATGGTTCTCTGTCTGAATTTAGCATATTGAAAAGTATATTTTATTAGGCTCCTTAATATTGCTTAGAGTCTAAATGTGTCTACAAACACAGATCCTCATAATGTTGTCCCCAGAGAGTTTCCCTCTCTTTAAAGTTAACCTGCAGAAAACATGTCATTTGTGGTGTTTGGGAAAAACATTGTAATACAAAATATTGTGCCACGAATATTGGGACATCAAAAATATTGGGGACAGGAATATCAAAGGTAAAAATATCCTTTTCAGTGTTGTTTTTAATATAATTTAAAAAAATGTCGATGTAGAAATATTATTGTATGTAATATCATTTTTAAGTGTTAATTAGTATGTAATGTAGTATGGTGTGATTGTATGTGTTTACTATTTTTTATTTGTATCCTTAGTAAGATCATTGTTTTAGGTGTCAATATTGTTAAAATGTGTATTTTTAGTTGTTTTAATGTTTGTAATTAATTGTTGAATATTATTGTGTTTTTTTTTTTAAACTGTTTTTATTGGATTTTTGAAAACTGTAACAAAAACAGTACAGTGTAGGCAGTGCAATACAAAATATTCATACCATATTCCAGTACCATAGTAGTATCGAGCATGTACCAACCAGAGGCCAAACGCATCCAGTAGACGAGTGAAGCCCCATCCCCCCTCTGCCCACCATAAAACACATGAAACCAATCACAATATGTATGTTATGAAAGATGGATAAATGTTATAACCACAGTTGGTCGTCACCAATTCAATAGGCTCATTGTAAGACATCCTCACACTCATTCTCCGAGTTGTCTACGGAACTCCCGCCCTCCACACCCGAGAACCGGTCCAGTGATGTGCCCCAAACCTCTAGGTCTATGAGTGCCTTGTCATCCATACGTGTGCCGCGCTTATGTTGCTCCTCAGCCACATCCCACTCCATGAGGTCCGGTATTCAATCAGGGAACACTGGACTCCGAGTACCCATCCATCCAATCGCTATCCTGCGCCTAGCCAGTCCCAACGCTAGCTGGGCTAACTTATATGGAATATTCCGACCCTGCAGCTTCTGAACCACACCCACTAGACAGGTCATAGGTGTCGCCTCTATCCCCAAACCTGTCTCTTCCACTACTTTCATCACCACTTGGTGCCAAAAATTGTTCACCTTCCTACAAGTCCAAGCCAGATGCAAGAAGGAAGTGTCCAGCACACCACATCTTGGACATCCTGCTTTATGCCCCGGGTCATTCTTATTTAAACAACTGGGTGTAAGGTATGTCCTGTGTACAAAGTTAAAGTGCAGTAACTTGAATCTATAATTACAAGACACCCTACGCATCATGGACATAGCTAGATCCCGATCAGAATCCGACATGGGTGCCCCCAGGTCTCTCTCCCAAGCCCTGTGACTCACTCCCACTATTTTCGACTGGTCCTCCCTGAGTGCTTTATAAAACCGGGTGATCAAATGCAACCCATCACCCAAGTTAATCAAACCGTGTAGGACCAAGGAAGAAGCAGGAGCCACTGGGAAACCACTCCAGATCTCAAGTGCCAGACTTTCGAGCTTAGCGTACTGGAGGAATTGACCAGATCCCACACCAAACAAGTCCCTGGCCTCAGTAAAAGAAATGAACTCCCCATTGGGGTAAAGATCCCCAACTACTTCGCACCCTCCCAGTCTCCAGGCCTCCACAGACATGAACTGTTCAATTTCCTGAAAGAGTGGAAAATCCCATATTCTCAGTTCCCGGTCGAAGGGGGCCCGCCGAAGAACACATTTAACTGCTTGCTCCCAGATCCCTGCAGTGAACCTTGACAAATGGGGAACAACAGTAGTAGACCTGCACCCCGCCATCAAAAGATACACCAGCGTCTGCCTATCCAATACACCAGTAAACCGTTTTTTCTCCCAATTATCGGTATCTGTCATCCATTTAGCCACAAATTGATGGTGCGCTGCATAATAATAGTGCCTGATATTTGGAATCGCCAGCCCATCTCCTCCGAGGTCACTTTGCAGAACCGACAAAGCCACTCTACTATGTCTCCCAGCCCACACTAAAGAAATTAAGAAGCTATCCAACTTACGGGAAAATCGGGCAGTCAATGGATACATGAAGTTCTGAACCAAATAAAGGCACCGTGGCAGAAAGACCATCTTGGCTACCGCAGCCGTACCCATGACAGATAAAGGTAATTTATTCCAGAAAGAGACCGAGATCTCCAACCCAGTAATCACCCACTCAACATTATGTGTATTGTGTGCATCCATAGTGTGCGTAACCTAGATGCCCAAGTAACGGAAACTCTCAACTTAGCACAGCAGAGAATCCTCTGGCAATTCAGCCTGAGGGATAGCGCAGAGAGACCCCAGAGGGGACTAGAGCAATTTTTTCTAGTTAACCCTGAGGCCAGAAACCTCCCCAAACGTTTCCATCCTCTGTAACAACAGCGGAACCGAGACACTGGGTTACCGGAGATACACCAGGGCATCATCAGCATACAGAGAAACAACTTGGGTAACCTGCCCCACCCTGATCCCCAATGGGGCCAAACCCTCCCAAAGCCATATCGCCAATGGCTCCACAGCAAGAGCAAAGAGGATAGGCGAGAGCGGACATCCCTGCCTTGTGTCCCTAACAATCTCCCAGGCATCAGAAAGTTCCCCCCCACCCGAACCCGAGCAGTGGGAGCAGTGTATAATAGCCGCACCCAGGCACAGAAACCAGGACCAAACCCCATACCATGTAACACCTCCAGCAGATACCCCCACTCAATTGTGTCAAAAGCCTTCTCAATATGCAGAGAGACTAGCGCCAATCCAGTTTTCTCACCCTCAGTCTCATGCAGGACATGTGCCAGACAGCGCAGATTGTAAGTTGTGCTGCGACTAGGGATAAACCCACACTGATTCTCGTGTACCAGTCCCTGAATCACCCCACGAAGTCGAGAGCCAGGATTTTGCAAAGGATCTCAATATCACTATTTAACATAGTGAGCAGATGATATGATGAAGGATGACAGGGTCCCCCTTCAGCTTAAGCAGCAAACAGACTATGCCCTATTGCATTTATTCTGGTAACCTTCCACACTCGTGGGCTTCCTCAAGTACTTCCAGAAGCTACTCACGCAAAGTCAAAGAAACCGTCTGGTACTATTCAACAGGAAACCCGTCACCACCCAGAGACTTGGACTTAGACATCGCCTCAATCGCTTCGCTCACTTCTTCAACAGTAATCACTGCATCCAGAGCATCTCTGCTCTCCGCACTCAACTTTGGGAGGCTCATCCACTTAAAAAACACAAACCACTCCCTCTCCCAGAGGAACCGGACCAGCCCTCGAGACATAATTTAAGTTCCTCCCTTTCAGCTGCTCTTGTTGCAGGGAGCCTACGCTGCAGTGCCCCTAGTCTTTCCTCCAGCCCAGTGAGCTCACACTCCATGCACCTGCGCACTCCACACGCAGTACCATTGCAGACCCCCGCACCACCGCCTTCATGGCCTCCCACTCCAGGCCCCTAGAATCTGTTGTATTCCAATTTAAGTTCATGTGACCAGAAATGGCCTCCCCCACACCATCCCTGCACCCCACATCAGCAAGAAATTCTGCCGGTAAACGCCAACTACGCACAGCGCTAGCATCGTCTGCCCCCCATTGTAGGTGCATCAAAACAGGAGCATGATCATACAAAAAACGACTCAATGTGAGACATCCAGGACCTGAGAGCCGTGAAGACCAGCTAAAAGAAACCTATCCAATCGGGCATGTGTAGTATGGGTTCTGGAGTGACAGGCAAACTCTTTACCCTCCGGATGCAACTCTCTCCAACTATCCCATAACCCCAACTGACTCATCACATCCGTAAGTGACCTCACCATCTGGGGCTTGGTCCCTAGCTTCGGCGGAAGGTGATCCAACTCCCCATTCAAAATACAATTGTAATCTCCAGCCTAAATAATAGGCTTATCTACACTCACCCCAAAGATCTCTGGAATGTTGGTGTAAAAAGAGGGGTCGTCCACGTTGGGTGCATACGTGTTGAGAATAGTGATGGGTGAGCCATCCAGCATACCCTCAATTAAAATATATTTCCCCTCCACATCGGCCTCACTATACATGTGAGTAAAAGGAACCCCCGGAGCCACCCACACTGCCACCCCTTCGCATAAAAGGAAAAGGAGGACGAAAACATTTGACCCCACCATTTCTTAGAGAGCTTTTGAGCCTCTTCCTCCATCATGTGCATCTCTTGGAGACAGGCAATGTGCACCTTCTGCCTCTTTAAAAAGGAGTGTACCCTGTATCGTTTGGTGAAACTCTTCAACCCCCTGACATTCCAAGACAACATATTAATCTGGCGACCCATACTGCCAGTGAATTACCAACTCCCCCATTCTCACACCTCCCACTGGCGGCCATCCACGAAAGAAAAGGTAAGAAAGGTATCTCATGCCCGTCACTCCATAATCTCTGCGCTGTAAACCCAACATCACACATTGACAAACTGAGCCAATTGATCCTCATAAACAATAAGCACCCGCCCCGGACATACAGTATAACAACTGAAACAAACCACCATACTGCAGATCCAATCCGTAAATGTTGCCAGGACAACAGCCTAGCTCCAACTCCCCCATTAGAAACCTACCACAAACGTGAAGCGATCTCCCCCCCACCCGGCATCCAGATAGCATTGCCCACTCATGAACCATCATTGCAACATGGTATTAGCATTGCCCCCCCCATACATTTCGACCATGCCCATATGATGACAGTGCCCCAGCAGGGCACAGTACACTATCACACAGCATCACCATCTGGAAGCAGACCTCTCCCAAACAGAGCCAGACCCCCGCAAGAGAGGGCACTGAAGGTAGAAAGTCAGTCCTGCACAGAGGCCAGGAGGGAGTCCAATTCCGGCCTACCACCAGAGCCATCCACCGACCCGGCAGGAATCGCCGCCATTGTCCAATCTTGTATCTCGAGCCGGAGGGCAGGGTCCACATCCAACCCCCGAGCCACAGTGTCCTTTGACAAGTCACCCTCGCAGATCCACCAGTCAGGGCCATCACCCCTAGAAGCCCGATGAGCCACTCCACCAGTTCCAGTTAGCCTGCTCGGTGTCACCTTATCCCACATTTCCAGCCATCTCCAAACCTCCTCTGGTTGTTCAAAAAAATGGGACCTGCCTCCAGAGAGCGCCTTCAAGCGCACTGGGTATAACAGCATATATCTGACATTCATGGCCCGGAGCTTCGCCTTTACCTCAAGAAAACTCTTTTGTGAGTTCTTCACCTTGTTGGCGTAATCAGGATAAATGGAAATCTTGCCATTCTCCAACACCGCCTTGCCTGAATCATGAGCTGCACGTAGAACACAGTCCCTATACCTGTAATTTAGAAGATGGGGAATGATGGCTCTCGGGGCGCACCAGGCAGAGCCACAAGTGCCCTATGAGCCCTCTCCACCACAAATATCCTGGAGAGGTCCGTCCGGCTGCAGTACATCTCTGATTCAGTTTTCTACTAATGGACCCCTCCGCCCGCTCTGGGAATCCGAGCAGTCTGATATTATTCCACAGAGAGCGACCTTCAGCATCCTCCAGCCGCGCCTCCAATCTGCCCACCGTGGAGTTAGCCTGCTCTATCTGCTTACGTAGAGCCCCTACCTCCATCTGTAGCTCCACAATAGAGCCCCCCGCCACCTTGACCTTGTCCATTACCTTCCTAAGGTCTGCCCTGAGGAGGTTGACCTCCACCACCACAGTTTCTATCTTGCCTTCAAGTGCCACTCTTGAACCCTGAATAGCGGCAAGAATCTCGGCTTGCGACAGTTCCTCGGCTGGCAACATCCCACTCTGGCCTTCCTCAGTCCCTCCTAGCCGTGCAGCACGCTGCGGCAAGGGCCCAACAGTGGTATATTGTTCCATAGTGTTGCCCTGCAACACATCAGTCTGCCTATGTGGCCCCATCCCAGGGCAACCATTGCACAAACCGTATCTCCTGCCTTGAAGCCCCGGAAGACAAAGAAACACCCACAGCTCACAGTGTCCAAGGCCCGACCATCATCTCCGTGGCCTCATAGATCAAACATACCCCAGCAGCAGTTAGACAGTCCAGAGCAGGTGTGCCACGCACCACACAGGCACCTCTACAGGCCAGTCGCCCTCCAGTCCAGCAGACACAGGCAGGAGGACTGAAAGATTCTATAAACCCAGGATATCCGGGGGGAACACCCCTCTTCCAGTAGTACTCCAATGTGCTCTCCAACATCTAGGCACCCCCTCCAAGGGTCACAGTCAATAGTAATGAGCTCCCAATCGGGCGCTGTCCCAAACCTGCAGCCACTACCTCCTCTGTGTCTCGCAGGCGTCTCCCAAGTGCACCCGCGAGCCAAGGGTCCCCCCTCTCATCAGGCATGCAGGCTACTCCAGCTCCCGGCCTCCAGGGCTCCAGGCCGCGCCCAGGCCCAGCCGGGCCGACCGGACTCACTCCTCCTCACTGCAAAGGCTCCAGAAGTTGGCAAGCGCCTCCAGCCATTCATCGGGCATCCGATATAATATAACCCAGGGGAAGGATCCCCTTACTGGGACCAGACGCTAGGCAAGGCCGCAGCCGTGTCCCCGCGCCGCCAGCCCATGCCGTCCCACGCGCTCAGCAGCCAGTACCTCTGCGGCCTGGATCTGGCCAAATTCTACCATCAACGACAGCCCACGACCGCCAAGGGTCCAGTAGACGCTGCTGACGGGGTGTATGATTCAAGGGCACTCCAGGATAATGACAGGATTCGCCGGGATGCCGGAAGCTCACTAGGAGCACGTCCTGCCGGACATCTTGCTTGGCCACACCCCCCGAATATGTGTGTTTTTAGGGGAGGGGAATGAGGATATTTTATAAAAATTGTAGGTTTTCAAGTTTGAATTTTAAGGTAAAAAATGTAAAGATATGCACATTCATTATTCAGAAATATATAATATTAATGTGTTAATATAGGTTATCAATTAAGATATACAGTAATGGTATTATTTTTAATATGAAAACATAATAACATTTTAGAAACATGTAAAATAAAATTACAAAGTAGAATATTTAGAAATATTTTTATTTTCACATCAAACTTTTTACATTATTTTTAGGAAATATTTGTATAACAAAGTATGTTTTATGAATTTTAATTTCAAGTTATTTTTTTAATTTTTTAAAAAGTATTACATTTATATAAATATTTCTTAAATGTTTGATTGTTAATTTTGAGCCATACATTTTTTTATGACTTGTAGTAAATATTTTTAACAATATACATTTTTTTTTATTGTAATTACAAATTGTATAATTCAAAATATAAATATTTATATAAAGGTTCATTGTTGAGATTATTGTGCTTTAGATAAAACTACAGTCAGTTTTACATTACAAAGTGTGAGAATATGGAGAAATGATTGTGCATGTAACACTACTTTGTGATATGTTATGTGAAATGTCTTATCTTGAAATGGATATTTTAAATTTTAACTCTTTAGTGTTCAACACCTTTTTAAAATTGGTTTAGATTGGAGTTGAGATAGTAAATGTCACCTCTTTAGTGTCCAACTCCCACTCCCAAATTGGATTAGGTTGGAGTGGGAGTAGTACCTTCCTACCCTTCAGTCAAATTAGTTTAAATAGGAATGGGGATAGTAAATATCACCCCTTTAATGTTGAACATCATCCCCAAAATTGGTTTAAATTAGAGTTGGAATAATAAATGCCACTCATTAAGTGTGCAATGCCATTATCAAATTGGGTTAGGTTGGAGTGGGAATAGTAATGTCATACCTTTTTTGTCCAGCGCTTCCCCAAAATTGATTTAGATTTAAGTGAGAATAGTAAATGCCACTCCTTAAGTGTCCAACACCTCCTCTAGCTAGTTTAGGTTGGAGAAGGAATAGTAAATTTCATCCCAGTAGTGTTCAACGTCTTCCCCCAAATTGGTTTAGCTTGAAGCGGGAATAGTAAATGCTACCTCTTTACTGTTAAAACTCTTCCCCAAATTGGTTTAGGTTGGAGAGGGAAAAATAAATGTCACCCTTTTAGTGCTAAACACCTTCCCCAAACTCATATACATTGGAGTGGGATTAGTAAATGTTACCCCTTTAGTTTTCAACACCTTCCTCAAAACTGTTTTAGGTTGGAGTAGGAATAGTAAATTTCACCAATTTAGGTGGTCATTATGACATTGGCGGTGACTGTTAAAGTGGCATTAATACCTCCAACAGGCTGGTGGTAATTACTGCCAAATTAAGACCATGGCGGTGATAACTCCCATAGACAGCCAATGTACCACAACTTCCGTCAGGGCATTAACATCATGCACCACGGCAGTAGCCATGAAGAGCCAGGAGGAAGACAAGGTACCGCCCACCATATCATGACACTGCAAACTGCCATGATTTCTGTGGTGGTACCAACACCATCAAAAGCCTGGCGGAAACACATCACAGTAGACCAAAGACTCACCAACAGAGACACAGAGAAGATCAACGCCACCATGGAACTGAAACTTCAAGTCTTCCCAATGCTCTTCGATGCCATGCTCCGCCTGAAACACCAATGCCGACGAAGACAGCGACGGTGAGTACAGCCGGTTAGCACACAAGGGAGGGAGGGACAAAAAGGAGAGTGACACACACAAGCACAACACACACCATTCAAACACACACACCACACACACAACCAGCTGCAGATGTAAACCAATGGCACAGGACACCCCGCATAATAATACAAGGACTAGAAGTCAGCAGTATTGAAATTTTAATTACAAGGCAAAAGCCACCATATGAACCAATTTTAGAACAGAGTTACATAAACAATTGTCCAGAAAGGGCCAATGCCCAGTCCAAAGTCCATACGGCCCACATGGTCACAGGGCACAGTCCAAGCCCCAACTTCATCTTGACTAATTACGCACAAAACTGTGCATGGGCAACATCATGGAAGTGGACAGGCACCCCAGGTGAAGGCTGCTGTGTCCCAGCTGGAGGTGAGGGCTTCCTGCCTGTCATTGGTGGTTGAGTGGGAAACTTTTCTGTCATTGGTGGTTCAGTGAGAACCTTACCCTTTCTGGTTAGCGGAGTGGGATCCTTCCCTTTCCTAGCTGGTGGAGTGGGATCCTTCACTGTCTTGCTTCCATGACTGGGAGGTGCCTCCACTGACCCCGTGGACTATTTGGCTAAGGTGTTCAGCTGGGTCGTTGGGACCCTCCTATTACGGGCAGGACCGGGGGGAGAGGGAGGGAAGAGGTCAAGTTGGACAAGGAAAAGCTTCTTAGGGATGGTGGGGTGGGATGAGGGAGGAGGGATAAAACTGTAAACTTCGCACTACTCACCCATTAGGGTCTCAAGGCGCTGTACGCATACCGCTGTGGAACCGGTCCTGGCTTTTCCCTGTGAGGCACCCACCCTGGACAGCCCCAGGGTGAAGCCAGGCACCCAAGCATTGTTGTGGAGATTAAGCAAGCTATTGCCCAGAGTTACAGAGTGGGACCCATTAATTAGATTAGGCACCAAGGCGAGAATTATCTGGTCCAAGGGAATTGACCCAAAGACCCACGAGGTGGGAATTGAAGCCTGGTCCCTGGCCAGATCTCTGCATCAGGGTCTGCTGCTCTAACCATTGTGCCACACTTCTCCACTGGATGTGAGTGGAGGTTGAGGGGGTAGTTGTTGGAGGAGTACGTCTGCTGGACTTGGGTGCAGGTTCATGGGCAGTGTGCTAATGTAAGGTGGATCGCTGTTGGGTGTCTGAGAGCCTGCGTTTGTGTCCTTTAGGGGGGGCACCAACAGGTTGGAGGAGGACACAGGGGACGCGTGGATGGATGTGGTGGAAGTGTCTGCTATTGAGGTGTGTGTGATGCTTGGTGTGGTGATGCTGGTGGTGGCTGTTGAAGCAGTGCATGCATACGTGAGTGTGGATGTGACTGTGAGGGAGGTGGAGGAACAGGGGGAGGGAGAGACAGTGGAGGCAGTGGATGTGGATGTGTGTGTAACTGTCTGGTGTTTGTGTGGGTGCTTGTGGACTGAAGTGTGGTGCCTGTGTTTGGCTGTGCCACTCTTGTGTGATGTATTGTTTGCATGCTCGTCTGTTTGTGTGCATGGGATGGGTTGGTGTTGAGGAGACTGGGACTGGGAAGTGGTAGTTGGAGGAGGGACAGTAGAAACAGGGACAATGGCTCCCATCAGAGAGGAGGCCAGAACCTGAATCAATCTCTCTTGGGCCACCTATCCACTGTGGATGCCCTCCAGGCATGCATTGCTGCATCTGGGATGTCAGCCCATGGATGCCATTCACAATGGCCTACAGAGATGGATCTCAGGAGGTCAATAGCCTCCCCAATCAGGGCAGCAAGGCTCACTGGGGCAGGGCCTGAGGTGCCTGGGGCGAAGGAGATGCCCACCCTCCCGGGTGAGTGGGCACGGGCAACTCTGAGAGGGGCTACTCGGATGGAGGTGCTGGTATGGGGGTGGTGGCTGTACCTGCAGCTGGGGTGGTCACAGAGGTGTCCGCCACCACCAGGGAGCTTGCATCGGAAGAGGAATCAGAGTCTGTGTTGTCACCTCCTGTGTCCGCCATGGTGCTCCCCTCGTCCTCTGTCCCACTGGTTCCCACAGCGTTGGTGGACTCTGCCTCTTGGGTCCTATGGGATGCAGCTCCCTCCGTCGCCGGTGCCCCTGCTTCTCTGCCAGGTGATGCTAACGCACACATGAACAGGATGACAGAAGGAGAAAGGGGGGAGGGAGCACTGGGTCAATTACAGCACCAACACCACAGTTGGCATGCACAGTACCGTCACACACAGGAATCAGGAATGAGCACCATGCATTGCACTGACATTCAATTGGCTAGATGCCACAGCAAGATGAGGGGCAACCACCACCAACTGCACCCCTCCTGGGACCCACAAAGCCCTGACTGACATGGAATGCAATGAGCTAGGTTACCTGAATTTACTAGACGCTCATTACCCTTGAGCTGGATCACGCTGCAAACTCTGACCTGGCATTAAGGGGCACCCACTAACTCACACCCAGCACCTGGATTCCATGCCACCTACCAATTATTGTAGTAACGCCCACTGTATTCACCCCCTTGTGGCTGCTGTGATGCCCTCAAGCAACCATCTATCTCTGCGTAGGCCACCGCCAGCATGCAGGCTATCGGGGGTCAGGTTCCGAAGGGCACCCCTTCCTCGTTGGGAGGCCATCCCCAGCTGGTCCTCCACTGTCTTCCGTTCCCAGCATCTCAGGTCCTTCTACTGTTCCCTGCAGTGGGTGCTTCACCTCCTATAGACCCACAGGGTACACATGTCCTTGGTTATGGCATTCCACAATCCCATCTTTTGATGGGTGCTGACCTGCAACTCCATTGGCACACACATCGCCCGACTCCCCCCATGTACACTACCAACAGACACCCCATAAATGACACGATGCCTGCACACACATCTCCATGCAACCTTCCGACATGCATCCTACCCAAGGTGTACTCACCTGTTGGTCTGGAGGCCCATACAGCTGTTCATACTGGGGTAGGACCCGATCCCACAATCGCTCCAACTCCTTCAAAGTGAGGGCAGGGGCCCTTTCTCCGGTTACACAGGCTATGGTAGGTTTCAGACACAGGTCACAGCAACACATGCAGTGTAAGTGTTCTCCTATGGAAAGTCAGGAATCAAGTGAGGTTATAGACAGAAAATGGCGGTCACGTCCACGGCAGTGTACACCATCACCGCGGCTGCTGATCCCCATTGACCATCGTACTCCATAGAGCCCCATATTAGCCAATGAGGAATTGCAAGGCAGTGCAAGACCTCCTTCCACCACGAATCCCAATGTCAGCAAAGTTACCTCACTTCCACCTGTCCCTAGAAACAGACGGTCACCATTTCATGGTGGTGGAATACATACAGATCTTCCATAACTGCATCATTGTTAAAAAATGCACATACATTGCCATTCCCACTGTCCCATCACGTTAATGCTGTATGCACACTGAGGTGGTGGTTCAATTGTTCAAATTGTGACGGCCGACTCACACATATGTCCCTTAGATACCTACCACTGCGGATGAATAGGAGGAGGAGACAAACCCTGATGTACAGACCTCTTGTGGACTTGGCTACACTGAGTAAAGGTACATTATACTCACCTATAGACTGTACAGGGCCACAATCACAGGGCTGTGTGCACAATTGGAGCCTGACCTGATATCAGCTATCCCTGAACCCACTGGGATCCCCCCTCTTGTGCAGGTTCTATCAGTGCTCCATTTCCTGGCAACTGGTTCTTTCCAAGTGACAGTGGGCTTGGCAGCAGGAATGTCACAACCAATGTTCTCATTTGTGCTGGCAAGGGTATTGTCTGCCTTGGTGAAACACATGTGCACCTACATTTCTTTCCCCCAGGTGGAAGATTTGGTCACTGTGAAGGCCATTGACGGTACACATATTGCGTTTGTCCCCACCCGCCAGAATGACCAGGTGTTCAGGATTCGGAAGAGTTTCTACTCACTGAGGGGCATATTTATACTCTGTTTGCGCCGAATGTGCGTCAAAATTTTTGACGCACAATCAGCACAAACCCTGCCCCATATTTATACTTTGACGTCCGACCCCGCGGGCGTCAAAATTCCACCATGTGCGTCATTTTTTGGAAGGGGGAACCAGCCTTGCGTTAATTATATGCAAGGTAGGCGTTCCCTTCCAAAAAATGACTTTAAGGCCTGTGCCCCTTATTTATACTCTGGCGTCATTTTGACGCACAGGAGGGGGTGGCCTTAGAAAACGGCGCACAGCCTGATGTGCGCCGTTTTTTAATGCCTGGGTCAGGGCAGGCGTTAAGGGACCTGTGGGCTGGGAACGAGCCCAGAGGTGCCCTCCCCTGCCCCCAGGGACACCCCCTGCCACCCTTGCCATCCCCAGGAGGACACCCAAGGATGGAGGGACCCATCCCAGGGAAGTAAAGGTAAGTTCAGGTAAGTATTTTTTCCAATTTTTTTTTGTGGCATAGGGGGCCTGATTTGGGCCCCCCTACATTCCACTATGCCCAATGACCATGCCCAGGGGACATAAGTCCCCTGGGCATGGCCATTGGGCAAGGGGGCATGACTCCTGTCTTTGCTAAGACAGGAGTCATGTCAATGGAGGTTGGGCGTAAAAAAAAGTGGTGCAAATCCGGTTTGAGGCCTGAATTTTGCCTCAGACCTGACGTGCACAATTTTTTGACACACAACCCCCATTTTCCCATACGCCGGCGCTGCCTGGTGTGAGTCATTTTTTTTGACGCACACCAGTCCGCAGCGCCAGCTAACGTAATTCCATTAATAAGGCGCCCCCATGGTGCGTTGGAATGGCGTTAGCCGGCGGTAAAATATTTGACGCACAACTGCGTTGGAAGTATAAATATGGGCCTGAATGTGCAAATTATGTGCCTGGCGGACCAGTACATCTCCCACATCATTGCCAAGTATCCCACGTTGGTGCATGACACCTTCATTCTGAGGAATAACAGCATCCCAAATGTGATGGCCCAACTACAGATGCAGATGGTGTGGCTAATTGGTGAGACAGAGTCCCCAATGTATGTCAGTGTATGCCTTCAAGTGTTATCCCCATAGGATTGTGTAAGGCTAAAGTTTGTCCCTCGATATTTGCAGGTGACTCTGGCTACCCAAACCTATTGTGGCTCCTGACCCCTGTGAGGAATGCCAGGACAGAGGCTGAGAACCGTTATACTGATGCACATGGGCGAACCAGGAGAATAATCGAGAGGACCTTCGGCCTCCTGTACGGCCAGGTTCAGATGCCTGAATCTGACAGGTGGATCCCTGTGCTACTCACCCGAAAATGTCTGCCAGATAGTAGTGGAATGCTGTATGTTGCGCAACCTGGCCCTCAGACATCATGTCCCTTTTCTGCAGGAGGAGAGGACTGGAGATGACCCTGTGGCAGCAGTGGACCATGAGGACAGTGAGGATGAGGAGGCAGAGCATGAGGATGAGGACAACAAAACATCAGTTATACATCAATACTTCCAGTGACACACAGGTGAGACAGTGCAAATGCCCATTACTCTGACTATTGATGTTTTCTGTGTGGCTGTATCATGAAAGCATTTACATCCTTTGCATCTCAACTTACTGTCACCTATGGCTCGTCCTTTCACAGATGTTTGTGATATGATAACAGTGTCCTGATGTGTTTACTGCAGACAGCTACAGGTCGTTATTTGTATGCTATCACAGTGTTCAGATCATTTGCACTAGATGTGACTGTTCCCATAAATGCATATTTTCAACACATAAAATGGTGTCACTCAAATTGTGTTCAAGGGTGTTTATTGTAGTGCAAATAATTGACTGAAAAGTGTAATGTAATGGGGTGATGGTAGAGGAAAGTCCAGGGTATTGTTCCATTCTGTTTGTAGCAAGGTCCAGTGTCCAAGGGTAGCAACACAAAAGGATGATGAACGGGTGCTGAACAATGCAAACACTCACCCCCAGTCACAGATCTGGGTTTAATCCATCGTTCTTTTGCTCACCAAGCGACCCCGGTTTGGACCCAGCCATATGCAAATCAGTCTTGACCCTGTTTCCTCATGGGAACAGTCCAACCCGAACTGCAAAGCCAGGTCTTCCCTGGACTAGAAACAACATACTGGGACCGGTTTCAGGGTTTCACCCTTCATCAGCCAGGCTAGCTTTAATCCAGTGGCACAGTGACCAAACCGATCCCAGGATGCTTATTTCCGGTCCAGTGAGGACCTGGCTGGGCAGTTCGGGCTGGACTGTTCCCATGAGGAACAGGGTCAAGACTGATCTGCATATGGCTGGTCCAAACTGGGGTGGCATGGTGAGCTAAAGAACAATGGATTAAACCCAGATCTGTGACTGGGGGTGAGTGTTTGCATTGTTCAGCAATCTGTCCATCATCCTTTTGTGTTGTTAAAGTTGCCCTAAGTGTGAAGGGTATGCCCAGACGTGGGTCCCTTGCTCACTGTGCCACTGGATTCAAGCTAGCCTGGCTGATGAAGGGTGAAACCCGTCCCAGGATGCTTATTTCTGGTCCAGTGAGGACCTGGTTGGGCAGTTCGGGCTGGACTGTTCCCACGAGGAATAGGGTCAAGACTGATTTGCATATTGCTGTGTCTAAACTGGGGTGGCATGGTGAGTTAAAGAACAATGGAATAAACCCAGATCTGTGACTGGGGGTGATTGTTTGCATTGTTCAGCACTCAATCCATCATCTTTTTGTGTTGCTAGTGTTCAAGGGGCCATAGGAAGGGGAGCAAAGGCAGTCTGAAGTGGAAAAGGTGACGGGGGGACACAATGGGGACAATCAGGAGAGTCTAATTTCCAGGCGGTAGTCTTGGTTCTGGCAAGTGTCTCTGACTTCAGTCTGGGTCGCAGGAAATGTTTACGGGCTGGTTTACCTTCTGCAGAGGGAGGGTTGCTGGTGGCCTGTGGGTCCTGTGTAGGGGCTTCCTGCCCACTAGCTGCAGTGGAAGTGAAGGGCTGATCAATAGACTGGCTAGTGGGAGGGGCCCGCTAGTGTGCTGTCCATTCCCTCATGATGTTGGCCATGTCTGCCAGCACTCCTGTGTCGCACCACAGGATTGGGTGTCAGTCCTCACCACACACAGCGTGCAACGCGAGTGTTGTCATGGGGTGTCCACACCCCCCCTCAATTCCAACACTTACCGGGTGCCCCATTTCAGGGCTTTCTTTTCTTCCTATTTCTGGCTAATGGAGCAATGTCTTCTCCTTCCCAGCACACCATTCACCTCTCTTTTTTCCCTGCATGCATCTATTCCCTTTTTTGCTATGGTATCTGTTCCTATCTGTTGCTAAAGCCCCTTCCCAATCCAAGATGGTGGTGTTACTTCTTCCTGTCTACCACTTCCTGTCTAGGGGTATATAAGGGGAATCAATTCTTCTTCCCATTGCGTTGCAACACTTCTGCGGTGGAAGTCACGCTCCGGCTGGTCTTCGCTTGGACTCCAGTTGTTTCTGTTTTTTCCTCTGCTTTCCGGTATTTCCAGGATTCTAAGTGCTAATTCCTTGTGTCCTCCTTTCTGTTCCAGGGAGTTCCTGTTGGAGGTTTTTCCCCTTGGGGTTTTTTTCCTCTGGGACTCCTTCTGGAGGGCCCGGACTTTGGTGGCGTACTATTGTCAACAGCACCGTGGCTACTGGAAGGGGTCGCCGCTACCTCAGTCAGAGTAGGACCTGTAAGAACCGAGGTCACACACCATCCCCCTCTGATCTGGACGGTAAGCCAAGGGTAAATCGTGACACCCTGCTATGGAGACCATAGGGGTATTTAGAGCCAGTAAGTCCTTCCTGATCATCCGAGGGCATTCCTCCTGCAGCTGCTTGTTCTCCTGCATGTTGTTAACGATCTGGCTCATCGTGTCCTGGGATTGTTGGTAGGCCCCAAGGACATTGGTGAGTGCCTCCTGGAGAGTCGGTTCCCCAGGCCTGTCCTCCCCCTGGCGCACAGCGGTCCTCCCAGTGTCCCTGTTGCCCTGTGCCTGTGTCCCCTGAATGGTGTGCCCACTGGAAGTGACCCCACGTCCCTGATTGTCTTGGGTATGAGGTGTGAACTGGGGTCCTTGTACAGGTGGGACCACTGCTGATGGATGTGACCTGGGGACAGAGGTGTCCCCAGGGGTTGCTGAGTGGGTTCTGTGGTGTTGGATACTGAGGAGGGAGGCTCTGTGGTTGACTGGGAGTGGGCTGGGGTGACCGACTTACCAGTGGTCCCTGATGGGCCAGGTAGTTCATCCAGATACAGAAGTCCAGAGTTACTGTCATCACTAGGGGCATCTTTCCTCCACCATGACCCGCAACTCCTCCTCTGTGAAACGGGGGTGCCTTTGTGGAGACATGGTGTTGTGTGGTGTGTGTAAGTGTGTGGGTGTTGGGTACTGTGGTTGGGTGTGTGAAGTGGGATGCGTGAAGGATGTATGGGTGGATGTGGTGTGTGTCTAGTTGTCGCAGTGGTCTTGGTGTCAGTCTGGTGGCAATAATTTTTATTCATAAAGGGTTGTGGGTAATGTGTGTGTGTTTCATAGAGCTATGGGTGGGTGGGTGTGGAGTGTGCATCAGTGTCTGGTTTGTGTTTTTGGTATTGGCCAGTGTTGTGTAGTTTAGTATTTGGGTGTCCATTCTGAGTGGGACAGGGTGTACCACCAATGGTTTACTGCCATTGAATGTCCGCCGTGGTGATTTGTGGGTCATGATGTGGTTGGCGTTGTTATCCCTTTAGTGTCCAATACCATCCCCTAGCTTTGTATAATTAAGGGATGTCACACATTTTATTTTTTATTTGTTTCCTTTTTTTATTTTTATTTTATTTCACATTTTAAAACATACATAATTCTAGTAAAAATACAAAGTTAAGTAGATAAAACATTTTAAATTAGTTTTTAATTAAAACAGATAAATCATATTTTATGTACATTTGTATGTTGCACATTTTTTCAACTCACATTTTTTATTGTGAACCATTTTTTAACATTTAGTAAAATTTTTGCACATATATTTAACATTATTTTAACATATTATGTTACACTTCACAATTGTGTTCATAATTTGTTATGACACTTTGATATGTTTTACATTTTTAATATTTTTTTCATATTTTTAAGACTTTTATTTAACATGTTTAAAATATTTCCCATTCATTTCTGTGGGGAGAAAGTCTTTTTTTATATTTTAGTTTGATTTTGTGGGCATTTTTTTGTCACTACCTTTTATTTTGCAATGTATTTGTGTTATTTTAGTCCATTTTCCCAGAACCAGGTCAGGGTAAGGTGCTGTTATTTGTTGGAAGAGGTAAATCTAGTTTTTAAGGTTTTTTAATGGGTTTGAATGTAGAACAAATTTAGGAGGAAGGTTTAAAAGTTTGTTATAGTGTTGTTTGTGGGCTCTATGTATATTTAGATCTTTTACTGTTAGACTTTTCCATTAGTTTGTCAGTTTGCATTTTTTTACATTGTTTTTGTAATGTATCAATGTGCTGTGCTAAACTGTGTGAGCTTAGTTAAATTTTGATGATTAAGGACCTAGTTATGAGTTTGGCTGTCGGACTGCCATACCACCAAGGTCGCAGTCCAAAAAAGACCACAGTGTCAATGGTCTCCCATCCGCCATATTACAATGTTACTGCTGGCCCAGCTGTCTTGTTCCTGGTAGAGGTGAATTGGTGGGGGACGCAGTTAGTAATACAAGGTATATTTTTTTATTTGTGTGGATGCAGGTGTGTATATTTTGACCAAAATGTACACATATGCATGACACGTGTAAAAATACTTGATGCATGTACCATTCCATTACTGGAGACTGGACCATAAATTCCCAGTCCATTCAATGGCAGAAAAATGCAAAAGGTACTTACCTGTATTTTTGGTTTTTTTTGGGGATGAAGTTGCAGCTTTGAAGAGGGGGGCATGGAAGAAGGGATCCACATCGAAGACTAAAGGGAAAAGAAGGAAATGGGGGAGCTAGCTCCCCATTTCCTTTGATACCGCAGTCTTTAAGCAGGCAATCTCCCCATCACAGTCCACGGAAAAGCACATCGTAATGTGGATGGTGGTACCATTGTCTATTCTGTCCTCTGACAGCTGCTTTTTCCCAGCCGCCATCCAGGAGGTCTGTGAATGGCTGGCGATGTCGGCAGGACACTGGTGGTCTCTAGTTCAGCAAATCGCCAACATTGTAATTGTGCTGGTGGACCACCTAATCAGCGATCAGGGTTTCTGATGCTGCCGTGGCGGCAATGACAAGACCACCAAACTTCTAATCAGGCCCTAAGTGTTATGTATATGTATATTGGAGATGTAATGTATTTGGTGAGTGGGTTTTTTACATTTATTTTACAGTTTTTTGTTCATGAACACATTCTATGGGCATTAGGAGTTTGTTTTTAAAGGAAATCAGTTTTGGTTTTAATAAACCAATGGTTTTTATTTTGATTTCCATTTTTTAAATTAGCTTGAGTACTCCATTCTTTAAAACAATTTTCAAGGATTTTTATGGAACTTATATACTTTGAATTGCTTTGAGGGATTTTGATTCGATTTGTTATATTTCTGCATTTTTAGGAGGGATTTTTAGATTCATTTACTCCATTTTTTTGGGATTACTATTTTTTATTGCGTGGAGAAAGAAAAAGATTTGCAACTAAAGAAAAGCAAGTTTTATTTCTCTAATTTTATTTGGGTGGGAAATGTGATATTATATTGTTTATGTTACATTTATGTGATTGTTATGTCGAATTGCTTAGGTTATGTGCTGTAATGTTTTAAAGTATTGGATTGAGTTTGCTTCTTAATTAGTTTGGTCGGGTAATAGTTACATTGTTTTTAAATCGTTAATTACATATCTTCATTATATGAGTCTTTGTTAAAATTGCAATTTTAAATAGTTGTTTGACTGATGTAATAGAATATATTTTGTTGTTTTAAAAAATTATTAGGTATGTTGGTTTAGAGTTTGTCATAGTTTTTGATGACTGTTGTCAGTTAATATTTATTTTAAAACATGCTTTTGGCTATCATTTCTATGTGATCTACTCCTTTGTTCTTGGTGCACAGTTTGACTTTGAATTATGACACGTAGTAAATTTTTTCAGTTTGTTTGCTAAGTTTAGGGTTAATTTGGCAAACATATTGCGGCACTTGAAGTTCTTGATAGCTTTGTTTTATTTTTAATGATTCTATAAAGTTGTATAGTGTAGGTTGAGTTCTGCCTAGTGTGGAATGGAAAGTGATGTGCCTTTCTCCCACTGAGTTGTTTGTTTAGGCCTTCTGTGCCAAGATGCTGACATAAACATTACACTATGGTATTTGGAATTCAGGCTGGTGTCTGTGTCTGAAGCGAAGCAGTCTGCAACCCAAGTACCTTTGAAATAGTCCATTGGGGGACTGAGGGGATGATTATTAGTTTGGCAGTCTGAGGAAGGCCATGTTGGCGATCCAACTGCCAACAGTCTGGTGGAGCAGACTGTCGTATTACGAGTTTGGCGAAGAAACAAGATCGCCAGTGGTCTGTCTCCACCGCCAGGCAGTGCAAACCGCCACGATCACCTGGAATCACAAACAGGCCCGTGGAGCCTGTGTTACCGTCTGACCCACTACGAGGTTGTACAACACCAATGTGACCATGGCGGTCCAACCACCGTATACAAGCTGGTGGAAACGGGCAGTATAAAGGGAGACACTCACCTGCAGGAAGCCTCACACCTCAGGAACTGCCAACAGTTTGGAAACATCATGCAGCTGCTCTGACTCACCCAAAGAACACAAAATCAATGCTGCTTTGACAACAGCAACAATAAGTACACACACCTACCTGTATCATTAACATTTAAAACAACACAAAGCACTGGAAAACACATAATAGGGTGGGAAACCCCAGGGGCAGCAAACTCATCACACAAAACACAGCCACAAACAGACACCCACACAATATGCATACTTTGGTCAGCACACACACACTGCACTGCAACACTACACAAATGCACATGGCCACACAGCTTAGGCGCAGGGTCACCGAAGGCTACAGAACATTGTCAAACACAGCAACAAAAACACAACTACTGCACATATACAAAATACAACTCACACACTCACAACCAACACTGACCAGGAACTGTTCACACAAACTACACACATATCCATTGATGTGGCATGGAACATATATAACACCACCATGAAACACAGCACAATGGAAACACAGTGGCATGCTCAAAACACAGAGAGACAAATAAACAAAAGAGACAAACAACACCCAAGCAGCAATACTTGCACATTTGGGATGGGGGCATCAGGAGCATACATGGAAGGAGGCTGCACTGGGACACATACCACTTTGAACAGGGCCCTCAAACATCCTGCGCGCAGGAAATTGCCCTTCATGGATTCCAGGTACAAACAATACCAAAACCAATTGTCATGCACAGCTACAAAATTGTCAAGGGCAACTCTACAAGTCACATACAATTCCTATACCATGGGACTTACCTCTACACAAACTAGCTGCGAGGGACACACACCTAAATGGACACATGCACACTCAAATGCAAAGAGACCTAGCACAACTTAACACACTCCATGTCTTCACTGACGAAACCCAAGGATACACACATCACATGTATACAATAGCCTTATCAGGTGGACAAGTCCCACACCATATATGCCCACACTGCACAACACAAAGATAAATACTTACCAGAAGAAAAAATACACAATGCCATGACAGCAACATTGCATCTACACACACATACTCACCACACAACAGATATCCTTCTCTTTGGGGACAACAGCACTCCACACAAACTCACGTACTGCACACAACACCACATAGAGGAGCAAGCAGGCTCAAATACACACAACTACATGGACACAACCTAATTCACTCAGGAATAACAGAAAGCTAGGATAGGAATTGCAGGACAAACGTGTACTCAACAAACCAATAACTGTCTGGTTTTATTCAACAAAGGCCAGTCAATATTGTGTCCAAATAATGGCAATGTGTTGTTCTCAAATTTGACTCCTAACTACCATGTAACATCCACAGTAAGGGGCATCAAGGGGGCAGGGAGGCACCTCAGGGATTATCTGGGGGCAGTGGGATAGCCTTGAGAGGGATGCAGACCTTTTGGGTGTGGTAGGGGGAAAGGACAGGGGTAAGGTTTAGCTAAAAAGGAAACATTTTTAGACACACGTGGATGGTCATCAGAATGGGATTGGGATTTGGAGGCTGAGGGAGTGGTTGTCTGAAGTGTAGCAGTGGATGTCTTGGGTGCGTGGTTGTGGGAGGTATGCTTGTGTGGGGTCGGTGTCTATTGGGTGGGTGAGTGAGGGCATTTATGTGTTGTGCTGAGGGCGGCTGGAGGTGGTGGGGAATGCCATGGTGAGTGGGTGCCTGTATGTTGGGGTTGTGACTGAAGGTATGCTGGATGTGGTGCATGTAGGTGTGTCTCTATTTGTGGTGTACGCAGGTGTGGTGATGGGGTGGATGTCTGAGGGTGTACTGTGATGGTGTCTGTGCGTAGGATGGGAGGGGCAGCTAAGTCAGTGTCCATATGTATTGCAGATGTTGTGTAAGTGATGCTGGGGGTGGGGAATATTGGGGAAAGTACTGACTGTTGCTGTGTTTGCGGGTGGACACTGATTGTGTGCGTGCCGCTGTGTCTTATGGTACTTGTGTTTGTGAGCGGTCTGTGTGTCTGTTAATGAATAGGAATCTGTCTGTGTGCTTTGGGTAGGTCGTGAGAAGTGATTTGGATTTGAAAAGATCTCTGTGGGCCAGCCATTGCACCCTGAATGCCTTCCAAGAATGCATTTGTCAGTATAAGTTGGGTCGCCAGTCCCTGGATGGCATTCACAATGGTGGTGAACTGACCCACAGAGATGTTTCTCAGGAGGTCAATAGCCTCCTCCCTGAGGGCAGTAGGGGGAACAAGGGCTGGGGCAGAAGTACCTGTGACAAAGGAGGCATCCACACTCTTGGGTGAGCCGGCATGGCCAACTGAGCAGTGAACTACAGGGAGGGTGGTGATAGAACAGGAGCGATGGACAAAGATGATGCTGGGGGGGCTCCCTGATGGATCCGCCACCATTAGGGAGGGGCCACTGGAGGAGGAAACCAAGGATGTTCAGGCTGATCCGGTCTCCCCTGTGGAACTCCCCTCTCCCTGGGTCCCTCTGTGTTGGTTGTATCTTGACCTGAAGTCCCGTGGCCAAATACTTCCCCACTCGGCTATGCCCCATCTCCTTCACCTCCCTGTGTGGATGCTGCCAAAAGAAAGAGATATAGAGTCACAACATGGACATGAAAACACTTAAATCACAACTCTGAGAGACAAACCATGCCATCATGTCAAGTAGCCCCCCGCAACAAGTGCCAGCTAAGTGGCACAATCATGTGCTGTTACATTACCATGCATGTCATCTGGAATTACAAAAGTGGCACATGGGAAAACCAGGACCTCAACAACTACAAATGCATGGATGAAGTCTAGCAAGGACACTAGCATACAACAACTATGTTACCACTCTATCCTCAAACCTATGTCAGAGGCAGCAGATCCCAGTGAACTTGAAGCCAACAATTGGATGCCATTATAAGGTACTGAACTAAATACACGGACACAAGCTCAGGAACACATCGATTCTGCAGTGACATGATTTACCAACAATATCAAAGACTACAAAGAAAATGCAGCTGACACAGGTACAAATCTGCAAAAACCTGGAGCATGTGGCATGGAAATGCCCATATCACTTTGGGCATATCACAACAATGTATAGCTTCACAAGTGACACCTGTGCAAAAAGAGTGTAGGAGGTAGTAGCAATTTTACTCAGGCATGCCCCAACTGTGGCATTGTAAGCACCAACAATGGAGTCATGTTCAATATTTAATGGTGAGATGTCTCCAGAAGACACATAAAAATGATGCAGTAAGGACCCGGACAGCCAACATTAATGTCTGACACCCACTATAATGTTCCCATCTGAGTGTGTTTGCAGTGAAAAATGGTACTGTGCAGGTTGGAGAGACACAGGACTTGCAATCATCAACAGAAGGACCCCAACTTGTTGTACAAAGAGAAGCTACATCACTACCCACATCTCATAGATGACATGCATGGCATCTGTCTGTGAATGAATCCCTGTCCCCAAACACATGTGATTCAAATATCATTGCAGGTCACTCCATGATGCATTCCAACAGTCAAGGAACAATCATTACAGAGGTGCAGTGCACTTCTCAACATGAATCCCCATCAAAGGGACATACAAACATAAAGTGGATCCACAACCTGGCCCTACATGTAATTTCCCTCAATGCTTCTGCAGTTTTACATGACTAATGACATGCTATGAGGCATGAAGGTATCTGTCAGATGACATATGATGGTGACACACTCCTGTCTGTGGCACACTAGGAAATGGACTACCATTGTAAATGTATCATTACAACAGCAGTTCCCCATGCACATATATGTGAGAGACTACAAACATCATCCCATAAACATGAGAAGCACATGCATAAAACAGCAGCACAGATACGTATCCTAAGGAGAATGGAGCACATGCTGACATGTAGGCATAAGGACTGTTGGCAACAGTGATGACACATCACTCATGTCAATGCACATTCCTGACTTACCAAGGGAAAGTAGTTTGCTACAGGTGCCATGTAAGTCATGTAACATCTATGATGGACACCTACGCATCAAAGACTGCAGTGAGGCACCAGCACCCATCATACACTAAAGATAACTAGCTCCAAGGTGGCAGATGTCAACCTACACTTATTCCCAGACACATGGCAGAGGACAGTGATCTACATCCTACTTACTTTGGCCTGAAACATTTGGGAGGAATGATCTGTTGGAGATAACTAACACCCACTAGAAGAACACATAGTAAATATTTGTTCACTTCACACAGACACATGTGATTTCTGCAAAGCATTAGGTCTGAGGATACCTCATAGTTTTATCCTAAGTCCTAGGTCCAAGAGGAAAAGCACACAAGTTGGAAACACATGACTCTCTACAAAAATAAGCTCCTATAGGATCTGTGACACATCCCTCATTGTCAGGGGGAGCAGTCAGTCCTTCACTCAAACACCTGGCAAAGGGTCAAGCAGGAATTTGCCTTGTACTCACTCCCTTGTGGCTGCTGTGCTGCCCTCCAACACCTATCCAACTCCAGGTAGGCCACTGCTAAAATGCAGGCCACTGGGGGGGTCATTGTACGATGGCCACCCCGTCCAAATTGGGAGGAGAACCCCAGCTGGGCCTCCGTTATCTTCTGGGCCCAGTGTCTCAGGTCCTCCCACCTCTTCTGACGGTGGGTGCTTTGCCGGCTGTGGACCCCCAGGGTCCGCATCTTCTTGGCAAGGTCTCTCCAAATCCCCTTCTTCTGATGGACATTGACCTGCATGGATGCAAAAGACAAGACATCATGTCAAAAAGTCCCATACAAGATGGCTGAGTCACATACATGTCAGTGTGCCAAGCTACCAACATCCTTTCCTGACCAAACTACCCCAATTAGATACATCGCAGTCATTAGACACACAGACATGACTACAGTCACTCACCCAATCACCCAATATGCTGCCGTGCACACCACCAGCTTAGGCCCTGCACTGACTAGGTAGGTCAACCGTGAGTTCTGTTGGACTTGAGCTAGCAACCTGACAAAGATCAGAAACACTATCAGACACATCACATCAAGTGGCTACTCACAGGTAAACCCCTCAGTTAAGAATGCACATAAACCTCCAGTATCCCAGTATATTAACTACAGCATATAGTCCCCACAGGCCACAGCCAGCCTACAAACCCCACAATCGCCCTTGGCTCACAATTAAGGGAGTGGCATGGTGGGCACACATAGAGTCAAACCAGTCCATGTATGGACATGTGCAGATACAGATGCTGGTACATGACACTTCAGGGGGTGGGAATCTTCGGAAACACATGGACATGCATTGTACATGTCCTGCTATGTGTCCAAACAACAAAGTCACAAATCATGGCTCATCAGTAAGGAACGCACTGTTTCCACTTATGCAATAACCTAAATGCAATGACCCTGCACAGGCCACATTTGAGCTGGGTGAAGGTGATAACAGGGCTGTGGGATCAAGTGACCTGTCAAGGCGACATAACAGACATTGACAAAGATGAAAGCAGCACATCTGTCACATATCAACAGCCATTCTAATCAGTGGACATAGTCTTAACAAGCTGTATATTGGCATTGAGGCATGATTTGGCATCTGACCATGCTGTGGCATAGGGTGTGGGCACAGTGTCACACTTGCATAGCAAAAGGGTTTCAATACCAGCACAGATTACGACATATACTATGAGAAACATTAGACAAACCCGAGTCTCCGCAGGCTAAGCAAAAAGACCTACATGAACCACCATACCTTGACACTCACATGCATAACAGTACATCATGTAACCGCCAATTGGCATATGGTGCATATGTATTGAGTTGAGGGCCATGGTGACTTCTGAACAACAGTCTAACAAGGCCAGAGGTGGTCTGAGATCACTGTGCCAACATACACAGAGCTCAGCGTATGATCAACTGACACATACAGCATGCATTCTTCACTCCTGCTATCATGCAATCACATGTGATCGCACATTGATGACATCTTTCGTAAGAGATGCCTGGTGATGGCTGTCATGACACTTCACCCAGTTATGTACATCCAACACAAGCTGGATCAGGGAACATTCAATACACACTCACCAAAATGTTTCAGAACAATACCTGCCTCTTGATACAGAACATGCCCATTGGCTCACCCATTGATGAACACTGACAGCACCTAAAGGACTTTGACTAAACTCTAGGCTATCTAAAGGTAAGATATGTCGAAGTACAGGAAATCTGTGCACATGGGGCACTTACCTGCTCCTCTGGTGCACCATAGAGTTATCCATACAGGGGTAGGACCTCCTCCACAAGCTTCCCAAGCTCCTCCAGGGAAAGGGCAGGGACTCTGTCACCTGTTGGACTTAGCATGATTGCTCCCAGATGTGGTGCACAGTAGCTCAAGTAGTGAAGGTCTTGCTGCCAGCACGTCAGGAGTCAAGTGAGGGATTTTGCAGAACATGGCGGTCACATGCACCCCGTACACGACCGTCACCACTGGCAGACACAGCCATTGGCCCACTACTGCCACTGACAACAATGTTAGCCTATGGCTGCGGCCACCGTGGTAGCATCCGCCTACCACCATGACAATTTACGCCGGTGGTCATGGGCGGTTCCTAATGTCCAGTGAAGTAAAAGACAGTTAGCGGAGCACACATATATAAAAAAATCCTTAGTTAGTCAAAGTAACGGATTCAATAATCATTATACATCGATGCAAAAACCAAAGTACCATTTCAAAACATGATTGCTAAAAATATGAATGGATATGTGGCAAATTATTACAAATTACTCTATTTATTTAGCACAAATGCGTCCATTACAAAAAACATTTCCTAAAAATCCTAACTCAAGTATATTAAAACAATATCAAAATTTAATATGTAATCTGGCCTAATTCTAGAAAATTCAAGAAAGGTCCATCTTTAGGCAATCTCACAAATGTTGGCCAGATTCAACTATCCAGCCTAATTTTAAATAATTCTTAAGAAGTCCAGCTGTTAACAGTCTCACAAATGTTGACGGGATTCAGCCAAAGTTGACAGGATTCAGCCAACACGTGTTTCGTCCTGTTGTAGGACTTTTTCAAGGCTGATTAAATACCAACATATGAGCAAATTATTACACAAAATACGTTTATATTGATCAATCGAAATACCAAATCTTACAAAAAGAATTATTTTAAAAGTTTCAAATATCATACCATCATATATTTAAAACAGCTAACAAATAGGCTAAACATTTACAACACCAAAAATTAGTAAATAAGCCACATACCCAAAGTAACACCAAGTGATAGACTAAATCTATTTTAAGACATACACCAATTACCCAAGTGGCAAAATATGATAGTAATGAAAACATAGAAGAAAAGAAGAAACGTAAACACTAAAACACAATACAACCACGTGATACCTTAACCCAAACTATGCAAAGGATTAGTAGTTTGTGAATAAATACTGTCTCATATAGTAAACATTACAACATTAGTTATACCTCTTTACAAATGAATAGATCAATTTCATTCTGAGAAATCACTAAGAATAGAAGAGAAAGATCCATCGCTCTGTAGCCACACATTCTGCTGACATATACCACCCATAAATATCCTATTCCATTGCTCAACCAACCTTGTACTTGTTGTTTGGTTAGCGAATACATTTTAGTTCCCCTGCAAGGTTCATCCAAGACCATCCTTCCAATTTGAAATTCATATGTACTTTGTGGCCAGTTTGTTTCTCACAACCTCATATATGTGTATCTACAGTAAATAGAAAAAAGCAAACAGAAAAGAGACCAAATTAATCACCTATCAAAGGAATATACCCTCCTCAGATATATCCATTCCAATATACAACTAAACGACCTTCCCAAAAAAATTAGCCAACCTCAAATACGTGGAACAAGTACATGGTTCCACTAATGAGTCATCATAGTCATACTTATTTGGATATTGTTGTTACTGTCTTTATAAGGAAATCCTGTAATGTCACTGAAATTCGTCTCCAAAAGTAATAATTTATGGTAACAGCATTTTATGTAGACCAGTGAAGTAGGTCAGGAAGCTGCCATTTTAGAGGCATACAATCCATTTTTTGCTGTTTTAGGTGCATCACTAATCCAAAAATGTTCTGCCAAATTATGAGTGTTGGCATCGTCCTGTCATGTAGGTCAATCGTATTTTATAACATCTAGGTATGACACCAAGCATATGTGACAACATGATTAGGGGCACAGGTCCCCACCCCTTCGCTCAGGGCAATGTTGGTTTTGGTGAATTAACTCACAGTCTGAAGGCAAGTCACATGCACATATTGTTGCTACATAAAGATGATGTGTACACACTTGTGGAAATGCAAGGGGGAAAAGTGTCACTTCTGTGTAAGTGAAAGTAGTGCTGTGTACTGTCCATCATGTCCTCTGCTGCTCACATGCCATGTCACTGTTCATCTATGACATGCAGTAAGTATCTTGAAAGGGACACATTGAATGATAGCTACACTCTCCTTTTGTACTACATATTTACCGTGGGAGGGGAAGGGTCAGACAACCTTCTGCGCACCAGACATACTGGCAGGATAGGCAAACAAGCATGGATCTTTGTTGTCAGTTGATGCCTGCAATCAGTAATCCAAATAGCAATCCACCCCTCACTCAAGTCATGGCAGTGTTGCACTTCCTGGCCACAGGGATCTTCTAAAAAACAGTGGCCTATCTTCTGGAAGGTCCCAGCCTATGTTTAGTCTGGTCTTGAAGGATGCACTCCCAGCAATTTTGAAACACCTCAATAGCTATAGGGGTTTCCTCAAAGTGAGGATTTTGCCCATGTGAATGCTGACTTCTATGGTTTGGCACACATCTCACATGTTGTGAGAGCTATTGATGATACATATGTAGCCTTGGTTTCTCCGTATGGCAATGAACAAGTCAATCAGAACAGGAAGAACTTCCATTCCATCAGTATTCAAGTTGTTTATTTGGCAGACCTCTACATTTCCCAGGTCTGTGGCCATTATCCAGGTTCCGTTCATTGTGTGGAACATAGCTTTTCCACAGCTGATTACACAACTGTACCCAGAGAGGGCCTTGTTGGTTGGTAAGTCACATATGTCATGTTTGTTTGTATGCAATGTCTGCTTCTAGAGAGACAATGCTTGGGACTCATGGTTGCACATATGTTGCATTCCCTTTTAGGTGACTCTACATACCCAAACCTACCATGGTTAACATCGGTGAGGAACCCAACTACGCCAGGGGAAGTCCGCTTCAACAAGGCTCATGGAAAAGAATGTCATGGAGTGGAGTTTTGGGCTCCTGAAAGCCAGATTTTGTTGTATGGACAAGACTGAAGGAGCCCTCCTCTACTCACCTGGAAATGTGTGTGAGATCATTGTGGCCTGCTGCATGCTCCACAACATTGCCCTCAGGTTAAATATCTGATATATTTCAGGTGAGAGGGAGCTAGCAGCACCACTGGGTGAGCCTCCTGAAATGCCAAGTGAGGATGACTGTGATGAGGATGAAGGTGGAGACATAAGGGCAGATCTCATCAATCACCATTTCACTTGAGTGTGGGTATGTGATGTTATGTGATTACTGTGACTGTGTGGGGAACTGAAGGGGTCAGAATGTGTTGAGTAGGGTATCCTTTTTCCAAGGGACAGGGAATCTCATGCTATGCATTATACAGGCAAGGTTTTCTAGCTAAGTCAGACTCTAACATGTGACTACCTTGATAATCTGCTTTGTTTGGCTTCATCTAATTGAACTTGTCAGTGGATCATCTGAAGGTTGAAATGATAATTGTGTCATATATGTGCCTTTACCTGCCTGAACTCTTTGTATTTTATTCCTTCTTCTAGGTGTCTTCACCATGCAATTTTCATGTGGGCATTTTAGAGTTGTATCATTGGCAGGTAGGTGTGCTGGTCTGACATGTGAAGTGGACATGGATTGGTCCAGGAAATGTTTGTCACAGATTTGGGGTGTATGAGTGCTGTGCCACGCAGCCTGGATAGTGTGTGAGTAGGAATCAGAAATACACAATACACTTGTTTGCTGTGGTATCTTGTTCCAACGGTCTTATGTGTGTGATTATGTGGCCTTGTAACATGTCATCCTGTACAATCCATGCATTCTACCTTCACACTGTGTCAACATTGATCCTGTAAGATCTTTTTGTGGCTGTCAATGTGTTTCCTCATTGCAGGCCAGTGTGCCTGTGCTACAACACTGAAACAGATTTGTGACATTCCACCAGATGCTTGCTCATTGTAATGGGAAGGACCTGTGGGGCGAGGGAATGTTGTACTGTCCTCTGTTTGTGCCATGGCGTATGTTAAGTTGGCAGACCTGAGTTTGGTTTGTGATAAGACCAAAGCTGGTGAGCTCATCCACTACTTTGTTAGCCTAATCTATGGAAAAGGTCTGATAAAGCCCTTTCCTGTGTGGTCTGGGGGATATCTGGCCTGACTCATTATGGCTCTGACATCCTTGGCTATGACTGTCCAGACATTTTAACAGCCTATGTGCAGTACAGTGCAATAAAAAAATTGGTGTGACCAGACACTTGTGACATTGTCATCCTCAGAATGACACTACCAGAGACATCTCCCTCCTTCCATTACCTTTTAATGTCTTACTCATGTGCTTCACATTTGATTACCATTCAACATTTCAGAAAGTTAAAAGAGGAGGTAGTAGGCAGTGTTTTAGTGATGTGTGTTTATTTACATATATACATAAAATCATAGTGGTACTGCAAAACAAGAAATATGGTGAAGGGGTCAGTCATGGTATATGTAATCAATGGAGTAGAGGCCACAACATGTGAAGTCTGAATTCCAGTGTCCTACTACCATGGAAAATTGAAAGTGGTTAGGGAACAGTCAACAAATTGAATCTGTGATACACAAAGGAGTGAGATTAGGAAGTAGCTACTTGCTGGCAGTGATTGATGTCATGACATCTGCAGTTCTTGGAGTCTTGGATAGACGTCTCTGCTTGCTGGGGGTTCAGTGACTTCAGAGGCAGGGGTGTCTTAGGCAGATGCTTCCTCTGGCAGGGGCTGACACTGATGAAGAGCCTGGTGTAGATGCGCCAAAGGAAGGGGTGGAGTGTTATTGTCAATCCCACATCAGGGTAGTGTTGATGTCCCTCAGCACCACTGTTAGGGAGGCCATGTTGGTATTGTGGGCCTTCCACTATTTATGCATTTCCCGATGGAAGTCCCTTTGCAGCTCCTTGATTTCCCTGACTTTGTTTAGTACCTGGCCCATCATGCCTTGAGAATGTTGATAGGCAGCCAAGACGTGGGTGATAGTGTCCTGGCTAGGGGAATCACAAGCATCCTCTTGCTGCTAGGCCACACAATCCCCCCACGCACCCTACACCCATGTGCCTGAACCTTTGGTGCAGCTTGCCCCCTTCCACTGGTTCCAGGTCCTTCATTGTCGGTGGCTGGCTGTGACTCAGGAACCTGGACTAGGGGGCAAAAGATGATTGGGACTATCCTCGGGACACAGGTTTGGGGCCGATGAGCTGCCTGTGATGTAGAGGCCACAGGATTGGAAGGAGTCGATGTGGGCAGGCTGAGTCTCACTGGTGTCATCTGACAGGTTGCCCGGAATTGCCAGACTGCACTCACCGTTCACTAGAACTCTTTTTAAAAGTTACCAAAATCAGCCCTGTAGTGTCCTTTCCTGATCAGTTAGTGTCTGGTACCTTGAGCCAGGGTACCTTTTCCTGTTCCCTTAGCCAGATGGGAGCTCCAATAATTAGATTAGGAGAAGGTCTGGAAGGGGTGTGTTAGGGAAACAGCCACACCAGAGGGTGGGCTCAGCCAGATGTAATCTTCAAGGAGAGAGTTTCTCCATATTGGATTTTTTTTAAATGTTGCTTTCTGGGATTCATTTTTGCCACACTTCACAGGAAGTGGTTACTCCAGCGGGTGACACCCTGCACCCCATTGGTCAGGGGTGCAGGATGCCACCCAATGGTTGCCACCCCAGGAGCAAAGATAAATATGGCAGAGCTATCGAGCAATTCATATCCCTACTGGAAGAAGATACTGAAGAAGAAAGACTGCCCTACTGAACACCTGATCTGCTCCTGATGGACTGCACCCACAAGGACTGCATCAGTTGCACACTTTGGGCTTCACCAAGAAAAGGACTTTGCCTTGCTTCTGCAACTGCAGGAGTGGACTTCCTGTAAGCTACAGGTATAAAGGAGCTGACAAGAGTACCCTGCATCAAGTCCTGCAAGAAGAGCCCAGCTGACCTTCGCCCAGTGGCCATTTGAGGATTCTGACGAGGTGCATTCTGGGAACTGTAGCCCCAACTTCCAAGGAGCAACTCAGAGCTTCTGGAACCCTGGATCAAGTTTGCAGACACTTCAAGGACTCAAAAAGGACCTCTGGAAAAAGAGCTAGATGTCTAGAGAATATAGGAGCAACTTTGCAAAAAAAAGTTCCATAATGTAACCAACCCATTGATGAGAGTGAAGCCGGCGACGTCAATCGCATCATGGCCTGAACTTCAGTTTTGTCCTGCTGAAGTACTGGAGCTTTTCTCTATTGGCAAGACTTCCAGGAGTTGACCAGGACCCCTTGGTGGGCCAAGCCAACGATGTTGCATTGCAAACTGGGCTGAAGAGGAGCCCTTCCCACAACAAGAGAAAAAGCTCCAGAAAAAAAAATTGTGAAATTAAAATGTCGTCCGAGGCCTCCCACTCAGTGTATCTGAGCAGGGTTTCATTGTGGTTAGTCTCAACTCTTGACTTTGCCCTGGTCTAGCACAACCAGATGTCCCCAGATGGCAATTTTAGTTTTTAGGTGCTAGAATTTTTTTTTTACATGTAATCTTTAAAACTTCATATCTCCAGTTTCGCACATTCGATGTTTGATGTTTTGGTATCATTTTAAAGATAAAAATATTTTCTATTTTTATAAATTGGTTTCTTATTTTTATTGTATGCTGTGTTTTACTTGTTTACTGTTGATATTAAGGCCCATATTTATACTTTTTTAGCACCACCTAGGGGTCATTTTTCGACTTACATTCATATTTTGTACATTTGCGCCCCTTTCGCGTAAAAAAATGATGCAAATGTGGCACTAAAAAAGTATAAATATGAGCCTAAATGCTTTACACATCTGTCTCCTAAGTTACGACTGACTGCTTGTGGGTCAAGGTATCAAGGGGTGAGCAAGGATTCATTTATTGAGACCTTGATTGGACCTAGTTGGGAATTGTGGTCTATTACAAAGTGTAGGCACCTACCTGCCCTTACCAATAACCCACTTTCCAACAGGTAGTAGTTGACGTGGAATGTGTTTGGGCACCCTAGGTAGAATATCTTTCAGGATTTAGCTTGTGGGGTCCTGGGAGCTCATGCTTCCCTGTCTAATATCCGGCAAAATGTCTCTTGCGTTCTTTATGTCATATTCAGGGGGTGATTGTGCTCTGTTACATTAATTACAACACCATCTTTTGTAGCTGCTCTCCATAGCATGCATTAGGATAATATTTAGTACATTTTCAGTTTATATTTTCTGATGAGGCACTTTCATGGCTGTAGATGTTGCCCATGCAATTTAGTATCTGCTATCCATTCTATTAAGTGATAAATTTGGCAGCCTCTGTCACTGTATCTGTAAATAGTGCAATTATATTTTAACTTTTACATGTTTGGTATTAACCCATTAAAACAAAAAACAACTACTTCTATTTTGTTTCCTTACATGTATGTTCTGTTGAGATGCTTTGCACAGTTTTGCAGCTTTAATGCGGAGCAGGTGCTTTCTTTTCCGTTGAATGAGTAAAAAGTAAATTTCATTTTAAATGGCACTTTGCTGGTAGTTTATAGAGAATGAGGTTGATAGGTTTATTTTTGCTTGCTACTTGGGTGAGTTTATAATTTGTTGTTTATTTATGTATGCTCAGTTTATGATATCTTTTTCTGGTTTGTGATACTTGTTATTTTCTGGCACCTTGTTGGTTTTCAAATTGCAGATGTTTTCTTTTAGGAACTCTATGTAAAAAGATACAAGTTAGTGAGTGTGTGTTAGAGGCTGGGTATTGGTAGGGGTAATGTTAGACCTGGCATCCTTGGTGTGGTTTCCCCTGTCTTTTTGCCTCTGTGTCCTGTGTTTTTTACTGTGTGCTGGATGTAGATTTTGCTGGCTTTGGTACTCTGGGCACTTTACCACTGCTGACAAATGCTAAAGTGCAGGTGCTCTCTGTGTAAACTGTATGTGTAATTGGCTTTTCTATGATTGGCATATTTGATTTACTAGTAAGTCCCTAGTAAAGTGCACTGGAGGTGCCCAGGGCCAATATCTCAAATGCTACTCGTGGGCCTGCAGATTTGATTGTGCCACCTACATGAGTAGCCCTGTAAACATGGCTCAGACCTGCTACTGCAGTGTTTATATGTGCAGTTTTAAACTGCCAATTCGACATGGAAAGTGTACCCACTTGCCAGGCCCAAACCTTCCCCTTTTATATATGTAAGGCACCCCTAAGGTATGCCCTAGGTAGCCCCATGGGCAGAGTGCAGTGTATGTTAAAGGTAGGACATGCACTGATGTGTTTAACATGTCCTGATAGTGAAATACTGCCAACATTGTTTTTCACTGTTGCAAGGCCTATCTCTCTCATAGGTTAACACAGGGGCTGCCTTTAAGTATGTATATATATATATATTTTATTTTAATATATATATATATATATATTCATATCTATATATATATAAATATATATATATAGCAGACAGATAGAGATATGAGGTTTAGGGACTCTGAACTCACAATTTAAAAATGCATATTTTGGTAAAGTTGGTTTTTATATTGTCAGTTTGAAAATGGCAGTTTTAGAAAGTGGGTATCTTTTTGCTTAAACCATTCTGTGGTTCTGCCTGCTTGTGTATTCCCTGTCAGACTGACAGTAGGGTTGTTTCTGAATCCCTTCCAGATAGTGACACAAAGGGAGCTGGGCTGTAGCTTGCATATCCTGATGGGTCATCTGAGCTAGAGTGGAGGGATGAGTGGCCATTTACACTTGAATGGGCTGTGCCTGCCCTCACACAATGCAGTCTCCAACCCTCTGGTGTGAGTCTGGAGTTAGGCCTGGACAAGGCAGGATATTTTTAACAACAGAGACTTTGACTCCTTGAAAGGCAGAAAGGGGTATTTTCAGATTACTTTTGGAACCAAGAGGAACCTCTGCCAAGGAGAAGAGCTGGCGGAGGAGTGCTGTCCCTTTGCCTGTGAAGATGCTTTGCTGGGTTGGCCTGCAGTTGCTGCTTTGTGGTATATTCCTGCTTGTGAAGAATGTCCAATGGCTTGGACTGAGCTTGCTTCCTGTTATGAAGTCTCAGGCCATCAAAGACTTCTTCTCCCAGCACCTGGACACTCTTCTGAGACTCCTGCCAATTAGTGCTGTATCCAGTCCCTGGACCCTTGAGAGGTGAAGCTGGTAGAACAAGGACTGAAATCCGTGCACAGGAAGCCATCCGGGGAGAATTTTGATGCACCACCCGCAACACGGCTGTAAAAAGGAAGTGCCACCCAACTTGAAATCGACGGCTGGGAAATCGACGCATCACCTGCATTGCAGCTGGAGAATCAACACAAACACCCACTTGCGGCTGCTGAAACCTCGAGTTCATCCTGGACTCCCTCCTTACGATGACCAAGCAAGTCAACGCCGTATCGTCATCATGCTTCAACACCCTACGCATGCTCCGGAAGATCTTCGGGTGGATCCCCACCGAAATCAGAAAGAGGGTTACCCATGCCCTCATCACAAGCCGACTGGACTACGGAAACACCCAATATGCAGGAACCACCGCCAAGCTTCAGAAACGACTACAACGCATACAGAACGCCTCCGCACGCCTCATCCTCGACATTCCTCGCCACAGCCACATATCCGCCCACCTGAAACACCTGCACTGGCTCCCCATCAACAAGAGGATCACCTTCAGGCTCCTCACCCACGCACACAAAGCACTCCACGACATGGGCCCCGAATACCTCAACAGCCGCCTCTGGTTCTACACGCCCACCCGTCAGCTCCGCTCAGCCAGCCTCGCCCTCGCCACCGTCCAACGGATCTGCAGAACCACCGCCGGAGGAAGATCATTCTCCTACCTGGCAGCCAAAGCATGGAACTCCCTCCCCGCACACCTAAGAACTACTCAGGACCATCTCGCCTTTATGAAACACCTCAAGACATGACTCTATAAATGGACTGATTGATTGATTGATTGACCATAGCTAGGAAGATGGAGCTATGGTGAAGAATTGTGGACAGGGTCAATGCAATGGGACAGCACCCAAGAACACAGGATGACATCAGGAAGAGGTGGAACGACCTGCGAGGGAAGGTGCGTTCCGTGGTCTCAAGACACCACCTTGCAGTTCAGAGGACTGGCGGCAGACCCCCACCTCCTCCCCCAGAACTCACTACGTGGGAGGAGCAGGTCTTGGCTATACTGCATCCACAAACCACACATCCCAAACCCAAGCCCTGCATGTAACACCAAAGCATGGACACCCATCACCAAAGCATGTCAACTGCACATACCCATACACCACCCTAAACATTATCACAAAGGTCCTACACAGGAATGCAAGCACTGGGGTACAGGGTCACCCACCCATTGCACACCATGGCACACACAGATGCAATAATCATGCCTTTACACCCCTGCAGGACCCCTACCCAACATCACTGAACAGGAGGGTCCAGACATGTCCACTCCACCCACAGAAGAGGCCCACAGTGATGACAGCAGCTCTGTCCAACTGGATCAAGATGACCAGCCCGGCCCATCTGGGACCTCGGGACAGTCGTTACTCCTCACACTGGCACAGCCCACTACAGAGCTACCCCCCTCTGGAAACACCAGCACAGCACCCACCCAGTGGGCCCATCCCTCTGTCCCCAGGACACGTCAATCAGCAGTGTGTCCACCACTACAGGGAACCCAGACTAACCCACCACCCCAACAACACCAGGGACCTAGGGGCAGTGGCAGTGGGCACACGGTTTAGGGGACAGAGGCCCAGGAACACAGGGGAACTGGGAGGGCTGCTGTGCGACAGGGGGAGGACAGGCCCAGGGAACCCACTCTCCACGATGCCCTCTCCAACATCATGGAAGCCTACCACCATTCCCAGGAGATGATGGCAACGGTACTGGCCAAGTTTCAGGAGACCCAGCGGCTGCAGGAGGAACAGTATCTGGGCTTCAGGGAGGAACTAAAATCCATCAATTCTACCCTGGGCACCATTGTAGGGGTGCTGAAGGAACTCGTCAACACCAGGAGGGACACATTGGCACAACAAGGGACCCCTGACACTAGCCTGGACTATGAACTGCCCACCACCTCTGCCGGCACTAGTGGACAGGAGGCACCCCCACAGGACCACGACAGCAGCACCCTACCCTCTGCAGATGGAGAACCACCCCACAAGCGGTCCCTGAGATCCAGGACAAAGACAGAGAACAATGCCAAGAACCCCGCCAAGAAATTAGACCACCCTGAATGTCATCCTTCTGTCCCACTTTGTCACCCTGTCCATACTTAAACTGCCCCAGCTCCACTTACTAAGCCCATTTGGACAATGCACCTGTGAGACTAATAGACTGGACTCTGCCATGGACATTCCTCCACCATCACGACTGACCATTTTACAACCCCTCCACTATTTAGCACTTAAATAAACTCCCTTAAATCACAAAACAATCTGGAGTCAGTCTGTGCTTTCACAATTGTGTATTTGCAATAACTGGGGGAAATAGCAATGTCCATTGTATTGTCAACATACCTATGTCACACATCTCTAGTCCATGCCGAACCAAAGCAAATGTCACACAGTGGGACCCACATCTGTGAAATTGTAAGGGAAAGTGACAACTCAGTGACCATACACTGGGTAAAAATGTCAGACAGATGAGGGGTAGTAGAATTAAATCAGATGTAGCAGGCAGTTTTGTCTTCTTACCTGTGTCTCACCAGAAGTATTGGTGGATCACAGGGTTCCTGTTGTCTATGTCCCCTTCTTCTGCTTCCTCGTCTTCACTGTCCACAGGCTCCACAGCTGCCACAACCCCTCCATCAGGACTATCCTCCTGCAGAAAAGGCACCTGTCATTGCAAAGCCAAGTTGTGAAGCACACAGCAGGCCACGATGATCTGGCATACCTTCTTTGGTGAGTAGAATAGGGAACCATCTGTCATATGGCGGCACAGGAACCTGGCCTTCAGGAGGCCGAACGTCCTCTCTATAATCCTCGTAGTTCGCCCATGGGCCTCATTGTAGCGTTCCTCTACCCTTGTCCTGAGATTGCTCACAGGGGTCAGTAGCCATGACAGGTTGGGGTAACCAGAGTCACCTGGAAATGTGGAGGGACAACTGTTAGACACACACTAACTCATAGGGACATCCCCAGACACCTAGTCACACTGAAATGGATCCATGTCCTCACCTAATAGCCACACCCGGTGCCTCTGTAGTTGCCCCATCACATAAGGGATGCTGCTATTCCGCAGGATGTAAGCGTCATGCACTGAGCCAGGAAATTTGGCATTCACATGGGAGATGTACTGGTCGGCCAAACACACCATCTGCACATTCATCGAATGGTAACTCTTCCGGTTTCTGTACACCTGTTCACTCCTGCGTGGGGGCCCAAGGCCACATGTGTCCCATCAATGGCACCTATGATGTTGGGGATATGTCCCAGGGCATACAAGTCACCTTTCACTGTAGGCAAATCCTCCACCTGAGGGAAAACGATGTAGTTCCGCATGTGTTTCAGCAGGGCAGACAACACTCTGGACAACACGTTGGAAAACATAGGTTGGGACATCCCTGATGCTATGTCCACTGTTGTTTGAAAAGACCCACTTGCTAGGAAATGCAGTACTGACAGCACCTGCACTAGAGGGGGGATTCCTGTGGGATGGCGGATAGCTGACATCAGGTCTGGCTCCAACTGGGCACACAGTCCTAGGATCGTGGTACGATCAAGTATATAGGTGATGATCACATGTCGCTCCTCCATTGTCGACAAATCCACCAGCGGTCTGTAGACATGAGGATGCCACCATCTCCTCACCTATGATGCCTATGGATGTTGCCTATGGAGGAGAACAGCGAGCAGAGAGTCAACCAACTCTGAGGTAGTAAACACAACTTAATCGGAAAATGTTTGCAAATCGACATATGGCTGTATTAGTGTTTAAGCAAGGCCTAAATATGTGTGACACAGTCCAAAATAATGCCATGTGGGCCCCTGAAATGGCAGCTTCCTGACCTGTAAAGTGGGACAAGGGGATATGAGGTAACTGCGCTGGCGTTGTACACCGTCGCGGTAGGCGGTCGAAGACCGTGGGGCAATCCTGCATTGGTTAACATTGGACCCTATGGGTCCCAGGAGCCAATGACCATGTACGCCGGCGGTTACGGTATGCACCGCCGTGGACGTGACCGCCATTTTCTCTCTGTTCAATCACTTGATACCTGATCTTCCACAGGAGAGGACCTACGCTGCAAGTGCTGCTGTGACCTCAGTCTGGAATAGACAATGGCTCGTGTGTCTGGGGAAAGCGCCCCTGCCTTCAGCACAGAGGAGTTGGAGAAACTAGTGGATGAGGTCATCCCCCAGTACACGCTAATCTACGGTCCTCCAGACAAACAGGTGACTACACTGTGAGCATGTTGTATGGGCAATGGAGTGGTGTGGATGAAAGATGGGGGGCGAATGAGGCGTGCATGAAATGACGGTGAGTGCATGTGCGTCATGGCAAGGGTAGGGATGCGGGCCAATGACTGTGACTGTGCGGACAGTTATATCTTCTCCTTTTCCCCTGTACTATTCGTGTAGGTCAGCGCCCACCAGAAGAAGGATATTTGGTGTGCCATCGCCAAGGAAGTCCGGACCCTGGGGGTCTACCACAGACAGAGCACCCACTGCTGTAAAAGATGGGAGGACATTCGCCGCTGGAGCAAGAAGATGGCGAATGCCCAGCTGGGGATGGCCTCCCAACGTGGGAGGGGTGCCTGTCGCAACATGACCCCCTTGATGTTCCGGATCCTGGCGGTGGTGTACCTGGAGTTGGATGGGCGCTTGAGGGCATCACAGCAGCCACAATGGGGGAGTACACTCTCATTCAGCTGATTCAGTGCGCATTGTAGGTGTCTGGGTGGGGGAGGTGGGCTGTGGGTTCCCCTAGGTCAGGGCGAGTTTAGTAGGCAAGATCCTTTCTGAAGGCAGGCCCTGTGGCACCCCACCCCACCGGTGTACAGAGCCAACTACACCTAGTCAGGCTCTTGTGACATCCAAGTGTGCAGCAATCGGGCATAGCCTTGTAACCCATGTCCCTGTGATTCATTAGGGACCTCCAAGTGCACGGCGTAGTGCAGGGGGCTTCTGTGTCTGTAGTGTCCGCCAACTGTAACGGTATTGCATGCACTCAAAATGTATTTCTTCTTTCTTCCCCCCCTTTTTGTGGTCTCCCTGTTCTTGTGTGCATTAGCATCATCAGGCAGAGGAGCAGTGGCACCAGAGCAGGACGGAGCTGTATCCCACATGGCCCTGGAGGGCGACAAAACGGAGTCTGAATTCACCAGTGGGACGGAGGGCGAGGGGAGCTCCACCGCGGGGACAGGAGCTGAGACCAGCGATACGGACCCTCCTCTGATGGGAGCTCCCTTGCGGTGGCAGGCCCATCTGTGCCCCCGCATCTACAGGTACAGCCGCCACCCCCCTTCCAGCACCACCCTCCCGGCAGCCCCTCAGCGTTTGCCCCGTGGCCGCTCACCCAGAAGGGTGGGCATCTCCATCGCCCCAGGTACCTCAGCCCCTGCCCCTGTCACCCCTGCTGCCCTCTGTGAGGAGGCCATTGACCTCCTTAGGTCCCTCACTGTTGGGCAGTCTACCATTTTGAATGCCATCCAGGGTGTAGAGAGGCAGTTGCAACACAACCAATGCATACCTGGAGGGCATTAATTCTGGTCAGGCAGCCCAACAGTGAGCTTTTCAGACTCTGGCCTCAGCACTGATGGCAGCCATTGTCCCTGTCTCTAGCCTCCCCTCTCCAACTTCCTCCACCCAGACCCAATCCTGAGTACCTCAGCCTATCCCAAGCACACCATCAGACCAGCATGCACACACGTCAACACACAAGGGAAGCTCAGGCAAACATAAGCACCACACATCCCACAGGCACTCATGCAAGCATCATACACAAACAGACATTCCAACATCCACTGCCTCCACTGTGTCCCCCTCCTCCTCGTCTCCCTCCTCCCTCCCTGTCTCATCTCCACTCACACCTGCATGCACTACATCATCAGCCACTACTTCCATCACCAGCACACCCACCACCACACCCCGCTCACGTGCACTCACCACCCCCACTACCATTCACACATCCCCTGTGACCTCTCCCAGTGTGTCTGTGAGCCCACCTCCCAAGGTACACAAACACAGCCACACACCCACCCAACAGCCATCCACCTCACGACAGCCTCCAGCCCATGCACCTTCACCCAAAGTCAGCAAACGTACACCTCCTACAACCACTACCTCTTCCTCCACCCCCAAACCCCCTCCACCTACCCGTCCCAGTGTGCCCATAAAACTTTTCCTGTCCAACCTTGACCTCTTTCCCTCACCTCCCCCACCCCTTCAGTCTCCTAGGGCCCACCTCTCCAGGTCCCAACCCAGCGCCTCAGCCACAACATCTGTGGGAACAGTGGTGCCAGTAGTACCCGGCTTCTGGAGTGCACCAGGTAGCAGGGCAGCCAGTGTGGCAATGAGTCAGAGCACAGACAGTCCCCCACCTCAAAAGCATAAAAAGTTGCCCAGTGCCTGGTGGGAGAGAGGAAAAAGATCTGCCACCAAAGCTACTCCCAGGGGTACAGTTGGGAGTGTGGAGACAGCTGCGCCACCATCCAAGGTAGAGAAGGGGTATAGCTAAACTGGCAAGTCTGGGAAAACCTGCACGGCGGACAAGACCGCAACAAGCACCGCTGCCAAGGACACCGCCGCCACCAGCACCGCTGCCAAGGACACCGCAGGCACCAGCACCGCTGAACAGGACACCGCCACCACCAGCACCGCTGGCAACGACAGCGCCGCCACCAGCACTGCTGAACAGGACACCGCCGCCACCAGCACCGCTGAACAGGATACTGCCGCCACCAGCACCGCTGCCAAGGACACCGCCGCCACCAGCACCGCTGAACAGGACACCGCCGCCACCAACACCGCTGCTAAGGACACCGCCGCCACCAGCACCTCTGAACAGGACACCGCTGCCACCAGCACCGCTGAACAGGACACCGCCGCCACCAGCACCGCTGCCAAGGACACCGCCACCACCAGCACCGCTGAACAGGACACCACCGCAACAAGCACTGCAGGCCAGTGATCGCCAAAGATTCCGATGCTACTGAGGCCGCCACGAGCAGGATGAAGCACTCTGGGCACCAAGCCCCCTCCAAAACCAGTGGAGAGATCCATCCACTACCTCAGTCCTTGACAGGATGAAGCACTCTGGGCACAAAGCCCCCTCCAGAACCAGTGGAGAAAGGCATCCACTACCTCAGTCCTTGGCAGGATGAAGCACTCTGGGCACAAAGCCCCCTCCAGAACCAGTGGAGAAAGGCATCCACTACCTCAGTCCTTGGCAGGATGAAACACTCTGGGCACAAAGCCCCCTCCAGAACCAGTGGAGAAAGGCTTCCACTACCTCAGTCCTTGGCAGGATAAATCACTCTGGGCACAAAGCTCCCTCCAGAACCAGTGAAGAAAGGCATCCACTACCTCAGTCCTTGGCAGTATGAAGCACTCTGGGCACAAAGCCCTCTCCAGAACCAGTGGAGAGATCCATCTACTATCTCAGTCCTTGGGAGGATGAAGCACTGTGGGCACAAAGGCCCCTCCAGAACCAATGGAGACTGTTATCCACTTGAAAGACTGTGGCTTTGCACTCCCCAGGATGCAGCAGTGGGCAACCCACCAACTGTTGAGACTTGAGAGACTGTGGCTTTGCACTCCCCAGGATAAAGCAGTGGGCAACCCCCCCACTTTAGAGACTTGAGAGACTGTGGCTTTGCACTCCCCAATATGCAGCAGTGGGCAACCCACCCACTGTAGAGACTTGAGAGACTGTGGCTTTGAACTCCCCAGGATAAAGCAGTGGGCCACCCACCCACTGCTATCCACTTGAGAGACTGTGGCTTTGCACTCCCCAGGATAAAGCAGTGGGCAACCCACCCACTGTAGAGACTTGAGAGACTGTGGCTTTGCACTCCCCAGGATGCAGCAGTGGGCAACCCACCCACTGTAGAGACTTGAGAGACTGTGGCGTTGCACTCCCCAGGATTAAGCAGTGGGCAAACCACCCACTGGAGAGACTTGAGAGACTGTGGCTTTGCACTCCCCAGGATACATCAATGGGCATGGAGCTCCCTCATGGATCTAGCGTCATGCACTCATCCGGCTGAGGTGCCCTCCCTTCCCTTCCCCCTGAGGTGCCTGTTTTATTTCTATCTGATGTCCCAGCAGTGTTCTCTCCGTCTTGTTCGGGTATTGAGTGTGGGCCTCACCTATGCATTTTGGTCCCAGTGGTCCAAGGACTATGATGGTGGAATCCCTTGGACTTGTATTCTTGGTGTATATATTTGTTTATAGTGTGAATGTCTTTATATATGTATATATTTTTGATTCATGTATTTGAATATATTACAATCATTTGACTCATTTCCTTTTGTCCTTGTATTCTTCCAGGGAGGGCTGGGGGGTGTAACTGTAAAGTATCATGATGTATTAGTGTGTGTGTTGTCGTGGGTGAGGGTGGGGTTGGGGGTGTTGCGTGTGTGTGTGTCACTCTCTTTTCCCTCCCCCCTCCCCTGAGTCGTAGGTGCAGTACTCACTGTGGTCTTCGCCGCCGTCTTTGTTGCTCCTGGTAGAGAAGCAGGAAGATAAAGGCTGGCAGTATCTGGAGCTCGGGTTCCATGGCGTCCTGATTCCTCGTGGGGTGTGTAGAGGTGAGCGTTTTCCCTTCCAAGTCCTGTTTCTGCCGTGCTTTCGTTTGCGGTGAATCCGCCCCCGGAAAAGGTGGCGGATTGGACTGTTGTAATTCTTTGGGTGGTACAGTGTCTTCCGCCTGTCTGTTGGCAGTTACCGCCAAGGTTTTTGTTTGTACTGCCTTGGCGGTCGGAGTGTTAAAGTGGCTGTCTATGTTGGCGGTTTCCACCACGGTCGTGATTCCAATCTTTTTTCCACTTTTTTTTCGGCCGGCCTGTTGGCGGTTTTATCGCCGCTTTAACACCGACCGCCAGGGTTGTATTCTCCTTATTCTGTCACATGTTCAAAACAGATCACATTGTGAAGAGCATATGTTTTGGCAGTTACAGTTGGCACAGGATTAGCAGGTGGAATACAATGTGTATAATCTATAAGCATTGGTATAATAAATGAGACATTTAACAACCATTGGTTACTGCAAACGTGATATTCAAGGATGTAATGAATATACCCAAATAACTCTGAATGTTGAAAGCCACAGCACCTTACTGCAATCAAGCTCTTGGATGTCCTAGCGTACCGACAACACTAACCGAAGAAGTGATTCAATTGATCAGCCATGTCACAAACCAGGAACTGTAAAGTTACTTTCACTTTCTCTTACACTCAAAGTCTTTGTGTCTGTGCTTGTGAGAGGTTGTGTGATGCTGAAGTTGTGTTGAGCAGTGCTGTTTCAATAGTCTTTTGTATTGTCTGATGTCTCTGCTGTGTCCCTAGTGTCTTTTTTGTTGTGTCAATTTGTATATTTTGTTGTACTTTACTGTGTATTATCTGGTGTTTGTCCTTCGGGTAAATTTGTTTGTTGGGGTAGTTGTGAGTAATTTGTGCTTTTCTTTTTTTATTAGGTTAATCATGGGTTTGGGTTGGGATATGTGGGGGAAGTGAAGGGTCCGTGGCATGAGTGCAAAGGAGTTGGGGGGGCTTCATCTGGCTGGTCACTAACTACCTGTCAAATATGGTGGATCCTGGGGTACATAATGGAGGCATGCAAGCTGAGGTGGGGGAAGGTCTGCTTCCACATGCAGCGGATCATTGAGGTGGAGCGGACGACCCATCAACTCAAACATCGATGGGCAGACATCATCTACCGGAAACCTGACCTCTTGGACTACCTCGGGATGGAGGTCAGTGGAACTGTTGGTAAGTACACAATCTTTGTGAGTGATTCCTGTATTGCATTTGCAAGTATAGGGCTGCCTTTACTAAGTTAGGACACAGGGCAGGGCTGCACGTCGTGTTGTTGCACCAACTACCATCTTTGACAAGTGCAGCACTGCGCTGTAAACATGACATATGGCACATTCCTGTATTTGTCCCCAGTGCAAATCCACAAATTGCTGATGAGCACTAATGCAGGCACCCTTGTGTTATGTTGCAAGGGTATATGGCTGCCAGGGACGAGTGTACATGTGCAGGAAGGGACACCTTTCTGCCCATACACAATCATCAATGGCGTTGTCCTTTGTATATGTGTGCTGTAACAAGCAGCACACATAGGATGCAGCAATATGTAGATAAATAAGGTATTTTATTCCCATTGGGCCACCGTGACATACTCTCTGAGGTGACATATAACTCTGATGCATTACCAGTCTTGTGTTCATGGGCAGACACACTGTGCAACATAAACTCACCAGACATGTTGTTCTGTTGGTGCAGGATGACACGTAGGCTGGTAAGTGTGGCCCATTGTGTCATTGGTTGACATATGTCAAGGCTCAAATGCCACCACACCCCAAAAAAGACATTTCAGTGACAAAGCATGACACAAAGGTTTCTGAAACATTGAGCAGTCTCCCTAGCATACATGGGCGCTTTGCTGTTAGCACCACGGTGCACATGTTACCTGATGTGATGTGGACAACCTGAGGAAGTGTGGACATTTCTAATAATTGGCCTGTTGGCAGGGCGTATGTCAACATGTGCCACCTTAGGAGATGTCCCTTAGCATTATAAATCCAAATTTGAAACACTTAAGTGGATCATGTCTCATGTAGATGAGGCATGATGTATGTGACTATGTATATCACTATAGCATGTGGAATTTCATACACCTGTATATGTCACAAACATGTTTGACCTGAAATTAACATGTAGTGGTTTGTGATGGCTATATGTTTGTTATATGTTACCACTTAGCAATGACATCTAATGATGTCTGTTAAATGAGGGGACAAGGATGTCTAACTGCTGTTGTATGTTGCATAGTCATGTACATTTGATAACAAGAGTAAGGCAGGAATATTTCTTGTCATGGCTGAGTGCGGTTTGTGAGTTATGTAGGTGCAGAGTGAAATTACACTCAGCTGGCCTTGAAATATCTTGGTGTAGTAAGTCTTTAGAAAGCCTTAAACTATATACCTGAGACATGTATGTATAGAACCATCACATATGTGTACATATCAACCTGGCCTACCAATGTATGACACTGAGACATGTCTAACACACCCCTCTCCTACTCTCGTCTATTTTAATCAAGAGGGCACAAGGTTGCCTCGGTTTGAGTTGTTGCAACCATAAGGCCATTTGCAAGTCATGTGTATTGTACAGCATTTGACCACAGTGTCTATTGTTCAACATTCACAGTGCTATGTCTCATTTTATATCTTGCATGTGGGCCCGAGCCATACACACTGGAGAGGTGGAAAGTTTTTGTGACCCTGATTCTATAAGTGAGTGTCTCCTGTATGTGTAATGGCTAGTTCAAGGGTTGTGTGTGATGTTGTATGTTGTATGCAATGCCATGTACAAAGTGTATGTATACAAAGTGAATCTTCATAGGCTATAAATGTTTATGAACAGTAAGGCAGAGGTTGGGTCCAGGGTGAGCATTTGCATCTGCCTAATGTCAATAAGGTTTTGATTGCTATCACTGAGGCCCAACATATTGTCTGGTATGACCAAAGAGCAATGACCACAATACCAGGATCTGTGAAAGTGCTAGGTATATAAATCATAACTAAACATGACAGGTCACTGTATAACCGAGTAAAGCTTTTCATATGAACAGATAGGCTGTTGTTATGCATGGTGCAATCTATGGCTGATGTGTCTGGCTAGCCCACTCATGTTCTCCGAGTCAAAGACAGTGATGCCAGTAAAAGCATGTGCCAGAAGTACAGGGCCCTACACATCATTGCAGGTTGACAATATGTGGTTCACAGAACATGTTCCTATTGTGTGTGCCACAGGACCATCATAGTAAATCATGTACTTCCAGGGCTGAGGACCATGTGAATAGGGCCCTAAGATTAGCAGGGCAGTAGTCAACATACCACACTTAGATTTGTGGCTGATTTGCCCACTCATGGGGTGTGATGCCCCCTACCCTATGTTGTATGTATCAATATTTGTAAGAAAACAGGGCTGATTGCAGAAGCCTCCTAACTTTTTGCTACTATTTTTCACTGTTTGCTGGTGTTTTCCTGACTATGATGGTGCCCTGGGTACTGCAAACCAGTCCCAGGACCTGTGCTCTCTGTAAAATGAATATGCAAATTAGGCTAATTATAATTGGCTATGTCAGCCTACCTATAAGTTCCTAGTTTATGGTAGGGCATGTAGGTTTAGGGATCCCAGCATAGGCGGGGGCACCCATAGGTGCACTGCTGAGGTGCCCAAGGTCAGCTTAAAGGCAGGTCTGCCTTGCTGGCTCTTTTTAACTTAAAGTTACATGCAAATTAAACTTTGGAATTAAAAGTACTTTCAAAGTCTTAAATGACCTTATTTTTACATATAGGTCACCCCTAAAGTGTTCCCTAGTTGCCCCCAGGGTTGGGTGCATTTTAACTATAGGCAGGGACCTTGTAGAATATGTATTATAAGCCAGAGTGAGGAAAAGTAGTCAAATTTGTGTTTCCCTCATTGTAGTGCATAGGCTCCATAGGCTAAAATGAGGAGACTTTATTTTAATTAATAAAGGTGGTCATTATGACAGTAGCGGTCACCTGACCGCCACGCCGGCGATGGCAGTAGTAGCGTCACCAGGCCGCTGGTAATGACTGCCAAATTATGACCATGGTGGTGATTCCTCCCATAGACAGCCAATGTATCACCCCAACCGCCAATGTGGTACGACCACTGAATACGGAGGTAGCAGGCAGGCGGAAGACAAGGACCTGCCCACCATATTATGACATAGAAGACTGCCAGTATTTCCAGGGCATTAGCAATGCCACCAAATCCTGACAGAAACACATCATATAAAAGGAGACACTCACCTCCAGGGACACAGAGGAGTTCGCGACCACCATGGAACCAGAACTGGAAGTCATCCCGATGCTGTACCAAGGGATGGCTGTCCAGGAGCACGATCACCGGCAAAGACGACAACGGTGAGTACAGCCGTCTAGCACACAAGGGAGGGTGGGGAGACTGACACACACACACAACACACACCATACACAAACACCACACACTCAGAATAATCATCAGAATAAACAACAGCAACATCAGCCAGAAGTAATGAAAGCCATTACACATACCTTAGGTCCAACCTCTCTATTTCACTGGACCTGCACCCACAACAACTCAGGAAGCTAAATACAAAGAGCCATTGTCCAGTCCAATGTCAGCATTTAGCCACATGGCAATGTCCAAAGCCCGACTTGACTCCTGACAGCTCAGTCACTGCACTGGACAGGGGCATCATATTCATAATGGATATGGTGGGCACACACCTCAGGAGGTGGGGGTGAGGGGGTGGGGGGGTTTCTTCTTGGAAGGGGGGTCCTTAGGCTTGGGTTTGGGAGGGGCCGGGTCCTTGCCCTTCTGTCTTGGGGGCGGAGAAGTGGCCTTGGGACGGGGTGCTGGAGTGCCACCCTTCTTCACCTTAGTGACAGGAGTACTTTAAGGGGGAAGAACAGGAGTCGATTTGGAGCTGGAGGTGCTGGGCTGGGGGGGTGGGACTTTTCTCTTGTGGGAAGGATGGGGGTGGGGGAGGGAAGAGGTCAAGGCGGGAAAGGAAAAGCTTCTTAGGACCAATGGGGCGGTGTTTGGGAGGAGGTATGGGAATGGAGGTAGAGGGAGTGGTTGTTGGAGGAGGAGGTGTGCTGGACTTGGGTGCAGGTGCATGGACAGTATGCGTGTGTGAGGTGGATGGCTGTTGGGGGTCTGAGTGGGAGCTTTTGTGTGTCTTTGGGGGCAGACTGGGTGGGGGAGGACAAACAGGACATGTGGATGGATGTTGTGGTGGTTTCTGCGAGTGAGGTGGCTATGCTGCATGAGGTGGTGGTGCATGTCTGCGGGTCTGCTGCTGTGGTGACGGTGGGCAAGGCTGTATAGATGGCAGGATCTGGGACTGTTGATGCTGTGCATAGAGGTGTGAGTGCTGCTGGGACTGTGAAGGAGTAGGAGGAGGTGTGTGCAGTAGAGGCAGTGGCTATTGTTGTGCGTGCATCTGTGTGTTGGCTGTGTGTGTGATTGTGGTGTGAAGTGTGGTGCCTGTGTTTGTCTTTGCAAGTCCTGTCTGTTGTTTTGGGTGCATACATGTCAGAATGTGTGCATGGGATTGGTTTGGGGGGGAGGAGACAGGGACTGGGAAGAGGTAGTTGGAGGGGGGACAATAGAAACAGGGACACTGGCTGCCGCCAGAGAGGAGGCAAGAGCCTGAAACGATCTCCTGCAATTCAGGACGGCATTGCATTGCTGCATCTGGGTTGCCAGCCCCTGGATGGCATTCACTATGGTTGACTGCCCTACAGAGATGGATCTCAGGAGGTCAAAAGCCTCCTCACTGAGGTCATCAGGGCTGACTGGGACAGGGCCTGAGCTGCCTGCGGTGAAGAAGGCTCCTCCTGGGTGAGTGGGCATGGGCAACTGGGTGGGGGGCTACTGGGAGGGCAATGCTGATACGGGAGTGGCGAAGATGAAGTAGCTGGGCTCGTCCCAGAGGGGTCCACAACCACCAGGGAGCTTCCATCGGAGGAGGAATCAGAGTCAGTTTTATCAGCTTCAGTCTACCCCGTGGTGCTCCCCTCGCCCTCCAACGCACTGGTCCCCTCGGCGTCAGTGGACTCTGCCTCCTGGGTCCAATGGGCTGAAGCTCCCTCACTCACCAGTGTCCCTGCTCCTTGGCCAGATGATGCTAATGCACACATGGACAGGGATGACAAAAGAAGAGGGGGTGAAAGAAAGGGAGCACAGGGTCAGTCACAGCACCAACAGTACTGATGGCATACAAATCACATTCACTCACTGGGACTAAGATTGGAAAGTATGGACCACTGACAAACCATAGTCTATGTACTGCAGGAGGTAGGAACCCAGACACTACCATCTGCACACCTACTGGGACCAACTAAGCCCTGTCTGCCATGGCAAGCTAGCTACCTAGCCATACCAAATATGCATTCCACCCTACATACCAAAGCAGGACCACGCAGGGATGTCTAAACCGGCATATTGGTGCATCCACTGACTAGAATTGTGCACCCAAATCCCATGCCAGGCAAAATAATGAATATCACATACATTGTACTCACCCCCTTGTGGCTGCTGTGCTGCCCTCAAGCACCCACCCAGCATGCGGGCCATTAGGGTGGTCAGGCTCCGATAGGCACCCCTCCCTCATTGGGAGGTCGTCCACAGCTGGGCCTTCTCGGTCTTCCGGGCCCAGCGTCTCATGTCCTCCCACCGTTTTCTGCAGTGGGTGCTCAGCTGGCTATGGATCCCCAGGGTCCGCACGTCCTTGACTATGGCACGCCACAGCCACTTCTCGTGATGGGTGCTGACCTGTCGAGGAAACACAGACAGAAGGACACCATGAACCATACAATCTAGCCTGTCACACATATGGTCTACACACTGCATTTGCCCCTCATTAAGCACACTCAGGACCTGTACCTCTGCATTCACATTGCCTGCAGCCATACCCCCCCAAATGACACACTGCTAGCGCACATCTACATGCAGCAATGTCGCATGCAACGTACCCATGATGTACTCGTCTGTTGGTCTAGAGGCCTATACAACTGCCCATACAGGGGTAGGACTCCATCTACAAGCCTCTTCAACTCCTCCGACATGAAGACTGGGGCATGTCAGGTTCCAGACATAGGTCGCAGCAGCACACACAGTGGAGATGTCATCCAGTGGAAAGTTAGGAATCAAGTGAAGTGGTAGAAAGAAAATGGAGGTCACGGCTGCGAAAACCGTCACCGCCGGCGTTGATGATCATTGGTTCCTGTACTCCATGTAGCCCCATGTCAGCCAATGAGGATTTGCACGGCAGTGCAGACCGTCTTCTGCCATGACGCCTAACTCCGGCGGAGTGAGGTCACTTCCACCTGTCCCTGCATACAGGACAGGCGGTTGTCATTTCCTATTGCTAGTACTCATGTTAGGAAGTTATATGTGTGTCATTGTTATTGACTTTTCACACCTAGACAATTCTAGTGTCCAACACACATGCAAGCTCAGTGTACTCTGGTGTTGTGTGTCCATAGGTCCTGTTGTCACACCCATTTTACTTTGGGATCACTTAGATACCAGACACTGCGGAGCAGTAGGAGGAGGAGGCACCCAGTTACAGACCCTTTGTGGACTTAGCTACACGGGTGGAAAGGCATATAATACTCATCTATCATCTGGACAGGGTCACAATCACAGAGCTGTGTTCACAATTGGAGACTGATCTGCTACCTGCTATCCAATGCACTACAGTAATCCCCCCCTCTTGTGCAGGTGCTATCAGTGCTCCATTTCCTGGCAACTGGTCCTTTCCAGGTGACTGTGGGCTTAGTTGCAGAAATCTCACAGCCAATGTTCCTGATTGCTCTTGGAAGGGTTTTGGCTGCCTTGCTCAAACACATGTGCAGCTACATTGCATTCACCCAGGTTGATAATTTGCCCACTGTGAAGGCTGGATTCATTGCAATGGGATACATCCCACATGTGACCATGGAGCCATTGACGGGACCCATATTGCCTTAGTCCCTCCCAGGGCTAATGAGCAGGTATACAGGAATAGGAAGAGTTTCCACTCTCTCAGTGTCCAGATGGTGTGTCTTGCTGACCAGTACATCTCCCACGTCACTGCCAAGTATCCTGGATCTGTGCATGATGCCTTTATCTTGAGGAATAGAAATAGCAGTGTCCCACAGGTGATTGCACGATTACAGAGGTACAGAGTGTGGCTTATAGGTGAGCTTGAGTCCCCACCCAATGTGTGCCTGTGTGTGCCTACAGGAGTCATACCCCATGCCATTGTGCATGGCTAATATGTGTCCTTCACTTCTTCCAGGTGACTCTGGCTACCCAAACGTGTCCTGGCTGTTGACCCCTGTTAGGAATCCAAGAACAGGACCTGAAATTTGATTCAATGGTGCTCCTGGGTGTACCAGAAGGATTGTGGAACACACCTTTGTTCTCCTGAAAACCAGGTTATGGTCCCTATGCTACATCCCTGAGAAGGTCTGCCAGATTGTGGTGGTCTTTCTCATGCTGTACAATTTGGCTTCAGACGCCAAGTGCCCTATTTGCAGGAGGAAGGGGGTGGCAATGCACATGTGGCAGCAGTGGATACTGAGGACAGTGAGAAGGAGGAACCGGAGGAGGATGTGGACAAAGGACACATATCATTCAGCAGTACTTCCAATGACACTCCGGTAAGACTGTTTATCTTTACATTTCTCCATTTAAGTGATGTGCTGTGTGGTTGTAGTATAATGCCAGTCACTACCTTTGCATCCCAATTTATTGTCACAGTGCACTGATGTGATGTATACAGACTGCTGAGACACATATGTTGGATGGAATCACACATTACAGGACATTTGCACAGGATCATGCAGTTCAATACAGTTCAATACATTGTACATTTCTTTCTGATAAACCACTATTACTCAAGTTGTGTCCAAGGGTGTTTATTTGTAAATAAGATATTCAATGTAAAGTGCAACAGAGTGGGGTGATGGTTGGGAAAAGTCCATTGTAGTGATTCCAGTGTCAAAAGGGCCATAAGAAGAGGAGCAATGGCAGTTCAAAGTGTACAAGGTGACACATTGGAACACAAGGGGGGCATTCTGGAGAGACGCATTTCCTGGCAGTGGTCTTTGTCTTGGCAACTGTCTATGGTGTCTGCCGGGGTCGCAGGGGATGTTTGTGGGGTGGTTCACTTTCTGCAGGGGGAGAGGTGCTGGTGGCCTGTGAGTCCTGTGGCAGGGCCTCCTGTTCATTAGCTGCGGCAGATGTGGAGGGCTGGTCAGTGAACTGGCAAGTGGCATGGGCCTGCTGGTGTGCTGTGTACTCCTGCATGATGTTTGTTATGTCACCTAGCACCCCTGCAATGGTTGCATGACCTCCTGGTGGTGTTCCCCCTGCAACCACTGGTTCTGCTGGATGATGTTGACCACCTGACCCACCCTGTCCTGGGATTGTTGGTATGCCCCCAGGACATTTGTGAGTGCCTCCTGGGCAGTCAATTCCCTGGACCTGTCCAACCCCCTGGTGCACAGCTGTCCTCCAACTGTCCCTGGCCCCCTCTGCCTGTGTCTCCTGAACGGTGTGCCCACTCCCACTGACACCAGGACCCTCATTGTCTTGCCTGTGTGATATGGACTCGTGTCCCTGTACAGGTGGGCACACTACTGATTGACGTGTCCTGGGGACAGAGGTTTGAGGCTGTTGGCTGGCTGCTGTGGTGTTTGAGTCTGAGGTGAGGGTCCTGTGGTTGACTGGCTGTGAGGTGTGGTAGCCGACTGATCAGTGGTCCCGGACGGGCCAGGGTGTTCATCCAGATTGAGACCTCCAGAGTTGCTGTCATCACTCAGGGCATCTTCTGGTGGGGGACTGGGTAGTCGTGGCACAACCTCGCCGCTGACATTGGCTGGGGCACTTGTGGGGATGTAAGTGATGTGTTAGGGTAATTGTCTGTGACATATTCCACATTTCTAGCTTTCCCAATGATATTTGTGTTGTCCTTCCACCTTTGGTAGTGTATGGTGATGTGTTGTGGGATGGGTAGTTCTCCATGCTGTCCATGCTTTGGTAGTCGGTGTGCATGCAGTGCTGGGAGAGATGTGCTTGCAGTGGGAATGGCATGCAGGGGTTGAGATTTAGATGTGGTAACTGGAATAGTCCACTGTCTGGGATGGAGTGGGGTGAAGGGAGTCAGGGTGAGGGGAAGAGATGGTATGCAGGTATGGGGTGGAGGTAGGTTGTTAATGGTGACTAACCAGTGTCCAGTCCTCCGGCTACTCCTGTGAGTCCTTCAGGATGCAGTATTGCCAAGACTTGCTCTTTAATGAAAGCCATTACACAGACCTTAGGTCCAACCTCTCTATTTCACTGGACCTGCACCCACAACAACTCAGGAAGCTAAATACAAAGAGCCATTGTCCAGTCCAATGTCAGCATTTAGCCACATGGCAATGTCCAAAGCCCGACTTGACTCCTGACAGCTCAGTCACTGCACTGGACAGGGGCATCATATTCATAATGGATATGGTGGGCACACACCTCAGGAGGTGGGGGTGATGGGGTGGGGGGGTTTCTTCTTGGAAGGGGGGTCCTTGGGCTTGGGTTTGGGAGGGGCCGGGTCCTTGCCCTTCTGTCTTGGGGGCGGAGAAGTGGCCTTGGGACGGGGTGCTGGAGTGCCACCCTTCTTCACCTTAGTGACAGGAGTACTCTAAGGGGGAAGAACAGGAGTCGATTTGGAGCTGGAGGTGCTGGGATGGGGGGGTGGGACTTTTCTCTTATGGGAAGGATGGGGTGGGGGAGGGAAGAGGTCAAGGCGGGAAAGGAAAAGCTTCTTAGGACCAATGGGGCGGTGTTTGGGAGGAGGTATGGGAATGGAGGTAGAGGGAGTGGTTGTTGGAGGAGGAGGTGTGCTGGACTTGGGTGCAGGTGCATGGACAGTATGCATGTGTGAGGTGGATGGCTGTTGGGGGTCTGAGTGGGAGCTTTTGTGTGTCTTTGGGGGCAGACCGGGTGGGGGAGGACAAACAGGACATGTGGATGGATGTTGTGGTGGTTTCTGCGAGTGAGGTGGGTATGCTGCATGAGGTGGTGGTGCAAGTCTGCGGGTCTGCTGCTGTGGTGACTGTGGGCAAGGCTGTACAGATGGCAGGATCTGGGACTGTTGATGCTGTGCATAGAGGTGTGAGTGCTGCTGGGACTGTGAAGGAGTAGGAGGAGGTGTGTGCAGTAGAGGCAGTGGCTATTGTTGTGCGTGCATCTGTGTGTTGGCTGTGTGTGTGATTGTGGTGTGAAGTGTGGTGCCTGTGTTTGTCTTTGCAAGTCCTGTCTGTTGTTTTGGGTGCATACATGTTAAGAATGTGTGCGTGGGATTGGTTTGGGGGGGAGGAGACAGGGACTGGGAAGAGGTAGTTGGAGGGGGGACAATAGAAACAGGGACACTGGCTGCCGCCAGAGAGGAGGCAAGAGCCTGAAACGATCTCCTGCAATTCAGGACGGCATTGCATTGCTGCATCTGGGTTGCCAGCCCCTGGATGGCATTCACTATGGTTGACTGCCCTACAGAGATGGATCTCAGGAGGTCAAAAGCCTCCTCACTGAGGTCATCAGGGCTGACTGGGACAGGGCCTGAGCTGCCTGCGGTGAAGAAGGCTCCTCCTGGGTGAGTGGGCATGGGCAACTGGGTGGGGGGCTACTGGGAGGGCAATGCTGATACGGGAGTGGCGAAGATGAAGTAGCTGGGCTCGTCCCAGAGGGGTCCACAACCACCAGGGAGCTTCCATCGGAGGAGGAAATAGAGTCAGTTTTATCAGCTTCAGTCTACCCCGTGGTGCTCCCCTCGCCCTCCAACGCACTGGTCCCCTCGGCGTCAGTGGACTCTGCCTCCTGGGTCCAATGGGCTGAAGCTCCCTCACTCACCAGTGTCCCTGCTCCTTCGCCAGATGATGCTAATGCACACATGGACAGGGATGACAAAAGAAGAGGGGGTGAAAGAAAGGGAGCACAGGGTCAGTCACAGCACCAACAGTACTGATGGCATACAAATCACAATCACTCACTGGGACTAAGATTGGAAAGTATGGACCACTGACAAACCATAGTCTATGTACTGCAGGAGGTAGGAACCCAGACACTACCATCTGCACACCTACTGGGACCAACTAAGCCCTGTCTGCCATGGCAAGCTAGCTACCTAGCCATACCAAATATGCATTCCACCCTACATACCAAAGCAGGACCACGCAGGGATGTCTAAACCGGCATATTGGTGCATCCACTGACTAGAATTGTGCACCCAAATCCCATGCCAGGCAAAATAATGAATATCACATACATTGTACTCACCCCCTTGTGGCTGCTGTGCTGCCCTCAAGCACCCACCCAGCATGCGGGCCATTAGGGTGGTCAGGCTCCGATAGGCACCCCTCCCTCATTGGGAGGTCGTCCACAGCTGGGCCTTCTCGGTCTTCCGGGCCCAGCATCTCATGTCCTCCCACCGTTTTCTGCAGTGGGTGCTCAGCTGGCTATGGATCCCCAGGGTCCGCACGTCCTTGACTATGGCACACCACAGCCACTTCTCGTGATGGGTGCTGACCTGTCGAGGAAACACAGACAGAAGGACACCATGAACCATACAATCTAGCCTGTCACACATATGGTCTACACACTGCATTTGCCCCTCATTAAGCACACACAGGACCTGTACCTCTGCATTCACATTGCCTGCAGCCATACCCCCCCAAATGACACACTGCTAGCGCACATCTACATGCAGCAATGTCGCATGCAACGTACCCATGATGTACTCGTCTGTTGGTCTAGAGGCCCATACAACTCCCCATACAGGGGTAGGACCCCATCTACAAGCCTCTTCAACTCCTCCGACATGAAGACTGGGGCATGTCAGGTTCCAGACACAGGTCGCAGCAGCACACACAGTGGAGATGTCATCCAGTGGAAAGTTAGGAATCAAGTGAAGTGGTAGAAAGAAAATGGAGGTCACGGCCGCGAAAAACGTCACCGCCGGTGTTGATGATCATTGGTTCTTGTACTCCATGTAGCCCCATGTCAGTCAATGAGGATTTGCACGGCAGTGCAGACCGTCTTCTGCCATGACGCCTAACTCCGGCGGAGTGAGGTCACTTCCACCTGTCCCTGCATACAGGACAGGCGGTTGTCATTTCCTGTTGCTAGTACTCATGTTAGGAAGTTATATGTGTGTCATTGTTATTGACTTTTCACACCTAGACAATTCTAGTGTCCAACACACATGCAAGCTCTGTGTACTCTGGTGTTGTGTGTCCATAGGTCCTGTTGTCACACCCATTTTACTTTGGGATCACTTAGATACCAGACACTGCGGAGCAGTAGGAGGAGGAGGCACCCAGTTACAGACCCTTTGTGGACTTAGCTACACTGGTAGAAAGGCATATAATACTCATCTATCATCTGGACAGGGTCACAATCACAGAGCTGTGTTCACAATTGGAGACTGATCTGCTACCTGCTATCCAATGCACTACAGTAATCCCCCCCTCTTGTGCAGGTGCTATCAGTGCTCCATTTCCTTTCAACTGGTCCTTTCCAGGTGACTGTGGGCTTGGTTGCAGAAATCTCACAGCCAATGTTCCTGATTGCTCTTGGAAGGGTTTTGGCTGCCTTGCTCAAACACATGTGCAGCTACATTGCATTCACCCAGGTTGATAATTTGCCCACTGTGAAGGCTGGATTCATTGCAATGGGATACATCCCACATGTGACCATGGAGCCATTGACGGGACCCATATTGCCTTAGTCCCTCCCAGGGCTAATGAGCAGGTATACAGGAATAGGAAGAGTTTCCACTCTCTCAGTGTCCAGATGGTGTGTCTTGCTGACCAGTACATCTCCCACGTCACTGCCAAGTATCCTGGATCTGTGCATGATGCCTTTATCTTGAGGAATAGAAATAGCAGTGTCCCACAGGTGATTGCACAATTACAGAGGTACAGAGTGTGGCTTATAGGTGAGCTTGAGTCCCCACCCAATGTGTGCCTGTGTGTGCCTACAGGAGCCATACCCCATGCCATTGTGCATGGCTAATATGTGTCCTTCACTTCTTCCAGGTGACTCTGGCTACCCAAACGTGTCATGGCTGTTGACCCCTGTTAGGAATCAAAGAACAGGACCTGAAATTTGATACAATGGTGCTCCTGGGTGTTCCAGAAGGATTGTGGAACACACCTTTGTTCTCCTGAAAACCAGGTTATGGTCCCTATGCTACATCCCTGAGAAGGTCTGCCAGATTGTGGTGGTCTTTCTCATGGTGTACAATTTGGCTTCAGACGCCAAGTGCCCTATTTCCAGGAGGAAGGGGGTGGCAATGCACATGTGGCAGCAGTGGATACTGAGGACAGTGAGAAGGAGGAACAGGAGGAGGATGTGGACAAAGGACACATATCATTCAGCAGTACTTCCAATGACACTCCGGTAAGACTGTTTATCTTTACATTTCTCCATTTAAGTGATGTGCTGTGTGGTTGTAGTATAATGCCAGTCACTACCTTTGCATCCCAATTTATTGTCACAGTGCACTGATGTGATGTATACAGACTGCTGAGACACATATGTTGAATGGAATCACACATTACAGGACATTTGCACAGGATCATGCAGTTCAATACAGTTCAATACATTGTACATTTCTTTCTGATAAACCACTATTACTCAAGTTGTGTCCAAGAGTGTTTATTTGTAAATAAGATATTCAATGCAAAGTGCAATAGAGTGGGGTGATGGTTGGGAAAAGTCCATTGTAGTGATTCCAGTGTCAAAAGGGCAATAAGAAGAGGAGCAATGGCAGTTCAAAGTGTACAAGGTGACACAGTGGAACACAAGGGGGGCATTCTGGAGAGACGCATTTCCTGGCAGTGGTCTTTGTCTTGGCAACTGTCTATGGTGTCTGCCTGGGTCGCAGGGGATGTTTGTGGGGTGGTTCACTTTCTGCAGGGGGAGAGGTGCTGGTGGCCTGTGAGTCCTGTGGCAGGGCCTCCTGTTCATTAGCTGCGGCAGATGTGGAGGGCTGGTCAGTGAACTGGCAAGTGTGCTGTGTACTCCTGCATGATGTTTGTTATGTCACCTAGCACCCCTGCAATGGTTGCATGACCTCCTGGTGGTGTTCCCCCTGCAACCACTGGTTCTGCTGGATGATGTTGACCACCTGACCCACCCTGTCCTGGGATTGTTGGTATGCCCCCAGGACATTTGTGAGTGCCTCCTGGGCAGTCAATTCCCTGGACCTGTCCAACCCCCTGGTGCACAGCTGTCCTCCAACTGTCCCTGGCCCCCTCTGCCTGTGTCCCCTGAACGGTGTGCCCACTCCCACTGACACCAGGACCCTCATTGTCTTGCCTGTGTGATATGGACTTGTGTCCCTGTACAGGTGGGCACACTACTGATTGACGTGTCCTGGGGACAGAGGTTTGGGGCTTTTGGCTGGCTGCTGTGGTGTTTGAGTCTGAGGTGAGGGTCCTGTGGTTGACTGGCTGTGAGGTGTGGTAGCCGACTGATCAGTGGTCCCGGACAGGCCAGGGAGTTCATCCAGATTGAGACCTCCAGAGTTGCTGTCATCACTCAGGGCATCTTCTGGTGGGGGACTGGGTAGTCGTGGCACAACCTCGCCGCGGACATTGGCTGGGGCACTTGTGGGGATGTAAGTGATGTGTTAGGGTAATTGTCTGTGACATATTCCACATTTCTAGCTTTCCCAATGATATTTGTGTTGTCCTTCCACCTTTAGTAGTGTATGGTGATGTGTTGTGGGATGGGTAGTTCTCCATGCTGTCCATGCTTTGGTAGTCGGTGTGCATGCAGTGCTGGGAGAGATGTGCTTGCAGTGGGAATGGCATGCAGGGGTTGAGATTTAGATGTGGTAACTGGAATAGTCCACTGTCTGGGATGGAGTGGGGTGAAGGGAGTCAGGGTGAGGGGAAGAGATGGTATGCAGGTATGGGGTGGAGGTAGGTTGTTAATGGTGACTAACCAGTGTCCAGTCCTCCGGCTACTCCTGTGAGTCCTTCAGGATGCAGTATTGCCAAGACTTGCTCCTCCCATACTGTCAGCTGTGGGGGAGGAGCTGGAGGTCCACTGCCAGTCCTCCTGATGGCGAGCTGGTGCCTTGTTGCAATGGAACGCACTTTCCTCATAGGTCGTTCCACTTCTTCTGAATGTTATCCCTTGTGCGTGGATGTTCTCCCAAGACGTTCACCCTGTCCATGATTTTCCACCATAGCTCCATCTTCCTGTCAATGGAGATCTGCTGTGCCTGTGCTCCAAACAGCTGTGGCTCTAACCTGACTGTGACTTCCACCATGACCCGCAACTCCTCATCAGTGAATCAGGGTTTCCTTTGTGGGGACATGGTGTTGTGTGGTGTCTGTTTTCTGCAGAGGGTGATGTGTGATGTGGTGAGGTATGTGGTGTGTGGTGCGTGAGGGACATATGGGTAGTTGTGGTATGTGTGTGCAGTTGTCTCTGAGATTGGCATGGCAACGTGTGGTGGTCTTCTCGTGTTTGCAAAGTTTTGCGGGGGTGTTTCATAGTGACGTTGGTGGGTTTGTGGGGTGTGTGTATTTGTGTCAGGTTTGTTTTTTTTGTTATGACCAATATTGTCTTGTTTCGTTATTGTGAGGCCATTTCCGCCTTGATGGTGCAGTGTCCACCGCCAATGGTTTACCGCCGTTGAATGTCTGCTGTGGTGATTTGTGGGTCATTATTAGAAGGGTGTTGTGTTGATGGCGTAATGGTATGGGTCCTAGTTCCGACAGTTTATCGCGTTCATTCGGTCTGGCGGGTTTGTGATTGTGGCTGGCTTCTGTCAGTTTTGTGTGTGTGTCATAATCTGGCAGACAGATGTTTGCCTCCGCGACGGTATGTTGGCGGCAGTCATCATGGCGGTATTCGGAATTTACCAACAATATCATAATGATGGCTAAAGTCTCAAAAGGAGGTAAATATTGCAAGTTTGGTCTCAAACTGATTGTTATAACAAATGGAACAACTTGTCATTGTTGGATGTGATATAACTAGTTCAGGGAAAGAGTTTTAGAACTCTTCCTAAAAGTTACCAGTTTCAGCTCTGTAGTGCTGAACACAAAGGAAGTGTCTGGGAGAGGAGATCTGCCTCAGCAGATGGTGAAACAGGATGGGGGTACAGCAGCCAAATTGGTCTTCAAAGAAGGGAAGGAAATTTTTTAGCAGCTCAGGACCTCCCCCATTTCCTGCAAACCCAGACAACCTTGTGCCCTCTTGATTAAAATAGACGAGAGTAGGAGAGGGGTGTGTTAATGATTTTTAGCCACACCAGTGGGTGGGCTCAGCCAGACCTAACCTCCAAAATTCTGTTTCTGTCAATTTGGATTTTTAAGGAATGTTGCTCCCTGGGATTGATTATTGCCACACTTCACAGGAAGTGGTCATCCAGAGGGTAGTGGCCTGTATGTGATTGGACAGCTGGTCCCCCTGCTTTCCACCCTAGGAGCAAGGATAAATATGCCAGAGCTGTATCCACACCTCAGATCCCTACAAGGAACAATGACAGAAGAAGAATGACCATGTGCACACTTGGGCTTCACCACTAAAAGGACTTTGCCTGTCTTCAACTGGTTCAAGAAGGGACTCACTGCTTGCTACAGCTACAAAATAGCTAACCAGAGTCCCCTGTATCAAAACCTGAAGGAACTGACCAGTCGATCAATGGCTAGTGGTCATTTTTGGATTTGAACCAGGTGCATTCTGATAGTTGGAGTCCTAACCCTCAAGGAGCAACTCAGAGCTTCTGGAATCTTGGAGTGAGCTGTGGACTCCTTTCAAAGACCTTCTGGAAGAAGATCCAGAAATTTGGAGGAGTTTGGATAACTGTTGGAAAAAAAGCTTCATAAAAGGATTGACCTGCAGTGGTGTGTCAAATCAGCTTACCTCAACCACAACCAGTCCTGACTTGCAGGTTTGTCCCGCTGAAAAGCTCCGGAGCCCCAGACTTCCAGGATTTCACCGGGGGCTCCTGTAAAGGTAATCCGACAACCTTGCATCAAAATCAGCTTGCTGTGAAGGGTTGACCCCCATCGGAAGGAAAAAGCTCCAAAAAAGTGACAAAGTCAGAACGTAAAAGTTGACCAGGACTCCCAGCGTATCTGAGTAGGTCTCCAGGGACATTGGATCAAGATTCAGCTTTGACCCAGACAAAGATTTCTGTCCTGGAAAGTCGTCTAAGTCCAATGGTAGAATTCTTCACCGAGGTCTCCTGCGATGTGTATCAGAAGAGGGCTGCAGGGATCAGATTGGTGACTTTGTCCCTTTGAAGAAAATCTTCAAGAATAAGACTAAGTGGGGTCATTATGAGTTTGGCAGTCTCAGGACTGCCATGTTGGCAGTGGCGATCGTGCCAAATTATGACCATGGCGGTTTTCATAACAGAATACACCCAAAGCACCACCGGCACAGCCAGAGGGGTCAAGCCGCCACAGACGATGGTAGCCACCTCCAGACTGGCAGAGATCATGTTTCCGCCGACCAGATTATGAGGCTGCACATCACCAAGCTTTTCGCTGCGGTCGCACCACCACGGAAACCCTGGCGGAAACCAACTCTATAAAAGGAGACACTCACCTTCAGGAACACCTACTTGTCCGCAGTCGCCAGGGAACCAGAACTACACGTCTTCCCTCTTTTCCTGCTTGACTTTGGATCCAGCATCAACAACACCAACCTTGAGTACACACACTTACTAGTCACTGTGGTAAAATGTCAAAGTACCTACGCACACATTCAACAAACACATCCAGGACGGCTGGTTAGGGCAACAGACACACGGTACCTCACACTGACATACACAGTCACACACTGCCACACACAGACATGCACATACAACTACACATGCTAGGCCCATCGTACACACACACAAGCAAAAAACACACAACAACACACAGGTACACAGCAGAAGCACACTCACACACAACAATGCACAACCCCACTAAGTGACACAACACCACTACCAAAACAAAACAAAAGCATGCTTAAGAACGCACAGTACACACCTTGACGTCACAATTCAATCATACAACACAACGTTACAACTCCAGAGACAAGTACGTATAATCAGACAACCAAGCAACAAGCCATAACATGAACCCCTCAAACATACATCACAATGGTTCAGACATACCAATCCCCACACACCTATGCACACAGTACAACAACACAAAGGCACACAACACTGCAAATTACACATGGCAACACAAACACCACACAATACCAACACAATTACATGTCCCCAACATACACATGCCCATCACACAATGCACCTATCACTTCGGGTCAAATGCCATGCACGCAACCATACATGCAGGCCAGACACAACTGGTAGCATAACCACCACTCACTCACAAATGCTTACACACAAATAATATCAACCAAAAGCAAAACGTCCTTGAGAAAATAAGTGCAGGACAAATATGTTACCTTTAAACCAACAACAGGTTGGCCCTGACAATTACAAAAAAACATAAATATATATAAAAATATGTACAAAGGTCATAGACCAGTCAAAATGTCCAAGTGCTGGTGAAATGCACAAAATGCACGTCTGCCCCAACTTGACTCCTGATTGCCATGCCATGTAATGTCCAATGGTTGGAGCATCAAGGGGACAGGCAGACACCTCAGGGATCGGGGTTGCAAGAGGGGGCTTAGGGCTTAAGTGTGGGAGGGAGATCCTTGGGTTTGGGGGGCCTTTGGTCGAGGCTTAAGGGAGGGTTGGAAACTCTTGGGAGGGGTCAGTTTCTTGGCAGGGGAGGGTTGTGGGAACTTGCAGGGTAGCAGGGAAAGTCTTGGAGGTAGAAAGGTTGGACTTGGGTAGGGATACTGATTGTTTAGGGGGTATCACGGGGTGAGGGAGGAGTAGGGAAAAGGGAAAACTTCAGAGAGGAAATGCTTCTTACTCATACGGGGAGGATCATGGCAAAGGGGTTTGGGAGTGGAGGGAGAGGTAGTGCTTGTAAGAGGTGTCTTGGTGAAAGTTTTGAGTGCATGTGTGAGTGAGGTATGCTTGTGGGTGAAGGGTGACTGTTGGGTGGGTGAGTCTGAGCATTTATGTGTCTTGGAAGGATGGGCCATGGAGGTGCAGGGAGATGCTGTGGTAAATAGGTGACTGTTGGTTGGGGTGGTGATGCAGGCATGCTGGATGTCCTGCTTGCAGGTGTGGCGGCAGTTGTGGTGGCTGAGGATGTGGTGACTGGAATGGATGTCTGAGGGTCTGCTATTGTGCTGACAGTGTAGGAAGTGACTGTTCCTGTGTCTGCAGGTGGGTGTTGTTTATGTGCATGCTGGTGTGGGTCTTGTGGTACTTGTGTTTGTCTGAGCTACCTTTGGATGTCGAGGTGGATGCATCCTGGTCTGTCTGTGTGCTTTGGCTGGGTTTGGGAAGTGGGGTTTGGGAAGAGGAACAGGAACAGGAAGGTGGACGGGAGACAGAAGATAAAGGGTGACTGGCTTGCCGTCAGTATGGAGGCCAGAGCCTGAAAGGATCTCTGTAGGCCTGCCAGAGCACAATGAATGCCCACCAGGAACGCATTACTCTGCTGGACTTAAATTGCCAGTTCCTGGCTGGCATTCACAATGGTTGACTAACCCACAGAGATCAACCTCAGGAGGTAAATAGCCTCTTCAATGAGGGCAGCAGTGCTGACTGGGGCTGGGGCAGAGGTGCCTGCAGTGAAGGAGATGCCCACCCTATTGGATGAGTGGGCACGGACAACTGGCTGGGGAGCTACAGGGAGGGCAGTGGTAGAAAGGGGGGTGACAGACAAAGGTGTTACTGGGGTGGTCCCAGAAAGGTACAACACCGCTGGGGAGTGTCCACTGGAGGAGGATTCTGAAGATGATGATGATGTTCCGGTTTCTCCCGTGGCACTCCCCTCACCCTCTGGCCACTGCGTCCCTCGCTGTCAGTGACCCCAGCACTCTGGGACCTGTGGCCTACAGCTTCCATACTCGTCTGTGCCCCCACTCCTTCATATGCCAGTGCTGATGCACACAAATATAGAGAGCAGCAGAGAGAGAGAGAGACAGATAGAGAGAGAGGGTCATCCCATTCTTCACATACACACATAACAACATGCACAACTGTAGGGTAGACATCTCCTGGCCAGGGAATACCATATAGACTACCACAATCTTACTTCATGTCACTGCTACTTACCCCTTCACGTTATATCTCTCACCTTTATCATGATCCATGTGAGGTACCACACCAGGACTCTTCCATCTAATCACCTGTAAACCTATGTCACCATGCACATCATGCCCTAGCTAAAGCTGAATAACCGTCCTCATCCAGGTTACACATCCTCTATCACCATAAGGAACAGCAGTTGACAGATAACACCATATCATGCATAGTCACATTTAACTCCTGACATGTCCATGTCCATAAGGAATGTACAATGCTGGTCAAGGGAACTCTATTGACTAACTAAACAGCTCCTGCCATTGCTATCACTTACCTAGCCGAACTCTCTGTACATATCTTACACTATGGATACAATCCATAATGAAGACACAACATGTGGTAGTCCCAGTCAGGTGCCATCTGAATCTTACAATACATGTCTGGAGACCAGCTATAACACTACATTTATCTAATCCTATAGGCCTAGTTGCAGTCTCAATACACAGACACTCCACATCACACCATGAATGCATGTATGGCAACAGTGGCCTACCTAACACACATGTTACACCCACTGACAATCACAGAGAGCACTGTAACCACAACTAAACATAGGACAGATAACTAATACCTATTAGACCAACTCATATTCCACCTGACATACATATACAGAGCTACCACATGTCAAAATGAGTAAACCCAAATCACTCATACCAATCCCATGTGAATACTACTACCATAGTTCCACACAACACACATATCCCACTGAGAACACATGTACACATAATTCACACACATGGACCCACACGACTTCCATTGCACTTATGCCACAACAACAACACCTGTATGACGAATAGTACTACAGCCAAACAACAACATCTCGTAGGAAGAAGTGACCCAATAGCATGTCCTGTCCAACCTGTCCACATCAGCTAGGTAAAGGGCAACTAGGATTATCCCACTCCACAAGATCTGACCCAAAGTAACAATTGTGGAAGATATTACCATATGATGCACTATATTGGTAGGGCATTGGCAAATATTGCATGGACATTGCACTTTGTCTGTGGGTAGGACTGCCTAATCACTTACCTCCACTGAAGCAAAGCCATTGGGACACTAGTGATTAGATTACATTTCAATGGCCTGGAAATTAATGGGTAGGCCATATATACATGATATAAGACCCATATTAGATGTCCTTCAGTTACAACCTTCACATACCCCATAATATGCACATGAATGGACAATAGGGATATCACTACTAACCCATATGTAGTGTTCACATCTGCCCATACCTGTTGACTGAATGAGATGCCAGACTCACATGTAGTCAACACCTGTACCAGGACAAAACCTAACTAGGCCCTATCCCACACATATCTGGCACACTGTAGCAAATGCAGATGACGTACATAGAAGGGAATTGGCTGACACCATAGAGCTACATACTCATATATTCGGATATACAGACCAGCATGTACTAGACATGTAGGATAAAAGAGTAGCCTAGAGACATATATACACCTGGGTGAAGTGACACATGTGAGACTGGCCAGTGTGCATCTCCACATGCAGACATAGATGTACCTTAACACACCTGACCTAAACGTACACATGTACTATCCCAAGGTTCTGCAAAGTCGGTCCTGGAGAGCCGGGTCCGTGCCAGATTTTTAGCATATCCACATTTAGAAAACTGTAGATTTCTGAAACATCTTTTTTCAAAATGTGGATCTGCTAAAATCTGGCATGGATCCGGCTCTCCAGGACCGACTTTGCAGAGCCCTGCACTAGCCTATGACCATATCTCCATCTCTTTTTCAGGCAAATACAGTATAATGTATTCCTAGTTGTCTACATACATGGAACACCTACTACAGTGTCTCAGCTGCTAAAGTGTGGCAGCAAGAACCAAACTACCAGAACAAATTACATGGGTTCTGTCAGTATTTACCCCCTTGTGGCTGCTGTGCTGTCCTCAGATGCCCATACACCTCAAGGTAGGCCACTGCCAAAATGCAGGCAATTAGGGGGTTCATGGGCTGGTGGGCACCCCTCTCTCATTGGGAGGACATCCCCAGCTGGGACTCCAAGGTCTTTGGGGCCCAGTGTCTCAGGTCCTCCTACCGCTTTCTGCTATGGGTGCTCTCCTGGGTATGGACCCCCAGGTTCCTCGCTTGCTTGGAAATGGCACACCCGATCCCCTTCTTCTGATGGGCATTCACCTGCATGGGTGAATGTAGGAGGTTGGCCTGGCTTGTAGTGGGTACCTTGGGTACTTACACCTTATACCAGGTCCAGTTATCCCTTATTAGTGAAATGTAATAGTGTTCTGGCAGCTTAGGCAGCTTAGGCTGTTAGAGGTAGCTGTAGCAGAGCAGCTTAGGCTGAACTAGGCGACATGCAAAGCTCCTGCAAAACCACTATAGTTACACAGTACGTATACACAATAAAAGACAATACCCAGTGTTGCCAAAAATAAAGGTAAATTTCTTTTAGTGACGCAAGGCCAAACATATCTTAGAGGCAATACTCCTTCTGGAGGTAAGTATTGTACACAATATATACACTAGACTCCAAAACCAGGTAAGTAAATAATCATAGGATAGTGCAAACAGTAAAAAATGCCATAGAATGCAATAAGAAGAAATAGGCCCAGGGGCAACACAAACCGTATATTAAGAAAGTGGAATGCGAATCACAAATCCCCCCCTAGGCAAGTGTAGTGTGTAGAGGGTCGCTGGAGCTGTAAGAAAACCATAAAGGTGAGTAAAATACCCCACCCCGGAGCCCAGGAAAGTAGGAGTAAAGAACTGCAAGCTTCCTCAGGACAAACTACAAGTCGTGATTAGAGTTATTGCATGAACCAAGCAAGACTGCAAGCAACAAATGGTGGATTCTTGGACCTGAAGACCTGTAAAGATAGGAGACCAAGTTCAGAAGTCACAGAAGATTCCAGGAAGGACAGGAGCCCCTGCCAACAGAGAAGATGGTGCAAAAGAGGATTCTCCGGTTGGAAGAAGTCTACAGAAGAGCACCAAAGAAGATGGCTGCGGGTTCCTGCATGATGTAACAATGTCGCACGTGGAGATGCTGGATGCAAGTAAGTTGTAGCACTGGATTCGTCCAACAAGCCTTGATTCAAGCAATGTCGCGGATTGCATCCAAATGGCGCTGCCTGGACCCAAGAGGTACCTAGGGTCCTCATCTCAGACTGAGGAGACAGAGGGGGCTCCCAACACTGGAGGGAACCCACAGATGACCAGGCAGCACCCACAGAGGTCCCAGGACATGGGGATAAAGAAGGTGCAAATTGCAGTTGCTGCAGCACTACAAAAGAAGGTCTCACGGCGCCGGAAAACAACTCAGCGAGTTGTGCGCCGCAGGATAGAGTACTGGGGATCTGGTCCAAGCTGTGCTGAAAGGATTCTTGTAAATAGTGCACAGAGGCTTCAGGAGGTGAAGATGATGTGTTGCACAGGGGTACAAATTTGGACAGCTGGACCTCAGGACAATCTGTGTTGAAGGGGTCCACCACCTGTGTTCCAGGGAGCATGCTCGTCGCCAGGAGAGGAGTCCCAGAGAACCGGTCATTGTCTTAGAAGGTGCCTGCTGGAGCAGGGAAGTGACTCCGTCACTCTACAGGAGATTTCTTCAGTCCTTCTGGTGCAGGGTGGAGACAGAGAGTTCCCAGAGCATGCACACTGTGGAAACTGTTGCAGTTGCTGGCTGGACCTGAAGTTGCAGAGTTGCAGTAGTCTTTATGTATACTTTGTTGCAGTTACAGCAGTTCCTGAAGCAGTCTGCGGTTGATCTGTGTTCAGAGGACTTACAGGGGGGTCCAATGTGCCAATTGGAATTGGTAGATGAAGTCACTAAACTATAGTTGCTAATTTGGAAGCAGAGAGAGCATAAGCACCCAGGTTCTGGTTAGCAGAACTTTAGTGACATAGTTAAGCACTACTGATAACACACACATTAGGCCACAAACTATGAGCACTGGGGTCCTGGCTAGCAGGATCAAAGTGAGGCAGGCAAAACACACTGACAAATAGGGTTTTCACTATGGGCACTGGGGTCCTGGCAAGCAGGATACAAGTGAGACACTAAAAACACACTGACACACACTCACAAACTGCCCAAAAGTGGGGGTAACCATGCTAGAAAGAGGCTACTTTCTCACAGTGACACAGACAAAAAGAGAAAGTCATGAACACTGGCACCATAGCAATAGGAGTGTTCAGTGCACAACAGGCATAGCAAGTTGTCACTCATTCCCATCCTCTCAGCACAGACGCCTACACATCATGCCATCTGCATGCATCTGCACCCACAATAATGCACATGCAGTATGCAATGTCACACACAACATCTATCACACATGACTGTGACATAGGACTCCCCTGCTTCCCTGGTGCCCCATATAGCTGTCCATACAGGAGTAGGACCTCCTCCACCAGCCTCTCTAGTTCTTCCGATGTGAATGCAGGGGCCCTATCACCTGCAGGACATGGCATGATGGCTCCCAGAGGCAGTACACAGCAGCTCACGTCGTGGAGGTCTTGCTGGCAACAGTGTCAGGAGTGAAGTGAGCAATATAGTATAAAAGTGGCGGTCCTGACTGCTACTTACAGGACCATCACCGCTGGCAGTCATCGCCATTGGCCCAAGTCCACCAAAGTCAGCAATGTTATCCAATGGCAAGTTGCACGGCGGTAGTGACCGCCTACCACCATTACGATTTTTGCTGGAGGATTCAGGTCACTTCTACCTGTCCAGTACAGTAGGTGAGGCTGCTGCCATTTTGGGCACATTTCTTCAAAGGATGTGTTTACTTATCTGTGTCATACACCTATTCCACCCCAAGAGCAATATTTACGTATGCAGTACCATCATGTATGTGCAACATTATGGTTATATATTCATTTAATAACGTGATTAAGGAGTATATTTGGTGATAACTATGTATAGCGACTCTGAGGTAGATAGGCCACAGGTAGATATAGGTAGTTTACAATACTTATGTGTGAATAGTGCAAGACAGGTAAGTGTTATACACCTGTACACTAACTTTAGTCTCATTACTGCATTCCCATTTGCATTGAAGCCAATGAGAAGCAATAAGGAAGGAATCAGTGAATAGCTATGGTCTGTACTGTATATGTTAGAACTTCTACGCATGCTGTACATATGTTAGGTGTCAGGTAATATGCAATGTGTAATAGATGCGTACATACTTATAACTCATAGTATACTGCCGTCTCTCAACACAGTAATGCTGGCATGAGGAGAGTTAGACACCCACCAGTGTACCGTCCACTAATAAACCTGGAAACCATGCAGGACAGACATGTCTTACCGACATATCGTCTGAATTATCAGACCATCATGGAACTTTGTATTCTGTTGGAGCCAGATCTGATGTTTGCCGTTCGCAATCCCTATGGAATACCTCCAATCATTCAAGTCTTGTCAGTGCTATACTTCCTGGCCACAGGATCCTTTCAGAATACAGTGGCTTCAAAAGCTGGGATGTCTCAGCCCATGTTCAGTCTAGTGTTAAAGGATGTATTGTGTGCATTGCTGAAACACATGGACAGCTACATCAGGTTCCTCCAGGTTGTGGCCTATGAAAAGGCAGAATTTTATGAGATTGGACACATTCCTCATGTGATTGGAGCCATTGATGGCACCCATGTAGCCCTGGTCTCTCCCAGTGCCAATGAACAGGTGTATAAGAACAGTAAGAACTACCACTCAATCAACGTACAGGTAGTGTGTCTGGCAGACCGGTACATCTCACAAGTCACAGCCAGGTTTTCTGGATCTGTGCATGATTTGTTCATCATGCGGAACAGCAATGTCCCACATCTGATGGCACTATTGAAAACAGAGAGAGCCTGTCCCACATACAACATTGGAGTTGTTGTTCCTTTGTGTGCACAGGTGACTCCGGCTATCCAAATCATCCTTGGCTTTGACACCAGTGAGGTACCCAGCCACGCCAGGGGAAATCTACTACAATCAGGTCCATGGGAGGACAAGCCGTATAATCGAGTGAACATTTGGGCTCCTGAAGGCAAGATTCCGGACCTGGACCTATCTGAAGGAGCCCTCCTCTACTCATCTCAAAAGGTATGCCAAATAATCATTGCCTGCTGCATGCTCCACAATCTATCCCTGAGACATCAGATGCCATTGATAGCAGATGAAGGGGAGGCAGCGGGAGATGGTGATATGGCAAGTGATGAAGAGGCTGAGGAAGAAGGAGCCGGTGACTCTAGGGCAGATCTCATCAATCAGTACTTCAACTGACACACAGTTATGTGAAGTAGAACATATGATATGTTGAAGGAGCTTACCTTGTAGTAGATGGCTGCCTTTATGCCTCCCTTGTAGCTTCATCAGAGGTAGTGTCATGTCCTCCAATGCCTATGTGTGAGTTGTGGATGCATACTGATAGTTAGCAAATTGTACAGTACAATATATTCAGCTATTTTGTGAACAGAAATATCTGATTCTGACATACACTTTTGTAATGACTCAATCAGTAATGAGGTATGTTTCTTGGTTTCTCCTATCTTCTTTTCCTTCCACTCACTGATTTAGCCATGTACTGTTTGGCTCTGCAACCTATGCTTGAGGTATTCATTTCCATTAGGCACTGAAAATTGCTGACGGATATGAGAGCAGAATTATCCAGGTAGCTGATAATATATATGTAGGTACAGTGTGTTGTACCTTGTTAGTACTTCCTTCATACAAGTGGGGTTGTGACTGCTTCATCCCTTCCTAGTACCAGTGGGGGTGGGAGGGACATGCAGTGGTGTATTATGTGTTAGTTGTAGTAAATGGCCCATGTGTGCTGTTAGCATCATTCCCTGGGGCTTCACAAAGGGTGGGGTACCTAGTGATGGTTTTGGAACCAAGTTGCTGGTCACTTTACACTGTCAAAGGTGAGTGACAACCCTACAATATGGGACCTATTTTAGTGTATGGTTTCAGTACTGTGTTCCTCAGTGATGTGCTTTGTGTGTTCCATGTGATAAGTGCATATGTAGCTATGGTATGGTAAAGTGAAGATCCTGTACCTGGGGATGTATAGTTCCTATCAGGATGACCCTACTTGGCAAGTAGTATACCATGGCCATGACTTGTATGACCAGTTTGTGTGCTTAGTATGCCACCATGCCTTCCATTCTAATAGTACTCTCTGTCATGCTCTATTTGCAGATTGGAATACTGACTATACCCTGGTGTTACTCGGAAATCCACACTCACTTACATCTGGCCTGTGCCATTTCTGTAATAAATGTGTCTCCTGCTGAGGGTACCTCCCTTTGATGTCCATTACACTGGCTGTTCAATGCAGGGGAGCATGCCCAGACCACAGTTGGCAAGCATGACAATTGTTGGTGTTGCATTAAAGACACATATACAGTATCTGTGTTCAATGGTGATTTATTCTGCATATCATAATAGTGATAGTCAAAACAAAGGTGCATAGATTGACTAAAAGGTCATGAGTGAGGTAATTTTAGGTGGATTCATCAAGGTAGCTGCTACAACAGTTGGTTGCACAGGTCCAGTGTCCATGGGAAAATTGTGAAATGACTCAGAACAGTCAACAGGGTGTATCAGTGGCACACAAGGGAGACAAATCAGGCGAGGTTCACTTCCTGGCAGTGGGTTTGGTTTTGGCATCTGCTCCAGACAGATGTCTAGATGGACGTCTATGTTTGTAGGGGGGTTCTTCAGCTACAGAGGAGGGGTGTCTGAGGCCTGTGGTTCCACTAGCTGCCACAGATGTAGATAAGCCAGATGTTAACATGCTAGTGGTAGGGGCCTGATGCTGCCTGGAGAGACCAATGAGGGTGGTGTTGATGTCCCTCAGCACCCTTGCAATGGAGGACATGTGGGCATTTTGAGCCTACCACTGCTGCATGACTTCCTGGTGATAATCTCTCTGCAGGCTTTGGTTTTCCCCTAGCATGGTAATTGTTTCGCCCATCCCAGTACTTGGAAGATTGATTGAGCAGTCCTTGGGACACAGGCTTGGAGCAATTGGTTGGCTGTGATGTGGATGCCCTAGGGGTGGGAGAGGTTGATGTGGGCAGGGTAAGTCTAGGACTTGTTAACTAACCAGGTGTCCCAGATGAGCCTGGTTGGTCGTCACTGTCCAGACATCCTGGAGTGTTGTCCACACTGGGGCCATCATCCTGAGGGGACTGTCAGTCTCTGGTATCCTCTGCATGATGGCTATGGCAGGGTTACCTGTGGAGAAAATGAGACACAGAGTCAAGGTTAGATTGTGTGTTTGGATACAACTTTGCAAGATGCAGACAGTGGCTTAACTTGATTCGCTGCAATGACATTGACAGCTGCTGCACAGCATACCTTTGTTGTACATACTACCGTTACTTGGTTGACATTGTCGGTGTTGGGAGCTGTCATACAAGTTTGATACAGTTTGCACTGCAGATGGGTTCTGGTTTAGTTTGATATTTGAAATGACTGCTCAGCCCTGTTATTTTGTGAATGGTCAGGGTTGCTAGATATCACACATGATAGCTGCACAATGCACAATGGTGTCCTAGTGGGAACACAGTATGTGAGTATGCAAAGGCAATAGTCCAGTATCTGGATGTTGTGCATGTGTATCGACTCTGCCATGCTACTTTCCAATGATGATGAGTCAATTTCTTGGTTTAGATATTGGATCTGTGGCCATTTAGAATGGTCACTGAACTGTAGCTATATTTTACTTTGGTTGCTGTTGTGGGTGTGCCATTGCATTGCTGTCATTGCCATGTACTGGTCCTCACTGGTACAATCTAGATGATGTAGGTAGTACTTTAGTTGTATATGCACTACATGTGATGTGTTGAGCACATTCAAGGTTTTCACAGTGATGGGTTAGTGCATTCTTGGAGTTGTAGTGATATGATTGGCCAGTAGTTTACGTGGCATTCACAAGGGCTGTGAGGGCAGTTGGGGTGAGTGGCGGTGTGGCATGCAGGAGAGGGACAATAGGTGAATAGGTGGTAGGAATGACAGGGCATTTAGTTAAATGGGGAGTATTTGGGTGGTGAAAAAGCTTACAGGACAAGGCAAATGTGTAACATGAATGTTGTGGGTAGTTACAGACTCCAGTCCCTCATGTATTCCAGTCAGGCCCTCCGGATGCAGTATGTCCAAGACCTTCCCCTCCCAAGATATGAACTGGGGGGAGGAGGTGGGGGCCCACTGCCAGTCGTTTGCACATTGATTTGGTGGTGTGATGTCATTGAACGCACCTTCCCCTTTGGTAGTTCCACCTCTTCCTTATGTCCTCCCTTGTGCGTGGATGGCTTCCCACTGAATTGACCCTGTTGACTATCTTTTGCCACAACTCCATTTTCCTGGCAACGGATGTTTGTTAGACCTGTGCTCCAAACAGTTGTAGCTCTACTCTGACAATTTCATTCACCATGACCCTCAACTCTTCATCAGTGAATCATGGGTGTTTTTGTCGGGACATGGTAATGGTTGTGTAGACCCTGTGTGGGGCTGTTGTGGGTGTTAGGGTGCAGTGTTGTGTACTTGGTGAGGAGTGGGTACTACGTTGTGAGGGTGAGACGGTTGCGTTGGGTTGTGTGTGCTAGTGATATGTATATTGTGTTGGTTGTGCAGATGTGTGGTATGTGATGAGTGAGATGTGTGCCTATTGTGTAAAGGTGCTTTCTCTCAAATATTTCCTGCTCTCAGTGTATGCGAATGGTGTTTTTGTATCAAAGGATTGTAGGTTGTGTAGGGGTGTGCTATAAATCGTAGTGAGTAGGTGTGTGGGGTGTGTGGATGTGTGTCAGGTTTGGTGTATTTAAACTATCCAATGTGGTGTTGTGTTCCGATAGTAGTGAGTTCTGACAGCAACGATTTGTACTATCAATGGTTTTCCGCCATGAAAGAACCATTGTGGTGATTTATGGGTCATAATCTTGTGGGTGAAATTTTGTCGAGCTGGTGGTGCTGGTGGTATCACCTCTTTCCTGTCCTCCAGTGTTCTGGCAGTGTTGGAATTTTGTCTGTTTTTTTACAGTCTTCACAGTGTGACACTTAATACGGTGGTCGGAATACCGCCAACATGGCGGTCTTTTGATGCCACCATCATGGTGGTCTTCCAAAAAGACCGCCAAAGTCGTAATGAGGCCCCAAGTCCTAAGGTAAACTTTTGACCGACGCCTCCTGCTTGCTGTAGCTGAGCAGGGCTCCATGGCAGAAGGAGACGGACTACCCTGCAGGACCCCTAACTTGCACTTTGACACTGCTCTCTAAAGGACAGCACCAGCTGCACACTTGGAGTTTACCACTAAAAGGGCTTTGTCTGTCTTCAACTGGTTCAAGAAGGGACCCCCTGCTTGATACAGGTGATAAATAGCTAACCAGAGTCCCCTGCATCAAAACGTGAAGGAACTGACCAGCTGACCAGTGCCTAGTGGTCATTTTTGGATTTGAAGCAGGTGCATTCTGGGAGTTGTAGTCCTAACCCTTAAGGAGCAACTCAGAGCCTCTGCACTTACATAAGTGGATATGGGAGTAGTTTCATGCATCTCTGTGTGATGTGGGTGAGCTATCTATCCTCCATTCTCACATATGATACCTGGCACATGTACATTCCATGTAGCAATGTGTCCAGATGTGTGTTTGCCATATCAGCATCTAATGTTGTGAGGCATGCCATCTAACTTACAGTCCGTGCTCATATGAATTTGGTAAATGCCAATGGATCCAAGGGCAATGGAGTATGCAGAAGAAACATTGAATAGCAATGAAACATGAAGAGTGTGCCATACCATGGTCACAAAACAGCATTTCTCACAGCCATATTCAATGATGACATGGTCATTCAAAGATGTCGCAAGATGGGGCATTGGTGTTGTGTAATATTCACTTGGCACTGATACCTTGACCATAATCAATAAAGGGGTGACAGATATTGGGCAGATATCTGTTCACTTTGCCCATCAAGATGTTATTGTGATATGTGATGTGTATCATGTGATGTCTGTAGTTAGTACTTACATGGAATGCTTGGTGTTCATTTCACAAATGAACCTTTGTATGACATGTATTCCTTTTGTTTACTCAGAAAACATGACCCCATCCCAGAACCGAAATTTTTAAAAGAGGGCCGACCGCTATCACTACATCCGCCATGTGCAAAAGGCCTTTAATAGAATGGGGAAAACCTATGACCGGGAGAAAGATTCAGGGCCCTGGATTGCCTTTCCCCAAGGGGCTCTAACCATGGAACCAGCCACCTCTACCCACCATGTAAAGGGCAAGGTTGAGGCCACAGACAGGGTGGGCCTGCCAGGACAGAGCCATCCACCTTCACCACCACAACTGCCCCATTTACACCACAGGCCCCTCCAAATGTACTTCAAGCAGGTTTTGAATGGGACATTTGGCAGGAAGTGACAGACATGATGCCCTGTTTGTCCAGCCTGGAGCATAAGCATGACCAGGTGATCATCCTGCTCCTGGAGATCAAGGCAGCAGTGATAACATGATGAGGAGCAGGATGTCCCTAATGGACACTTAACTCCCTTCCCCTTGTACATACATTTTCTTATTGAGGTTTTTAGATAGTTAGTATTAGGTAAGTTCGTGTAATGTAGGTTAGTTATAGTACATAGTAGTTTTTATTATAAGTTAAGATAGTTGTAGACAAAAATTAGTTTAAGGTAGTGTAGGGTATGTTAGGTTGTTTATGTAGTTTTTAGTGGAATATTCATAGATTTATTAAATGTTGTTGTTTCATACATTTTCGTCTCCATCATGATTTATTGGCAAGGATTTACCATGTTTGCACAGGTTATGTCAGGTACATGCATTAGGCCTTGCAAGGAGTATTTGAAAATGTGTGACAAGGCATGTTCCTTTTGGGCAAGTATGTGTCAGGTTGGCAATGTGATTCCATCAGTTATCTACAAACTTCATTGAGCAATGTAAGTGATAATGCATTGGTGGGTTGTTGTTGTTATTGCACTCATCCTAAATAATGGATTTGTTACCCTCACACGTACGCCAGCCCCTCACAGACTTAAAATTGCATCATTTGGTTGTCACATCAATGTAAGGTTGTTGCTACTATCCTTGCCACAGTCATCTGTGGTGTGGGTTACATCAGCTGTCACAAATACTACATGATAACTGTTGCATGACATTCTTAGGAGCCTCAAAAGCTTACATATCATATTCATCAAGCATGTTCACTCAGTCTGTGCAACTTTTTCTCAGACTGCAATCCACACGTATCCCTTTGGTAAGCAGTCAGTGTATTTGCTTTACCCAATGCAACATGTTCATGTTGTTACTACTTCAGACATGCATACAACACCAAGGGTGTAGTAAATTAGTTTTATTTACATGTGTTATTTTATGTGTAGTACTGAAGTACAATCCATGTAAGAGCAACCCCCACACATGTATTTGTCCATTGGATATTCAGACAGAGTCCATGGGGTGAAAATGTCATGGGACATGTGTGGGAAAGGAGTGCTTTAGTGAGGAGGAGAACCACATTGCCATTACAGAACATTGGCCTCCATGACTGCCAATATATGTGAGTGGTCAAGAGTGGGAGATTCCAATTGAGGACTGTGCCAGGTGTTTTGACACTGGCATGATCTTAAGCAAAGAGCACAGGAGAAAGAGGGCATGTGCCAAAGAGAAATGCTAACGGGCAGTTTTCCTGCTGAAAGATGATTCTTTCACGTATTCATCGCCTTAGGTATGTGGTGTTTCCTGTGACAGGGGTGTTGTAGGTGCTAAAGTAGAGGGAGGCACACACACATCATTGGCTGAAGATGTGGATGCCACGTCCACGGCAGGTCTCATATGTGGGAGCACATGAGGCAGAACAGCAGAAAGGAGGAGCTGCAGGCTCTGCAACATTGCATCACTGTCATAGTGAATGGCACCTAAGGTGGCAGTGAGGTAGTCCTGCTTCTGTTCCATGGAATCCAAGACATTTTGTATTGCCCCCACCCTGTTGGCCAAATTGCTGGTGCCACTTTGGCTGGGCATGTGCTGGTGCCTCTGCCTCATAACACCAGTGATGTCAGCCAGGGACTGCTGGAGGCCACGAAGTGGACTGTAGGTGCCTCATATGGAAGCCGAGTTGTACTTATTGAGACCGAGGTAACTCTGGACTACTTCTAGGGTACCACCACAGTCTCCATTCCCACTCACACTGTATCTGTCAACTCCCACTGGACTCCTACCACTCTTTTTTGGAATGTAAGTCCCGAGAGTTAAGGGGTCTGGTTGAGCTGGCAGGTGGTTTATGTTGGTTGCTAGGTGGAACATCTGGAAACCTTGTAATGCTGTCTAGTCTCCCTGTGACAGGAGACAGTTAGTATTAGGTAAGTTGGTGTAATGTAGGTTAGTTATAGTACATAGTAGTTTTTATTAGGGGTGGGTTTTTTGGGGATCTTTTTATTGGGTGTTATTGGAGGGAAATGGTTAGGTCTGTGTACTTTTAAAAAAAAACGGAAAAAATGTCAAACATTTTTTTTTTATGCCAAAATATAACATCTTTGTTTTGGCCTAGATGTTCAGTTAGTTTATGTATAGCTGTAGTTACTGCTGTCCTTGTCTACAGATGAGTTTTAAAGAGGGTACGGGGTTGATGTTTATCATGTGGCGTTAAATATATAGGATATGTTAAGATAAGTTAAGTTAGATGTAGACAAAAATGAGTTTAAGGTAGTGTAGGGTATGTTATGTTGCTTATGTAGTTTTTAGTGGAATAGTCATAGTTTTATTAAATTTTGTTGTTTCATACATTTTGGTCGCCATCATGATTTACTGTCAAGGATTTACCATGCTTGCACTGGTTATGTCAGGTACATGCATTAGGCCTTGCAAGGAGTACTTGGAAATGTGTGACATGGCATGTTCCTTATGGGCAAGTACGTGTCAGGTTGGCAATGTGATTCCATCAGTTATCTACAAACATCATTGAGCAATGTAAGTGATAATGCATTGGTGGATTGTTGTTGTGATTGCACTCATCCTAATTAATGGATTTGTTACCCTAACACGTATGCCAGCCCCTCACAGACTTAACATTGCATCATTTGGTTGTCACATCAATGTAAGGTTGTTGCTACTATCCTTGCCACAGTCATCTGTGGTGTGGGTTACATCAGCTGCCACAAATACTACATGATAACTGTTTCATGACATGCTTAGGAGCCTCAAAAGCTTACATATCATATTCATCAAGTATGTTCACTCAGTCTGTGTGACTTTTTCTCGGGCTGCAATCCACACTTATCCCTTTGGTAAGCAGTCAGTGTATTTGCTTTACCCAATGCAACATGTTCATGTTGTTACTACTTCAGACATGCATACAACACCAAGGTTGTAGTAAATTATTTTTATTTACATGTTTTATTTTATGTGTATTACTGAAGTACAATCCATGTAAGAACAACCCCACAAATGTATTTGTCCATTGGATATTCATACAGAGTCCATGGGGTGAAAATGTCATGGGAAATGTGTGGGAGAAGAGTGCTTTAGTGAGGAGGAGAACCACATTGCCATTACAGAACATTGGCCTCTATGACTGCCAATATATGTGAGAGTTCAAGAGTGGGAGATTCCAGTTGAGGACTGTTCCAGGTGTTTTGACACTGGCATAAGCAAAGAGCACAGGAGAAAGAGGGCATGTGCCAAAAAGAAATGCTACCAGGCAGTTTTCCTGGTGAAAGATGATTCTTTCACATCTTCATCGTCTGAGGTATGTGGTGTTTCCCGTGACAGGGCTGTTGTAGGTGCTGAAGTAGAGGGAGGCACACACACATCAGTGGCTGAAGATGTGGATGTCGTGTCCACATCAGGTCTCATATGTGGGAGCACATGAGGCAGAACAGCAGAAAGGAGGAGCTGCAGGCTCTGCAACACTGCATCAATGTCACAGTGAATGGCACCTAAGGTGGCAGTGAGGTAGTACTGCTTCTGTTCCATGGAATCCAAGACATTTTGTATTGCCCCCACCCTGTTGGCCAATTTGCTGGTGCCACTTTGGCTGGGCAAGTGCTCGTGCCTCGTCCTCATAACACCAGTGATGTCAGCCAGGGACTGCTGGAGGCCACGAAGTGGACTGTAGGTGCCTCGTATGGAAGCTGAGTTGTAGTTATTCAGACTGAGGTAACTCTGGACTGCTTCTAGGGTACCACCACAGTCTCCGTTACCACTCACACTGTATCTGCCAGCTCCCACTGGACTCCTACCACCCTTTTTTGGAATGTAAGTCCTGAGAGTTAAGGGGTCTGGTTGAGCTGGCAGGTGGTTTATGTTGATTGCTGGACGGAACATCTGGAAACCCTGCAATGCTGTCTAGTCTCCCTGTGACAGGAGACAGTGTCTGGATGACAGCCAGGATTTGCTAGAGGGTATCGAGATGCATAGTTTGCAGGTCATCCGCATCATCGGAGAAATCCAAGACAGGCAGCTGGCTAGGAAATATGGGGCCTTATTTATACTTTTTGGTGCAAAACTACACTAAGGCAGTTTTGCCCCAAAAAGTTATGCACCGGCTTGCACCATTTTTTAGCACCAGCTGGGCACCATATTTATGGAATGGTGCAAGCCGGTGCAAAGGGTAGGCTAGCTTTAAAAAAAATGACGTTAGGCAGTTTTGAGTTAAAATAAATGATTCTGACCAGATTAACATCATTTTTTGACGGTAAGGGGCATATTTATACTCTGTTTGCACTGAATTAGCGTCATTTTTTTTTAACTCTAATTCAGTGCAAAACTAACTCCATATTTATACTTTGGTGCTAGACCCGTCTAGCACCAAATTTATGGAGTTAAAGTCATTTTTTGGAAGTGGAAACCTACCTTGCCCTAATGAGATGCAAGGTAGGCGTTCCCGTGCAAAAAAATGACTCTATGGCCTTAACACCATATTTATACTCCCATGTAAAAATGGTGCAAGGGAGGGAGGAGGGGTCAAAAAATGGGGCAAAGCTTGCTTTGCCCCATTTTTTAAGACCTGGGTCAGGGCAGGTGTTAGGGGACCTGTGGCCCTATTTCCATGGTGGAACACCATTGAATAAGCCCAGAGGTGCCCTCCCTAGGCCCTAGGGGCACCCCCACCCACACTAGAGGGACTGCGAGGATGGGGGACCCCATCCCAGGTAAGTACAGGTAAGTGCATTTTATTTTTGAAAGTGCCATAGGGGACCCTGAAATGGGCCCCCATACATGGCACCGGGTGCAATGGCCATGCCCAGGGAACCCTGTCCTCTGTGCTGGCCACTGGGGTGGTGGGCATGACTCCTTCCTTTTCTAAGGCAGGAGTCATGTGGCATGGTAGGTTTAGCACCATAAAATGACGCTAATCTGGTTAGAGTAATTTTTTTTTACTCTAACCTGCCTGAAGGCATTTTTTGGTGCTAAACCCTCTTCTTCCATACTGCCAGCCCCACCCGACTAAAGTCATTTTTTAAAACTCTAGCCTACCCTTTGCACCGGCTTGCACCATTCCATAAATATGGTGCCCGGCTGGTGCACAGAAATGGTGCAAGCCGGTGCTACGTTTTTTGGTGCAAAACTGAGTTAGTGCAGTTTTGCTGCAAAATGTATAAATAAGGGCCAATATTTTGTAAGTTTGCGCCACTTTTGTGTCATAAAATGACGTTAATGCGGTGCAAAAAAAGTTTAAATCAGGGCCTTGGTGCTAGATGGGTCTAGCACCAAAGTATAAATATGGAGTTAGTTTTGCACCGAATTAGAGCAAAAAAAAAATGACACTAATTCGGTGCAAACAGAGTTTAAATATGCCAGAGTATAAATATGCCCCTAAATATGGCGTTAAGGCCCTAGAGTAATTTTTTGCACGGAAACGCCTGGCTTGCATCTCATTAGGGCAAAGTAGGTCTCCACTTTCAAAAAATGACTTTAACTCCATAAATTTGGTGCTAGAGGGGTCTAGCACCAAAGTATAAATATGGAGTTAGTTTTGCACCGAATTAGAGTAAAAAAAAATGACACTAATTCGGTGCAAACAGAGTATAAATATGCCCCATGGTGTCATCTTCTGCAATGAAATGGAGGTAAGTTAATGTTGAGCTCAGCTAGATGTTGACAGTAATCAGGTTTACAATCTAGGTTTCTCAGGGAGCACTTTCAAGGACTCATTTCCCAGGCACAAGCAGCACATTGCACAATTGGAGTGTCATTGTATTTAATGCTCCGGGGGCACAGTGTGTAGTCCCCTAATTTACAAGGCCACACCACGCCAACTTGCGTAGCTTGTCATGGCCCTGTGAAAGTGTACCCTTTTCACGTATTACACTGCATACAAGGTGAGTTTCATGGGTGTTGCTGTCGGTGTTACCAAGCAACATCCATGGAATCCAAAGGAATGTGACACATTTCCAGATTTAGATATCACCCCACATTGTAGTGGTTTTGTGATTGGTGCAAGTCCCCACATCTGAATCCCACATCAGTAGGCCCACCCACTTCAGCCTGAGTTCCTCCATGGGTCCTATCATTTGTGGTGGCCAGGTGTTTCTTGGTATCCCTTTGTCAAATCTCTTTTTGACATCCGCCAAATTGTACATGTGGCATTGTGAGACACTGCTGCATCATTCTCCTAACTGGCATGAGCCACATGTTCCCACCGGTCCACATGACATGTAGGTTGTGATCCCCCAATGGGTTTTTCTCTGGCATCCCTTCCCAGGTACGCAGAAGCATTGCAGAGTCAGACCCAGTGGCACATGTGTATGTGTGTAGGTACCATGCAGTACACATGTCCATTCCCACCTCCCAGGCATGCACAGACTCCCCATTCAAACCAAGTGTAATTTTGCTATGAAGAGTCAGCACCTACCATGCAGAGCAGTAGCAGTGTCCCACCATGCCCACACATAATCATTCGTTTGTACACACATGGTCCAGGATTGTGCATTTTTAGATCACCCACCCTGCAATTGATTATGTGTGATAAGTTACTGTGGTCCTTCCATGACAGCTGACACCTGTGTGCAGTCCCCTGCCTGCCACGTCAGCTGGGCGTAATTTAGTTTCATGCAGGGCACAATAGACATGTCTCTTGCCATGTCCCTATGTGTGTCTGCCTCCCATCACCCACACCTGGCCCCCCTCTCAGATGAATTGTTTGTCCTGTGACACAGCCATTCCAGAGGATTTACATCCTAAATTAGTGTGCAGAGTCCCAAGTGAGACCAAATAGCTACATAGTGCACGGATGCCTGCATTGGAGCTAGTCAGCAGTTTGTGTGTCAGTGCTGAGGAAAGTACAGGGATGCTTTGATTTTCAGTGAATATGACGCATCCCTGTACTTTCTACATGGCACAATGCAGTGCAGCAAGCTGGCTGACTGTGCTGCACTGTGTAATTTCCTCTAACATGATGCACAAAGTGAGGTGAAAGTGAAAAGATGCTGCACTTCAAACCATGAAGAAAGTGAGGTGATGGTTCTAGCCTGTGATGTGATAATTGTGGGACGTCAGTGTGCTGTTTAACCATAAGTGTGGCACAATATTACCCTTTAGCCTGCTGACAGTGCATTTTATTGCTGGGACATGGCTGCCTTCCCCTTTTGACATTGCATTGTTACCACATTGTTCCACACTGCGACTGCAACTTACCCAATGGTTGTTGTAGTTCATCATGTGCTGCACTGTCATGTCCTGGGACTCCTGTCACCAACTCCTCAAGGATGATAGCAGCCAACACCTATTCCAATTCATCCAGCTCCTCCTGAGGTGCTGGACTTCCGCCTCTGGTCTGCAATGCTGCCTTGCGGTTGCTGGTCAGTTTCTTCTTTGTTCTGTGCTTGCAATCATACCAGCACTTCTTACAATCAAAGATTGTCCACTTCACCTTTGCCACACTGTTGACTTTGTCCACCATGGGCTGCCATAGTGCCTCTTTCTTCCCGAACAGCAATTTGGAGGTGACGAAGAGCTGCTGTTGATGCACCGTCATCTCAGTGATCAAGATGTTGTTCTCCTCACTGAACCTGCACTACCTCCTTCTCTTTCCCTTCTCCTGGGAGTCTGTCTGAACATCCTGGCTGGTACTGGGGTTGTTGGGCTTATCCTGGGGTTCTCCGGTCTCCAGGCTTCTCCATTTCTGCTTGTGCAGTGTCTCCTGTTTCTTTTTTCTTTAAGTGGCATTTTGCTTTCTGTTTTTCTGATGCTGTTACGTGCAAAAGTGATGCTAGGATGGCTAACATCAGATTGTGTGCTGCTAATCAGGCTAACATCACTTTTGCAGCATTAGCACAATTATTTTTGCAACATGGTGCACAGGCTAGCATAATTTTTTTATGCTGCCCGATCCTAATACCATGGTGCACTGATTTGTAAATATGGCAAAGGCATGGGGGTAGGATCTCTCATTACACAGCCTTAAATATTTTGATGCACTGCTGCGCTGCAGCAGCAGTGCGTAATTTTTTGTAAATTAGGCCCCAAATATCCAACATTTCTCTGCTGAGCAGCCTGTGACCTGTCACAGCACATACCCACACAGGGAAATCCTGCATCTTTGCGTTGACCATTCTCTCTATGCCTGACCAATCAGAAGCTTCAAGATCATTTCCCAGTAGACACTCTACTGGGAGTGCAGGAGACACAGCTATCTGATTAGGGCCTGTTACAGCCCCCAGTCCAAACTCACTATTGCCAAGGGATGGAGTTTGATTCTGCTGTCTGCATAGGTTACCTTGTAGTACACTCTGCAGATGCCAGATTTTCTGTGACCATGGTCACACTGGCTCCAGTCCCATTGATTTTAGGCCTCTACCTGTACCTCTCCATGCTGGGAGGCCAGTTGGTCAGGGTTGCAATTTTCATCTCACCTATGGACACTAAGGTTGTCTCTGTTATCCCTTTCCTCATCTCTGGGAAAATCTCCACACCTACATTAGCAATCGCTTTATACTTCCCTCCAGTGGGAGGCTTCATTGCACAGATAGCATCTCCTCTTTTGTGACCTGGCAGGAGAGAGTCAAAACACTGTCCTGTCCTTATTAGGTAACAAAGCTTTCCTGCCTTTGTAGGATCAAATGTTTTCCCCAAGTACCTCTTCTTCTTGAAAGAGGTATGGTTCAGGGTACCCACCCTCTTGTGCAGGTTTTTGGGGACATTGTGAGGACTTCTTCTGCTTTTGATCATCCTTCCCAAGGCATTTCCCCTGGGAGGGGCCTGTCCTCCTTTCTTTTGCTCACCTCCCTGGTGTTCATTAGACACCCTGGTTCTCATCCACTCATCAGCTCTCTTCCCCAGCTCTCTAGGGCCAAACAACTTTGAGTCTACTAGATACTGGTGTACCTTCGCCTGTACACAATGAGTCAGGATGTGTTCTTTAAGTATTACATTGTACAGCCCCTTATAGGTTCTCACTTGATTACCATTAATCCAGTCTTCTAGTGCCTTCACTAAGACATCTACAAAGTCCACCCATGACTGTGTGCTCACCTTCTGGGTTCCCCTGAACCCCACCCTGTACTATGGCAGATTTAAGAAAAGTGGCGCTGCACCCAGTGCAGCGCCACTTTTCTTGCGCCCCCTTAGTGCCCCCCTACAGCCACCATGTATACAGGGTGGGGGGCTATAGCAACAACATTTTTAACACTATTGATGTACTGTTCCCTGAACTGTACATAGGGGCCCATTGTAACCCATGGTGTGCCCTCTTAATGCCTGATCTGACCTGGCATTAAAAGTAGTTGCAAAAAATGACACTGTGGAATCTCTTAGATTCTACTGCACCATTTTTGTGGTCCCCTTAATGGGGGAATGCCCCCTTTGCATACTCTAACATGGAGCATGCATAATTGGTACAAAGGGTTACAAAGAGGCGCATGCGCCACTTTGTAAATTTGGCACAATGATTTTTTGAAGCCTAACACCATATTAGCGTAAAAAGAAAAAAAAAATGACACTAAGGTGCCACTAGTGCTTCTAAAATCTGGGCCCAAATTTCTTGACTAAGAATTGTTTCATGTGAGAGTAGGATTTTGCCTCATCCCCTGTAGGTTCAGGACCCTATCCCTCCCAGCTATTAGAATGAGTTCCCAATGGAATGTACCCCAATACTTTGGGTTGACCTCTTCCATTTCAAGGATCCTCTCAAATGCAGTCAACAATTTGTCAATGTCATCCCCATCAGTATACATTGGAAGTATTCCATTGGGGAGCCTAGGGTGACTCCTACCCCCCGAGTATCTCAGCACTTTCTTCATTGTCGCTGCCACCACTCCTTCTCTCTGCTTCCCTTACCCACCTCTTCTACTCCATCTCTAGTTTCTCCTTTTCTACTGCTAAGGCCTCCAACTGAGCCTGAGGTTGTATTTCTGCACAATATAATGTTGGTTCCCCTAGGAGTGAGCCTTCCCTCCCTCCCTTAGCTGGGATCATGAACCTATGTGCTGGAAATAGTGGATAGGACATCATCCTCCTCCTCCTGGTGGAGGTCATTGGAGGGGTTGCTTCCACCCTCCCCTTCTTTCTATTGAGCTGTCTGTGCCCAGGCCTTAAGGGACCTAATCAATTCTGCTGTCCTAAGATTGTTGACAGTAGGCAGTCCCTGGACCTACACTGAACCCTAAGCTCAGCCACCTTCAGTTTGTTCAGTTTAGCCAGATCCAGCTCCATCATATTACTAGTTTTTGGTCACACAAACTTTGCAATCAGAAATAGGACACATTTGGAAACATCAAACAATTGATTCAAAATCAGTTTTAGTCCAGATCTCAAAAATCAAAAATTCAAAGTTTTGTTCTAAATCAATGTAGTGGATTTTTACTGATCTTAATTTACTTTTCTGTATGGTTTAATTCAAACACAAGTCCACATCTCACCACTGCCACCAATTGTGTTAGAGCTTGGGTATTGGAGGGGTAAGTACAAACCTACCACTAGCAATACAACCCCAACACAGAGTTGTGCCCAGTCAAGGTCCAACAAAGAAGCCTCTGGCTCAACCCCTGGTAGCTTGGCAATGAGCAGTCAGACTTAACTCAGGAAACAGGTATGCAAATCATTTAAATACACTAATGCCATATATAAGTAAGACACAACACACCATAAAATATATTTAAAAAGTGCATATTTTTATCTTTAAAATGACACCAAAATGTAAAAATCCCAGAACCAGAGATATTAATTTTTAGAGATTAAAAGAAAAACTAGAGCTTAGAATCAACTGGACCGAGACACAGTCTTTCTTGATGCAGGAAAGTGATCCTCAGCCCCAAACCAAGGTTTCAGAATCTTTGAGTTGCTTCCTGGGACATTGGGACTACAATTCCCACAAGGCACCTGGCTAAATACTTGCAAATCCACTGGACTCACTCCAGGCTGGGGACTTTTGTGGACATTGGTGCAGGGAAGCTCTTTTAACCCGTTGCTTCACAGTCCTTTGGGCTGTGGCTCCAGAGTGCAGCAGGTGCAGTCCTTAATTGTGCAGGCCTCTGGGTTGCAAACCAGGGTTTTATCAGGGAAGTCCTTCTTCTTCTTGTGGTTTGAGGCAGCTGATCTGAATTCCAATGCAGATCGGCCACTTATATTCAATTCTCTTGTGGAACATTCAGTGGGCATCCTTGTCCAATGAGTTGCAGGGGGCGCCCAGAAGTATGATAACTTCCTCTAAAGTGTGATATCTTCTTGTCCCATAAACCACTGCACTTTAGTATTCCAAGCTGGATGATTTTCTTCCAGAGGAGCAAGCGTAGACTAAATCAACCCCCTGGTGTAGCTCACCTCCACTAACTCCCCCTCTGGACATCTGTAAATTCCTTTCCTAAGCACACCATCTATTTGTGGGGCACAGGGGTGAGAGGGCAGGCCTGGTTGCATTCCTTTCTGACTGGTATCCTTTGGAAGCCTCAGCTTGATTCACCCATGTCCCTTTATGGCCTGGCTTCACCATCTGTCTACCTCCCCCATCAGATAACCTTTGCTCAGTGCAGGTCTCTTATCACCTCACCAAAGAAGCATAGCTAATCCTGTTTGGGCAGATCAATCAGGAGAGACCATTAGCAGGCTGGAATTTGGCTGACAATAGAGGATGTCTCATAACTTCTTTTCTGTATAAATTATGATAAATTCAACAATAACAAATTGTTTCATTTATCATTACCATTCATTTGAGTCATTTGATGGTATTTTTATTTTTTTCCTAGCAATATTGAGGCTTATGAAACATATTTTCATTATTGCCTATGGAACCAACTTTCTAAAATGGGAGAACATGAAAGCTGCAGTTTTTACCTCATTAAGCTTATGAAACATATTTTATAATGCCCCTGCTTATAGTTCCATGGCACTCTACCACTGGGGCATCTAGGAGAAACCTTACATGTAAAAGAAGGTAGATTGTTACTTTGGAAGTACCTTTAATTCCAAAGTCGAATTTGCTTACATTTTGTATTTTAAAGACAGTCTGCAAGGCAGGCCTACCTTCAAAAGTGACAGCAGGCACACAGCAGCGCACGCTCCTATGCAGGAAATTTTACTGGGCCTCTAAACTTACCTGCCTAATTATATACTAGGGACTTTTAGGTAGTTTGAATCCCCCTTGCCCTATTATCTACTAGTCTATGAGGGACTTACAGGGTCTGTCATTGCCGATTGGAATTATAACATTTGTTACATTTGACCATATACCTTTTATTCAGAGCACTGGCCCTAGGCCTGATAAGCAGAGCACATGGCACAGTCACAGTCAGTTACAATCAGTTTCAGTTAGAAACATTGGGGTGAACATGCTAAAAGGGAGACTTTCTCACAATGATAACACTTACATTTTAGTCTAAATATAAGTATTACTGCCATTCGTAACATCATTTTCCCCATACTCAAAATGAAGGAACATACGGCCAGAATTATACTTTTTGCCATAAAACTGTGCAAACGCAGTTTTGTGTAAAAAAGTATAGTGCACCAGCTGGGTGCCATACTAATAGAATGGCGTAAGCCGGCGCTAAACTTGGGCTAGCGTCCTTAAAAACTATGCTAGCCGGGTGGGGGTAGCGATAGGAAAAGGAGGGGGTTGTGCGTCAAAAAATGACACTAGCCTGGTTCGAGGCAAAAAAAAATGCTTCTAACCAGACTAGCGCCATTTCCTGGTGCACAACCACTAAAACATGTCTCCTGTCGTCATTCCCACCACCCCAAATGGCCAGCACAGAGGACAAGTGTCCCCTGGACATGGCCATTGCACCCTGTGCCATGCAGGGGCAGTTAGGGCCGCCAATGGCAAAAAATAAATACTTACACTACTTACCTGGGATGGGGTCCCCCATCCTCGGTGTCCCTCTGGTGGGGGTGGGGGTGTTCCTGGGGCTTGGGATGGGCACCTGTGGGCCCATTCCATAGGGTTTAGCCTGGTTGGACCTCCTCCCACCCATGCACCATTTTAGCATGGGGGATAAATATGGTGCAATGGGTAGTGCACCATTTTTTTAATGGGAATGTCTACCTTGCATCTCATTGGCCCATGGTAGGTTAACGCATCCAAAAAATGGTGCAAACTCCAATATTTTTTATGCTAGACGTGTCTAATGTCAAAATATAAATATGGAGTTCAGTTTGCTCCGAATTTGCATTAAAAAAATTATGCAAATTTGGCACAAACAGATTAGAAATATGCCCCATAGAGTTATTTGAATGGGCCATCTATCTTTTTCTTTTGGAACCATGTCTAGTCTATTTGTTACTGCCCGAGGGAGCATCAAGGGTGGTGCAACTACCTACGTCAGGATTGTTACCATGCTCTTCTGCTAGGTAGGTAAGATGCATTCTTACTGGTAAAATGTGGTTTTAGAACCTGCTTTCATATGTATGCAATAGGAGAACCTTGGTGTTCTGCACCGTTTCCTGAGATGCTCTATATAAGTCAAGCGGTGCTTCACCCCACACTTTAGTGATGCAACAATCTTCAATAGAGTAAGCTACATCAGGCTTCTTTACTGCTTGGGATGCAGGAAGGTTGACATCAGAAGGCAGTCTTTTGCAAAGACAAAACTAACTTGCAGCCGTAGTGGGTGGCTGGTGGTGGTGTGTAGGCCTGCTTTGGAAAGTCATATGCTCTTACATGAGATAAGGATGAACAGAAGGTGAGTATTTGTTTTTTTCTTTTCCTTGGTCAAAAAAGAGTGCAGAAGAGGGTTAATTGGGTTATTGATAAAGTTATTTGGCACCCAATTCTTATGCTTGCAATATAATGTTGGAATAATGTTTTTAAAGCCTTCTTGTTTTGTCACAAACTACCTTATCTCGGTATATATAAATATATATTTTGGCTTAAAGTATGTTTCCATGTATCTTCTATTAAATGTTAAAGTAGTAAGCATTCCTTTGGGTTCTCCTTCTTTTTCCAGAACCATGAGGTTACCATATTTTTTTTTTTGCCAGCTCGCATTCTGGATGATTCTTTCTCTAAAAATGGGAAAGCTTTCTCATAAGAGCAATCATCACTCTCCCTTTTCTCCTAGAGGAATGCTGTCTTTGGGATACTAAGAAGGTCTAGGAAAAAAATCTCCCTTTGATGAGAGAAAGCTTTGAGAAATGAGTAAATCTCTGCTAGAGGTCAATGAGTAACAGTAAGAAATGTGTTGATCACCTTTGCAGTTGCCTGAGTAGTCTCATAGTTCTCAATATTCTACCTCCTCTCCTTCATCATGTTCCTCCAGGGCCTCACACCAGTAAGATGAAGAGAAAATGCAGTCTCCTGGTGATCATGTTACTCAAAGGGAAAAATATATTTCAGAAGTTTCGAAGGTCTACTTTTTCAAAGGTTCCGGCCATCCAGGCTATATAAGGCCTTTTGAAAAGAAAACGAAATGGTAGGATACAGATTCTGTACTTAGATTTACTGGTAAATGGTACCCTCTAACAAAAGGGAAAATTTAGTTTCCTCAGTCCCTCATGTTAAATCATCAATTAACCATCTGTTGTGTCAGAGTTTCCCCTCTACCTAGGACTTCACTATCTGACCTGGTGGAAAAAATGCTGAGGGGTCACTAAGTCGAGAGCCTATGCTGGGTTGAATTTAGCTGTGAGTTCTAAAATATACATATCCTACACTTCATAGCTGGAGGCCTCCTTCAAAGTTTTACCTTCTGACTTAGGCCTAGATTTAAAAGAAAATGATGCAGGGCAATGCTGCACCACATTTGTCAGCGCTGTGCTCCATCAATGTCAAAATGCAGTGATGCACCATATTTAATAGAATACAGCGCACCACAGTGTTGCCCCCTGTGCTGGTGCTAAAGTTGCTGCCGACCTCCACGCAGCCATGCTTGCAATATGGTGCCTGGATGGCCGCGCTGCGGGGGAGATTGTTTTTGTACAGGAAGGGAGACCTTCCTGCACAAAAACAATCTTCAATGGCGCCTTGCTCTTTCTATGTGTGCTACAGAATGAGCAAAAAAGCGAGGAGGAATGAAAGCAATTCCCCTTGTTGCGCCATGCTAACGTCACCCGTCGGCACTGCCTCAGGTTTATGAAAACGTAAATTCTGAGCAGCATCAAAATGTTATGGGTGTTGCTGTGGCACACCCACAGCAACATCCATTGCATGCCCCTTCCATGCAAAGTGCTGCGTGTGAAGGGCCTGTATTTATAAGGTGGTGTTAAGCCACAAAAAGTGGCTTAATGACACCATGTAAGTACAGCGCTGTGCATAGCACCACCGGAGCGTCACTAAAAGTGATGCTCCGGTCACATTAGAGCCTTTTAAATCTGGCCCTTAGTCTTTTTCATGAAGATTTTCTTCACTGGGATGAAGTCACAAGTCAGATCCGACCTCCCTGGAAACCTCTTTGGATACGTGTTGTAGGAGACCTCGCTAAAGGATTCTACGTTCCAACTTAGATGATTTTTTGTGATGGAAATCTTTGTCCAGGACCGAATTGAAATTGAAGCTGACCTCCCTGGAGCCCTCATCAGATCCACCGCGTGGGAAGCCTTGGTCAAGTTTTCTACGTTCGGACTTAGAAACCTTTTTGGACCTTTTTCTCTCCGACATTGGACGACCCTCTACAGCAAGTTGATTTCGAGTCAATGTCATGTTATGAGCCCCTGGTAAAATCTTGTAAGTGTGGGGCTTCAGAGCTTTTTCAGATGAATGAACCTGCAAGTCAGGCTGGGTCGTGGTCAATGTAAGCCGGATTGACTCATGACATCTGGTCGGTCCACTTATGGTACTTTTTCTCAAGGTTGCTCCAAACTTCTCTAAACTTCTATATCTTCTTCCAGCAGGTCTTTGAAGGTCCTTTGGGAGTCCGCAACTCACCCCAAGGTGATAGAAGCTCTAAGTTCAGATCCAAAAATGACCACTGGCCAGCTGGACAGTTTCTTCAGAGCTTGATGCAGGCCACTCTGGTCAGCTATTTTCTACCTGTAGCAAATGGGGAGTCCCTTCTTGAAGTAGCAGAGGACAGGTAATGTCCTTTTAGTGGTGGATTCCACATGTGCAGCTGGTGCAGCCCTTCAGAGTGCAGTGTCTAGGTGCAGGAAAAGGATCCAGCAGGGCAGTCTTTCTTCTTCATGTCTTGTTCCCTGTAGGGATCTGGGGTGGGGTGCAGCTCTACCAGTTTTATTCTTGCTCCTGGGGCTGGAAAGCAGGGGGGCTCTGTCCAATCACATGTAGGCCACCACCCTATTTAGTGGCCACTTCCTGGGAAGTGTGGCAAAAATCACTCCCAGAGAGCAACATTCTCCAAAAATCCAAAGTGGCAGAAATTCAATCTCAGAGGTTAGGTCTGGCTGAGCCCACCCACTGGTGTGGCTAAGTTCCCTTAATACACCCCTTTTCAGCTATTTCATAATCTAATGAGGAGGCACATGGCTGTCTGGTATTGCAGGGAATAGAGGAGATCCACTTGCTGGCCCAAATGCCCTTCCCTTCTTTGAAGTACAGTTTGTCTGCTCTCCCCCATCTGCTGAGCAGTTCTCCTCCCCCAGGCACTTCCTTTGTCCTCAGTCCAGGTCACTTCACACCTCATCAAGGCAGCCTGTCCAATCAGAGAAGGACACTCCAGGGCTGAATTTGGCAACTTAAAACTCTTTCCCTTAGTTAGTTATATTGAATTCAAGAATGGTAAATTGTTGGATGTATTATAACAAAATGTTTGACACCAAGCTGGAAATAATTAGCTCCTTTTGAGACCTTACTAATTAAAAATAACATCTCCCCATGTTAGCCTATTGATCCCATTCACTACAGTGAGGGAAAATAAATGTTGTTATTTTCCCATCACCAGGGCTTATAAAACATCTTTTATAAAGTTCCTACTGATAGTTATATAGCACCCAGCCCTAGGAGCACTTAGGGCGCACCTTAGGGGTGACTTATATGTAAAACCAGGGTTGTTTAGGACTTTGGAAGTCAGATTTGGGGTTAACATTAATTTAAAAGCAGTAAGCAAGACAGGCCTGCTTTTAAAGGGACGCTGGACACCCCAGAAGTACACCTACGGGGGCACTATCTATGCTGGGGTCCCTAAACCTATCTGCTCCACCATATACTAGGGACTTGTAGGTAGGTTGGCATATCCAATTATAATTAACCTAATTTGCATAATCCATTTTACATAGAGCACTGACACTGGGACTGGTTAGCAGTACCAAGGGCACAGTCAGAGTCAGTAACAACTAGTATGTGTCCATAATTTTGATGGTGACCAGGGCAAAAAGGAAAACTTTCCTACATGGGTTAATTTAGAATGTTAATTTTTTCAGGTTTTATTTGTTGTAAATTAATAGTGTTATTTAGCTGTGTTTTGTGTTTAAAGTGAAGTACTTTCCCTACTGTAGCATAGACTGGAGAGGGAATAGTAAATTTTGCCCTCCGACGTACAATGTTTTCCCTACTGTTGCACAGACTGGAGGGATAATTGTAAATCTAACCCCTTCGAAATCCAGTACTTTCCCAAATGCTACACAGTCTTTAGTGGGAATAGTAAATTCAATCCCTCAGAGGTCTATAACTTTTCCTTCTGCTGACCAGACTGGAATAGTAAATTTAATTCCTGCAAAGTTCAATGCTTTCCCTGCTGTTGCACAGATTGGAGTGGTGATGATAAATTTAACCCCTCCGAACTCTACCACTTTTCCTACTGAGGTACTGCCTGGAGTAGAAAAAGTTAATTTATCCCCTCTGAAGTCCAGCGCTTCCCCTACTATTGCACAGACTGGAGTTGGAACAGTAACTCTTAGCCCTCTGAAGTCCAATGGTTTTGCTACCGTTTTACAGTCTGCAGTGGGAATAATAAATTTTACCCCTCTGAAATTCAATGCTTTAACTAATGTTGCTCCGTTCAGACTTTTCCTGATATTGTTTAAATATATAAATTATTCTTGGTTTATTTTTTAAATTATTTGTTTATATTCTACATATATATATATATATATATATATATATATATATGTACAAAACTACAATTTCGCCTTCGCTCCAGCCACTTACTCTTACGGTGAATCCAACAGGGTGGCGTCCCCTTACATAAACATCAAAACGTTGTCAAAACCTTACGGGGACAGATGTCCCATGACGAAGAGTAACAGGCCGTGATTCCAAGTCGAAAAGAACGTGTTTTATTGAATTGAAATAATCCTGACGCGTTTCAGAGCAATGGCTCCTTGTTCACAGGTCATATCCCATGTTGGATTATGCATACATTTAAAACAAAGGACAAATGAACAACATCAAAAAAGGACTCAAAGGCACTTGTTGCAAATGTGTCAGCCATTTTGAAGTGGAATCTATATACTGCACTGCCTAATCACTCAATGTTTGTCAAAGTTCTAAATCAAATTTAACTTCACTACTCACACTAATTATCAGAGAGCATATTACATCTTACAATTTACATACTCATAATTCATATAAATATGTCTCTTTCCACTTGTATTAACATAACTACCAGAAAAGTGCTTTACTGCTAACGTGTCAGCCATATTTAAAGGGTGTCCCACATTCGAAAAAATCATATAAACTCATATCGACCCGTGTAAATAGTTTGAAAGGAGCAAAAACAATACATAATATTATGTTTCTATTTTAGGAAATCTTTGCACACACAATCCCACAAGAAATGTAAAATTAATATATGATACTCATCTAATCTGAGACGTGTGCTCCAATAATATCAATAGCTCCTTGCATTTCGAACACATATCAATATTTTCTGTCCTAAATTTTGGGCATCCTTGGTCGATAGTAATAGCTCTTTTGCATTGCCACTTTTTCTGTATACCTGTAACAAAACATAAAAAATGCTTACAAACATAAATAAAAGTACACCAACTATAATAGTATTCAATTTCCATCCCTATGTAGTTCACAATAAGACATGCTCCCCTATCAGTCTAAGTAGAACTAAGATGGACAAATGCGTCAGGATCATTTTAATTCAATAAAACACGTTCTTTTCGACTTGGAATCACGGCCTGTTGCTCTTCGTCATGGGATATCTGTCCCCGTCAGATTTTGACAATGTTGCTATGTAAATATATATGTCTATGCAAAAACCAAAGGAGAAGTCTAGGAAGTTCCCAAATTTAGGTGGAGAGCAGCTCTAGTAAGGAGCACCCTGCAACACCAGCGACACTCTAAATTTGCTCACCTCAAATGTCTGCTTATCTAGCAAAGTTTTTAAGCATAGGATCAGCACAGTGCTATCCACGCCGAGCTTGATAATGACAAAGGGGGTCATTACAACATTGGCTGTACAAGCCGCATACCGCTGTGCAGAAGACCGCCAACACACCGCCGCAACCGCGGAATTCCGCCATGGTCATTATGACCCAAAGCCTGGAATCCGTCAAAATCTAGACACCCCAACAAGTCCGCCACACCAAAGGTCAGTGATAAACTGGCGATAAGAAATCCTCCACCGTCACGGCAACAGGAATACGCCCACACTATCACGACCCACGAACCCACGCAGCGGTCTTTCAACCGCGGTATTCCATTGGCGGTACACACCGCTGCGCTCAAAATACACACACCTTTACAAAACACTACCACATTGGACAAATCGAAATACACACACCTGATACACATACACACACCACTCCCACACACCCAATACAATATAAAACACACACCCACATCACCCACAAACCCCTACGACAACAATTGCGACTGAAAGTCAGAGAGAGACACCACCATCTACAAACGAGCATCCACAGGCACTCAATACCATCACCCACACAACATCCACGGACTTTACACAACACACCACTAAATATCACGCAACACATCACAACAGACACCACCCCACACATGACCCACACCACCCCATGGCACCGCAAAGACACCCCAGGTTCTCTGAGGAGGAGTTTAGGGTCATGGTGGAGGAAATCATCCGGGTAGAGCCACAGCTATTCGAGTTTACAGGTGCAGCACACCTCCATATCTAGGAAGATGGAGCAATGGCGAAGAAGCATGGACAGGGTCAATGCAGTGGAACAGCACCCAAGAACGCACGATGACATCAGGAAGAGGTGAAACGACCTACGGGGGAAGGTGCGTTCAGTGGTCTCCAGACACCACATTGCTGTACAGAGGACTGGCGGCGGACCTCCCCCACAACTAACAACATGGGAGGAGCAGGTCCTGGCTATTCTGCATCCTGAGGGCCTCGCAGGAGTAGCTTGAGGAATGGACTCTGGTAAGTCAAATCTTTCACTACTTCATCCCCCACCCTACCTGCATGCTATCACATACCCCCACCCTCGCCCTCACCCCCATCACTCCTACTCCTCACACATGTCCCTATATCACAAACCACCCATCCAAAAACCAAGCCCTGCATGCAACACCAAAGCATGGACACCAATCACCAAAGCATGGCCTCTGCACATACCCAAACACCCCCCTAAACCATCATCACTCAAGGTCCTACAAAGGAATGCAAGCACTGGGGTACACGGTCACCCACCCATTGCACACCATGGCACACACAGATGCAATAATCATGCTTTTACACCCCTGCAGGACCCCTACCCAACGTCAACGGACAGGAGGATCCAGACATGTCCACTCCACCCACAGAAGAGGCCCACAGTGATGACAGCAGCTCTGTCCAACTGGATCTAGACGACCAGCCCGGCCCATCTGGGACCTCGGGACAGTCGGTTCCCCTCACAATGGCACAAACCACTACAGGCTTTCCCCCCTCTGGAAACACCAGCACAGCAACCACCCAGTGGGCCCATACCTCTGTCCCCAGGACACGTCAAGCAGCAGTGTGTCCACCACTACAGGGAACCCAGGCTAACCCACCACACCAACAACAACAGGGACCTGGGGGCAGTGGCAGTTGGCACACGATTCTGGGGACAGAGGCCCAGGAACACAGGGGAACTGGGAGGGCTGCTGTGCGACAGGGGGTGGACAGGCCCAGGGAACCCACAATCCACGAGGCCCTCTCCAACATTATGGGAGCCTACCACCATTCCCAGGAGACGATGGCAACTGTACTGGCCAAGTTTCAGGAGACCCAGCGGCTGCAGGAGGAACAGTATTTGAGCTTCAAGGAGGAACTCAAATCCATCAATTCCACCCTGGGCACCATTGTAGGGGTGATGAAGGAACTCGTCAACACCAGGATGGACACTGTGGCACAACAAGGGGCCCCTGACACTAGCCTGGATGATGAACTGCCCACCACCTCCGCCTGCGCTGGTGGACACTGCCACAGGACAACCACACCAGCACCCCACCCCCTGCAGAGGGAGAACCACTCCGCAAACGGTCCCTGAGATTCAGGACAAAGACAGGGAACAATGCCAAGACCCCCGCCAAGAAATGAGACCACCCTGATTGTCATCCATTTGTCTCACCTTGTCACCCTGTCCATCCTTAAACTTCCCCAGCTCCACTTCCTATGCCCCTTTGGACAATGCACCTGTGAGACTAATAGACTGGACTCTGCCATCGACATTCCTCCACCATTACACCTCACCATTTTACAACCCCCCTCAAATATAGAGCACTTAAATAAACTCCATTAAAGCACAAAAAAATCTGGAGTCTGTCTGTGATTTCAAAATAGTGTATTAGCAATTACAGTGCCAAAATGCTCTTTCAAATGTAATGTCAACATATCAATGTCACACAGCTATAGTCCATGAGGAAACAAAGCAGATGTCACACAGTGGGACCCACATCTGTGAAATCGTAAGGGAAAGTGACAATTCAGAGACCAGACACTGGGTGAAAATGACAGACAGTAGAGAGGCATTAGATTTAAATTTGATGTAGCAGGCAGTGTTGTCTTATTACCTATGTCTCACTGAAAGTATTGCAGGATCACTGTGTTCCTGTTGTCGATGTCCTCTTCTTCTGCTTCCTCGTCTTCACTGTCCACAGGCTCCACAGCTGCCACAACACCTCCATTTGGACCGCCCTCCTGCAGATAAGGCACCTGTCATCGCAAAGCCAAGTTGTGAAGCATCCAGCAGGCCACGATGATCTGGCATACCTTCTTTGGTGAGTATAATAGGGAACCACCTGTCATATGGAGGCACCGGAACCTGGCCTTCAGGAAGCCGAAGGTCCGCTCTATAATCCTCCTAGTTCGCCCATGGGCCTCATTGTAGCATTCTTCTGCCCTTGTCCTGGGATTTCTCACTGGAGTCAGTAGCCATGACAGGTTGGGGTAACCAGAGTCACCTGCAAATGGCGAAGGACAACTGTTAGACACACACTAACTCTCAGGGACATCCATAGACCCAGACACCTAGTCACGCTGTATTGAGTCCATGTCCTCACCTAATAGCCACACCCGGTGCCTCTGTAGTTGCCCCATCACATAAGGGATGCTGCTATTCCACAGGATGTAAGCGTCATGCACTGAGCCAGGGAATTTGGCATTCACATGGGAGATGTACTGGTCTGCCAAACACACCATCTGCACATTCATTGAATGGTAACTCTTCCGGTTTCTGTACACCTGTTCACTCCTGCGGGGGGTACCAAGGCCACATGTGTCCCATCAATGGCACCTATGATGTTGGGGATATGTCCCAGGGCATAGAAGTCACCCTTCACTGTAGGCAAGTCCTCCACTTGAGGGAAAACAATGTAGCTCAACATGTGTTTCAGCAGGGCAGACAACACTCTGGATAACACGTGGGAAAACATAGGCTGGGACATCCCTGATGCTATGGCCACCGTTGTTTGAAAAGACCCACTTGCTAGGAAATGGAGTACTGACAGCACCTGCACTTGAGGGGGGATTCCTGTAGGATGGCGGATATCTGGCATCAGGTCTGGCTCCAACTGGGCACACAGTTCCTGGATTGTGGCATGATCAAGCCTGTAGGTGATGATCACATGTCTTTCCTCCATGGTCGACAGGTCCACCAGCGGTCTGTATACCGGAGGATGCCTCCATCTCCTCACATGCCCCAGCGGACGGTGCCTATGGAGGAGAACAGCGAGCACAGAGTCAACCAACTCTGAGGTACGTAAACACAGCTTACTCTGAAAATAATGATAAATCAAAATTTGCCTGTATGAGTGTTTAGGCAAGGCCTAGGTATGTGTGACGCAGTCAAAAATAATGCCATGTGGGCCCATGAAATGGCAGCTGCCTGACCTGTAAGGTGGGACAAGGGGATATGAGGTAGCTGCGCTGGCGTTGTACACCGTCACGGTAGGCGGTCGAAGACCGCGGCGCAATTCTGCATTGGTTAACATTGGACCCTATGGGTACCAGGAGCCAATGACGATGTACGCCGGCGGTGACGGTACGCACCGCCGCGAACGTGACCGCCATTTTCTCTCTGTTCAATCACTCGATACCTGATCTTCGACAGGAGAGGACCTACACTGCAAGTGCTGCTGTGACCTCAGTCGGGAAGTGACAATGGCTTGTGTGTCTGGGGAAAGGGCCCCAGCCTTCAGCATGGAGGAGTTGGAGAAACTCATGGATGAGGTCCTCCCCCAGTACAAGCTACTCTACGGTCCTCCAGACAAACAGGTAAGTACACTGTGAGCATGCTGTGTGGGCAATGCCTGTGTGGAGTGGGGTGGATGAAAGATAGGGGGGTTGAGAATGAGGCATGCATGAAACGACTGTGAGTGCATGTGCGTCATGGCAAGGGTAGGGATGCGGGCCAATGACTGTGACAGTGCAGTTGGTAATTACTTCTCTTTTTCCCCTGTACAATTCCTGTAGGTCAGCGCCCACCAGAAGAAGGACATCTGGCGTGCCATCGCCAAGGAAGTCCAGACCCTGGGGGTCTACCACAGATGGAGCATCCACTTCCGGAAAAGATGGGAGGACATTCACCACTGGAGCAAGAAGACGGCGGAGGCCCAGCTGGGGATTGCCTCCCAACGTGGGAGGGGTGCCCGTCGCACCATGACCCCCCTGATGTTCAGGATCCTGGCGGTGGCATACCCGGAGTTGGATGGGCGCTTGAGGGCATCACAGCAGCAACAAGGGAGTGAGTACACTCTCATTCTGCTGATTCAGCGCGCATTGTAGGTATCTGTTGGGGGAGGTGGGCTGTGGATTCCCCTGGCCAGGGCAAGTTTGGTAGTTAAGTTCCCTTCTTCAGGCCCTGTGGCACCCCACCCCACCTGTGTACAGTGCCAACTACACCTAGTCAGGCTCCTGTGACATCCATGTGTGCAGAAATCAGCCATACCCTTGTAAGCCATGTCCCAGGGATTGAATACTGGACCCCAAGTGCGCGGTGTAGTGCAGGGGGCTTCTGTGTCTGTCGTGTCTGCCAACGGTAGTGGTATTGCATGCACTGAACATGTCTTTCTTCTGTCTCCCCCCCCCTTTTGTGGTCACCCTGTTCTTGTGTGCATTAGCATCATCAGGCGGAGGAGCAGTGGCACCGGAGCAGGAGGGAGCTGCATCCCACATGGCCCTGGAGGGCGACACTACGGAGTCTGAATACACCAGTGGGACGGAGGGCGAGGGGAGCTCCATGGCGGGGACAGGAGCTGACACCAGTGATAGAGGCTCCTCCTCTGATGGAAGCTCCCTTGAGGTAGCGGCCCCATCTGTGCCCCCCACATCTACAGGGACAGCCGCCACACCCCCCTACCAGCACCGCCCTCTCAGCAGCCCCTCAGCATTTGCCCCGTGCCCGCTCACCCAAGAGCGTGGGCATCACCTTCGCCCCAGGCACCTCAGCCCTTGCCCCTGTCACCCCCGCTGCCCTCAGTGAGGAGGCCATTGTCCTTCTCAGATCCCTCACTGTTGGGCAGTCTACCATTTTGAATGTCATCCAGGGTGTAGAGAGGCAGTTGCAACAAACCAATGCATACCTGGAGGGCATTCACCCTGGTCAGGCAGCCCTTCAGAGAGCTTTTCAGACTCTGGCCTCAGCACTGATGGCAGCCATTGTCCCTGTCTCTAGCCTCCCCCTCCACCTTCCTCCACCCAGACCCACACCCCTGGACCTCAGCCTATCCCAAGCACACCATCAGACCAGCATGCACACACCTCAACACACAAGGGAAGCTCTTGCAAACATAAGCACAACACATGCCACGGGCACTCATGCAAGCATCACACATATGCAGACACAACAACATCCACTGCCTCCACTGTGTCCCCCTCCTCCTCGTCTCCCTCCTCCCTCCCAGTCTCGTCTCCACTCACACCTGCATGCACTACATCCTCAGCCACTACGTCCATCACCAGCACACACACCACCACACCCCTCTCACGTGCAGTCACCACCCCACTACCATTCACACATCCCCTGTGTCCTCTCCCAGTGTGTCTGTGAGGCCACCTCCCAAGGTACACAAACGCAGGCACACACCCACCCAACAGCCATCCACCTCACGACAGCCTCCAGCCCATGCACCTTCACCCAAAGTCAGCAAACGTACACCTCCTACAACCACAACCTCTTCCTCCACTCCCAAACCCCCTCCAGCTACCCTTCCCAGTGTTCCTAAGAAACTTTTCCTGTCCAACCTTGACCTCTTTTTCTCACCTCCCCCACCCCTTCAGTCTCCTAGGGCCCGACTCTCCAGGTCCCAACCTACCACCTCAGCCACAACATCAGTGGGACCAGTGGTGCCAGTAGTCACCGGATTTTGGAGTGCATCAGGCAGCAGGGCAGCCAGTGTGGCAAGGAGCCACAGCACGGACACTCCCCCACCTGTCAAGCATAAAAAGTTGGACAGTGCCCGGCGGGAGAGGGGAAAGAAATCAGCCACCAAAGCCGCTCCCAGGGGTAAAGTTGGGAGTGTGGAGACAGCTGCAACACCATCCAAGGTGGGGAAGGGGCACAGTAAAACCGGCAAGTCTGGGAAGATCATCACGGCGGACAAGACCACCAGCAGCCCCGCTGCCCAGGAGCCGACCGCCAGCAGCCCCGCTGCCAAAGACAGGACCGCCAGCAGGAGACAACCGCAAGCAGCCCAGCTGCCAAAGACAGGACCGCCAGCAGCAGCCCCGCTGCCCAGGAGGTGACCACCAGCAGCCCAGCTGCCAAAGACAGGACCGCCAGCAGCAGCTCCGCTGCCCAGGAGACGACCGCCAGCAGCCCAGCTGGCAAAGACAGGACCGCCAGCAGCAGCCCCGCTGCCCAGGAGATGACCGCCAGCAGCCCCGCTGCCAAAGACAGGACCGCCAGCAGCTGAACCGCTGCCCAAGACAGGACCGCCAGCAGCTGAACCGCTGCCCAGGACACCGCCACCAGCTGAACTGCTGCCCAGGACACCGCCGCCAGCAGCACAATGATTCTGACGCTACTGAGTCCGCCACGGGCAGGATGAAGCACTCTGGGCACAAAGCCCCCTTCAGAACCAGTGGAGAGTTACATCCACTACCTCTGTCTTTGGCAGGATAAAGCACTCTGGGCACAAAGCCCCCTCCAGAACCAGTGGAGTATCACATCCACTACCTCTGTCCTTGGTAGGATGAAGCACTCTGGGCACAAAGCCCCCTCCAGAACCAGTGGAGAAAGGCATCCACTTTAGAGACTGTGGCTTTGCACTCCCCAGGATAAAGCAGTGGGCAAACCACCCACTGTAGAGACTTGTGAGACTGTGGCTTTGCACTCCCCAGGATTGAACAGTGGGCAAACCACCCACTGTAGAGACTTGTGAGACTGTGGCTTTGCACTCCCCATGATTGAACTGTGGGCAAACCACCCACTGTAGAGACTTGTGAGACTGTGGCTTTGCACTCCCCAGGATTGAACTGTGGGCATGGAGCCCCCTCGTGGATCTGCTGTTGTGCACTCAACCGGCTGAGGTGCCCCCCCTTCCCTTCCCCCTGAGGCGCCTGTTTTATTTCTAACTGATGCCCCTGCAGTGTTCTCTCCGTCTTGTTCGGGTATCTTGTGTGGGTCTCGCCCGAATATGTGACAGAACAACTAGGTCCTAAACAACTATAGCCTAAACCAATACTGCTAACCAACTAAAAAGTCTCTACAACTAAGTACTGAACAACTACTGTCTGAACAACTACTGTGTCTGAATAACAATTGCCTGAACAACTAATATATATATATATTCTAAACAACTAATAAACCATAAAAACCAAAAGGAAAACCTTACCTTAAAATTAGTTGTTCAGGCAATTGTTATTCAGACACAGTAGTTGTTCAGACAGCAGTTGTTCAGTACTTAGTTGTAGAGACTTTTTAGTTGTTTAGCAGTAGTGGTTCAGGCAAGTAGTGGTTTAGACCTAGTTGTTCAGGATGTTTCCCGGCCTCGCCCATGCCTTTTGGGCCCAGTGATCCATGGACTATGATGGTGGAATCCCTTGGACTTGTGTTCTTGGTGTATATAATTGTATATGGTATAAATGTATATATTTGTAAATATTTTTGATGTATGTAATTGAATATCTCACAATTATTCGACTCATTTCCTTTTGTCCTTGCATTCTTCCAGGGGGGGGGTTGGGGGTATAACTGTTATGTATCAATATGTATTAGCATGTGTGTTGTAGTGGGTGAGGGTGGGGGTGTTGCGTGTGTTTGTCACTGTTTTTTCCCTCCCCCCTCCCCTGTGTCATAGGTGCAGTACTCACCGTGGTCTTCGCCGCCGGCGTTCTTGCTCTTGGTAGAGGAGCAGGAAGATAAAGGCTGGCAGAATCTGGAGCTCGGGTTCCATGGCGTCCTGATTCTTCATGGTGTGTGTAGAGGTGAGCGTGTTCCCTTTGAAGTCCTGTTTCCGCCGTGTTTTTGTTTGCAGTGATGAATCCACCCCGGAAAAGGTGGCGGATTGGTGGGTTGTAATAGTGTGGGCGGTACATTGTCTTCCGCCTGTCTGTTGGCGGTTTGTTTGTACCGCCGTGGCGGTCGGAGTGTTAAAGTGGCTGTCTATGTTTGCGGTTTCCGCCATGGTCGTGATTCCATTTTTTTTTCCGCCGGGCTGTTGGCAGTTTTACCGCCGCTTTAACACCGACCGCCAGGGTTGTAATGACCACCAAAGTCTTTTGCCATTTGTACAGCAAAATCTTTAAACATAGGATTGGCACAGTGTCATCCTTGCCGAGCTGTAAAATGACAAAAGCCATTTATCACTCCAGGCACAGTATTACAGCTTTGGACTGGTCAAATACCGTCCAAGCCAACCTGGAATGAGTAAAGCAACCCCTGACACGTGTTTCCCTCTCATTAGAGCTCTTCAGAGGGGTTTAGCTTTGTCCAGACACAAGGGAACACCCAGTATAAGTCAAAGCAAGGTCCTTTCAGGGTTAGAGTGACAAATAAATTATGCAAAAAACAAAGGAGAACTCTGGGAAGTTCCCAAATTTAGGTGGAGAGCAGCTCTAGTAAGGACCACCCTGCAATACCAGCGACACTCTAGATTTGCTCACCTCAAATGTCTGCTTATCTAGCACAGTTTTTAAGCATAGGATCAGAACAGTGCTATCCACGCCGAGCTAGATAATGACAAAGGGCCTGATTACAACTTTGGAGGAGGTGTTAATCCGGCCCAAATGTGACAGATATACCACCAGCCGTATTACGAGTTCCATAGGATATAATGGACTCGTAATACGGCTGGTGGTATATCCGTCACTTTACCGTCACTTTTGGGACGGATTAACACCTCCTCCAAAGTTGTAATCAGGCCCAAAGTCTTTTGCCATTTGTACCAGCAAAATCTTTAAGCATAGGATTGACACAGTGTCATCCTTGCCGAGCTGTAAAATGACAAAAGCCATTTACCACTCCAGGTACAGTATTACAGCTTTGGACTGGTCAAATACCGTCCAAGCCCACCTGGAATGAGTAAAGCAACCCCTGACACGTGCTTTGCTCTCATTAGAGCTCTTCAGAGGGGTTTAGGTTTAGTCACCTGTTGGGTGATTGAGTGCTTGTGTACTTTGGGAGGAGGGGGCACAAACACAGTGGGAGGGGACACAGGGGACGTGTGCATGGAAATGAGGGTGGTGAGTGCCAGTGAGGGACGTGTGCTGCTAGATGTGCTGGTGATGGGGGTAGTGGATAAGGATGTTGTGCCTGCATGTGTGAGTGGAGACGAAACAGGGAGGGAGGTGGACGATGAGGACAGGGGCCACAGTGGAGGCAGTGGAGGTTGGAATGTCTGATTCTGGATGGTGTTTGTGTGAGTGCCTGTGGGATGAAGTGTGGTGCTTGTGTTTGCCATGTCCACTCTTGTGTGTTGACCTGGGTGAATGCTGGTCTGACGGTGTGCTTGGGATAGGTTGGGGTTGAGGGGAATGGGATTGGGAAGAGGAAGTTGGAGGGGGTGGCTGGAAACAGGGACAATGGCTGCCATCAGAGAGGAGGCCAGAGCCTGGATTGATCTATGTTGGGCCGCCAAGCCAGTGTGAATGCTCTCCAGGAATGCATTTGTCTGTTGATTTTGGGCTGCCAGCCCCTGGATGGCATTCACAACGGTTCACTGACCAACAGAGATGGATCACAGGAGGTCAATAGCCTCCTAACTCAGGGCAGCAGGGATAAAGGGGGCAGGGCCTGATGTGCCTGGGGCGAAGGAGATACCCACCCTCCTGGGTGAGAGGGCACGGGAAACTTGCTGAGGGGCTGCTGGGAGGGCGCTGCTGGTATGGGGTGGTGGCTGTACCTGTAGCTGGTGTGGGCACAGAAGTGTCCGCCACCACCAGGGAGCTCCCATCAGAGGAGGCACAGTGTCCAGACTTTCCCCTACTGTCTCCACCGTGGTGCTCCCCTCGCCCTCCATCCCACTGGTGCCCTCACCATCTGTGGTTTCGACCTCCTGGGTCCTGTGGGATGCAGCTCCCTCATTCACCAGTGCCTCTGCTCCTCCGCCAGATTATGCTAATGCACATAAGGACAGGGTGACAAAACAAAAAGGGGGGGAGACACAAAGGATACACTTGGTGAATGGTCCCAACAACACCACCATTGGCGTACACAACACACTCACACACAGGGAACATCCCTATGCAATGCACTACCAGTCACAATGTCAGTCACCAGGCCATCGATAGGGACACCTAATGCCAATTGCAGCATACCTGAGACCCACAGACCCCTGCTTAGTAGTGGATGCCTACTAGCTTGGTTGGAGTTCTTTCACATCAGAACCCTGTGTAACATGGGACCTACCCTGCAATACCAGGCCTGGCCTAGGGCACCCATAGGGCTCACCCCCCCAACAAGGTACCACTCCACCATGCGCCAGTTGTATATTGGGGCACTGTACTCATACCCTTGTGACTGATGTGATGCCCCAAGCACCCATTGAGCTCCGGATAGGCCATCACCAGTATGCGGGCCATCAGGGGGGTCAGGGTTCGATGGGCACTCCTTCCTCGTTGGGAGGCCATCCACAGCTGGGCCTCCGCAGTCTTCCATACCCAGCATCTCAGGTCCTCCAACCCTTTCCAACAGTGTGTGCTCCGCCTGCCATAGACCCACAGGGTCCGCAAGTCCTTGGTGATGGCACACAATATACCCTTCTTTTGATGGCCACTGACCTGCAGGGAAATAGACACAGGGAAAGGTATTAGTACAACCGTCCTGCCTGTTACACTCATGGCCCACCATGCCCCTTCCCATCCCCATTAGCACAGACATGGCCAACCATACATGCTGCACGCTGCCCAAGGCCCATCCACCACCCACCCCCACATGAGGCCTTCACACACAGCATTCCATGCATTCACTCACCATCCATCGTACTCATGGTGTACTCATCTGTTGGTCTGGAGGCCCATACAGCATTCGGTACTGGGGTAGGACACCATCCACCAGTCGCTCCAACTCTGCTGAGGTGAAGGTAGGGGCCCTTTCCCCAGTCACATGAGCCATGGTCAGTTTCAGACACAGGTCACAGCAGCACATGCAGTGTAGGTCCTCTCCTGTTGAAGGTCAGGCAGCAAGTGAGGAATTAGATGGAAAATGGCGGTGGCGTCTGTAGCGGTGCATACCGTCACCACCGGCATACATCACTGTTGGCCACTGTACCCCAATGGGCCCAATGTTAACCAATGAGGAGTTGCACGGTGGTTCTTGACCGCCCCCCGCAACGGCGCACAACGTCAGCGGAATTACCTCATTTCCACCTGTCGCTCCATACAGGACAGGAAGACGCCATTTTGGGGGGCCAGGCCATGGATCCTAACTGCGTCACAGTACACAAATGCACCATTTGGATATCTCCAACAAAATGCTGTTACAATCACAACATGCATTGAACTGTAGTGGTTGGAATTAAGAGATAATGACCAGCTCCTCACTATTTTACTCCATAGTTTGCAACCGCTGTGGATGAGTAGGAGATGGAGACACCCCTGTGTACAAACCCCTAGTGACTTGGCAACAATGGAGGACAGGCACATTATCCTCACCAATAGATTTGACAGGGCCATAATCACGGAGCTGTGTGCCCAATTGGAGCCTGACCTAATCCCTGCTATCCGTCACCCCACCAGGATCCCACCCTCTTGTGCAAGTGCTATCAGTGCTCCATTACCTGGCAACTGGCTCCTTCCAAGTGACAGTGGACTTGGCAGCAGGAATGTCTCAGCCAATGTTCTCTATAGTGCTGTGCAGTGTGTCCTGATTAAACAGATGGCAGCTACATTGTTCCCCCCCGGTGGAGGATTTGGCCACAGTGAAAGCTGATTTCTATGCAATGGGACATATCCCCAACATTATTGGGGCTATTGATGGAACAAAATTGCATTTGTCCCCCCCCGGCGAAATTAACAGGTGCCTAGAAATAGAAAGAGCTTTCACTCCATGAATGTGCGGATGGCATGCCTGGTGGACCAGTACATCTACCACGCCAATGCAAAATATCACAGGTCTGTGCATGATGCCTTTATCCTGAGGAATAGCAGCATCCCAAATGTGATGGCTCAACTCCAGAGGCACAGGGTGTGGCTAATAGGTGAGCCCTGGTTCCCACCCAGTATATGTTTGTGTATGGATATGGTGGGGGCCCTAAGGGTTAGTGTGTGGCTAACAGTTTTACCTCGATATTTGCAGGTGACTCCGGTTACCCCAGCCTCTCATGGCTACTGACCCCTGTGAAGAATCCCAGGAGGGGGGCAGAGGAACATTACAATGAGGCACATGGGCGAACAAGAAGAATTATAGAGAGGACATTTGGCCTCCTGAAGGCCAGGTTTCATTGCCTCCAACTAACAGGTGGATCACTGTGCTACTCACCCAAGAAGGTCTGCTAGATCACCAGTGGAGAAGTGTGGCACAATGGTTACAGAGGCAGACCCTGATGCATAAATCTGGTCTGGGACCAGGATTCAATTCCTTCCTCAGCGGATCTTGGGCTCAATTCCCTTGGACCAGATAATTCTTGCCTTGGTGCCTAATCTAATTAATGGATCCCACTCTATAACTCTGGGCAATAGCTTGCTTAATCTCTACAACGTCCCTGACAGCACTTGGATGCCTGGCTTCACCCTGGGGGTTGGCCAGGAGTGGGCACTTCACCAGGAAAAGCCAGGAGGGGTTCCACAGTGGTATTTGTACAATGCCTTGAGACCCTAATACTATACAAGTGTTAAGTTTACATTTATCATCATGAAATTTTGTATGTTGCACAACCTTGCCTTGCATCGCCAGGTGCCTTTTCTGCAGGAGGAGGAGGCTGGAGATGGCCGTGTAGCAGCAGTGGACCCTGAGGATAGAGAAGGTGAGGAGGCAAAGGATGAGGATGAGGACAACAGAAGTGCAATTATTCATCAATACTTCCAATGACACACATGTAAGACAGTGTAAATTCACATTTAATTGTCAGTTTTGTGTTTGACATTTTGCCACTTCTATGGCCACTCACTGTACCCTTTGCCATCTCTATTTGCAGATATTGGTGCCCCACTATCGCTCCTGGTGTGTTGACTGAAGCCAACTACAGGTCTCTTTTATGTATACATTACTGTACAGTTGAATTGCAATGTTTAAACCTTGATAAACTAATACATACTTAAATCATTTGACATACTCCATACTTGTATTTTTTCAAAGGGTGTTTATTTAAGTGCTAAGAAGAAGACGGGGTAGTGGAATGGGCTGGGGTGATGGTGGGGGAAAGTCCAGGATAGAGTCCAGTCTATTTGTATCACAGGTGCATTGTCCAAGGGGGCATAGGAAGGGGAGAAATGTCAGTTCAAGGTGGACGGGGTGACAGAGTGGGATACAAGGGTGACAATCAGGAGAGTCTTATTTCCTGGCAGGGTGCTTGGCAATAGTCTTGGGCTTCTGCCTGGATCACAGGGAACGTTTGCAGGGTGGTTCTCCTTCTGCGGGGGAGGGGTGCTGGTAGCTTGTTGGTCCTGTCTCTGGGCCTCCTGTCCACATCGGCAGTGGAGGTGGAGTGCTGTTCATCGGTATGGCTAGTGTCAGAGGCCCGGTGGTTTGCCACTGCCTCCCTCATAGTATTGGTCATGTCTGCCAGCACCCCTGCAATGGAGACCAAGGTGATGTTGATGTCCTCCCTAATCCCCAGGTACTGTCCCTCCTGAAGCCCATGTTCTCCTGCAACTTGTCCAGGATCTGGCCCAGCGTATCCAGGGAATATTGTTATGCTCCCAGGATCACGGGGAGTGCCTCCTGGAGAGTCAGTTCCCTGGGCCTGTCCTCCCCCTGTCACACAGCAGTTCTCCCAGCTTCCCTGTTGTCATGTGCCTCTGTCCCCTGAACCGTGTGCCCACTGCTACTGACCCTAGGTCCCTGATCGTCCTGTGATTGTGGGGTAGCCTGGGGTCCCTGTAGTGGTGGACACATTGCTGATTGATGTGTCCTCGGGACAGAGGTATGGGCCCCCTGGGAGGGTGCTGTGGTGGTGTTTCCTAAGGGGGGAGGCTCTGCGGTGGTGTGAGACTGCCTGGGTAAGCGACTGTCCAGAAATCCATGATGGGCCAGGTTGGTCATCCAGATCCAGACGACCAGAGTTGCTGTCATCACTGTGGCCCTCTTCTGGGGGGGACTGGATGTTGCTGGCACCTCTTTGCCCATAACAATGCCTGGGATACCTGTGGGGATGCAATTGCACTGTTATTCTTTCTGCATGTGACTTTTTGTCCATGAGTGTGTTGCCCTCTATGGTTGTTGTTGCCCTGGCAGATTTGCCTTTGTGTAAGTTGTTATTTGGTGGGCTAGGTGATTCTTTCCAGTGTGCATGCAGTGGTGACAGGTGTCCATGCAGGTCTGTGAGGGGTGTCCATGCATTGGTGTTGCGTGCAGGGCTTGGTATTGGGATGATTGGGTTATGATGATGGTGAATGTGGGAGGTGGTGGAGTGATGGGAGTGAGGGTAAGGGGGGGTTGTGATGGCATGCAGTTGGGGGGGTGATAGTAATAGAGATTTGACTTACCAGAGTCCGGTCTTGCCAGGCCCTCAGGTTGCATGATTGACAAGACCTGCTCCTCCCATGTTGTAAGTCGTGGGGGAGGAGGTGGGGGATTCACGCCAGTCCTCTGTACTGCGAGCTGGTGTCTTGCTGCCACGGAACGCACCTTCCCCGTCGGTCGTTCTACCTCTTCCTGATGTCATCCCTTGTCCTGGGGTGCTGTCCTATGGTGTTGACCCTGTCCACGATTCTCCACCATAGTGCCTACTTCCTAGCAATGGATGTCTGCTGCACCTGTGATCCAAATAGCTGTGACTCTACCCAGATGATTTCCTCCACCATCACCCTTAGCTCCTCCTCTGAGAATCTGGGGTGTTGTTGTGGTGCTATGGGTGTAGTGTGAGTGGTGTGGGTGTGGGTGAGGGTGTGTGGGGTGATGTGTTAGGGTGTTCGATGAAAGGTACGTGGATGGTGTATAGGTGATGGTTTTATGTGGCTCTGGTTGTGTGAGTGCTCTTGCTGTATCTCTCTCTGTGGCAATGCTTTGTAGTCGTAATGTGGGTGTGGTCTGTGTATGGGTGTCAGGTGTGTGTAGTTTGAATTGACCAATGTGGTGTAGTTTTGTGTGTGTGTGTGTATTTTGAGCACGGCAGTATGTATCCCCAATGGTTTACAGCCATTGAATGTCCGCCACGGTGATTCGTGGGTCATAATGTGATGGGCGTTGTTCTGTTGGCGTAATGGTGTGGATTTTGCTACAGCCAGTTTATCACTAACCTTTGGGCTGGAAGACTTGTGTGTGTGGCTGTATGGTGACGGATTGGTACGTGTATGTCATAATATGGTTGGCAGTTATCCGCCACGGCGTTATGTTGGCGGCTGTCGGCATGGTGTAAGTGGGATTTACCACCAATGTCATAATGTGGGCCAAAGTCTTTTGCCCTTTGTTCAGCCAAATCTTTAAGCATAGGATTGGTCCAGTGCCATCCTTGCCGAGCTGTAAAATGACAAAAGTCTTTCATCACTTCAGGCACACTATTACAGCTTTGGACTGGTAAAATACCATCAACGCCAACCTGGAATGAGCAAAAGCAACCCCTGACACGTGTTTCAATGGCATTACATCTCATCAAAGCTATAATGCTTTATTGTGAAAAAAAGAAAGGTTACAGGGATGTTAAAGCTACATAGTTGCAAAATAGAATTAAAACAACATAAATTCACTTAAAAAACGAAAGGTTACAGGGAAGTTATAGTTAGGCTCACATTTTAAACATACAAAACCATAGAAATTCACCAGTTATACTTAGAGTTACCAAGAGGGTGGCAGCATGGCTCTCCTCCAACAAGAACTTAGCCCCGGAGGTGGTGGTGCCCAGGCTGTGGGGGTCCAATAGGGACCCCCCTTTTTTATAAACGTATGCCCTAGGGGGTTGGTCTCCAGGTCAGTGGTAGGCCATGTGGCCCACCCAATCCAAATATAGGGGGTCATTACAACATTGGCGGTAAAAGCCGCTTACCGCTGAGCAGAAGACCGCCAACACACCACCATGGCCGCGGAATTCCGCCACAGCTATTACGAGCCACATCTCGAAATCCTACAAAATTCATACACCCACACAAGTCCGCCACACCAAAGGTCAGTGATAAACTGGCGAAAACAAAACCTCCACCGTCACAGCAACAGAAATACGCCCATGCTATCACAACCCACGAATCCACGCGGCGGTCTTGCAACCGTGGTATTCCATTGGCGGTGCACACCGCTGCGCTCAAAATACACACACATCTCCAAAACGCCACCACATTGGACAATTCGAAAGACACACACCTGATACACATACACACACCACTCCCACACACTCATTACTATATAAAACACACACCCACATCACCCACAAACCCCTACGACCAAAAAATCTGAAAGAAGGCCAGAGAGAGACACCACCATCCACAAACTAGCAGCCACAGACACTCAACACCATCACCCACACTACTTCCATGCACAAAACACCACACACCACTACATATCACCACACTTATCACCACATACACCACCCCACACATCACCTTCACCACCCCATGGCACGGCAAAGACACCCCAGGTTCTCCGAGGAGGAGCTCAGGGTCATGGTGGAGGAAATCGTCTGGGTAGAGCCACAACTATTTGGATCACAGGTGCAGCACACCTCCATAGCTAGGAAGATGGAGCTATGGTGAAGAATAGTCGACAGGGTCAATGCAGTGGGACAGCACCCAAGAAATTGGGACGACATCAGGAAGAGGTGGAATGACCTACGGGGGAAGGTGCGTTCCATGGTCTCCAGACACAACATCGCGGTACAGCGGACTGGCGGCGGACCCCCACTTCCTCCCCCACAACTAACAACATGGGAGGAGCAGGTCTTGACTATTCTGCATCCTGAGGGCCTCGCAGGAGTCGGTGGAGGAATGGACTCTGGTAAGTCAAATCTTAACTCTCCTATCCCCCACCCTACCTGCATGCAATCACAGACCCCCACTCTCGCCCCCTCCCCTATCACTCCAACTCCTCACATATGTACTACTAACACAAACCACCCATCCCAACACCAAGCCCTGCACACACAGATGCAATAATCATGCTTTTACACCCCTGCAGTACCACTACCCAACGTCACCAGAGAGGAGGGTCCAGACATCTCCAACCCACCCACAGAAGAGGCCCACAGTGATGACAGCAGCTCTGTCGAACTGGATCCAGATGACCAGCCCGGACCATCCTGGGCCTCAGGACAGTCGGTTCCCCACACCTAGTCACAGGCCACTACAGACCTTCCACCCTCTGATAACACCAGCACAGCACCCACCCAGCGGGCCCATACCTCCGTACCCAGGACACGTCAATCAGCTGTGTGTCCACCACTACAGGGAACCCAGGATAACCCACCACCCCAACAACAACAGGGACCTGGGGGCAGTGGTAGTGGGCACACGGTCCAGGGGACGGAGGCACTGGAACACAGGGGAACTGGGTGGGCTGCTGTGCGACAGGGCGCGGACAGGCCTAGGCAACCCACTCTCCATGAGGCCCTCTCCTCCATCACGGGAGCATACCACCACTCCCAGGAGACAATGGCAACAGTAATGGCCAAGTTTTAGGAGACCCAGCGCCTGCAGGAGGAACAGTATTTGGGCTTCAGGGAGGAACTCAGAACCATCAGCACCGCCCTGGGCACCATCGTAGGGGTGCTGAAGGAGATACTTAACACCAGGAGGGACACTGTGGCACTCCAAGGGGCCCCTGACACTAGCATGGACGAAGAACTGCCCACCACCTCCGCCGGCGCTTGTGGACAGGAGGCACCGCCACAGGACCACCACACCAGCACCCCACCCCCTGCAGAGGGAGAACCACTCCGCAAACGGTCCCTGAGATCCAAGAACTGGACAGAGCACGATGCTAAGACCCCAGTCAAGAAATGAGATGACCCTGATTGTCATCCTACTGTCCCACTTTGTAACCCTGTCCATATTGGAACTGCCCCAGCTCCACTTCCTATGCCCTTATGGGCAATGCACCTGTGAGACTAATAGACTGGACTCTGCCATGGACATTCCTCCACCATCACCCCTCACCATTTTACAACCCCCCTCCAATATTTAGCATTGCAATAAACACCCCTTGAAGCACAAAACAATCTGGAGTCAGTCTGTGATTTTGAAAATGTGTATTAGCAATGACAGTGACAAAATGTGTTCTCAAATGTAATGTCAACATACCTATTTCACACATCTCAAGTCCATGAGGAATCTAAGCAGATAACACATGTTGGAAACCACACCTGTGAAACCGTAATGGAAATGTACAACTCAGTTACCATATACTGGTTGAAATCGACAGACCGGATAGAGGTAGAAGTGTGAAAGTACTTTTAGTAGGCAGGAATGTGTTCTCACTTGTGTGTCACTGGAAATATTGCTGGATAACTGAGTCCCTGTTGTCAATGTCTTCTTCCTCTGCTTCCTCCTCATCACTGTCAACAGGCTCCACAGCTGCCACAACACCGTCATCTGGACCATCCTCCTACATAAAGAGGCACCTGTTGTCGCAAAGCCAAATTGTGAAGCATACAGCAGGCCACAATGATCTGGAAAACCTTCCTTGGTGAGTAGAATAGGGAATCACCTGTCACATGGAGGCACCTGAACCTGGCCTTCAGGAGGCCGAAGGTGCGTTCGATCACCCTCCTAGTCCGCCTATGGGCCTCATTGTAGCGTTACTCTGCCCTGGTCCTGGGATTCCTAACTGGGGTCAGTAGCCATGACAGGTTGGGGTAACCAGAGTCCCCTAATAGCCACACCTGGTGCCTCTGGAGTTGACCCATCACATAAGGGATGCTGCCATTCCGCAGGATGTAGGCGTCATGCACTGAGCCAGGGAACATAGCATTTACCTGGGAGATGTACTGGTCTGCCAAACATACCATCTGTACATTCATGGAATGAGAACTCTTCCAGTTCCTGTACACCTGTTCACTCCTGTGGGGGGGGGACCAGAGCTACATGGGTCCCATCAATGGCACCTATGATGTTGGGGATATGTCCAACGGCATAGAAGTCACCTTCAACTGTAGGCAAATCCTCCACCTGAGGGAAAACGATGTAGCTCCGCATGTGTTTCAGCAGGGCAGACAACACTCTGGACAACACGTTGGAAAACTTAGGCTGGGACATCCCTGATGCCATGGCGACTGTTGTTTGAAATGACCCACTTGCAAGGAAATGGAGCACTGATAGCACCTGCACTTGAGGGGGGATCCCTGTGGGATGGCGGATTGCTGACATCAGGTCTGGCTCCAACTGGGTACACAGTTCCTGGATCGTGGCACAGTCAAACCTGTAGGTGATGATCAAATGTCACTCCTCCATTGTCAAGAGGTCCACCTCGGTCGGTACACTGGAGCATTCCGCCATCTCCTCACATGTCCCAGCGGACGGTGCCTAGGAAGGACAACAGCGACCACAGAGTCAAACAACTCAGAAGTATGTACCCACAGTCTACACAGAACACCATTCATACACAGAATCTGGCCTGTATGTGTGTTGTGCGACAAGGCCTAGGTCTGTATGACGCAGTTGTGAATCAGGCCATGTGGGCCCCTGAAATGGCAGCTGCCTGACCTCTAAAGTGGAACAATGGGAAGTGAGGTAACTGCGCTGGCGTTCTACACCGTTGCGGTAGGCGGTCGAAGACTGCGGCGCAATGCTGCATTGGTTAACATTGGACCCTATGGGTCCCAGGAGCTAATGACGATGTACGCCGGCGGCGATGGTACGCACCGCCGCGGACGTGACCGCCGCGGACGTTACCACCATTTTCTATCTGTTCAATCACTCAATACCTGATCTTCGACAGGAGAGGACCTACACTGCAAGTGCTGCTGTGACCTCGGTCTGGAAGAGACAATGGCTTGTGCGTCTAGGGAAAGGGCCCCTGCCTTCACTGCAGAGGAGTTGGAGAAGCTCGTGGACGGGGTCCTCCCCCAGTACACGCTACTCTACGGTCCTCCAGACCAACAGGTAAGTACACAGGGAGCACATTGTATGGGCTATGCCTGGGTGAAGAGGGCTGGTTGTAAGAATGAAGGGGGCACAGTTCTGCGTGCATGAAGGACTGTGAATGCATGTGCCACATGACAAGGCTAGGGATGTGGGCCACTCACTTCGACGGTGCAGTTGGTAATGACTTCTCTTCTTCCCCTGTACATTTCATGTAGGTCAGCGCCCACCAGAAGAAGGATATTTGGCGTGCCATCGCCAAGGACGTCCGGACCCTGGGGGTCCACCACAGACGGAGCACCCACTGCCGGAAAAGATGGGAGGAGATTCACCGCTGGAGCAAGAAGACGGCGGAGGCTCAGCTGAGGATGGCCTCCCAATGTGGGAGGGGTGCCCGTCGAACCATGACCCCCCTGATGTTCTGGATCCTGGCGGTGGCCTACCCTGAGTTGGATGGGCGCTTGAGGGCATCACAGCAGACACAAGGGGGTGAGTACAACATCATTCAGCTGACTTTGCACGCAGTGAAGGTGTCTGGGTGGGGGAGGAGGGCTGTGGGTTTCACTAGGCCAGGGCGAGTTACGTAGGCTAGGCCCCTCTGTAATGCAGGCCATGTGGCACCCCACCCCACCTCTGTAGAGTGCCAAGTACAGGTATACATGCCCCTGTGTCATCTATGTGTGCAGATGTCGACCATAGCCATGTAGGACATATCCCAGAAACTGCATCTGTAGAGCCCAACAGCGCGGCGTAGTGCAGGGGGCTGCTATGTCTGTATTGTCCGCCAACGGTAGCGGTAAGCCATGCACTCAACCTGTCTTTCTTCTGTCGTGCCCTCCCCCTTTTTGTGGTCTCCCTGTTCTTGTGTGCATCACCATCATCAGGCGTAGGTACAGTGGCACCGGAGCACGAGGGAGCTGCATCCCACATGGCCATAGAGGGCCACACCACGGACTCGGAATACACCAGTGGGACGGAGGGGGAGGGGAGCTTCACGGCGGTCACAGGATCTGCAACCAGCGACACGGACTCGTCCTCCGATGGGAGCTCCCTTGTGGTGGCGGCAAAATCTGTGCCCCCCACTTCTACAGGTACGGCTGCCACCCCCCCCTACAAGCACCGCCCTCCCAGCAGCCCCTCAGCCTTCCCCCCATGCCCGCTCACCCAGGAGGGTGGGCATCACCTTCGCCCCAGGCACCTTAGCCCCTGCCCCTGTCACCTCTGCTGCCCTCAGTGAGGAGGCCATTGACCTCCTTCTCAGGTCACTCACTGTTGGGCAGTCTACCATTTTGAATGCCATCCAGGGTGTAGAAAGGGAATTGCAACACAAAAATGCATTCCTGGAGGGCATTCATTCTGGTCAGGCTGCCCTTCATCGAACCCTGCAAACTCTGGCCTCAGCACTGATGGCAGCCATTGTCCCTGTCTCTAGCCTCCCCCCTCCAACTTCCTCCACCCAGACCCAACGCCCTGTACCCCAGCCTATCCCAACCACACCATCAGACCAGCATGCACACACGTCAACACACAAAGGAAGCTCAGGCAAACATAAGCACCACACATCCCACAGGCACTCACCAAGCTTCACACACATACAGACACAGCAACATCCACTGCCTCCACTGTATCCCCCTCCTCGTCGTCTCCCTCCTCCCTCCCAGTCTCGTCTACACTCTCACCTGCATGCACTACCACTACAGCCACTACGTCCCTCACCAGCACACCCACAAGCACACCCGCTCACGTGCACTCACCACCCCCACTACCATTTACACGTCCCCTGTGCCCTCTCCTAGTGTGTCTGTGACGCCCCCTCACAAAATACACAAACGCAGGCACACACCCACACAACTGCCATCCACCTCACGACAGCCTCCAGCGCATGCACCTTCACCCAAAGTCACCAAACGTACACCTCCTACAACCACTACCTCTTCCTCCACTCCCAAACCCCCTCCAGCTACCCGTCCCAGTGTTCCTAAGAAACTTTTCCTGACCAAGCTTGACCTCTTTCCCACCCCCCCTCCAAATCATAGGTCCCGTACTAGCACCTCAGCCAAAAAATCTCCGGACCAGTGGTGCCTGTTGTTACAGGTATGTGGAGTGCTCCGGGCATCAGGCCAGCCAGTGTGACACGGAGCCACAGCACAGCCAGTCCCCCCCTGTGAAGCACCAGAAGTTGGACAGTGCCCGGCGGGAGAGGGTGAAGACTCCAGCCAGCAAAGCCGCTCACAAAGGTCCCAGGGGGAGTGTCGACTCAGCTGTGACTCCTCCCAAGGTGGGGAAGGGGCAGAAGAAATCGCCAAAGTCTGGGAGGAGCAGCACGGCGGAGAAGACCACCATCATCCCTGCTGCCCAGGAGGCCACCGCCAGCCCAATCGTCACTGGCCAGGAGGCTACCGCCAGAGTCAGTGCCCAGGAGGGCAGCCCGATCGTCACTGGCCAGGAGGCCACCGCCAGAGTCAGTGCCCAGGATGCCACCACCAGCCACAGCCCAGCTGCCCAGGAGGGCCCCACCAGCCACAGCCCAGCTGCCCAATGAAGGACGGCCAGCCCCAGCCCAGCTGGGCAATGAAGGACTGCCATGGCAAGCTCCGCTGAACAGGGTAAGCACCGCTGAACAGGTCAGAAACTGCAAACTCAAGCACTGCTGAACAGGGCAAAGACCACCATGGCAAGCACTGCTGAACAGGGCATGCACCGCTGAACAGGTCAGAAACTGCAAACTCAAGCACCGCTGAACAGAAAAGCTATGTGTGCCTATTAGGGCAGCCATATTTAAATATGAATATTCGTACAAAGAGCTCGTAAATTGACTCTGCATAGCCATAAAAATAATAGTAATTAAATCACATAAATGTACAACATATGAGTCAATTGATATGGTATAATCTCATCAAAATCGCCATTCAAAAAATGAGAGAGAATTACAGTTGATTCCTCGTGCTATACAATAAGAACAAGGAAAACTACTTCATATCCCAAATTTCTACAATTGACACACATATATTTTGTAATTACACAATAAACAACACTTAATCTGAAAAGAGATTAGTCTGTCAGCCATCCATTGTCATATTATAAGTGATGTAGAGCAATTACGGGCATCACACATAATGAGAATGAATGGAGAAGATAAATGTTTCCCAGTTAGAGGGGACATCTCAAAAAATATAGTTTCAGTGGATTATGGTCTAAGGTGATTAATATGGCAGATCTAATGTGCAATACAGCCCAAGTGGGCAGAATAAAAGTCAAAGTCTTACCTCCTCGTTATACTGAGCAGTTAACATGAGGTTACTAATATGTAGCCACTGAGTCAGGAGAGAAGGATTCATAGGCAGGGTCCAAGGGAAGTGATCTCTGAAGTAATGCAATGCGCCCACAGTGGCAAAAACCATCTTCAGCATCATATTTACAGGAACAATGTTGAAGTAACAGATACTTACTACACACACCCTAACCTTACAATAACCTGTTGTGTGTAAACAAGCCACATTTGAAATCTCCAAAATGATGCTGGATTGTCATGGCCACTGTTACCTCCCTGAGAGCCAACCAAAAGTCCTGTGTCCTCAGTAGAGGCAATTGTAGACTTCAAAATCCACCATGTTATATCACATCACTAGAGAACTGCCCCTAATAAACATCATCCAATATAAGATCCTGTAAATAAAAGAAGAAAAAAAGATCCTTCTGGGAAATGAAAAAGTGCATGTGAAAGTACAGCAAAAACAAACAGAAATAAAACACATTTGATGAGCATGTGAATTGCAAACCAGCAATTAGAATATAGGAAAACAAATTATTCTACTGATAATTGCTCAAAAGTCCTATTTGAAGTTCCAACAGACAGGAGAATTTAGAAACAATTAAAAAACATAGATTAAGCTATTCTAAGCAAAAATAGTTGTATAAACTAATAATCACAAACTGCAGAAAAAAACTGCAACCAAAAGCGTACATGGAAAGTAGAGAGTATGGTTACACTTAGGTAACATTAGTCTAATCCCTCTTATTCCAGATACACAGAGCGCTCTTCATGTATGTTGAGCCCAAATGGGGTCTTAGTGTTGGAGCCAATAATATATTGTGACTCTAAGTGACTCAGTGCTAATATTTTGTCACCCCTCTTGCAGAGCAAGGTATTCTATCTACTACAAAAAATTGGAGTTTGGATACATTTCTTTTGTGTGTGGTATCAATACTGAGGGTCGGTATGTGTTATAGCCCTCAGATGTTCCAGAATTCTCTTTTTGGTTGGGTGAATGCTACTTCCTACATACCAAAGGTCACAAGGACACTTAAGTATGTACATGGAGAAATTCGACAAGTAGGTTAAATGGGATTAAAGTTTGATGCAGCATTCACTCTATCGTGAAATGTATTCTGTAACGATTTTGCTATACTTGCATGCTTTTAATGATGTGCATGGATAAAAATCCTGTACACCCGTTTCCTATTTGGGCTTTGTGCTTACACCACTGGGACTCAGTCTGTCTTTCAAAGTGGTGCCTTCTCTAAAGGAAATGTTGGGATATTTGCCAATAAAGCCAACAAGACTTTTCTCCACTGACAGAACTGGCCAGTGTTTTATCAGCATTTTCTTAATCTCACATGCTTTACTGTTGTAAATTGAGATAAATCTGCTGCTGTCGAGTAAATCAATTGCTTGAGATTTAAGGATAACAAGGTTTTCTCTTTTCACATTCTTTGCTCTATCTACTGAAGTAGTGTGAGTGTTCAAACTGCAACCTCTTTGCAAAAATCTCTGGGTCATTATTTCACACTCCTTTTCAAATGCTGAGTGTGTGCAACAATTACGGCGGGTTGTAAGGTATTCCCTGTAAGGGATACTGTTAATTAGGGCCTGTGGGTGGCTGTTGGACACATGCAAGACAATATTACCAGCAGTAATTCTTCTGTGGAGTTTAGATGTGAGTTTCACGTCGACCACCTCAATAGTAATATCTAGAAACTCAATACTCCTTCTGTCCGTGTGGGTCATTAGGGCTATGCTATAAAGGTTTCTATTCAATTTTTCAACAAACCATTAGGCTTCCAGTTGTGACTCTTTCTAGATTACAAAAAGGTTGTCAATGTAGCAGGACCACATTATAATCTGGAAGTTAAATTCCTCTAGTGCTCTGGATACCTCCTGCTTCCACCAAGCCATGAAGAGACAGGCGTAACTTGGAGCAAAGCAGGTCCCTGCGCAGGTCCCTGCTTCTGATGGAAGAATTTTTTGTCAAACTGAATAGAAATTATTCTCCAAGCAAAAGCTGATAATTTCTAACAACATGTCTGTATGAAAGAACAGGGAGATTGACCTGACCCTCAAGAAAAGGCTACATGCAGCAATTCCATCTTTTTGCCTTATACTGGTGTACAGACTCATTACATCAAAAGAAAGGAGTAAATAGACATTTTCCCACACCACATCTAATATCCAATTAAAAAAATCCCTACTATCCTTAATAATAATAATAAGCTTCACAAAAGGGGCAGGAAGTGATCAATATATCAAGAGGTATTCTCCAATAGGGAATTTATTGAGGATACAATGGGCCGACCAAGTGGTTTTAGTGGGTTCTTGTGTAGTTTGGGTGGCAAATACAGGATTGGAATCTTGGGGTGTTCATTGGAGAGAAACCTATATTCATCATGTTCTATCAAACATCGTTCCTGCCATTCAGTCACCATACCACAGTATATTTGGATAGAGATATTAATAGGTTCAAGATTGAAGACTTCATAGCACATCTTGTCCTTTAACTGGTGATAGCCTTCCTCTAGGTCAGAGGTCTTTAAACTTTTTTAAACTCTTTGATGCCAGGACCCCTTTTAAAACATTTTAGGCAGAAGGACCCGCTCCTGACAAAAATGTCTAGACCCTGGTACTCCTCCTCATCTACAATCATAAACATCCCCAATTCCCATGGCAAATCATTTTTACGGTGAGGAAACAATATTAAACAGTGTTTAGCAAACCAAAGGTCAGTGAGTGTGGGGTCGTGGTCAAGGGTGTGGCTAAAAACAAAGATCCTCATTTATGAGGAATCGGCGTAGGGCAGTGCTGCAAGTCTTTTTGCTACACTGCCATACGCCAATAGAAAAGGGCTGGAATGCACCATTTTCATGAAATACAATGCATTCCTGTCCTTTCCCCCTGTGCTGTTGCACAAATTGATGTCTAGCTCCAACATAGGCAGGATTGTTTTTGTGCAGGAAGGGGCACCTTCCTGTACAAAAACAATCCCAAGAGGTATTTTCATCTTCTTTCCATGTGTGCTGCAGAATGCAACACACATGGAAAGTGGAAATAATGAGGAGACATGAAAACATTTCTCCTCAATACGCCAGTGTAAGGTTTTGGCACTGCTCCAGTTTATGTGATTTTTTAAATATTAGGCAGTGTCAAAATCCATGGGGGTTGCGTAGGGATACCCACCGCAATGCCCATGGAACACCTCCTTCACACAGAAAGGGCAACACAGTGGCTTGCGCTGCTTTGACTTACTCCATATCTATGAGACCATGCAAAGCCATGCATGGTAGCTTTGCGTTGCCTCACAGGTATGACTGAGAGGCTTGTGCCATCGGAGTGTCAATGAATGTGGTGATTCGGCGGCAAAAGCCTCTCAAAAATATTCTGTATGGTTTTTTAGGTTTTTCACTGTCAGGTAGCTACATACAAAATAACAGGAGTTTAAATAAAAAAAATAAAAAAAGAAAGTGGTTACTCATAGGGAAATGCACTGTACTGCATTATGAAACCTCTACTAGTTATTGCACTCCAGAGGGCCACTGAATTAAATTTTGGTTGGTACAGTGGAGAATAGTAACTTGGGTACTTTTAGTGCCACGAGGTCACAGCCTGGGACAGTAAGCATTGTGAATATGTCAGTCATTATTTTATATTTGCATTACATACAGAATAAGATAGGCCACTACAGAATGCACAAAAAGGATTAAGATAAAATTGTGTTTCCAAAATGTAGATTTAATAATACTAGACTATATGTAATACATTTTTTTAATAGCCGTTACTTCAAGAGCTCCTCAGGGGTAGTAAGCACTATGTGTATACAATTACAATTAAAAGAACACACTTCACATTCCAGTTGGTAACTCTTTGCACTACCAAAAAAATATAAAATAAAATATAAAGTAAAATATATATTTTTAATAATAGTGTTCCTTTAAATATATGGATATATAAAGCTACATACACACAAACACACACATATATTTTATTCTAGATTAGTTCACAAATACACTCAAACTTTAGACTTTAAGGATTTCTGTTTGTACACATTTACTTTCTTCAGCTGCACAGGATTTGACTTATCACCACATTCTACTTTCAAATTATGTTACCTGTAGTATATTGCTTTAGTTTAGAGACAAGAATATGTTGAACATTATTTTCCTTTCTATGACGTGATTCTTTCTAAGCTTCACCCCGAGTGTCAAGACTCCCCAGTGCTAAAGATACTACTTGCAAAATACCTTTCTGAATAGGAAAAAAACATAAACTTACACAGAAGTCTAAGTTTTCCTTTGTGAATTAAGCCATGAATGTCTTCATTTGGCATACAAAAATTAATTTAACTGACAAGCACAACAGTCTCCGCTAAATAATACATACATTATGTTTTACAAATTGTGCAGTAAGAAGTCATACTTAGACAATATAATCATACAATAGAATTGATATTGTGTTGCTTAAGTTAGCTTGTTGATGCCATATTAACTGCAAAGTACGCACTAGCTTTGAAAGGCCCCCTTTTTCACAGTGAGCTGTTGTTTTGTGCAAGATGTTTTTCTCTTCACTGCAAATCATGTACCTTTCCAGAAGCCTTCTGTTAATTAGTGAATAGGCATTTGATATATGTCAGACAACAAATAGTGAGGTTCTCAATGGGAGGAGAGGAGACAACAGGAAGGATGATTCATTGGCTGAACTGTCTGAACGGCAAAATGTGCAAAAAGCATGTTTTAAAGGACTTGTAGCTGTGGCTCATTGTGAAGATATGAGAAAATAAGGAGGTTGCAAACTCCAGGGAGGTTATTGAAATCCTATTGGATGATGTGAACAAAGAATATGATATTTGTTTCATATCACAATTTATTTTGTTTATATTAATGCATGTCCCTAGAGTAAGGAAGGGTTCTCTCACTCGCTTCTACTGGAGATTCATCTCTGGGTTTCTCGAGATCATAGCTTTCTTTATGAGAGGTTGCATTGAGCTTGTTCTTTGAATTATTAGTTGTCTGTTGATTTATAGCTGACAATAATTTCCAGCTTGACATATTCTTTTTGATGCGCAAAGGCTTGTTGCTTATACTTTTGTTTTCTCATCAGAACTCTTTACTGGGTTTTCTAAACTGACACCTACTTTTATTCCATTCTAAATTTTAGATTAGGGTTATTCCTTTATGTAAAACACTTGCTGTATAATTTCAATTTTAATTATTATCATCACCAACAGTGTATTTTTCCTTACATTGAAATATTTGTTTCTAATGTCGATGCTTCAAGCACTAATGCTTATTGTATAAATAATGAAACTAAATAATTGGTTTATAAAACCCTTTTAACTCACACAAATCACCTTTATAGACTCTTTCTCGACTGATTGTATCCTTCATAGTGTTTTTGATGTAGATGATTTCTCCTTTCAAATTCTCCTTGTTGATGAGCAAAGGTCCATATCACCAATGGCGGATGTTATTTAATGATTACACCCAAATATTAAGAGAAAGAGAACCTCTCTCTGTTAGTAAATCATAGTTTCAGCATGATTATTAATTTCCTGGCCTAGCAGTCTGTTGTGTCACTTTAAGGAGGGAGGGGAAATCGGTAGGGTATGATAAAGCACACATAAACAGCCTTTAGTCATTCAGGTTCCCCACATTTTTATCACCTTTTCATAGTACTTTTCATAGTACTTTCAAGTATATTCACAGAGCTCCCACCCCTTCCTCAACATCCTTCAGCTGATCAGTAGTATCGAGCTTCTCTGAGCTAAGCCATTTAGTATTGATTGCTAACTTTTCTAAGACCAGTACAGCACTTGCCAGCTCTCTTAGTCATAGTCTTGTTTGTAACTATTCTTTGAAGGCTTGATGGATTAGGAGTTTAGAAAAAATGCACATTTTGTGTCAACCTATTGCAGAAAAAAGTAGTCATCCAGTGCTTGGAACTGCAGCTGCTCCTGTTAGGAGTTTTTTTTAGGGTGGATAGAATTACATAACCCCACTGTAGAATCATGAACAGTGTCTGTTGACCCTAACACTATTGGATTAATTACAAGGCCTTACTGCCTCCCAGTTTTTTACGTGCATAGTTCAGTACGGGTAAAATGTCAGGTGACTGTAGGCAAGAGTCCTCTGTACCTTTTATAGGTATTAACAATCTAGTATATTGTGAGATATGTACATGTGTTATCAAGGGAGTAGTCAGAAAATACCATTCACTTTCAACTACAGCTGTTATGGCATCAAGCAAGCAAAACAAGTAATTGCTGTCCTCCTCAGAAGAGCTATCTTGTCTCTTCCATTAAAGCATTTCTCCATTCATACTTTTATCCTTCCATCCACTCACTGATATCCACCATTTCACCTTTCAATTCTGTCATCCATTCATTCTTTCGTTCTTTCATCCATCATTCAGTCTTTGACCATTGCATCCACCCACCCATTCAGCCATTGGGCTACCCATCCATATCCATACCTATCCATCCTCAAACCTACCCATCCATCCCTTTACTCACTTATCCATCCAGCTATTCACTCATTCATCCATTCACTCTTTCGTTCATCCATCCTCCTTGTCACTCATCCATATTTCTACTCAATCATCCATCCTTTCACTTATCCATCCACCCTTCCCCATTTAGCCTCCATCCACTCAACCATCCTCCCTTTCATATCCATTCATCCTTTCACTCACACATCCATCCATCCTTTGTAATCATCCATCCATTCAACCTTGCACTCATCCATCCATCCACCCTTCTGTCCATCCATTCATCCATCCACCTGCTCTTCCTTTAACTCATTGTCATTTTTCCACTCAACCATTCTTACATCTATACTTTCACTCACTCATCCTTCTATCCATCCACCATGTCATTAACCCATCCATTCCCCCTTTCACTTACACAGATCCATCAATACATCTATCCACTCAGTCGCCCACCCGTTCATGTTAATTATAAGCATTTGTCTGCCAAGTTGCAGACAGACCTGGCCCATCAAGATGTCCACCCCCGATATAGCTGCTAAAGCGGGGGAAGGGTTTCACCTTTCACCCCTGTGTGTTAACTCATACATCTCCAGAGTGTCCCACAACAAGATTAATTTGTTATTGAAAATAAATATCCCAGTCGTATACACTTATATACACACAGACAGTTAAAGCTATGTCCTTTAAGAGTTTTGAATCTTTAAAAGTCTCCAAATTCTGGCCATTGTTGTAGAAGGGTTGTCTTTTCATGTCTTCTTCATCATCTATGCACACTTGTGTGATGCAAGGTGAGACAAAGTTGGAAGTGTTGAGGCAGTCAACAGTGGTGAGTAAAGGCAACCCTCCAGTTGTTTTGCAGCATTTATATATCGGAGGAAGCTGTCCACTTCAGCTTTTTCCTGGGACTCTGACAATTATGAACTGCAGTTGTGCTGCCAAACAGTAACAGTGCATGTCCACTATATAAATGCCACTTCCTCTGTAAATTAGCTTCGGTGATCAAGTTTAAACCTGCTTCATACCATAATCCAAATGAAAAGGTGACATTTTCATACCAAGGCAAGCATTCCTTAGTTCTGATTATCTGGTGTTTTTTCATGGGGCGTTTGTTGTTTGAGCAAGAGTTTAAAGAGTACAGTACTGACTGACTCTGGATGTCATTTAAGAGTGTTGGGGGATGGGCATTTGGGGCAGTGGTCAGAGTTCAATGAGGGAACCTTACTGTGCTCCTGCACAGGGGTTTCACTTGTAAATCATGGAAGACTTCCTGAGATGCTCTCCCACTTTTAAGATGGATTGGGCCGCAATACTAATTTAAAGTACCTACAGGTGATTGGGTTGTGGCCTAGAATATGGACCCTCTCCTGTGTTATTGGAAGATACGCACTGCAGTGAATAATTGAAGACAATAAAGGCTTTTAGTCAATAATTTAAACTATGTATTGCTTCTGCTGTTTGAATTTGAAAGCTTTCTCATCATTACAAAATTGTTGCTCACCTTCTGGGATTTGAGGAACCAACATTGATAGTAAACAGTTCGCTGGCGGTCAATCCGAGTTTGGCAGTCATCACTGAAGACCATCGTGCAAGTTACCGCTGAAAGATCACCAGTGATGGCGGAGTGAAGACCGCCGCGTACGAGTCACCCACACAACACTGCTCAAAATACAATAAAAAAACAACACCATCAGCCGAAACAACAGTGTGAAGGAGGCGGCTGCACCACCAGCACCACCACACTGAGAATATCCTGCCCGCCAAATAATAATTCACAATCAGCACCGCAATCCCAACATGGCAGAAATCCATTGGCGGTCCGAACAGTCGCAGGAAAAAAAGGCAACACCACCAGAACACTGCACCACATTGGACAATACCATTACCCAACACCTGAGACATACACACACCTGTCCACAGCACTACAAAACACACTCACACTCACACCCAGAACACTTTTCAACCAGAAACTCTGACAGAGCAAGGCAAGAGCACACTGAAAGGAGGCACTGCACCTAGATACCACAGGCACCATCAAACTGAACAAGCATCGCACAACATACCACTGCACACAAACGCCACAGAGAACACACACATACCACCACACAAACTCACATCAACAAACAGCACACCCAGAATCCCTTCACAACATACACCCCCACCCACAACACAACCACCATGGCAGCACCAAAAAGGCCACAATTCACAGAAGAGGAGCTCAGTGTAATGGTTGACGAAATCATCAGAGTGGAGACGTGACTGTTTAGAGCACCAGTCCAGCAGATATCCATAGCCCGGAAGAATGACTTATGGCAGATGATAGTCATCAGGGTGAATGCAGTGGGGAACCATCCAAGCACAAGGGAGGACATTAGGAAGAGGTGGAATGCCCTAGGGGGAAGGTAGGGCCATTATTCCAGGTATTAAATTGCCGGTGTGAGGATAGGTGGTGGGCCCCCACGGGCTTCCCCAGAAATGTCAACGTGGGAGGAGAAGGTCCTGGACATTCTACATCCAGAAGGGCTGACGTGAATACCTAGTGAACTGGACACTGGTAAGTCTACTGTACTCCCCGGCCAACATGTCCCCATGCACAGTATGTATCCCCCTCACCCTCTCACCCGCTCATACCACCCTAACGTGCACGAACCCACCATGGACCCAATACCCACCCTTGCATGCCACAGCACCCTACTGACACCATTCCCTCACAAGCCCACCTAGTGAATAGATACCTCACACTGCAGCAAGAACCACATCTACCACAATGCAACACTCCCTACCTTTGCATGACTGCTACATCCATCACATCTCTGAAATTGCACGTTAAACCATGTCACTCCCCATCACCAGTAAGAATAAGGATTGTACATCAGTACATGGCAATTTCATTAGGAAGGCACACATTACCTATCCTCTAAAATAGGCACATTGGAACATTCCACTGATGGTAACACACGCAGTGGACTGGTAACTTAATGCCGTTGCTGCTCTGTGTGTCACTCCTACAATACCATCATCTGACTCAATACCTCTCATTCCACAGGTCTCCCAAGTACTGCCACACAGCAGAGGAGCCCAGTGACAGAAAGCCCAGGCCTGGAACCAGGTCCAATAGGGGAGGACTCCCTTGGAAGTCTGGATATGGACGACAAACCTGGCCCATTAGGCATGAGTGGTCAGTCCACCAACACCAGCTGAACCCTGCCCACAACTGAAATCACCTCCCCTGTGGCAGCCAATGCACAGCAGAGCGCACCTTCCCATACCTGTGTTCCAAGGTTACATCAAACAACAGTGTGCCCCACAGGACAGGGTCAGGAGTCAAGGGAGAAAAATAAAGACAATGACGGTCCTGGTGTCAGTTGGAGGTGGCACACTGTACCAGGGGCACAGGCACAGGGGGCAAGGGCCAGTGGGAGGGCAATCGTGGGCTAAGAGAGAAGGCAGGTACAGGACAAGAATGGCTAGGAGGCTGTCTCCAGAGTTCTGGGAGCCTACCAGCAAACCCACAACAAGATGAGCCAGATACTCACCACCTTGCAGGACATGCAAAAGCTGCAGGGGGAATAGCACCAGGAGGCCATGCAGCAGTGGCAGACACTCAATGCCACCATGGTCTCCATATTAGGGGATTTCAAGGTATTGAACAATATCCTATTGACATCTTCAACCCAACAGCAGGTCCCATCCAGTAGTCAGGCAATACCATTGCCAACAACATCAAAACCTGCTACTGGAATTGAGGCACAGCAGGAGGACCCACAGCCCACCAGCACCCCTACCCCTGCAGCTGGGGACCCCCCCACAAAAGAGGCCGCCCATCCAGACATTGTGCAGGACCTGAGGCCAAGATCAATCCCCTTACCAGGAAGTGATCCTTCTTCTGAACTGTCACCCTTGTGTGCCACTGTTACACACTGTTGGCTGTCCAATACCAAGTACACAGCAAACCGGGCAAATGGATACAGGACGTGTGAGACAAACATCTGTACCATCCACTCTGATCAGCACCTACATCATTACCCGTCTCCTCTGGACTGTGATGTCATACGCTTAATAAACACAAATTCACACAATTCATGGTGCACATCTCTTCATTGTATGTAGTGGCAATCCTGTTTCCAAGCAGCAAATATATACACATGTCGGCACCACAACAATGTTGAAGTGACAGATATAGTGGGACACCACATGTCCAGTGTCAATCATGGCAACAGACAATACAGAAATCAGCTTGCAGACAGAGATGTGACCTGAAGAGGGAAAATGAAATGGAATCAGGTACAATGTTGGAAGGCATGTGAACCAAGACATACATCCTCAGCATTTGAACACATACACAGGATGACCGCCCCAGAAGCTATGATCCCGCATATGTAAGAACCTGCATAGGCACTCACACATGTGTGGGACAGGAGAGTTGTAACATAGGTAACAGCCTCTATTTTTCACTTCCCTGAGTAGTCAGGAACAGGTACTTGCCACACAGCAGCTGACATGCAGCATGACATGTCTATGCAACAGACTGATAAGTTCCCCTAACATATCCCCAAACAGGCAGCCTGAGGACCCTATACCTTTGATACAACTATAAGGCTGTACCGCAATGGCACCAGCATTCCACACATGTACTTAGCAGCAGTGCATTTCCAATACCCCTCATGGTAAGTCAACTACCCTTCAAGTTTGGAAACCAAGATGGAAGGCTGTAGTCCTCACACACACCTTGATGCATGAAAATACTGGCTACAAACTGGCTTCAGCAATACATCTTTCATGTGCAGATGACATACAATTCACACATACCTGTACATCATTGAAAGTAGTGCCAAATCATGTCAGTCATATGTTCATGCACCTCATCCTCGTCTGCCTCCCCCTCAGCATCAGAGTCATCGGCCCCAAACACTGCTCCAGCATCAATGTACCCCTCCTCCAACAGTGGGATGTGCCTTCTGAAGGCCAGAATATGGAGCATGCAGCATGCAACAATGATTTTTCAGACTTTCCCTGGTCGGTACTGTAGGGCACCACCAGACACATGAATGCACCAAAATCTAGCTTTCAAGACACCGAAAGCCTGCTCAATCACTCCCCTTGTCCGCCCATGTGCCTCATTGTACCTGTCCTCCCATGCTGTAGTTGGATGTCTCAAAGGTGTCAGGACCCAGGGAAGGTTGGGGTATCTGGAGTCACCTGTGTGGAAAAGGGAACATGACTATAGGTAACAATTCTAGGCAGAATGCTGACTGTGTCATGAGGGGTACAAATATCTGACATGGAGGGCAGTACACATACCTGGGAGCCTGGCCCTTTCTCCCTGTAGCTGTGTCATTATTGCAGGAACACTGCTGTTCCTCAGCATGTAGGTATCATGTACTGATCCTGGGAATTTAGCGTTCACATGTGTTATGTACTCGTCTGCAAGACACACCACTTGTACATTGAGCTAATATGTGATCTTCCTGTTCCTGTAGACCAGTTCATCGGTCCTCAGAGGTACAGGGCAATGTGAGTCCCATCAATGGCCCCAATTACATGTGGGACATTTGCTATGTTGTAGAAAGCTGCTTTTACAGTGGGCAATTCTGGACGTTGTGGGTGTGAGAAAATATGGCTGATTGCAGAGACCCCCTGACTTTTTGCCCCCATTGTTCACTTTTTGCTGGTGTTTTCCTGACTCTAACGGTGTCCTGGGTACTGCTAACCAGTCCCAGGGCCTGTGCTCTGAGTAAAATCAGTATGCAAGTTAGGCTAATTATAATTAGCTAAATCAACCTACCTAAAAGTCCCTAGTATATGGCAGGGAATGTAGGTTTTGAGACTCTAGCATAGGTAGTATACCCATAGGTGCACTGCTGATGTGCCCAGTGTCATTTTAAAGGCAGGCCTGCCTTTCTGGCTACTTTTACATTTAAGCCACATGAAAATTCAACTTTGAAACTAAAAGTAGTTCCAAAGTCTTAAACTACCATATTTTTACATATAAGTCACCCCTAAGGTGTTTCCTATGTGCTTCTAGGGCTGGGTGCCATGTAACTATAAACATGGCCCTTATAAAAATAGTTGTACAAGCCCTGGTGAGGTAAAACAGCCAAATTTGTGTTTCCCTCATTGTAGTGAATGGTCTCCATAGGCTAGAATGGGGAGACCTTGTTTTAATGTATAAAGTTCCTTTAAGTGTCAGATACCTTACGTTTGGTATCAAATTAATTGTTATAATAAATCCCACAACTTACAATTGTTGGATTTAATATAACTTGTTCAGGTAAAGAGTTTTAAACTTTACCTGAAAAGTTGCCAACTTCGGCCCTGCAGTATTTTGCTGCTTTGCTCTGATTGGACAGCCTCTGGCAGCCTGGCCAGGCTGCCTTGATGAGGTGTGAAGTGGCATGGCTCAACACAAAGGTATGTGTCTGGGGGAGGAGATCTTCCCTCAGCAGATGGAGAAGCAGGAAGGGGGAGGGCTGCCAAACTGGTCTTCAAAGGTGGGGAAGGACATTTGGAGCAACCCAGCACCTTCCTCACATCTTGCAAACCCAGAGAATTAGGTACCCCCCTGATTAGATTAGTAGCAGGCAGGTGAACAGTGAGTTTAAGATTTTTAGCCACATCAGTGGATGGGCTCAGCCAGATTTAACCTCCAAAAATCACTTTCAGCCATGATGGATTTTTGAGGAATGTTGCTCCCTGGGATTGATTTTTGCCACACTTCCCAGGTAGTGGTCATCACGGGTGAAAGGACCCTGCACCTGATTGGGGAACCAGGACCCACCTGTTTTTCCCCCAGGAGCAAGGATACCACTGGCAGACCTGCACCCACATCTCAGTTCCCTACCAGATTCCAACAAGGAAGAACTACAGGAGAAGAAAGACTGGACACTGAAATCTGGAGTACTGCACCATCTGCACACTTGGGCTTCACCATAAGAAGGACTTTGCCTGGCTTCAACTAGTTCAAGGAGGGACTCTCTGTTTGCTACAGGTGAAAAATTGCTAACCAGAGTCCTCTGCACCAACTCCTGAAGAAACTGACCAGCTGACCACTGTCCAGTGGCCAAATTGGAGTGTGCGCCAGGAGCATTCTGACAGTTGTAGTCTGCACCCTCAAGGAGCATCTCAGAGCTTCTGGATCCTTGGGGTGAGCTGTTGGCTACAAACGAACCGTAAAGGAACATCTGGAAGAAGATCCAGAAGTTTGGAGAAGTTTAGAGAACATTCGGAAAAAAGCTCCACAAAGGGATCGACGTGAAGCGGCGACACTAGCCAGCTGGCCTCAACTGCAACCTGGCCTGACTTGCAGGTTCGTCCTGGTGAAGAAAATATCTGAAAAAGTGATTAAGTCCGAACATAGAAAGTTAACCGGGACCTCCCAGGCAGTGTATTCGAACAGGGCTCCAGGGACGGCAGATCAAGATTCAGGTTTGCCCTAGTCAAAGGATTTTCACCTCTACAAAATGACTACATCAGAAGGTAAAAATCTCCATGAGAGCTCCGGCGACGCGTATCCGAGGCAGAGTTCCATGAGGTCGGATTGGACTGGCGACTTGGTCCCACTGAAGAAAACTTTCAAGAAAACTACTAAGTCCGAAGGTAAACTTTTGACCGAGGGCTCCTGTGAGCTGTAGCCGAGCAGGGCTCCATCGGGGTCGGCCTCAAACTCTGACTTTTCCCCAGTCGAGGTGCGACCAGATGGCCAGAAAGGCGCAATTAGTTTCTAAGCGCTTAAATGTATTAATGCTTTAAAAATTTATATTTTCTGTTCCCTTTATCCAATTTTATTAATTTTGGTGTCATTTTAAAGCTAAAAATGTTGTCTATTTTTGGTTTTGGATTTTTAAACCATTTCCCTTGTTTTGCCTAATTACTGTTTTGTGATATTTGAATGCTTTAAGCTTTGTTTCCTAAGTTAAGCTTCGTTGCTCATTGCCAAGCTACCAAGGTTTGAGCTACATTTAATTTACTGAGACCTAACTGGACCTAAGTGGAGGTTAGTGGCCTATTGATAAGGGTAGGTACTTACCTGCCCTTACCAATAAACCATTTTGAACAGTGGGAACCTAATGTACCTGTGCACATGCTTGAGTAGGGCATCCAGCACATCCTGTAACACCTTACTGAACTGGGGCTATGAAAACCCTGCAACCAGTCCCATTGTAACCTGAAAAGAGCCACTCACCCAAAAATACAGGACTGACAACATCTGGACTGTTGGAGGAATGTCATGGGAATTTCTCAAAGCCGGTAGGAGGTCTTGCTTCAACTGGGTGACCAATTTCCTGATGCACAAACGGTCCAGTCGATAGGTCAGGCTAATGGGACGCTCTTCCCTCTTCCATGGTATCAAGATCTAGAGTGCCCAGTAGACTGGTGCATTCCTCATCACTCCATTATGGCGATATCTGGGTGGAGATACATACAACAATCTGGGAAACTCTCACAATGTAGGGCACCAAGTATGACATACAACAGTGACAACATTTTATTCATGGAAGGACAAATACAGGACATGTACACGTACACCTTCCATGTGTTCCACTATACTGATCATATATGCTGACAACTGTAGTGACAAGTGTGGTGATGTCACCAGACACTCACTACATGTGTCATTAGCCACAATGTGTGAACTGATGTATCTATCTGTGATGACATGCAGGTAATTACGCAGTGTGAACCCAGGGCAGTCATGTTACAAACTAATATGGCACCTGCCTGTCCGGCATGCAATGGACACCTGGAAGTGACCTTGTTTCGCCGGCAGAAGTCATCATGAAGGAAGGTGGTCTGCACCGCCGTGCATCTCCCCATTGGTTAACATTGACATCTATGGGAGACTAGGACCAATGACGATCACCGCCGACAGTGCTGGTCATGACCGCTATGGTTGTAACTGCCATTTTGCATGGGCTAGCTCACTTGACTCCTGGCTTTTGGGCAAGACAGACCTCCACTTCATGCGCTTCTGTGTCCTGTATCTTGGAGCAACGATGGCACGCACTGCAGGGGATAGGGCCCCAGCCTTCTGCACATAGAAACTTGAGAAACTGGTAGAAGGGGTCCTACCCCTGTATGGGCGGTTGTAAGGTGCTCCAGGGCAACAGGTCAGTACAACGTCCTCTGTCCCACATGTCGGGTGGTGTTTGTTGATGTATGTGTGTGCACATTGACATGTCATGACTGATCAGGTGTTTAGTATTTGTTAGAATTAACATCATGCCCCCCATTTTCCGAATGTTTCCCATGCAGGTCAGCCCCACCAGAAAAAAGGGTTATGGAGAGCCATCGCCAAGGAAGTGTGGACCCTGGGAGTCCATAGCCGGAGGAGCACCCACTGCAGAAAGCGGTGGGAGGACCTGAGATGCTGGGCCTTGAAGACTGCAGAGGCCCAGCTGGGGATGGCCTTCCAACATGGGAGGGGTGCCCATCGGACCCTAACCTCCCTAATGGCCCGTATACTGGCAGTGGCCTACCCAGAGCTGGATGGATGCTTGAAGGCAGCACAGAAGCCACAAGGGGGTAAGTGTTGACTGTCAGGTGACTACTGCATTGTTTTGTACAATGCCCCTCACTGGACTTGGAATTTACATGGTCAGATGTGAATTAGGGAATGTACAGTCCTGGTCATCACACTCATCATGTAGGAGTGTGTCAAGTTAGCTATGTTGAGCCATGCAAGAAAAGAAGTGGTGGTACTGTGACACATGTTCACCTGTACATATAGGTTGCTCAAGTATGCTATCATGTCACTGGCTGCATCCTCCATCTCTGCGTGTACTGTTGTAGTACAAGGTGGTCATTTTGGAACTGTATATGGGTAATGACAGGCATGTGACATGAACATTGCAATTGCTTCTCCTGCTACAGCAATGGACCTCTGTACCACACGTACTCCACACATTCCTGTCAGTTAGTGTTCTCAGTCCCTCTGTGCTCAGATTTGTATCATCCCGTAATGGATGACATGTGGGTGGGTATGTTCCTGGGCGGGTTTGTTGGATGAGTCATTTAGGCAGTAAATAGCCATGTCGCCATCTTCATTCGGATGTTTAGGCTGCAGGGTTGAGGTGAGTTTTGGTATTGCATGCATGACTCAATAGTAAATTATTGCTAAATGGTCTATTGTTTCTCCGGCAGGGGCTGTAATCTGTCTTGTTTGTATGTGAAGTGGATCTGTGGGTTATCAGCATGTCCTCCCTTTCTGTTTCTCCTACCCTCCTTCTCTCTCTCCACCTCTCTCTATGTGTGCATTAGCATCATCTGGTGAAGGAGGAAGGGCACCGGGGATGCAGCAGCCAACAGGACCCAGGAGGCTGCCACCAGTGAAGCCAAGGGGACCAGTGGGACAGAGGGCGAGGGGAGCACAACAGGGGAGACTGGAGCTACCAACACATCTGATACAGATTCCTCCTTCAATGGCAGCTCCCTCGTGGTGGCGGACCCATCTGCGACATCCCTAGCACCATCCTTATCCGCCAACCCCCTTACCAGCACTGCCCTCCCTGTAGCACCCCACCCAGTTGCCTGTGCCCGCTCACCCAGGAGGGTGGGCATCTAATTCACCGCAGGCATCTCTGCCCCTGCCCCAGTCAGACATGCTGCCCTCAACGATGAGGCTATTGACCTCCTGTGGTCCATCTCTGTGGGGCAGACAACCATCATGAACGCCATCCAGGGACTGGCATCCCAGATGCAGGGGTCCAATGTGTTCCTGGAAGGTATTCACGGTGCTTGTCTGGCCTACAGAGATCTTTCAGGCTCTGGCCTCCTCATTGACAGCAGCCACTGTCCCTTCATCTTCTGTCCCCCCTGCAGCTACCCCTTCCCAATCCACACCCTTCTCCCTCCATCTGTCCATTGCAAACCTACATACCAGCATGCACCCACTAAAACAGTCAAGGTGTGCAAAGACAGTCATAGGCATCACAAACGTTCACACAGGCAAGCACACACACAACACACATCTGCAGACACAACAACAGACACTTCCTCCACCACCTTCTCCCTTGCAGTTACATCTCCACTTACACCTGCCAGCACTTCATCAGCATACACTGGTACTGCTACCATTCCTGTCATACCCTCAATCACCAAAACAGCAGACTCACAGAGACACGCCCCACACACCACATCTGCACTCACCACAACTACTGTATCTGCAACCTGCTGCACATCCACCTCACTTGCACAGACCACCACAACATTCACTCACACATATCCCATTCCCTCTCCCAGCATATCTGTCCCATCCTCACAATGAATGCCACCCACTCACCTACCCACCATTCAGCCACCACACACATCCACACATTGCACACACCAGCATCTATGCACAGCACACCAACACGTCAGACGAGCACTTCCTCTACCTCCTCTCCCTACCCTCAATCATGTGACCACCCACGTGTACCTAAAAAAGTTTTCCTTGCCACCCTTGACCTCTTCCCTACCCATCTCCCGCCCTGTGTTTCCTGTAAATGCTGTGTCCCCCTGCCCCTCTCAGACCCTTCCACCTCCTATTCCTCGGGTGCCCCCTCTGGTGCCACCCAACAAGCTATCAACCCCTCCTAGTGCCAAAGTCACCTCTCCCAAACCAAAACCAAAACTTGTCCCTTCCACATCCAAGCCTCCCCCGCCATCCCCACACTGCTGAGGTGCCTGCCTGTCCCATTGATACCCCTAAGACGTGGAGGCCTATTTGCTGTCAGGAGTCAAGTTGGGACCATATAATATATGGACTTGATGCGTTTCTGTATTGATGCAGGTTGGACTTGCCATTTGGCACATTATGTATATATTTATTTTGAAATTATTATGGTTCAAATTACATCTGTCCACATTGCTGTGGTTGGCAAGATAAGTTGCTTGTCCTGCATTTCTTCTACTTGGTGCTATGACATCTGTGTGCAATGGTGTGTGAGGGCTGTGTATGGATTGTGTCTGTGTTGTTGCATGCGCTGGGTAGATGGGTTGGGCCATGGGGATGTTGTAATGTGTGTGACTGCTTGCTTGTGGAATTGTATGGGGTGTTTTGTGCATCTGTGTGTGTATGATGCTGCATGTGTGGATTTTCTTGATTGGTAGTTGTACGTGTTGTGTCACCTGAGTCATTGTTTGGATGTGTGTTCACTTCTTTCGATTGTGTGTCATTGCTACATACAGTTCATGGTGTGTGTGTGTGTGTGGTATCGCACAACGTGCCTGTTTATGCCTGCGTTGAGGTGTTTGTGGTCTAGTTGTCATTGTGTGGTTATGGGGTGTGTTGGTGGTGTTGGTGTGTGTTGTGCTGTATGTTTGGCACGTATCTGCTTGGCTTTGTGTGTGTATTGGGTACTTGGCATTGACCTATATTGAGTGTGCCTGTGTGTGGCCTTTGCTGTCTGTGCGAGGAATGTGTGTTATGTGTGGAAGTGTATCACTGCCATTTCCTCCGCTCTGTGCTAAGCATACTTACGGTTGTTGTCTTCATTGTAGTCGGTGGCCCTGAGATACAACACTGGGAAAACTAGCAGTTTGTTTGTCATGGCGGATGCAGCAGTTTCTCTGTGCCTAGAGTTGGGTGTCTCCTTTTGTACTTTCTGTTTCTGCCAGGTTTTTCATAGCGGCCACCCCGCTCCGGATATTCTGGCGGCGTGGTGACTCAGAATATGGTGGGCTGGACATTGGCTTCCGCCTACATGGAGTTGGCTTCTGCCACCGGATGCTGCTCGTCGGCGGTGGCAATGCTGGCAGTGAGTTGTCTGTGTTGCATTGGGTGCACAGCCTTACTCATTAGATGGCGGTTTGCACCGCCACCCTGGCGACGGTCATTACACCACTGCCGGCGTGGTGGTCAGGTTACGGCCATATTCGGAATGACCACCTCTGACTTGATTATGCAAAAAAGTTTGCCTAAAAGTACAGAGATCTGAAATGGAGGTGGAGGGGTGTAACTTTTTTACATATAGATTCCATGTTCATAATAGATAGTTTTGTGTCAAAAAGTGTGATTAAATACCTCAGCGTGATGGTGCTTGGCGATTTCAGTTTATCTTTCTAGTGTAGTGTCTTCACTGTATGTATAGTGTTGTAAATTGTAAGGAATTTACTATTAGTGTAGATTGATAAAGAAATTATTTGTACTTTCTTAAACTAACCTATAACAGTATCATATAAAGGAAAATATAAAACTACTGCACATACTGGATGGAGTACATCGGCGGGGAGGCCAGGGGCGCAAAAAGTAGATATATCCTTTAGGAATGTAAAATCTAGTTCCAGCGTTCATCAGAAATAATTCAATTAGCTGTACCAGCAATTGCGCTATTCATGTTATCTCTTCCTATTAAAGTGGTATATGCTAAAGTTCATGTTACAGTGCTCTACGTGACACTGTAAGCTATATTTCACCCCATTCCATGCTCTGTTTTGTATTTTAATGTACAGTGCTCGACGCATGTGTGATTGCACACATATAAGAAATACATAAACAAACGTGTCTGCTTTGGTTGTACATACTATGGATGTTCCTGATTTACAAACACTGCAAAACATGGTTTTCACTTTTTCCAATGCCATTTTCTCAAACTGGTAAATGTACAACAAAGCAAAATACAACACTAATTTATCAAACAATGATTAAATATACAATTTACTAGAACCACAATCTTTTACATTGTACCGTTTTCTGAACAACAAGGTAACTATTTTAAAAACAGGATAATCACTTTGATTAAATGCACACTTAAAACACTTTTCTCACACTGAAAAGAAGGTAATTATAAAACGAAAACGTGGAAGGATAAATCATGTTTTATAGAGGCTCAGGCTAAAACTCTTTTACCTTTATGTTCAGACTGCTGCACCGGAGTATGAAGGTTTTGAAGCTGTTTTCTAGAATGTGTCCCAGTGCTGGAACACTGTCTGGTGGGCTAGCGTTCAAGGGGCCCTATTTCCCTCTAAAAGTACATCTGTGGGCAGGTACAGATTTGCCTTTTTTCCTATTCGCATATATGAGCACATCTGAAGGCAGTGCCAATGACAGCTTTTCAGACAGTTTCACCAGTGAGGAATATCGCACAGGCTACAATTACACACCAGTGAAAGACAGCTCCTTCTGTGCAACTGCACACTTTTTTTTTTTTTTTTTTTTTTTCTCCATGGGTAAACATGCTTCCATTGCAAAAACCCTTCTTTAACTTCCCAGCAAAGATTTGAGTATTGTACTCTACTCTTCTCGCCCTCAAATGGGATTTAATGTATCCCTTTAATGCAGCACATTTCCCAGCATGATCAAAGTAGAAAAGAGTCAGACAGGAGTTTGTGATTTTTTGCAAACATACACTTTTCTATTACAGGTGCAATCCATGCTTTGATCGGCCGACTTCCCATCACTTGCGTGGGGTTTACTGTTGTGTAATTATCTTCCTCTGTGGCATACAATCAATAACACAGTAGAAAAGCATTTAGAGCTGGTAGGTATCCTTATGCAGATCCCTAGCATACCTGAACGATGCCTTTTTATCACAATTTTAGGTTTAAGACCGAATGAATTTCTTACATGTGGCCCAAGATCTTCATTAGAACACTTGGATGTTCAGTGACAGATGTTATAGAAATAAAATGGTGTGTGTGTTGTGACTGTTAGGAGGCTTAGCTCAACGTCTAGATATAAATCACACTGATGAATTTTAGCCAGTCAAAATGCAGCATTTTATCATTGTGAAGCAGTCTTATTTACATGGAGGATATGAGACATCAAAATATTTGTCTATGATTGTTATCCTTTTTCCCAACATGACCTTCTCCTGACCCTTCTAACTTGAATCCCATTTTATATCTGCTCAACCTATTGAAATTAATGAAATGTATCAATCATGCACAACTGCCCCTTTTCCTTCACTCTTAGGGTCCTGAGATAAATGAATGTAAGGACTCCCACGTGGGGTAGTAGAACTCTGTGGAGAATAACCAGCAAATGTGTACGTGTGCAGAGAGGAATTCCACACAGCAGTTCTGTTGGAAACTACTTGTAAATGTCTTCTATTTTCTTTTAAATTTGGCTTTTACCATGGGCACTCAACAGAACACGTAGTTATTTTTTGTTGCCAGCTCAGTTTCCCAAGTTCATCATTAAAATGTTCCTTTAAGCTTATTCTCTTGACTCATGTGGCGTGACTACATGGATCCCAATACCCTTTAACACAATCTCTTTCTTGGGTATTTTTTCGGTTTGGTTCACCGAAGATATGCCCTTGTCCCATTACTGTTTTAAATTTTACATTGTTATTTCTAATTCTGGATTTCACTTTCCCATCTACATGGCAGACTTTGGCGGTGATTCTAACCGCGGCGGGCGGCGGTCGCCGCCCGCCATGCGGTTACCGCCAAATGACCGCACCGCGGTCACAAGACCGCGGCGGCCATTCTGGCTTTCCCGCTGTGCTGGCGGGCGACCGCCAAAAGGCCGCCCGCCAGCACAGCGGGAAAGACCCAGCAACGATGAAGCCGGCTCCGAATGGAGCCGGCGGAGTTGCTGGAGTGCGACGGGTGCAGTAGCACCTGTCGCGAATTTCAGTGTCTGCTAGGCAGACACTGAAATTCTTTTTGGGGCCCTCTTACGGGGGCCCCTGCAGTGCCCATGCCATTGGCATGGGCACTGCAGGGGCCCCCAGGGGCCCCGCGGCACCCCCTACCGCCATCCTGTTCCTGGCGGGAGACCCGCCAGGAACAGGATGGCGGTAGGGGGTGTCAGAATCCCCATGGCGGCAGAGCGCGCTCCGCCGCCATGGAGGATTCTCAAGGGCAGCGGAAAGTCGGCGGTACACCGCCGACTTTCCGTTTCTGGCCGCGGCTGAACCGCCGCGGTCAGAATGCCCAGCGGTGCACCGCCAGCCTGTTGGCGGTGCTACCGCAGTCATTCTCCCTGGCGGTTTTTACCGCCAGGGTTAGAATGACCCCCTTTATCTTCAAACCTCTTCTTGTCTTTCAGCTCTCGAATTTTGGTTAATGGCTAGCTTTTTAAAGGTTAAGTCAAAAATATATTTAGGTTTATAGTTTGTATTTATACTGCATAGTTCATCCTTGCTATTTGCTATTTCTTCCAAACCACCAGAATTTGTTATATATCATCCTGAAATCTAGCTTTATTTTCATCCCTTCTCTGAACTATGCTGAACAACTTCATGCTGTTATTAGGGTCAGCTATTTTCAAATCCATGTAATTTTTTTACCAGCTCTGAAAATACTGCCAACTGTCTTGACTTCCTGACAGCTCTTTGGTTTTCATTTCAATCCAAATACATCACGTTTTTTTCTCCCTTAGTCCAAAACACACTTTTGCATGCATACAGTTAAATTTAGCGTAGTTCAGAGTCAAAAAGTGTAAATATGGGCCTTAGTTGTTTCAGTGTATTGTTCATCATTCATTCTGGACACATTTTTTTTCCAGAAGTCAGACTTTTTAAGTGGAGCAATTTAGTATGTTTACATGGGTGAAACTTCCCCAGAGAATGGATATCAGGGGCATTAATTTGTTTATCCAAGGAATGTCTTGCAAGATGCTAAGACAATTTTCAAAAAGGCATTTCACCCTAAAATAGAGGAATCAAATCTGACGCTGTTGTTTCAAACAAATATAGCATTAGGCGATATCCCCCTGAAGGTAGATGAAGGCACAGACAACTTCCTTGGATTTAATTGTTTTTGAGGTAGACAACAGCTAGATTTAATAAGCTCAACCAACCCAGGGCAATATTTATACTTTTTGACGCAAAGCAGCTTTGCGTAAAAAATTTTACCGCCGGCTAACGCCATTTCGATGCGCCATGCGGGCGTCAAATTTATACTTTGACGCGCGGCGAGGCAACCAACAGGTGGGAGTCATTTTTTTTTTACGCACACAGCGGCGTCAAGTCATAAAGGAAAACAACGTTAACGTGACGTAAATGACTGTGGGTCGATTTACGACAGCGCAACCCGGAAAGCGCCGTTTTTTTTGACACAATAGCGTCAAATTTACCCGCGAACACTGCCCTTTCAGCAGAGGAGAGCGAAAATGGATCCCAGATGCCACTACAGACCCCAGGAAGATGACAGCAGACCAGGAACCAGCCAGGATGATCCATACAGGATCCAGGACATATATAGAAAAAAAAGAAAGTGTTGTTTCAGTGCAGAGGAGCAGGAAATCCTGGTTAAAGAGGTGACGGAACACCAGCACCAACTATTCATCCCCTCTAAGTTGCCAATCAGTAGGAGAGAGGCCATATGGCAACAAATTGTTGACAAGATCAACAGTGTGGCTGAAGTACGCAAGACAGTCACCGAGTGTAAGAAACGCTGGCATGACTGCAAACGTAGGACAAAGGAAAAAATGGCCAGGAACAGGAAGGCAGCACTGCAGACTGGAGGGGGGAGTCCAGCACACCAGGAGGCCCTGGACCACATGGAGGAGATGTTCGCAGCCGTCATCCCTGAGGAGATCTTCACAGGGATTCAAGGACAGGACAGCGCAGACTACCAGCAGACAACGCACATGCAGGGTAAGTCACATGGGGAATGAAAATACAATAATGTTGACTGCAACCGGGGTGGGAAATACCTACTACACAATGCATGTAAGTCAGCATATATATGAAGTGGCATGGGTAAAGGGGCACGGCAGGGGGGCATGCCCAGCACAGACAGAAGCTGGGGCATCACAAAACACAGCACCAACAACAGTCCCATGGAGGCATCCTGTCATGACAACAATGGAGCTAAGGGAAAGCCGCGACAGGTGGGAAGGCCACCACGTCAAACTTACATCCAGGCACTCGTCAGTCAAAATGTATCCTACATCAACTAGGTCCCTATCAGTAATCCAGTAGCCAAAACAACAACTGCAATGTAACTGCGACAACAGTTGACACTAACACCTCTGATCTCTGTGCAGCTATAGTAGCCAATGGCAGTAACCTCCCCATGGAACATACATACCTAAATTAGGGGGTGAGGATGACATCTGCAACTATTTCCAGAAATAAGACAAAGGCACCAGTACACTCAAATGTCAATGCCCATAGTTGACACATACATCAGCCAAAGTAAACAGCAATAGGAGCCACACAGCACTAAGGACACACACATGCTGCATACGTCAGGGTCCCTCACGTGCCTGGCTAACAAGGCAACATCACTAATGTCATACTGCTCAGACAACAACATTGAGGAGGGGACACATGCAACTGGTCACTGAAACACACCTGCACAGTCTGAGGACCAAATAGGACATTGATACGATAAACAGGGCAATCCAATTAAACACACATTACCCAACATCAGCTGGAAACATCAACAATGTCTACATCCATATCACATCGTAACATTGCCATACATAGGATATGCCACATAACAATTACAATTAGGTCAATGTGAATAAAAAGATTTTGGGGCAGGTCCTGAGAGGCAAGTGTGCTGCCAGGGCAATCACAACACCCACAGCCAGTGAAAGGTCTCACCATAAGAATAGATATACACGGAGGGTCGAGTAGGACAAAAAGATGGCTATTCCCTAATTGGTACAAAGCAACACCTAGAGGCGATTAGGCAGACAAGTCTGATAACTCTATATCATACATGTGACACACAGGTGGGCCATAGGCCTATAACAATGCCCATATGAAGGACAGCAGATACCAATACCAAACCAGAGCACAAAGTAAAGTCATCAAAAGGCTTGCATGTTACGTCAAAATTGTCACAACACAGACACACTAATTGTACCCTGTTTCATTGCAGAGGAACTTGGATCTCCTGCCGATATGCCTGTCCCTGATTTCCCTGATGACATGGATGACAAGCCCATAAACATTTCCCAGGAGACCATCCAAAAGGTCCTTGAAACCCTCCAGACCCCACCTTCAGTCACAAGGAGGAGCACAGAACAAGCAGCCATCACAGAAGAACCACCCACCACCCCAATTGTAAGACCTGCCAGCTCCAATACAGCTGAGGACTCTGGCGACACTGGCACCAGCTTTGAAAGAACTGTAGTTGGTGTACAGTGGGAGCTGGCCAAGGAGGTGCGGGTGGGGGTGCAAAATATTGCAGCCAGCCTTGAGGGGGTGCGTTCGTGCATGACATCATTTGCAGATCAGGCAGCTGCAATGCAAGCCCTAACACCTATCTTGCAGGAACTGCAGAAAACACAGAAGGAAATCAGCACAGCTGTAATACAGTTGACCCAACACCTACAACTGCAATCCAGTCAACGCGTGCACGAATGCAACATTGAACCCCTCAGGGCCGACCTGGCTGCCTACCATCGTGATGTGGCTGCTATTCTCAAAAACCAGCAGGCCCTCCTTGCAGCAGTACTGCCCTTAAGAACTTCACAGGGAGCAGCCCCCGGGATGTCTGACTCCACGTCTTCTAACACTGAGGTGTGTGTTGCCCCTTCACAACCAACAACAACAAGGACAAACCAGGCAACACACACATCAGAAGAAAAAGACATGGAACAGATCACATTCTCACGGAAGAGTACCCAGAAGCACTAGTCCCTGCACCATGGCCTACTTTGACCAAGGTCCTACGTTTTGTCAAATGCCAGTCTCACTACAACTACACTCAATGACTGTTCTGCTAACCACTGTATGACTTGTCACCATTGCCAGTGAATGTCTCTCTCCTACTATTCGGCAAATCATGTCCCTCTGCACTGTCTGTGACATCACCCCAGCATGTCAGGAGCATCATCCACACCCCTTCTGTAGGATCACCATGTAAGAATGCACCAGAACGGACTCAGCAAACATGGACAATGGACATTTTGCACTACAGCACCTATCAATAAATAGCACTTGCACACCTAATATGTCTCTGTGTTATTTGACACATCAACTGTGCAGTAGATAACTCTAAAGTGCCTGTGTGACAACCATGTAGCTTGTCAATACAACTGTCCTGACATCATGTAGTCTGATACATCTGTGCAGTGGCCAGGATTGCATCATAGCCTTACCATCCTGAGGAGAATAACTGATGAAGGGACAAACCACACACAATCATGCTGTGTTGGACAGAATAATGCTCCATCTATAGCAATTCAAGTCAACTAATGGTGGCTGATAAATGTAGGTGCCATGCAATACTAAAACATGAAATTATGCAGCATAATCTAAGCAAACACAAATAAACACTGCATCAATCACCCTTTCTGAGTATACTTCCATGAAGGGAAGTCATGCTGAATTTTTACACACATGATCTATGTCAGCAATGAAGGCAACAAGACAAGAGTGTTAACAACACCTCATCTACAAAGATCTCCCTGAACATCACACTGCAGTCCGACCTAATAAATTACCCACAATACCAAGTCTGGAAGCACACTTTGTGATGTAGAATACCTACTCATCAACACAAATCCTTGGTGATCGATGTAAACTACCAATGGTGGGTCTCCCAAATTGTGGATACTTACCAAGTTAGCACAGGGGTAGTTGCCATGTTAAACCTCCATTTTCTGTGGTGTGTAGCATAGGACACAAATGTCATAGAAAAACATTCACCTACACTGATGTCAAGGCCATGATCAAGTAGCAGTTAACGCATAATGCAAAGGGTTAACTATATGTTTATTCCTATGTATTCACACCAGAGGCAACTAAGGGAAAAGCCATACCTACACTAATCTAACCTGACTACTCCTAACCCACAACTGTCCCTAACTAACCTAAGCTAAACTTACTCTACAGATATAACAAATCCATCTAAACATCAACCCCCCACCCACCATTATGAGACAGGACACATGCAGGACAACACATACTAACCTACACACATACTATACTATCCTAAACAATCATATATTTTTTTGTTATTTTTTTTTTTTTTAAACAAACAGGAATCCCAACATTGACCCCCACCCACCCACACAAAAATGAAAAATAGAAAGAATAAGGACCCCCCACCCTCCTCCCTAACACTAACTAAGCTAACAACCTACACTAACCTAACACTAATCCCCAAAACCCAACTATCAGTACAAAAAGGAAAGAGGAGAGAGGGGAGGGGTAAATGTAAAATATGCAATAAAGTCCTAGAGGTTGGCCCTCCGTAGGGTCCGCCTGATGGACCGAACCCTTTTCTTAATATATGCCACATCCTGGCTTAGCTTGTCCACCTTTGAAATAAATTTGTCCATTTTACGGTTTAATGCCAGGAATGCCGCTGGGTCAATAGGAGGGGCTGCTGCAGTCTGTGTGCTGGCCGAGGTGGACGGTGTGGCAGTAGTTGTTTGTCCACTGGACTGTCCTGCGTGTTGGAAATTGCTGGGTCCAGGTCATGCTGACGAGGCAGGGTCAACTGTCCCCGCCGTTGCTGGGGCCACTTGGGGAGACCTGGTGGATGTGGTGGTGGTGGCTGTTGTGGGCAATATAGGGCCACCCTGTGGTGAGGTCCACCATGCTCCGGAGGCCCGATCGGCTTGGTTTTTCCGGGCCATCCTCCTGAACCCCGACTGCATCTGCAGGATGTGCCGGTATCTCATTGCACGCCGTTCAAACTGATGTCTCTCTGCGGCACTCATGTTTGCAGCTGTGAAGAGATATGGCAACTATTTACCATAGGAAAGGCATTGGGTGGAATTGCACAATGGGTCAATTGCACATTACTTGTACTGTATTTGTTACAGCGATTGTCACAACATAGTTCATTGAAAGTCTCAGAGGAAGTACATGTGAAGCCTGCATACAAAAGGGCATCTCACACCTAGCATATCCATGTCTCAACATGATGGGTGACATCAGCCTAAACTTCTCATCCAAATAATGGGTAATGCAGCTGACATTATGGCTGAACCTCTTCCGCATACTGACTTCACTACATATGTCACTCTATGTGATAACTATCACAACCCTCACTCAATGCCATTTGTAAATGTTTTTTGCAAATATTGGACTCATATGCCATAACCGAATGTGTACACTAGGTTCTAAACAAAGTTGCAAAAGGTCACAAGTATGTGTAACATACTGGTTGCTACAGTCCTAGGTACCCTATTCCCAATCACATGGCAGTCTTTGAGGGTGGGGTGGGAAGAACAACCAACAATCCCAGATTCAATGCACACCCAGGAGTGTATAGAAAGGTCAACAAGTATTTGCCTCCACACACAACACCAATGAAGGGCTAGCAACAAATTGGAGTCAGCCAAACCTTGTCCTATCCAAGCTCCACACATGTCAAAATGCACTGACTTAGGCCAACATCACATACTACCAGTGAGGCATATTTTAACACACACACAGAGGAGCAAGAACACCCATGATCATGAGTAGAATGAACACCTAGGCCATTGCACTCTAGTCCAACACACTTCTAGTTCAACTTGTGGAAGTACATTCCCCCGGAAGATCCAACCTACAGTGTACTCAGTCCATCCTCAACTAGGGAAGCTGCATATTTAAGACAAGCCTTTTGCAGAAGCTATCTGGGAGAATGTCAGTCTGAAATGCAGACTCAGTCCAAGCCAAGTCCCAGAGCAACTCTTACATTAACCAGTGTATTCAACATGACTCATCCCACTCCCCTTAGCGTGGCCGACTGGAATGACCTACAGCCCCTACATCTGAGAGATGGATAAGTATTGGTCTACTGAAACTGAAGTGATATTTGAAATCCCACTAATGCAACAATACCAATGAATGGGCAGCGCATCAAACCTTGAATTCTGTTGTACACACAGTAGTCCATCATGCATCACTAGAAAACAATAAAAATAGCACTCATGCCACACTCACTGTAGGTGTCGGGTTCCTCAAAATGAGCCACCTCTCCCACGGTTTACGGTGCTGGTCCACCTGTAAAGTATGGAAGGAAGAATATACTCAGACTCCGTGCACTGACAAACAATTGCAGTTACAATGACAATGTGAGAATATGACATGCGTAATGAAACACTTTCACACATGCTCATACTGCATGGAAGAATTCTTAATCAACATTTACATTGGATGAGTCTCCTGCTACAGTTACACACCCTACTACACACATGCAGTGGCCAGGACAGTCATGTGGTGTCAAAGATACACCTCCATTAGTATGCCCCAACAATATCGGGGTGCATTCATCTCATCATGTGCATCCCAGAGAGACATCCAAAAGCTGGTTACTTGAGGACTGCATGACCCCTCAAACTCAAACAGGCTATGTGGTCATTTTCAACACACACCAACCAGACACACATGTGACATATGTGTGGACAACATAGCTAACTTCAATTGGCTTGAAGGCACCACTCATTTATAGCATCATATTGGGTTTACAAATTTCTGTCTAGCTATGGCGTCTACATGTGTAGGTATGATGTTTCAACATCCATTTTTCACTGGCTATTATGACCTGTAGAGTTCAAATAGAGGCATTAACGTGTCGCTTGTCTGATACAAAGGCAACACTACATTACACACAGCTACAGGCATCCGGTATGTGTAGAAAACATGAGCTATCTGACTGCTAGCATTTGTCTTCCTACACATTGTGCAACAATTACCCAGTAGGTTTCCCTAGCATTACACACAGTCAGCTACTTATCTAGCAGATTGGGTAACAATCATCACATGTCCCCACACAGCTTTCAATTATTCACATGTAATTGATTTGTACTCACCAACATAGCCACCAATCCTGATTCCCAGGTGGTCCAGCAGATCCTGCTCCCTGGATATCAGATCAGCCCAGCGGTGCTTGAGTTGATTGTCATTCCTCAGGCTATCGTAGACCCGGACCAAGTGATGGCGCACCTTCCCCCACCGGACTTTACGTGCCTCCGTGTGATACCCCTGTATCACACTGCCCCCAGCCTCCAGCATGAGTGGGAGGAAATGGCAAACAAGCCATATAAAACCCCCCAATTCCTCCTCACCCATCCTGGCAAGCCGTGGCCTACCTGACATCTCTGCACTTATAAAGGTGAAAAAGTTGGAACAAAAAGGAAAAGGGGGAAATGGGGAAAGGTAGAGTAGTGAAAAAAAAAGAAAACTTAAGAATAAGAGCCCAACTAACCCCAAATTTAAACTACCCAGGACAGACTCCCACAGACAATAAAAGAAACACTGGACTTGACAAAAGTATACAAAACAGACTCAGACAATATTCAACAACAAGACAATGATCACAAAAGCACAATAGAGAAGGTACACTGGACTCAAAAGCACTAAAACACAGGACAAAACTTTCCACAAAGCCACACAGTCTAGAATAATCTGGGACTGCAAAGTGAAAGTGAAAGTACACCCACAGCACAGAATCTGTAAACAGGATATCCTATTACATCACATCCTGCATATAATGGCCGCCGTTTTTATTTTTCCGTTATGCGTCATATTTTCACGCATACAGATTGTGCGTCATATTTTTTGACGCATAACAGTGCACATAATGCAGAGTCAAAAATAATTCTACATTGTTCCCTTATATTTGTGTGAGGCTTATTTTACAGTTCTAGAGTTGAAATTTAAGCCGCTGGCAAATATGGTGACCAGATATGAAAAGTAATTTTGACTCTGCATTATGTGCACTCCTGTACGTCAAAAAATTATGACGCACAAGCTGTATGCGTGGAAATATGACGCATCATAGAAAATATGGTGCCCATGTAATTCTGCTTATTAATATATTAATTTCTAAATTATATTTTTTGACTCTGCATTATGTGCACTCCTGTACGTCAAAAAATTATGACGCCCAAGCTGTATGCGTGGAAATATGACGCATCATAGAAAATATGGTGGCCATGTAATTCTGCTTATTATTATATTAATTTCTAAATTATATTTTTTGACTCTGCATTATGTGCACTCCTGTACGTCAAAAAATTATGACGCACAAGCTGTATGCGTGGAAATATGACGCATCATAGCAAATATGGTGGCCATGTAATTCTGCTTATTAATATATTAATTTCTAAATGATATTTTTTGACTCTGCATTATGTGCACTCCTGTACGTCAAAAAATTATGACGCAAAAGCTGTATGCGTGGAAATATGACGCATTTTGAGAAATATGTCTTAAATTTGTCAAATTGTGAAAGGAATTTTGTCATGACCAAACGGTGCTAATTTGGGGTTAGCTATGACACATGTCTCTTATAGGATGTATAGAAGGCATTCACAGTGTAATAGTAATGATTGCTCAAAATGGTTATTACCCATAATTGTACACATATTTTGGGTAATTGCTGATGGCTAATTTCAAATGATGAATGGGATACCAGGATGTATTCCTTAGCAACAATGTGTCCACATTTATCACGGTAATCCAATTATCTATAGTCCAAACAGGTTGTGCAATTGTCACTTACACTTTTTATGGGGGTAACCATGTCCTAATTATATGTGTTTTACTTTTGACATGTAGGCCACACATGCGCCTTATGCATGTGTGTACTTCACATGTGCATATTTCATGTATATTTGGGCGGCGGTATAGGTGGACTTAGGCCCCCAGCACCCTAGGGTTTGCCCTTCCAGATTTGCTAATTTATCCAAGGGTTTCATTTATTCAGTAATGCTAACCCTGCAGCAGCAGGCTCATGGAAGGCCATAGGGTATTATTCACTGTTTGCCATTCAATAATCCCATTTGCACATTTGACGTTTGCCCTATTGATTATTTGGAGCAATCTGACATACCATTTTGCATTGAAATGTTTTTTGAAATCTCGGCGTTCCTCATGTGCTGATGACAAATAGGTTGTTGATGTATGTGGCCCTTTATGCATTACCTGGTTTAGTGGCATGTTTCATTCTTCCTGCTAGGTTCCAACTGGGACACTACTGTGATCGGCTGCTTGCAAATATTTGGTTGATTGGATGGCACATGTTTATATGTGTGGTCCAATGTAGATCCACTATCAACTGTCTGGGTGTATGTTGTCACTGTAACTTCCAGGTCTCCTCATGAGTTAGTGGCAGCTAATCTTGTTCCAATTGGGCATTGTTTGTAGCAAAAATGGAGAGAAGCCATTGAGGACATGGTCACCTACACATGGATGGTCCCACCCTGTCACTGAACACGTGTAATGAGACTTTCAAATGAGCTACATTTTTGTGCTGAGTGAGAGAATGTCTCAGGTGTCTGGATCAGGCATGTGTCATTGCCACATTTGTACTCCTGTTGGCCTCTGTGGATGGTAATGTATCATGAAACATCATAGCCTCTGTGCAGACATTTGTGGTGTATATTTTTTGTGTGATAAGTGTTATGTCATTATTGCTCAATGAGACGACATTCTTCTTCAGCAATTTCAAACTAAAGGTGGGCAGAAATGAATAGGCCAAACCATGATGTGGTGTTTGTTATCTGTGTTTATTTACAATTGTGCATTAAGTGGTGATATAAGAAATTATGAAAAGAAATTATTTACAATCTGTTGGCGCCTACGCACTCCAGCAGCCATGTTTGGTTGTTCTCCCTCCTGTTGCAGGCCAGCATCCTCCTCTTCGTCGTCTTCAGGCATGTCTGGGTCTGGTTCGAGGAGGGGAACGTTCCTTTTTACACAAATGTTGTGCAATATGGCACAAGTGAGTATGATCCTACAGACCATCTCTGGGGAATATAGTAGGCTACCGCCAGTGATGTCAGGGCAGCGGAACCTTGACTTGAGGATCCCAAAGGTCCGCTCAACAATGCTGCGTGTCCTCTTATGGGCGTCATTGTATGCCCGCTCTGCAGCAGTAGTCGGGTTCCCAAATGGTGTCATTAGCCAAGGCTGGATGCCATACCCCTGATCAGCTGAAAGAAAAATACAGAATGGGATCATGTAGATGTAGGAGGCACTCTTGTAAAGACCTTTAATGGCAGTAGTTGTCTTGTGTTGTCTGTGACTCTTTTGTGTACTAATGTGACAACCTATACTTGTAGGCTAAAACTTTTGCATTGTGTTTTTTCATTGGCTGAGCAAGTGTTTGTTAGCTAACCGTTTGTCAGCAGTATGTTTTGGGAATTGCAATAGAGTGTGTCCTCCCTAGCATTGTGACTTGTGATACAGGTGTCCGTGTGTCTTCACTGGGGGTGACATGATAGTTCCATGCAGAGTTAAAATTGAAAGTGTCGTTAACACGTTCATATGAAAGTACCCTGGACATCCCATACCTTTAGACTTATGCAATGTATTAATGTACAGGTTATTGTGACACTTACAATTTGCAAGGTGACATTTAGGCAACCACACTCATTAATGTCTTCACATTAAGCTGTACAGTAAATTCCAATGTGTGACAGGTTCAATGGTGACTTAAGAAACATGGCTAGTGATGTGAGGACCTCAGTGTGTTCCTGTCTAAGTGTTGCTGTTGTGGTGTATGTGTTGTGTGTCCTAGAGGGTTGCTGTGCAGTGTGTATATAAGTAGATTTCTGTACTTACCAACAAGTAGTCCATTGCCATACCGTCCATCCTGGAAGTGTTGGTTGATGGTAGAGTGACGGAAGATGAAGGAATCATGTACACTCCCAGGATATTTAGCCACGATGTTGCTGATCAATCCTTGGTGATCGACTATGGCCTGCACGTTGATGGAATGTGTGTGCTTCCTGTTGCGGTAGAGGTGTTCTGTTGCAGCAGGTGGCACAAGGCGTACATGTGTGCAGTCGATTGCACCAAGGACGTGTGGGAAGCCACTGATGGCGTAGAACCCCTGTTTTGTTTCCTGCTGCTTCTGCAGTGTGTTAGGGAAGCAGATGTGGAGGGGTGTCAGGCGAATGATGGCATCCAGTACTTTTAGCAGAAATGCGGAGAATGATGGTTGTGATATTCCGCCAACCAGGGCACCAGTTGTCTGAAACGAGCCACTTGTCAGCAGGTGAAGTACGGCAAGCAGCTTTGTTTCTGTTGGGATGGTGTGGGGTGTCACTAAAGTGGGGGCCAACTGCTGTTCAATATTTCTCAGCAGCTGCTGAATGGCCTGCCAGTTCAACCGGTACCTCTGTATGATGTTGTGTTCCCTGAGGCCATGGAGGGTTGTTCTTGGGCGGAATATCCTCTCCTGCCTTCTGCGCTGCCTTTGGGGTCCCTGCTGTTGTTGTTGTAGCTGCTGTTGTTGCTGCAGGGCTCTGCGTCTACGTGCACGCTAGATAAAAATCACCTCCATGTCTCCCTGTTGCTGCTCTGCTGCTCTGCTGCTCTGTTGTTTGTTCTGTGTGTTCTGATTAAATACAGGTGTGTTTGCCCCATTTTAATGCCTGCCCTGACCCAGGCGTTAAATTTTGACGCACATCGGGCTTTGCGTCATTTTTTTGCTCTGCCTCCCGGGTGAGAGTCATTTTTGCCCGGAAGCATAAATACGACGCACGGCCGTGTGCGTCATTTTTTGGACGGGAACGCCTACCCTGCATATTATTAACGCAGGGCGGGTTGCCGCATCCAGAGAATGACGCACACTGCGGATTTTTATCTTCCGTGGACTCGGGCGTCAGGGTTTAAATATGGGGCAACGTTTGCGCTGATTGTGCGTCAAAAATTTTGACGCACATTCGGCGCACACAGAGTATAAATATGCCCCCCAGTTTTTCATACTAGTTAGGTGTGGTGCATTTAGTCACAGCCATGCATCCCAGTACCTCGGGCTGGACTTGGAGGTTGAGACTCGGTCCAGCCGAAGCCACCAGCAGGGTCTTGTCCAGGGCTATTTGCTACTGGTCACCTAGGCAGTAATGAGAAAAGACCTCATGTGGCTTGTTGTGTCCTTGTAGCCACACAGAAAGTCAGCCAACTGACCCTTGGTGCCAATCAGGGTACTAGTGGAAAAAAGTCTGGGTCTTTGCAAACAGCAGGTGCAGTTCTTCTTCTTTTCTTAAACAAGATGCCTTGGGGTGCCAGATTTATGCGTGGTACCAACTGATGGGAGGGAGGGGGTGTCTCCTGGCTCCTCCAATTGGATACATGTTTGCAGGGTCAACTCTGCCCACTTTTGCAGCAGTTCCTGGCCTACTTGAAACAAATCCACAGTGCACCTCATTGCTAAAATGCAAAAAGGTGGAACCCACCCTCCCTTGTCCAGAGGTGTGGCCAGAGTTATGGCTAATCCACCTGCCTGTGGTCACATAAACCCTGTTCTGAGGGTAGCTCTACTCACTCTGGTTTTAAAGCTAGCCTGATTTGCAGGACAGAGGCTGGTCTTTTCATGGTACTTTCTTGGGAAAGGGCGGGGCACTTTTAAGTTAATTATTTTCCTGGGTAACCCCAACAAATCTTCCTGCTAGGTGAAAAAAAGACACTTCTGAAAAGGCTTGCTGTTGTCCCTGTTCTGGGAGTAGTTTTCACACCTCCTTAATGTCAAGCACTTGGATGGACAGCTGCTCCAGAGTTATGTAAATTAGCCTCCATGAGCCTCAGGCAGAAAAGGTACTTTTCCTAAATATTTTGTAAAAAAATCCGAATTTACCATTGAATAAGGTTTCTAACAATTACTAAATAAGAAAGCTTTAATTATTTTTCTAACTGGCCCTAACTCCAGATAGAAGATTTATTATTTTAGTCTACATTCTAGCTTCCTCATGGGACTGCAAGCCTTAAAAGTCTTAAAATAAAGGAATTTTTCCCCACAAAAAAGGGGTTATTTTAACAGTTAGGCGGCAGGTTTAAACTGCAGCAGTCATGCTTTCCTGGCCACAGTAGTGCATAACACAATAAGTACTGCAGTCTACGGGTGACATTGAACTCTCTATGCCATAGGTGCACGTTAGCCATTCTTTAGGGGCCAGAGTACATACACTGGGGCCTGGACAGCAGTTTTCTTGTGCAGAGTCAAAAAACACAGCAAAGTCAGTCCGCAGAATTGGGGAGACCAAGCAAAAAGAGGCACTTTCTCACAGCAGTGTTGTGTTATTAATTTTAAAAAAGTGAGACTGAAGGGTCTTTTTTATTTGGTTAACACACACAATAGGTATACATTATGGTTATTCAGCCACTCATGTTCAACAACCAGTGTGCACACCTGTCCATTAACTATACCACGTATGTATTTATTGCCATCCCTTTTTAGTAGCATGATACTGCCTTCATTTTTACATCTGATATCTAAATGTAATTATCAATGTCATTGTAGTATTTTGCACTGCCAGGCATTAATATTATACTTAACATGGAGTGATTAACAAAAAGGTACACAAACCTGGAAAAAAAAACAAAATGCGTCCATCTAACCACTGCCCCAGCAAGGTTGCTATGGCAGTAAAATAAGAAACGAAACATGCCCCGTTACCTCTGCCTCATTAGTAAACGGCAGTCATAACTGGATTGAAGTACACCTGTCGCACTATTCATAGCTAGGACCCTGTCTCCATACACCCACCCACCCATTCAAATCCAAGAACACTACGCACGAAAACTCACAAATACTCATATACAAATACTCACAAACAACCAGATACAAAACAACCAGAAGCGTGGCTTTTTCTGTGCTTACTAAGAATGGAATCTCTCCTCTCCCCAGAAATACTACATTTCTTGTAGCAGGCACCCTTCAACCTTTCTTAACACACACGCCGCCTTGCATTACTATGTTCATAACACCTCATCTTCCATTTTCACGGTAGGATTTCATAATTCGGCTCTAAATCTGTAATGAATGAAAAGTTGTCTCTCCATTAAAGCATCACGGAATGGAGAAAATACTCTTGTGGAAAAAACTATCTTTTTAAAGTGAAATAAAAATGCCGTTGCCGAGTTTTGTGGTGTCATTTTCGGAGGATTAATTTGCGAGTCTGTTTGCAGTCTGCCAGTGCGCGGTTTCTTCTGAGTTATCTATCTATTTAGGAACAAATGAAGAGAGTATGAGTATCCTGTTTCATTTTCAATTGTTTTACCCATGTGCAGTGCATTGTTTAAATGTTTGTAAGGTGACAGCTTCTCGGGCTCACAGTGAATTACATCGGAGCATCCGAGCGGCCTAATGTAAATGTAACGTGTTTTTCTGTAACACTGCTCTGTTTTTGGAAAACCCCGCGCGATGCTCACATCAGCACCGAAACAACCCTGAATTGCAAGGATAGATACAGGCAGGATTTTACAGTACGAGTCCGCAACAGTAGGCACGGGAGACATTTCCTTTACAACGCAATGATTTTATGTAATTTCTGTATTTTCATATTACGCGTGCTATGCGAAATTCCTGAAATTGCTTTCTTATCCTCACGTCGCATAGTTCTGAACCATAATTTTGCGCTGTTCCTATCAAAACTTTAGTGAAAGAACAACGGGAGGAACAGACATTACCACTGCTTGCGGTGCTTTTGTTTTTAGCGTTCTTTTTCAATGCAAAATGCATCTAAAATAGATGCGAGGACAGATTATTTTCTAGTTTTAAATTTTGCTAATTATATGTAATTTTGCTTAACTTTTGCAACAGTTGACATAACTACACAAGAGCAAAATGTGTGAATTTCTTAAACCTCTACTCATCACTAAGTAATAATGTTATAAACATTCCAAGAATTGCCATTATTAAGACAAAGCAAGCATTACATCAGAGATCAGCACCAATATGCTAAAAAGTCCCTACAATATATGAAGAAATACCATTATTCTACAGCCAGCATTATAAATGAGTGGAAACCATCATGCAAAGAATGCCCCCAATATGTCCAGAAATACTACCATTGTGTATGGTCAGCTTACCCTCCTTTGTTCTGTAAACCTTGGAGCAGGCTCGAATTTTCACACCCACTTGTTATTTTTGAATGTTCAAATTTGCCCATGCTTGGCAGCACGAAAAGATTAGCTGAAATATTAGATGGGCTGAAAGTATTACTACTGATCTTGGTAGTGTTAGGGCAAACACAGCTGGCCGCACACCAGCAGATCTTAATAGGTGTTTGACCAGAGTGATCTAAGAAGGTGAAGTGGGCACAAAAAAAGAGAAAGTGCATTCCATCCTCGACCGATATGGCACAAGCCAGACAGTGTTGAGTAATAGCTAGGCTTTACCCGTGGCTTAAATAGCTCAAAAGCAGAATTCTATATCTTAGTTTGAGGTAGAGGGACAGATGCTCAAGTGATTGAGTACAGGCATTGTTCTTAGATGGGTGCTGATTTTTATACAATAAAACTTGCATGTAAAAAAACACCTGTGGAGCTCGTGTCCAATGATTTCCACAGATAGGTCTTATAGCTGAATGTGATCACGTAGGAAGCCTTAAGATGAGCCATGTCGGGGGGAGCTCCACTATTCGGACATACTCAAAGAGGACAGCTCCATCCAAATGTGTTTGAACCAACTCAAAGATCCACAGCTGACCAGGGATAGAACATCACACATGCCTCCATGAATGTCTTCATCTCTGGGTTATAACGTAGCTTTGACCAATATAATAGGTGTCTCAGCCTGGCTATAGATCCAGAGTCCAGTAGGCCAAGGTCTAGTAACATAGGTGTAGTTGGTGTACCTGGGGGCAATTTCACTGCTTGAGACATAGCTCATGGCGTGCTAGGTCGGTAACGTTGGAAAAAACACACAGTACTGCTTCCAACAGCGTTATGCTTTGACCTTGTGGTTTGTAAACCTTCAAGGACAATTGGACCTTTGTTACGGGCAAAGAGTGCTTCTGATTCGCTAAGCCATCATATTTCTTAGGTAGATTAGATGCTGCTTCCACTTCACATCATAAGAAAAGTTTATACTAAGATATGTAAGATATGTAAGAAGACCTGGCAGAGCGTAGAAACGTTTAAAATGAAGTTAATCTTAATGACCCATGCGTTAACGTTTTAGCAATATTGATTTAAAACTCTTAAAAAAACAAAATTCTCTAAAACACTTTAATATGTTCTTGAGATCAATAGATGGCTTTTAAGACCAGGAGAGAATCATTGGCAAACAAAAGCGTTGCCATCTTGGTCCCACCCAAGGCTAGAGCTTCACATACACAGAATTTGACATAAACGCCCACTCCATTGAGGTAAAGAGAAAATAAAATATAAACTAGAGAGCAAACTTGTCGGACTCCCATTTGCACTGAAAGTTGTCTAGTGGTTTCACCCGTTGTGCCCAAATGGATCTTTGTAACGTTCCCTTCAGGCAGGCTGGTGGCTCAGGATACTTCTATTAGGGTGGACATTTCCCATGCCTTGTCTTCTCCCATTGCATTGCAGTAATCTCCATAAGGTTCAAAAGAGGAACTGAAATACGATGCCATGATTAAAAATATCGGATTGTGGCGAGATCTTATATCCATGATCCAAGAAGTAAGTGTCTTTTTGAGGGTCACAAGGACTTTAGAAATATCGCCTGTGGGGATCCTTCTACAAAATATGTTAAAACATGAGATTTGTACGTCAGAGTACAAAGTTAAGAGCAAGTGTTGGATGTTGGGTGATTACAAGTGTGAGACTTGATCTTACACGTCAATGAGGTATAGCGGAATGGATCGAAATGTGTAGTCCACCTAAGAGCTTCCCTTTGGGTTTTTGTTTTACAACAAGATAGTCACAGCAACAATAGGCTGATCTGTGGTGGGGCTGGAGCCCATATTTTCTGCCATACACAGATTTGATATGTGTCTATGAACTTGTACTGGTCAGCATCGTCCAGGCTGCGCACCAATTCTGCCACATTCCATTTTAGTAATTTGAGGCCAGAGAAATTATGTACCTCACTTAAGGGCAACCAGTAGTTAGAATGTGAAGGTACTGTCAATGCTGGTTTTGCTAGATGTTGTATTAAGGATCCTGTAGTGATTTATCTAGCACCAAGTCACGCTAGAGGTTCTCATTGCTGAGCGTCGTTAGTGTTCTGTGCTTCTGCTTTTGCAGATGTTATTTTAATTCTCATCAAGAGAAAGATGTGAGCTAAGGAAGTCTCAGATCCCCTGGCATGGGTCTTTGTCTTAGGCAGCTGAACTGGTCCGCCACTCAATACACTGTTAAGTTTTCAAGAAGAATGGATGGGGGAAATAAGAAAAAATGGGTACTTTTCAAGTGGAACTTTTGTTACCAATATTCGCAAATTGTTTAGTAATAACGTTTGGACCCATAGAGCAATACACAGGAGATTAGTTGCCCAGCCTACCCTCGTAGTTTCATTGTCACTTTAAGAATGTAATTTTTAGGATATCATTAGATAGTAACTTGTTGAAACCCTTGAAGTGTTGGAGAAGGATCACTAGTTTGGTTCTCTTGAAGAGTGTCATGAGGGCATTCGGAGATGTAGGTGAGAGTGAACACAATTTTGTTGAATTCGCAGGGCCAGAGAATTCTTTGATATCAGTGGTATGGTTTTTAATTTCTGTACAAAGTGTAGTGGTGAGAAAATATTTGCTTTGGCATTGAGCTCCCTAGCTTGGCCTAAATGGCTGTAGTTGCTATTGCCATAAGGTGCTTTGTGAGTGTTCTTGTGCCTTGGGCTATTATGTAGATGCTACAAAGGACATGGAATCTAATGGTGCCAAATAAATCTACCTCATTGCCTGATGTAATGTCTTCAAGGGTGGTACTGTGGCCTAAATGATTGGGTTATTTTTGCAGATTGAGTAATGGTCACTCACTGGATTTTCACTGAGGCCAGTCATGTTTGCTAGATGAACAAATTTAAGCTGTATTGATCACCTTTTCTAGTCTGTGTAAATTTCTGTTAGAAATGGTGTTTCTGGATGCCTAGGGTATGCACCTAAGCCAGGCACAACTCACTACTCTAATCAGGGCAAGAAAGTTGCACTCCAAAGGTGACCTGTGCTCATCCCCTTGGAAGCTTTGCACAGTACAGTCAGGCTTCATCCCAGAGGTGATGTGTAAAGCATTAGCACAACACACTCAAATCAGTGACACAATAAGTACACTATAAAAAGAGGCTCCACACAGTATTATAAAAAAAGGATGTATTATGTTGTAGACCATAAATATGGTGTGTATGGTACAGTTACTCAATAGTGCTTATGACCCTGTTAATGCAGGTCAAAAACAAAATATTTCATGCCATGAAATGCAGTAATCTTTCAACAAGCATAAGTGCAATCATGGAACATGGTGCATCAAATGTCATCCTGATACGAAACGACAACTATGAACAACCACTGTTCATCAACCAGAAATGCTGTACATATTATGCAGTTTTGGAAATAGTACTCATCATCCTGACAAGCAAAGGAAAAAACAGCATATATCCAGACATTAGTGTAGGTAATGCCACAGTTTAGTTATAGTAGGAAGTCGCATAAATTACCACATCACTAGAAACAGTAAGCTCCTGCACATCTATTACAGAAAAGACGGTAAGGCCCCCTTCGTGCTGGCGGAGTCCTCATACTATCGGGGGCATAAGGTCTTCTGACCGGGGAGATTTGCGGAGGGTCAACTTCCCCTAAATACTACCCAAGTATAGCCTTTAGGGACTGGAAACCTACTTTGAGGAAATGTGGAGCACAACTTATGAAGACATGGCCCCTAGACAAGTTTCTGGGCTGCTGCGAGCTTCCTGTGATCACCACTGGAGATCAGAACCCCAGTTACAGGAGATTACCAAGGGCCGACAAAGACAAGCCATACATCTGACCCCAGCTACCTTGTGAGGGCCATTTGGGGTGCCAACAAACTACCCGCAGGGGCCGTGGTGTAGTCTTGATGCTACCCTGCGGTCTGACTCACCACGGTGCTCCTGGTGGGAATGGGCCTTCCTCAGGAGAGGCAGGCCTTGGGCCTCCAGCGACCTTCCAACAGTGATAGGATTCGGAAGCTGGGAACAGATGGGCATAGGCTCCTGCAGCATCCCTCAGCCAGCAGGTTCAGGAGGATGGGACAATGCTGAAGGAGTTTTCTATTACGAAGGGAATATGTTCATCTGTCCAGCTGCTTGAGCCCCTGTGAGTGGGATACTCACTGTGCAACTGGCAACTGATTCCAGCGAGGTAGAGGGCGCCCAGTCAATCTCTCCATCCGTGAAGGGGAAAAATGCTCACTGCCCACTTCGCTGTGGATCCCGAAGGCAAGAGCCCCACTTTCATGTTCAGGCAGGCCAAATAAAGCACCCAACATGCGCTCGTGATACAAATAGGGTAAAACATAAAGTGCTCACCACACGCTAATGGAGAAGATTCAATTGGTCAGCCCCAGAGCCCCTTGGCAATATGGAACTCTGAAAGAACAAAGGCCCTCGATCCAGCCTCTGGAGACCACTAGGTACGGGACACAGAGGGACTAGCAAGTAGGAAGCCAGCACATATGGCAAGTAGTCCTTATGGTGGTTCCTCTCAGTAAATAGCAGACCCCTGGCAACCCAGAGTCAGGGAGCAGCTGACAGCAGGGCACAAACAGAAAAGCAACCCAATGAATCCTTTATACCACAGATCAGACAGCAGACAGCAAGCAGTAGGACAACAATAGAAGAGCAGACCAGATTAGTCCTTTTGTGCAGCACAGCAGTCCTTCTGACAGAGGTTCAATCCCAGTTCCAAAAGTACTAAAAAATCATGGGGTCAGAGCCCCTGTACTTATACTCAAAAATGTCTTAGTTAAGGGCTGACTTCAAAGGAATCCTTTTAAGTGTAACACAACCCTATTCAACCCAGCCCTGGCTACATACATCAGCAGTGGGTAATTCAGCCCATTTTGTGAGGGCAGGACACAACCTATTGACATGTAAGGTGTGGACATGTGAACAACCCTCCCTTTCCCCAGCCCAGAATGACTGTCAGTATGCAGATGTTTCTTCTGTCCCACCCAGCCACTCCTGTGTTGTGGCTGTCCGGAAAGTATGCACCAAGCAGAGCTGTCAGTCTGCTCAAGATGTGGATTGGAGTCAGGCTGCAAAGCACTTAGGGGCAAATTTAGGAGCCACTAGCGCCATTCCAATGCCACATTAGCATAATTTGTTGATGCTCATATGGTGTAAGAAAAGCAAACATGCTGCACCATATTTACAATTGCATGCATTGCACCACTTTGTAACCCTGTGCACTATATTGAGTGGAGAAGTGTGGCACAATGGTTAGAGTGGCAGACCCTGATGCAGAGGTCTGGCCCGGGACCAGGGTTCTATTCCCACCTCAGCAGGTTTTGAGCTCAATTACCTTGGACCAGATAATTCTCACCTCAGTGCCTAATCTAATGAATGGGTCTCACTCTGGGCAATAACTTGCTTAATCTTCACAACAGCCCTCAGATGCCTGGCTTCATCCTGGGGCTGTCCAGGAGTGGGTGCCTCACAGGGAAAAGCCAGGAGGAGTTCCACAGTGGTATGCATACAGCACCTTGAGACCCTAACAGGTGAATAGTGCACTATACAAGTGCAAAGTTATAATGCACAATGTAGGCAAAGGGTGCATTCCATATTATGGGGGCTAAAAAATGGTGCAAGGAAATCTCAGAGATTTATTTTGGCACCATTAAACCAGCCCTGGGGATATGGTATATCACTTTACAAGGAACTTACAGGTAAATTAAATATATGTAAAACAGGCATAAGGAAATCACACCAAGTTTTAGGGGAGAGAACACATGCACTTTTGCATTGATTAGCAGTGGTAAAGTGCCCAGAGTCCTAAAGCCAACAAAAAGAAAGTCAGAAAAAAAGAAGGAGAAAGGCTAAAGGTTGGGGATAACCCTGCAGAAAGGGTGATCTCCAACAACTTCTAATTTTGTTTCAGAGTGACTGAGAGCCACTATCCAGATCCTTTTCTTTAATGGCAGTTGTTATGGGGGTGAGGGCCAAAGTTTCACTAGGGGCTTTTTGCTGAAGGATGAACCATTGGTTCAAGAGCCATGGTTCCATTGGTACTGAAGAGGCCAGAAGCAATAGCGGCTTTTGAGTCATTGCTACCATTTGTGAGGGTGAACACATAAATTGTGGCATTTGAAACATATGGAGCAGATTTTCTAATGACAATTGTTGGTAATGACTCTTCAGCAAGGTGCAGGGGTTACAGATGAAGTGCCCTATGTGCCTCCATGCAAGAGTCAGAAATGAGTGGTGCCAGGTCTGAGTATGTGGGGGTCAGAATTTTTGAGACTGCAATTGGTCTCTTCAGCTAATAGAAGTGACTGCAGTACATCAGAAGGCCTTTATAGGTTGGCAGGAAGAAGCTGATGAGCTTTGTGGGCAGTAGTCTGATTTCCCCAACTATGTTGTCTGAACTGGGAAAAAAAGATGGATGCTTTAAGGACACTGTTAGAAATGTGGTTTCTGGTTGCCTAGGGTATGCACCTCAGCCAGGCAGAACCTACCCACTCTAGTCAGGGCAAGGGAGTTACACGTCTAAGATAACTCCTGTTCACCACCTTGGAAGCTTGGCACAAGCAGTCTGGCCTATCCCAGAGGCAATGTGTAAAGCGTTTGCACAATACACACAAGAAATTTGCCGCAAAATGTACACCACAAAGTAAACACAACATGGAGCTATGTAAAAATAATCTGTATTGCACAAAACATATTTAGACCAACATTACACGTAAGTAATACCCTGCTAACTTAGCAATTGTCAGAACGTTACACAAGGTACTAATACTCTACAAGAATATTCAGTTGTAACACTAGAACACGTAAGTACTCAGGATTCTGCAACATAATCAGAAGTCAGAAATTACAGTAAAAGATATATACACTTGTCATGAACAATTTCTAAATACCCATAAAAGGAACATTAGAGAATATCTCACAAGTCACATAAATACATATCTGCTTGTCATTCTCATAAAAGAAACATTAGCACGTATGTAAAAACATCAAACGCAGGTAGGTAATATGTGAATCAAAGAACTTTGGATTGCAACTATTATTGGTCCTTTAAACAGTACCTGGTTGGATGAAGAGGCACTCCCAGTGCCTAGAAGGCGAACAATGGCCCCCAGCGCTCCTATGCGCAAAACGGGGGCCTCTGAGGTCAGTCATAAGCACAGATAAATGCGCACTTTCTAGAAGTGGCATTCCTGTGATAGTAATAAAAAATACACCTACACCAGTAAGCAGCATTTCTCACCACTATCACAAGCATACCAAACATGCCTACGCTACCCCTCATAAATCAGACAATACCCCTTACACATAAGGCAGGGTATTTCCAATGCAATCCTATGAGGAGGCAGCACTCACAGAAGTGAGACACCAGTTAGGCTGTTTGTCACTACCAGGACAGGCCACGCACCATGGCACATGTCCTGCCTTCTACACACATGGCACACAGCCCAAAGGGCTAGCTAGGGCATACCTTAGGGGTGACTTACATCTAGTACAAGGGGAGTTCTGGGCCTGGCAAGTAAATTTAGATGCCAGGCCCCTGTGGCAGAAAACTGCACACACAGGCTCTGAGCTAGCAGGCCTTAGGTTTGACAGGCTACTTCAGTGGGTAGCGCAAGCTGGGCTGCAGGCCCACTAGTAGCATTTAATTTACAGGCCCTGGGTATAGGGATACCACTTTACAAGGGACTTACAGGTAAATTAAATATGCCAATTAGGTATAATCCAATCATACCAAATTTGTAAGGGAGAGCACATGCACTTTAGCACTGGTTAGCAGTGAAAAAGGGCCAGGTCCAACATAACCCCCCTCCAGACCAAAGCCAGGGGAGAACAATCAATACGTTGATGCAACTTCCCTGCTTAGGGCGATAGAACCAGGACCCTGGCCCACAATTGCAGGGGCATGATCCAGTTTTACGCCAATCTGAACCCAGTTGAATTCTTCTGTCTATGCTCCCAAGACAATCTAAGCTAACCCATGGAGGCGTCCTAGTTGTCTGTGGCCAGAGCCAGGTCCCAGGCCAGCCCGGGGCCTCTGGTCTCTGAAACCTCTCAGAGTGGCAGGCGGGAGCCCCCAGGTGCATAGCATCCTGTTTCCACTCTCCTTCCCACCAGTTCAGGAGTTACCCCCTGCCACTGGTCTTCTAGCCTAGGGACTGGACACGTGTTGTGTGTTGTGCAAACGCTTTATACATTGCCTCTGGGATAGGCCTGACTGCTCGTGCCAAGCTACCAAGGGGGTGAGCAGGGGTTATCTTGGACGTGTAACCCCCTCTCCCTGACTAGAGTGGGTAGGTTCTGCCTAGACTAGGTGCATACCCTAGCCAACCAGAAACCCCATTTCTAACAGACCCAATCTGCTTGTCCAGTGCCAAGTGCCATTGTCGTTTTACCTGACTCACTGTGCTGTATGATCAGGATAAGTGCTTCAAGCGCTTTATCTTCTTTCTTTGTTATGATCAGGAGTGCTTGTGAGATGCTATCTAGCTTTTTAGTTATTGAATTCATGGCTTTTAAGAACATGCAGGTGTTACACTACAGATTTTCAGATGCACTTCACCCAATGAAGTACTATTTTCATTAGGAATAGAGAAGTCAGGAGTTAGGATTGTCGCGCCGCTGCGCGCAGCACGAGCCGAACATTCGGCTCGGGCCGCAGCACACGTTTCTCTGACGCGACGCGCCCCCAGTCTGCTGTGTGCTTGCAGAGGCCCCAAATTGGGCATGGGGCCACGTTCTTTTGCTGTGCACCGCATTTTTAGGTATGTCTGACCCCCCACTCACCTGTTCTTTTCTTCTCTTTTCTTGTCTTTTTTCTTTGGACATCTGGTTTTGCCTTCCTTTATGTTTTTCCCCCTTCCCGTGTTCCTTTTCACTTCCCAGCATTCCTTGTTCCCTATTCTCTATGGTTCCTAGTCCATTCTGTTCTATGTGCTTTTCCCTATCTAAGATGGTGTCCTTTTACTTCCTGTTGGTCGTTTCCTGTTTGTTGGTATTTAAGGGCTGCGATTCTTTCTCTCCTTGCGCTGCAACACTTTCTGTTTGGATGGTGTCTTCACTCCTGTTTCCTCATATTTCTATGCTGGTTTTCGTCAGTTCAGAATACTTTTTCCTGTATTTGCTCTTGCTGATATTTCTTTTTTGTTCCTGTTTTAGGAACAGTCTTTGTGGATGTTTTTTCCCCTTTCAGGTTTTTTTTCCCTCTGGCGCTACTTCTGAGGGGCACGGCCTGCTCTTGGCGTACCCATTGTCTGCAGCACTGTGGCTACCAGAAAGAGTCGCCCCTACTTCGGCCAAGGCAGAACATTCAAGAACAGGATCCACGCCACTCGCTCTGCAGCCTCCAGGTTAAAGCAGCCTGTAAGCCGTGACAAGGATGGGGTAAATACATGTGCATCCCCCTGCATACTGATCCATCAGAGACTCTAGGGTTTGGTGGGGGAGGTGGGGGGAGTCAATATCACTGTCACGGCCATGGATCAAATCTATATAGCTGTCCAACTGTGGACTAGACAGCTTACAGTGCATTACGGCAAGGGAATATAATGATTGTAGTGTAGAGGATAATGAAACAATGTCATTAGTTGGGGCGAAATCAGAGATTGTGCTTGCTAAAGACTACTCTCAGTACCTTTGGTAGTGAAGAATTGGATGCCTTTTTGCACTTGCTGACTTGGTTTAAATTTTGGTTTGGCTGAGAAGCTATGCTTGCAGTGCTTGGTTACCATGGTAGAGGTATATTGTCTGTGGCAATGTGCAATGTGGGATTGCTTCCCTAACGTTTGGCTGTATGGACCTGGATGGAATTGGAGTGTATTTGCATGCTATGAGAATAGGAACTGGTGCACTAAATAAATAAATAAATGACAGTATATAGAGTCTAGTCAAGGTTCTATAGCAGGTTCAGATCACATCATGGTTCAAGTTTTTCAATACTTAGAGCCACAGATGGATGCCAGTTTGAGTGCAGAGGTGGAAGAAGATGAGTTGCAGCTTTGCGAGTTGAGAGGCAAATGAAGGCCGCCAAGGTTGCCAGGAACAGTGACCACAAATACTTTACTAAGATTAGCGGTTTTTTAAAAAGCCAGAAGAAAGAAGATGCACTTAAGACCTTATAATGTAAATCCACTAGGCATTTGATCCGATTGAACCAAATAGTGCCATCCTAGAGGGACTGCCAAGGTTTTGCATCTTCAATTTCAGATCCTCATATCACCAGACATCCATAAAGTCTGGATCCAATCAAATTCCAAGAATAAAGGCAGAGTAGGAATTCTACCATATGCTCTCCACACTTTTCTTCCCAAGGTGAGTTGAGAGAGTAATAATTATAGGTGCATTATCGGTGATGGTAGTTCGTAACAAGATCTTAAAACCAAGGGTTAAAATTGAGGGTTTGTAATCACATGGCTAGATTGCAGCCAAGGCACGAAGTGGAGAAAAAGAACTGGGAAATGGGGAAGGAGACCAATCTAAATATCTGATGTTTGCAGTGACAATGAGTGCTTATGATGCTGCCTCAACACTGAGCACCAGACAATAACTGTCAACCTCTGCAAAAGATTACGGGGTGGTACAGCCAGGAGTAACAAGTAGTAAGCCATTTACTGCAAAATGATCTTAGTATAGCCTCTTTAATCTGGTAGAAGTAGTCAAGACTTACCACTTACCTCCCCCTCCAGGACGGATAATCCTTTCTTGTCAGTAGCGATACCTCTATTTCAATTCAAGGCCATTGATATTATTTCCATAAGTCCCAGGCCATTGAAATCACAACCACAAACCCCCACATCACCCGGCCTACTGCTCCAGCGCAGACACCCTCCTGCATGCCCTACCCTCCTCGGCTTAACATGCACAGTGGCTTTGCATAGCCTTACAGGTATGGGTCTGCACTGTGCACCACCAGAGCATCAAAAAATTGAATTGACCAACACTTAAGTGACTGCTGAGAAGCCCAGTTTTGTTATTTTTGCTATTTTAGTACAAAATGCATCCTTGGGTACAAAATAGACTCAATAATGCATTTCTCCCTGAAGTATAACTTTTGGTGCTGATTTTTCATTTTGTAAAGTTTTGCCTCAGAATTTCTCCTAATTACTCAGAAGCAAATTAAGTAATTTTTGCACATCCCTAGCATGAATACACAGATAAGAAGATAAATGCACAGGTCAGAAGTTGAAGAGTGAGCCATTGTAGTGCTTAAAATACCTGAAAAATGTGTTCATATCAGCTCCATAGTGTAGGGAGTGAGCATAGTGAAAGGGTCTGATCGTCTACAGGAGAATTTTGGGATGCAAATTATATGTGTTTAAAAAAAATTGTTTGTGTCACCTCAAAGATATTTGGGAAGCTGAGTATCCATTTATCTCTCTGTCCGCTCACCCATGAACCTACCCCATGGCTCTCAGTATACCAGGTGTTTTTCCTGTGCCCCTTTTGGCTAGTGCAATCCTGGGTAAGTGATCTCCCAGGCCTTATTCAACCTGTAAGCACGAACAATCAGACAAAGGAAGCTCTGCAGAGGGTGAACACCCTTGACCACAAATTCTTTACCCCACATATGTCTTCACAGCACATGCCTTTACCATGTATGTCTTTAATACGCAAACGTTTAGCACACATATTGGTAAGTATATGTAAGTATGGTTTATTTTGAGTATTGTTTTAATAATTATATTTTTATTTACATTTTAAAAAGTAATTGTTTATTTATTTTTGAAGTACTTGTAAATAGTTACATTAATTTCTAAAATTATTTTATATGTATGGGATGAAAGGGCTTTAGGGATTTCAAGTTATTAATGCTCAGGTATTACCAAACATACTTGTGTATTGGATGTTTAATTAGATATAATTGTATTTTCAAAAAAGTAGATCATAATAATTTAAAGTATGCAGGCAACATATAGGGGAATTGGGAAAATGGATAGAGAAGTGTATTAATGCTTAGTATTAATTTAAATATCTGGGTATTATACATTTTACCCAATGATTGCTAATTTATATTAATGTAAATTTTTGAGTTTCTCAAGTAAAGAAAGTGTTATAAGATTTAGGAATGGGAGGCAAGAGATATAGGGGTGGCAGATGGGGCAGTATAGTAATAATCAAGTATTAATTAAGCTACCTGGGTATGTAATTAATAATTATAAAACATGTAGTAACTTGCATTGTGTAGGATATAAGGGATGTAGGGGTAATGGGTAGGGATGTGTATTATTACTAAGGTACTAATTACAGTGCCTACCGATAAAGTAAAACAATAATAATATCATTAATCAAGAGTAATATCATTGTTTGTGTTTATTAATTTATGAAATAAAACAAACATAAGTTTTAAGGGCCAGGGTGTAAGGGATATGAAGGTAATGGGTTAAGAAGTGTATTAATTATCGGGTGCTATTTTAAATACTGGTGTATTAAAGGTTATATCTAAATTAATATCAAGTTAAATGATAAAGAAATTGTATTTATAAAAAGAAAAATATGTGGTTACAGGATGGGATAAAATGGATTTATGGGTAGAGGGGTGTATTAATACCCAGGTATTAACAAAAACACCTGGGTATTAATTATTGAATATAATGAAAAAAAAAAAAAAAAAATCAAAGATACAAAAGTTTGAACTTCCACTTTCTAATAGTTGAAGTACACTTAGTCATATTTATAAAAAACTCTTAAAGAAATAATGTGAACCAATAAAAAAAAGAAAAATATATTAGAAAATATTAAATGTTTTTATGTAATGCAGTTTTGAAAAAGAACCCAATATAACTTTATTTTTGTTTAGAAAAGCTAATATTTACATTCATATATTTATTAAGACATTTTAATCACAGAAAACAACTGTTAAGTTACATTTTAACACTTTTGCCACAAATTCCCCCCTCATTTCAATTAGAGAAACTGTATTTTTTGAGCTGCTACGTTTCAGGTTAACATTCATGGTTGTGTATCCCTTTTTACAGTTCCTGGAGCATCGCTGTCAAGATCGGAAGTACAAAGGATGGCATGAGGCCTTCGTGGACCCTAGTTGGTTTCCCTTGTTTTTGGCGTCATTTTGTCATTCATGTTTTATTCGTTTTAGTTAGGCTACTTTTAGCAATGATATTTACACACATTTTTTGCATGCTATTCTTCAACAAAATGTGTTATGAGTTGCTTGTTTAGTTAGCCTTTGCACAACATGTAATCAGTACTTTATGTCCAAAACTAGAAACACTGTGCAAAACATCCTAGTTCTGATGCCCATTCAGGAGACAGCTTCTATCATCTAGACTTAGCATTTAATCAGAGCTGTGGTTCTAACACAGTATGGGTTTATTACATAAACAATGTACTGACCCAGAAGGGGCAACGGGCATTCCGGCCACAACTGCCATGGGACAAATGCTGTGTTTGACATGCAGTTCTGCTGACGCTAGTCTACCAGCTTCCGAGAGAATTGACATTCAAACCGCAGGCAAGCTCCTGACACTGTCTTCAGGTATAGGGTAGTGGCTAATTCCTTAGATCGGGCCAGGCAGAAATTCTTCACCTAGTATGCTTTCAGTATAGTCTTTGGGTTAGGAGGGAACTTCCAGAACAACTAAAACCACATTGCTCATGGTTGGATTGTTTATCTCCTTTACCATGTTTATAATGCTGATTACTTTGCTTTATTTTATCTGCCTAACTATACCAGTTCATTCTTTTCATGCTAGATAGTGATTGTTTCAATAAATGTATTGAAAACATATCTTCTATGGCATTTAATGTTTCACCTGAGTAATACCATGAAAGGGTAAGATACGTTTCCACAACTTCCTTGGGGAGTCAGAATGTCATATTTAGGTTGCTATATTCAGCTTCCAACCCAGTTGGTTTGGGGGGTCAGGTGAGGCACTGTGAGCTAGCCAGGAATTGGTCCAACAGCTCCTGATGGTTTGGATGAGGTTAATCTTCCACATTCTGAAGTTCTGCTGGCCTGATATGCAGTCCTATTACCTCAGTAGGAACCATATAACAAGGAAGGGCAGTCAGGTGAGATACATTTTATTTACTAAAAACAACAAAGAGGATTGGCAGTTTATTATGAGGAGAGAGGAAGAGAGGTAGTTAGATGTTTCGTGAAGTTTATATGTATGTGTTGATACTTTTTCCAGGTTGTGTTCATATGCGCATGTAAGGAAATGCCTCCTTGGCATGGATACCCCCTGACTTTTTGCCTTTGCTGATGCTATGTTTTGATTTGAAAGTGTGCTGAGGCCTGCTAACCAGGCCCCAGCACCAGTGTTCTTTCCCTAACCTGTACTTTTGTTTACACAATTGGCACACCCTGGCATCCAGGTAAGTCCCTTGTAACTGGTACCCCTGGTACCAAGGGCCCTGATGCCAGAGAAGGTCTCTAAGGGCTGCAGCATATCTTATGCCACCCTGGGGACCCCTCACTCAGCACAGACACACTGCTTGCCAGCTTGTGTGTGCTGGTGAGGACAAAACGAGTAAGTCGACATGGCACTCCCCTCAGGGTGCCATGCCAACCTCACACTGCCTATGCAGTATAGATACGTCACCCCTCTAGAAGGCCTTACAGCCCTAAGGCAGGGTGCACTATACCATAGGTGAGGGCACCAGTGCAAGAGCACTGTCCCCCTACAGTGTCTAAGCCAAACCTTAGACATTGTAAGTGCAGGGTAGCCATAAGAGTATATGGTCTGGGAGTCTGTCAAACACGAACTCCACAGCACCATAATGGCTACACGGAAAACTGTGAAGTTTGGTATCAAACTTCTCAGCACAATAAATGCACACTGATGCCAGTGTACATTTTATTGTAACATACACCCCAGAGGGCACCTTAGAGGTGCCCCCTGAAACCTTAACCAACTACCCGTGTAGGCTGACTGGTTTTAGCAGCCTGCCACACTCGAGACATTTTGCTGGCCACATGGGGAGAGTGCCTTTGTCACTCTGTGGCTAGTAACAAAGCCTGCACTGGGTGGAGATGCTTATCACCTCCCCCTTGCAGGAGCTGTAACACTTGGCAGTGAGCCTCAAAGGCTCACCCCCTTTGTTACAGCACCACAGGGCATTCCAGGTAGTGGAGTGGCCCGCCCCCTCCGGCCACGGCCCCACTTTTGGCAGCAAGGCCGGAGGAGATAATGAGAAAAACAAGGAGGAGTCACTGGCCAGTCAGGACAGCCCCTAAGGCAACCTGAGCTGAAGTGACTCTGACTTTTAGGAATCCTCCATCTTGCAGATGGAGGATCCCCCCAATAGGGATAGGAATGTGACCCCCTCCCCTTGGGAGGAGGCAGAAAGAGGGTGTAGCCACCCTCAGGGCTAGTAACCATTGGCTACTGCCCTCCCTGACCTAAACACACCCCTAAATTCTGTATTTAGGGGCTCCCCTGAACCTAGGAACTCAGATTCCTGCAACCTAAGAAGAAGAGGACTGCTAAGCTGAAAAACCCTGCAGAGAAGACGGAGACACCAACTGCTTTGGCCCCAGCTCTACCGGCCTGTCTCCCCCCTTCTGAAGAAACTGCTCCAGCGATGCTTTCCCCAGGACCAGCGACCTCTAAATCCTCAGAGGACTGCCCTGCTCTAGAAGACCAAGAAACTCCCGAGGACAGCGGCCCTGTTCACCCAAGACTTGCTACTCTGCACCGGACGCCCCCGGCTCGACTTGTGGAGAAACAACACTTCAGGGAGGACTCCCCGGCGACTACGAGACTGTGAGTAGCCAGAGTTGCCCCCCCTGTGCCCCCACAACGACGCCTGCAGAGGGAATCCCGAGGCTCCCCCTGACCGCGACTGCCTGACTCCCAGATCCCGACGCCTGGAAAAGACTCTGCACCCGCAGCCCCCAGGACCTGAAGGATCGGAACTCCAGTGCAGGAGTGACCCCCAGGAGGCCCTCTCCCTTGCCCTGGTGGTGGCTACCCCGAGGAGCCCCCCCCTTGCCTGCCTGAATCGCTGAAGAGACCCCTTGGTCTCCCATTGATTTACATTGAAAACCCGACATGTGTTTGCACACTGCACCCGGCCGCCCCCGTGCTGCTGAGGGTGTACTTTCTGTGCTAACTTGTGTCCCCCCGGTGCCCTACAAAACCCCCCTGGTCTGCCCTCCGAAGACGCGGGTACTTACCTGTTGGCAGACTGGAACCGGGGCACCCCCTTCTCCATTGAAGCCTAAGTGTTTTGGGCACCACTTTGAACTCTGCACCTGACCGGCCCTGAGCTGCTGGTGTGGTAACTTTGGGGTTGCTCTGAACCCCCAACGGTGGGCTACCTTTGACCCAACTTGAACCCCGTAGGGGGTAACAAATACTTACCTCCCCCAGGAACTGTTGAAAATTGCACTGTGTCTAGTTTTAAAATAGCTATATGTGATTTATTTGAAAAGTACATATGCTATTGTGATTATTCAAAGTTCCTAAAGTACTTACCTGCATTACCTTTCATTTGAAGTATTACATGTACAATTTGAACCTGTGGTTCTTAAAATAAACTAAGAAAATATATTTTTCTATACAAAAGCCTATTGGCCTGGAATTGTCTTTGAGTGTGTGTTCCTCATTTATTGCTTGGGTGTGTACAACAAATGCTTAACACTACTCCTTTGATAAGCCTACTGCTCGATCACACTACCACAAAATAGAGCATTAGTATTATCTCTTTTTGCCACTATCTTACCTCTAAGGGGAACCCTTGGACTCTGTGCATACTATTCCTTACTTTGAAATAGTGCATACAGAGCCAGCTTCCTACAGCGCACATCCGGCCAGTTGCTATTGTTTGCATTATAGGCTGCAAAAGAACAATAATTACATTTAAAATATTTTGTTCAACCTAGTTAAAGAAATAACCACTTTTTATATCTTAACATGTTTTTAATCAGTGTACTACTTTTTATGAAGAAGACAGCAATCAAAAAGAGAGAATACAGTACCTTTCTAAGGGATTTTCTTTTTTCTCACTTATGGATGTTTGGGATGTTTGGCTCTTGCTCCGAGAGTTGTTTGGTACATTGAGAAAAGGACTGTATGTTTTCTTTTGTGTTTTTACAATTTTGTTTGGGATTTGGACAGTGAGGTATGATAAAATAGGTTTATTGTCTGATTTATAAAACACATTGCAATGTATGTAAAACATGAATACAGCATTTATACAACAATATTTTAGTAAAAGTAAAATAAAGCATGACAGTTGTCTAAAATCCATGTGAATTCAATTAAGTTTCAAGTCTAAAAACGTTATTCATCATTGTGCGAAGGTTAATGTGAGATAGTACTAAAGTGGTTTCATGGTTACAAGCCATACTAAACCAGTATCTTTTATTGTAGAGAAGTGGTGCAAACAAATCGCTACTGTACTTTTATCATTAAAATCCATACTAAAATAATAGAAAAAAGATCAGATTTACTTGTTTGTTTAACCACTGCAGGTTGTTACATGTTCCTGTATGTAACAGTTCCTTATCAGGTGTGTTTGTTCGTTCAGCTACTGCAGTTTGTTACAGATCACTTGATGCAACCAATATTTGTTACCATTTTTAGGCTACAAGTTTATAAATGACTCAAAAATTCCTACATTTCTCCACAATTTGCTCTAAGTATTACCATTAAATAATGTTGCATCATGAGTAGCATCTTTGCTCTTGAAATAAGATTTAAATGCTATGATTTGTAAGTTGTCCAATAAATTGGAGTCAATACCTCCACAAATTATTAATCCTTAAGCCAATTAAGAAATCAACTTAACATTCATGATTTTTACTAAATGCTCGTGACTAGGACATGATAGCTTGTCATGTAAAGTTGTAAAAGCAAAGATAAGCAAGGCGGTTTTAGTCCTTAAGTTGTTAATGCCATTGAATGTGATACCTAGGTATTTATGGGCCTGACTGATTCAATTGCTATTCCACATGCTTTCCATTCTCATAGTCTTTGTTATTGATCATCCAATTGACATCATTTTGGTTTTCTTTTTATTCATCTTTAAGCAGTTCTGTGTATTATAATTAATAAAAGACTCTATTGCCCATTTTGGACCTATTTTGAGTGTAGCTAAGCAGTATGCTAACATCAGCATATTGTAAGTTATTTATATTACAACCTGTAAAATTAGGTAAGTGGAGAGGTAAATCAGCCATAAAGAAATTAAAGAGAGATAGAGCTAATATACAGCCTTGATTCCAGTCGGTGAGGGTGTTGAAATGCCGGGTCAAGCAGCAGCCATCTCCCAACTTTACCTGCACCCATGTGTTAGTATACAACAATATGATCATATCAAGACACCCCATGTCACAAGCTTTGCCCATAGCAGCTTTTGTGGAACAGTGTTGAAGGCAGCTTTGAAATCAACAAAGTATATGTGTAGTTTTTGCCTTTTGTAGATTGCTCTGTCTGCCATCAATTTAATAGTCACAAAATCTATATTTGTTGACTGGCCTCTCCAGAATCCTGATTGGCAAATTGGTATTATATTAGTCAATGCTGACCATTCCTCAGGGTCCTTAAGTAGGCATGATGCAAAGACCTTCGTCTCCACATCAGTTGCCTTGATGCCATAACTTCGAAACCATTCTTGTTGTGAAGATCCCATTGAATACAAGGTTCGATGCTCTTGCCCACATTTCAGGATTGGCTTTGAAAACAGCATTGGGGGCATTGTGGAGACCTGGTGCTCCATTAGATCTAATCCCACCTAGAGGGGTTATCACAATTTCCTCATTTATTAACTCTGTTAGTGGGGTCATTTCTGAATGAAAGCTTTCACTCCCTACAATACAATGGCTTGAGTCACGTAATATGCCCGAAGTTGAAATTTTCCACTGAGTGATTTTGTTTAATATTAACTTTAGAGTGCTCTCTGTACATACTGGAGATGAAAGTGTCCCAACCAGAATTGGGGATATTGGGACTATGGTGGTCATTACAACCCTGGCGGACGGTGTTAAAGCTGCGGTAATGCCGCAAACAGGCTGACGGACAAAAAAAGGGAATTATGACCATGGCGGAAACCGCCAACAAAGACAGCCACTTTAATACTCCGACCGCCACGGCGGTACAGACAAGCAGCGCGGCTGTCACCGCCCACAGACAGGCGGAAGACAATGTACCACCCACAGTATCACAACCCGCCAATCCGCCACCTTTTCCGGGGCTGATTCACCGTGGATAAAAACATGGCGGAAACAGCTTTTGCAATGGGAAAACGCTCACCTTAACACACTCCACGACGAAGGAGCCCACCATGGAGCCCGAACTACAAATACTCCCTGCGCTTGTCTTCCTGCTCCTCTACAATCACCAGCAACGTAGGCGCCGAAGACAACAGTGAGTACTGCACCTACGACATAGGGGAGGGGGGAGGCAAAAGTCAGGAACACACACATGCAACACCCCCACCCCCAACCCGACCCTCACCCACTACAACACACACACCAATGCATTTCCGAACATCACAGTAACAACCCCCAACCACCCCGGAGAAATGCTAAGACAAAATGAAATGAGTTCAAACATTGTAATGTATCAAAAATTGGTAAGCACATATATACATCACTGTTGGACCTGGCTTTTTGACAGGGACATCCCCAAAGTTTTTGCCTCCTTCCTCCTATTTTTCCTGACCTGTTGTTGTTGGTTTTTGACCTCTGGGCACTTTACCACTGCTAACCAGTGCTAAAGTGCATATGCTCTCTGTGTAAATTGTACTACTGATTGGTTTATCCATGATTGACTATTTAATTTACTTGTGAGTCCCTGGTAGAGTGCACTACATGTGCCTAGGGCAGGTAGATCAAATGCTACTAGTGGGCCTGCAGCACTGGTTGTGCCACCCACCTCAGTAGCCCCTTAACCTTGTCTCAGGCCTTCCATTGCAAGGCCTGTGTGTGCAGTTTCACTGCCACTTCGACTTGGCATTTAAAGGTATTTGCCAAGCCTAGAACTCCCCTTTTTCTATACATAAGTCACCCCTAATGTGTGCCCTAGGTAACCGCTAGAGCAGGGTGCTGTGTGGGTAAAAGGCAGGACATGTACTTGTGTGGTTATATGTCCTGGTAGTGTAAAACTCCTAAATTCGTTTTCACACTACTGTGAGGCCTGCTCCCTTCATAGGCTAACATTGGGGCTGCTCTCATACATTGTTGAAGTGGCAGCTGCTGATCTGAAAGGAGCAGGAAGGTCATATTTAGTATGGCCAGAATGGTAATATAAAATCCTGCTGAATGGTGAAGTCGGATTTAATATTACTAATCTAGAAATGCCACTTTTAGAAAGTGAGCATTTCTTTGCACTAAAATCTTGTTGTGCCCTTCAATCCACGTCTGGCTAGGTTTAGTTGACAGCTCCTTGTGCATTCACTCAGACACACCCCAAACACAGGGTACTCAGCCTCACTTGCATACATCTGCATTTTGAATGGGTCTTCCTGGGCTGGGAGGGTGGAGGGCCTGCCCTCACACAAAGGACTGCCACACCCCCTACTGGGACTCTGGCAGACAGGATTGAGCTGAAAGGGGGCTTGGTGCATTTCTTAGAGACTCTTTGAAGTCACCCCCACTTCAAAGGCACAACTTAGTATAAAACAGGGCCTCTGCCCTACCTCATCAGACACTTGCTGGAGAAGAAACCTGAACCAGAAACTACATCCTGCCAAGAAGAACTGCCTGGCTGCTCAAAGGACTCACCTGTCTGCTTTCTACAAAGGACTGCTGCCTTGCTGTTGCCCTGTTGCCTTGCTGAACTCTTGGCTTGGATAGAGCTTGCCTCCTGTTCCTTGAAGTCTCAGGACCAAAAAGACTTCTCTCTTCCTCTTGGATGCTCCGTGCGCTGAACTTTGCGACGCACAGCTTGTTCCGCGGCAAGAAAAACACTGCACACCGATGCTGATCAACGCGACGTCTTCGGGACGACCGAAACTTTGACGCACGGCCTCGCAAGGACAACGCTGCCCGACTTTCCAGGAGAAATCGACGCGACGCCTGCCGTGAGATCAAAACTTTGACGCACGGCCTCGCAAGGACAACGCCGCCCGACTCCGCCGGAGAAATCGACGCGACACCTGCCGTGAGATCGAAACTTCGACGCGCAGCCCCGCAGAACAACGCGCAGCCGGAAAACAAGCAGGAAAATCCACGCACAGACCCGGGACATCTGGTACTCCCCGCAAACCACAGTAAGAGACTGTTCGCGCGCCGGAAAATGACGCCCGACTCCCCGCGTGGAAAATAACGACGCAAGTCCGTGTGTGCTGAGGAGAAATCGACGCACACACCAGTTTTCCACGCACCTCTTCTCCTGTGGCCCTCTGAGGAGATTTTCCACCAGAAACCAGGTACTTTGTGTTTGAAAGAGACTTTGTTTTACTTTCTAAAGACTTAAGACACTTTCTATCACTTTTCAGTGATATCTTTACAAATTCGTATTGCAACTTTGATCGTTTTGACCTGAAGATACCCAGATAAATATTATATATTTTTCTAAATACTGTGTGGTGTATTTTTGTGGTGTTATGCTGTGGTGTTGTATGATTTATTGCACAAATGCTTTACACATTGCCTTCTAAGTTAAGCCTGACTGCTCGTGCCAAGCTACCGGAGGGTGAGCACAGGCTGATTTTGGATTGTGTGTGACTTACCCTGACTAGAGTGAGGGTTCTTGCTTGGACAGAGGGCAACCTGACTGCCAACCAAAAACCCAATTTCTAACAATCACTATATACACATTCCAAATATATACATCACAAATAGTAGTACAGGTATGCACATTTCAATGTCCGTGGACCACTGGGCCCAAAATGCATGGGCGAGGCCCACACACGATACCTGTCCTGGAACGGAGAGAACACTGCAGGGGCATCAGATAGAAATACAACAGGCACCTCAGGGGGAAGGGAAGGGGGGCACCTCAGCCGGATGACTGCACCACGCCAGATCCAGGACAGGACTCCATGCCCATTGATGTATCCTGGGGAGTGCAAAGCCACAGTGTCTCAAGTCTCTTCAATGGGTGGGTTGCCCACTGTACCATCCTGGGGAGTGCAAAGCCACAGTCTCTCAAGTCTCTACAGTGGGTGGCTTGCCCACTGTTCCATCCTGGGGAGTGCAAAGCCACAGTCTCTCAAGTCTCTACAGTGGGTGGGTTGCCCACTGTTCCATCCTGGGGAGTGCAAAGCCACAGTCTCTCAAGTCTCTACAGTGGGTGGGTTGCCCACTGTAGCATCCTGGGGAGTGCAAAGCCACAGTCTCTCAAGCCTCTACAGTGGGTGGGTTGCCCACTGTTCCATCCTGGGGAGTGCAAAGCCACAGTCTCTCAAGTCTCTACAGTGGGTGGGTTGCCCACTGTTCCATCCTGGGGAGTGCAAAGCCACAGTCTCTCAAGTCTCTACAGTGGGTGGGTTGCCCACTGTTCCATCCTGGGGAGTGCAAAGCCACAGTCTCTCAAGTGGATGCAGGTCTCCACTGGTTCTGGAGGGGGACCGGTGCCCAGAGTGCTTCATCCTGTGAAGGACAGACAGTGGATGCATGTCTCCACTGGTTCTGGAGGGGGACTGGTGCCCAGAGTAATTCATCCTGTGAAGGACAGACAGAGTGGATGCAGGTCTCCACTGGTTCCGGAGGGGGAATGGTGCCCAGAGTGCATCACGCTCCCCGTGACGGTCCCAGTTCCGTCACTGTCCCAGCTGCACATGGGCTAATGATGCTTGATTTGGCGGTGCTTTGCCCTGTTCAGCGGTCTTCACCATGGTGGTGCTTTGCCCTGTTCAGCGGTGCTTTGCCCTGTTCAGCGGTCTTCACCATGGCGGTGCTTTGCCCTGTTCAGCAGTGCTTGCCTTTGCTGTCTCTGACCTGTTCAGCGGTGCTTTGCCCTGTTCAGCGGTCCTCACCATGGCAGTCTTTGCCCTGTTCAGCGGTGCTTTGCCCTGTTCAGCGGTCTTCACCATGGTGGTGCTTTGCCCTGTTCAGCGGTCTTCACCATGGCGGTGCTTTGCCCTGTTCAGCGTTGCTTGCCTTTGCTGTCTCTGACCTGTTCAGAGGTGCTTTGCCCTGTTCAGCGGTCTTCACCATGGCGGTCTTTGCCCTGTTCAGCTGTGCTTTGCCCTGTTCAGCGGTCTTCACCATGGCGGTCTTTGCACTGTTCAGTGGTGTGTGGCATTACGGTCCCTCAGTGCCCAGCGGGGCTGTGGCTGCCGGGGCCCTCCAGGTCACTGACGCTGGCGGTGGTCTCCAGACCAGTGACGATACTGCTGCCCTCCAGGGCACTGACTCTGGAGGTGGTCTCCGGACCAGTGACAATACTGCTGCCCTCCAGGGCACTGACTCTGGCGGTGGTCTCCGGACCAGTGATGATACTGCCGCCCTCCAGGGCACTGACTCTGGCGGTGGTTCCGGACCAGTGACGATACTGCTGGTGGTGGCGTCCCGGCCGGTGGGAAGGATGGCGGCCTTGTCCGCGTGCTGCTCTTCCCAGACTTTGGAGACTTCTACAGCCCCTTCACCACCTTCGGAGGAGTCACAGTTGACTCGGCACACCCCACGGGACCCTTGTGAGCTGTTTTGCCGGCAGGAGTCTTCACCCTCCCCCGTCGGCCACTTTCCAACTTAAGGTGCTTTACAGGGGGTGGACTGGCTGTGCTTTGGCTCCGTGTCACACTGGCTGCCCTGGTGGCCGGTGCACTCCACACACCTTTAACACGCACCACTGGTACCAGACTTTTTTTGGCCGAGGTGCTACTACGGGACCTATGAATTGGAGGGGTGGGGGTGGTGGGAAAGAGGTCAACATTGCTGAGGAAGAGTTTCTTAGGAACAGTGGGATAGGTAGCTGGAGGGGGTCTGGGAGTGGAGGAAGAGGAGGTGGTTTGGGTGCAGGTACTGGAGGCTGTTGTGAGGTGGATGGATGTTGGGTGTGTGGGTGCCCGGGTTTGTGTACTTTGGGAGGGGGTGCCACAGGCACACTGGGAGTGGACACAGGGGACATGTAAATGGTAGTGGGGGTGGTGAGTGCAGGTGAGCGGGGTGTGGTGCTGGGTGTTCTGGTGCGAGTCCTAGTGCCTGTAGATGTAGTGCATGCAGGTGAGAGTGTAGACGACACTGGGAGGGAGGAGGGAGGAGGGAGACGACAAGGAGGGGGACATAGTGGAAGCAGTGGATGTTGCTGTGTCTGTGTGTGGGTGATGCTTGTGTGAGTGCCTGTGGGTTGTGTGGTGCTTATGTTTGCCTGAGCTACCTTTGTGTTTTGAGGTATGTACATGCTTGTCTGATGGTGTGCTTGGGATAGGCTGGGGTACAGGGGACTGGGTCTGGGTGGAGGAAGTTGGAGGGGGGAGGCTAGACACAGGGACAATGGCTACCATCAGTGCTGAGGCCAGAGATTGCAGGGTTCGATGAAGGGCAGCCTGACCAGAATAAATGCCCTCCAGGAATGCATTACCGTGTTGCAACTCCATTGCTACACCCTGGATGGCATTCACAATGGTAGACTGCCCAACAGTGAGTGACCTGAGGAGGTCAATGGCCTCCTCACTGAGGGCAGCAGGGGTGACAGGGGCAGGGCCTGAGGTGCCTGGGGCGAAGGTGATGCCCACCCTCCTGGGTGAGCGGGCACGTGGCGAAGGCTGAGGGGCTGCTGGGAGGGCGGTGCTGGTAGGGGGGGTGGCGGCTGTACCTGTAGAAGTGGGGGGCACAGATGGTGCCGCCACCACAAGGGAGCTCCCATCGGCGGACGAGTCCGTGTCGCTGTTTGGTGATCTGGTGACCGACGTGAAGCTCCCCTCGCCCTCCTTCCCACTGATGTATTCAGAGTCCGTGGTGTGGCCCTCCACGGCCATGTGGGATGCAGCTTCCTCGTGCTCCAGTGCCACTGTACCTCCGCCTGATGATGCTGATGCACAAAAGAACAGGTAGAGCACAAAAAGGGGGGGGCGACAGAAGAAAGACAGGTTGAGTGCATGGCTTACCGCTACCGTTGGCGGACAATACAGACACAGCAGCCCCCTGCACTACGCCGTGCTCTTGGCGTCTACAGATGCAATTCCTGGGATATGGCCTACATGGCTATGGTGGACATCTGCACACATAGATGACACAGGGGCATGTATACCTGTACTTGGCACTCTACAGAGGTGGGTTGGAGTGCCACCTGGCCTGCATTCCGGAGGGGCCTAGCCTACGTAACTCGCCCTGGCCTAGGGAACCCCACAGCCCTCCTCCCCCACCCAGATCCCTCCACTGCGCGCAAAGTCCGCTGAATGATGTTGTACTCACCCCCTTGTGTCTGCTGTGATGCCCTCAAGCGTCCATCCAACTCCGGGTAGGCCACCGCCAGGATCCGGAACATCAGGGTGGTCATGGTGCGACGGGCACCCCTCCCACATTGGGAGGCCATCCCCAGCTGAGCCTCTGCCGTCTTCCTGCTCCAGCGGCGAATGTCCTCCCATCTTTTACGGCAGTGGGTGCCCCGTCTCTGGTGGACCCCCAGGCTCCGGACGTCCTTGGCAATGGCACGCCAAATATCCTTCTTCTGGTGGGCGCTGACCTACATGACATGTACAGGGGAAGAAGAGAAGTCATTACCAACTGCACCATCGATGTGAGTGGCCCCCTCCCTACCCTTGCCATGTGGCACATGCATTCACACTCCTTCATGCTCGCTGAACTCTGCCCCCTCCTTCTCACAAACAGCCCTCTCCACACAAGCATAGCCCATACAATGTGCTCCCTGTGTACTTACCTGTTGGTCTGGAGGACCGTAGAGTAGCGTGTACTGGGGGAGGACCCCGTCAACCTAGCTTCTCCAACTCCTGAGCAGTGAAGGCAGGGGCCCTTTCCCCAGACGTAGCAGCCATTGTCTCTTCCAGACCGAGGTCACAGCAGCACTTGCAGTGTAGGTCCTCTCCTGTCAAAGATCAGGTATCGAGTGATTGAACAGATAGAAAATGGCAGTCATGTCCGCAGCGGTGAAGTCCGCGGCGGTGCGTATCATCCCCGCCGGCGCACTTCATCATTGCCTCCTGGGACCCATAGGGTCCAATCTTAATCAATGCAGCATTGCGCCGCGGTCTACGACCGCCTACCGTGACGGTGTACAACGCCAGCGCAAATACCTCACATCCCATTGTCACAGTTTAGAGGTCAGGCAGCCGCCATTTCAGGGGCCCACATGGCTTCATTTACTACTGCGTCACACATACCTAGGCCTAAACTCAACACACATACAGGAAGAGTTTTGTATTTGGTATTGTGTTCTGTGGGTACATACCTGGGAATTTGTTGACTCTGTGGTCGCTGTTGTCCTTCTTAGGGACCGTCAGCTGGGACATTTGAGGAGATGGCGGAATCCTCCGGTGTACCGACCGCTGGTGGACCTGTTAACAATGGAGGAGCGACATTTGATCATCACCTACAGGTTTGACCGTGCCACAATCCAGGAACTGTGTACCCAGTTGGAGCCAGACCTGATCTCACCAATCCAGGAATACCACCTGAAATGCAGGTTCTATCAGTGCTCCATTTCCTTGCAAGTGGGTCATTTCAGACAACAGTGGCCATGGCATCAGGGATGTCCCAGCCTATGTTTTCCAATGTGTTGTCCAGAGTGTTGTCTGCCCTGCTGAAACACGTAAGGAGCTACATCGTTTTCCCTCAGGTGGAGGATTTGGCTACAGTGAAAGGTAACATATCCCCAACATCATAGGTGCTATTGATGGCACCCATGTAGCTCTGGTCCCCCCACACAGGAGTGAACAGGTGTACAGGAACCGGAAGAGTTATCATTCGATGAATGTACAGATGGTATGTTTGGCAGACCAGTACATCTCCCAGGTTAATGCTATGTTCCCTGGCTCAGCGCATGACGCCTACATCCTGCGGAATAGCAGCATCCCGTATGTGATGGGTCAACTCCAGAGGCACCGCGTGTGGCTATTAGGGGACTCTGGTTACCCCAACCTGTCCTGGCTATTGACCCCAGTGAGGAATCCCAGGACCAGGGCAGAGGAACGCTACAATGAGGCCCATGGGCGGGCTAGGAGGGCGATCAAATGCACCTTCGGCCTCCTGAAGGCCAGTTTCAGGTGCCTCCATATGACATGTGGTTCCCTATTCTACTCACCAAGGAAGGTGTGCCAGATCATCATCGCCTGCTCGATGCTTCACAATCTTGCTTTGCAACGCCAGGTGCCTTTTCTGCAGGAGGATGGTCCAGATGACGGAGTTGTGGCAGCTGTGGAGCCTGTGGACAGTGATGAGGAGGAAGCTGAGGAAGAAGACATAGACAACCAGGAGTCAGTCATACAGCAATATTTCCAGTGACACACAGGTGAGAACAATTGTTTTACTATTACATTCACTTTCACACTTCTACCTCTATCCTGTCTGTCATTTAGTAGCAGTATTTGGTAACTGAGTTGTACATTTCCCTTACGGTTTCACAGGTGTGGTTACCAACGTGTGTCATCTGCTTGCATCCTTCATGGACTTGTGATGTGTGACATAGGTATGTTGGCATTACATTTGAAAAGGCATTTTGTCACTGTCATTGCTAATATACATTTTCAAAATCACAGAGTGACTCAAGATTGTTTTGTGGTTCAAGTGTGTTTATTGAAGTGCTAATTATTGGACGGGGTGGTAAAATGGTGATGGGTGATGGTGGAGGAATGTCAATGGCAGAGTCCAGTCTATAAGTCTCACAGGTGCATTGCCCATGTGGGCATAGGAAGTGGAGCTGGGGCAGTTTACGGTTGGACAGGGTTACAAAGTGAGACAGTGGGAGGACAATCAGGGTGGTCTCATTTCCTGGCGGGGCTCTTGCCATCTTGCTCTGTCCTGTTCCTTGATCTTAGGGACCGCTTGCGGGGTGGTTGTCCGTCTGCAGGGGGTGGGGTGCTGGTGTGGTGGTCCTGTGGCAGAGCGTCCTGTCCACTAGCGCCAGCGGAGGTGGTGGGCAGTTCATCGTCCATGCTAGTGTCAGGGGCCCCCTGGAGTGCCACGGTGTCCCTCATGGTCTTTTGTATGTCCTTCAGCACCCCTATGATGGTGCCCAGGGTGGAACTGATGGTTCTGAGCTACTCCCTGAACCCCAAATACTGTTCGTCCTGCAGGCGCTGGGTCTCCTGAAACTTGGCCAGGACCATAGCCATCGTCTCCTGGGAGTGGTGGTATGCTCCCATGATGGAGGAGAGGGTCTTGTGGAGAGTGGGTTCCCTTGGCCTGTCCGCCCTGTCGCACAGCAGCCCTCCCAGTTCCCCTGTGTTCCTGTGCCTCCGTCCCCTGGACCGTGTGCCCACTACCACTGCCCCCAGGTCCCTGTTGTTGTTGGGGTGGTGGGTTACCCTGGGTTCCCTGTAGTGGTGGACACACAGCTGATTGACGTGTCCTGGGTACGGGGGTATAGGCCTGCTGGGTGGGTGCTGTGCTGGTGTTATCAGAGGGTGGAAGGTCAGTGTTGGGTTGTGCCTGTGCAAGGGGAACCAACTGTCCCGAGGCCCACGATGGTCCGGGCTGGTCATCTAAATCCAGTTGGCCAGAGCTGCTGTCGTCACTGTGGGCCTCTTCTGTGGGTGGAGATGTCTGGACCCTCTGTGGTGACGTTACGTAGTGGTCCTGCAGGGGTATAAGAGCATGATTATTGCATGTGTGTGTGTCATGGTGTGCAATGGGTGGGTGTGCGTGCATTCCTGTGTGGGGGCTTGTATGATGATGGTTGGGGGTTGTTATGGATATGTGCAGTGAGCATGCTTTAGTGCTAGGTGTCCATGCTTAGTTGTGTCATGCAGGGCTTGGTGTTGGGATGTGTGGTTTGTGTTATTAGTACATTAGTGAGCAGTTGTAGTGATAGGGGAGGGGGTGAGGGTGGGGGGGGTGTGATAGCATGCAGGCAGGGTGGGGGATATGATAGTTAAGATTTGACTTACCAGTGTCCATTCCTCCACCGACTCCTCCGAGGCCCTCAGGATGCATGATGGTCAAGACCTGCTCCTCCCGTGTTGTTAGTTGTGGGGGAGGAGGTGGGGGTCCGCCGCCAGTCCGCTGAATCGCAATGTTGTGCCTGGAGACCACTGAACGCACCTTCCCCCGTAGGTCGTTCCACCTCTTCCGGATGTCCTCCTGATTTCTTGGATGCTGTCCCACAGAGTTGACCCTGTCGACGATTATGCACCATAGCTCCATCTTCCTGTCTATGGAGGTGTGCTGCACCTGTGCTCCAAATAGCTGTGGCTCTACCCGTAGGATTTCCTCCACCATGACCCTGAGCGCCTCCTTGGAAAACCTGGGGTGTCTTTGGCGTGACATGGGGTGGTGTAGGTGAAGTGTGGGGTGGTGTATGTGTTGATGAGTGTATTGATGTGTGGTGGTGTGGGGTGTTTTGAGCGTGGATGTTGTATGGGTGATGGTGTTGTGTGCCTCTGTTTGGTGGGGTTGTCTATTGCTGTAGTCTCTCTCTGGCCTTCTTTCGGAATTTTTGGTCGTAGGGGTTTGTGGGTGATGTGGGTGTGTGTTTTATATTGTGTTGGGTGTGTGGAGTGGTGTTTGTATGTGTGTCAGGTGTGTTAATTGGAATTGTCCAATGTGGCGGTGTTTTGGAGATGTGTGTGTATTTTGAGCGTGGCGGTGTGTACCGCCAATGGAATACCGCGGTTGAAAGACCGCCGCGTGGATTCGTGGGTCGTGATAGCATGGGCGTGTTTCTGTTGGCGTGATGGTGGAGGTTTTGTTTTCGCCAGTTTATCACTGACCTTTGGTGTGGCGGACTTGTGTGGGTCTGAATTTCGGCAGATTCCGAGATGTGGGTCATAATAGCTGTGGCGGTATTCCACGGCAGTGTATTGGCAGTCTTCTGCATGGCGGTAAGCGCCTTTTACCGCCAATGTTGTAATGAGGGCCTATATGTCCTGCAACCACCATTCTCCAGATCATTGAGAGTTTCCCAAAATGCTTTAGTATTATTTTCTTACTGGCAAACTGAAGCTTGATCCCTATCTTCTCATGATAAGCCCTTTTTACCCTCCAGATCTCTTGTTTGTATGCCCTTCTAAGATATTTCAATGAGCACTTTCTTGCATAGGTTGAAACTAAGGCCCAGATTTAGGAAAACGCAAAGACCGCTTCAACAGGCCAGGCAGGGGCATCGCCATCCTACACAGAGACACCATCAAAGTCACCACCAGCTCCCAAGACACTATCGGCAACACTGAACACATGCACTTCCTCATCCACATCAACAACAACTCCACCCTCAGAGGTACACTAATCTACAGACCACCCGGACCACACCCCACCTTCTGCGACACCATCACCGACAGCAGCAGCCCGTACACCCTCACCTCCACAGACTACATCACCCTCGGTGATTTCAACTTTCACTTAGAAAATCCACACGACCACAACACTACCTCCCTCATAGACAACCTCAACAACCTCGGACTCAAACAACTGGTCACCGCACCCACCCACTCAGCAGGACACACGCTAGACGCAATCTTCACCTCAAGCCAACACATAGCCTACACCCACACCACCGAACTTCTCTGGACTGACCACCGCTGCGTCCACTTCTCCTTCACCAAACGCCCCACACACTACCATCAACACACCACACCCTACCGCATGTGGGACAAGATCCCCACAGAACGACTAAACTCCCAACTGGCCCACAACCCCCCCACACCAACGACCCCAACGCAGGAGCACACAACCTCTCCAAATGGATCACTACCTGCGCAGACACAATAGCACCCCCCAGAAAACACATCACCATCCGCAACATAAAGAACGCCCCATGGTTCACCCCTGAACTCCAAGACTCCAAGTGCAAATGCCGCCAAGCTGAGAAAATATGGAGACTAGAACCCTCCTCAACCAACTTCTCCACCCTCAAATCCACCATTCGCACCCATCACCAACTCATACGCACCTCCCAAAGACATGCCTTGACAACAACTCCCAAAACAGCAAAGAACTCTTCACCATCTTCAATGAACTTGCCAAACCCAAAGCCAGCAACATAGACCCCACACACACACAGCCCCTATGTGACGCCCTTTCCAACCACTTCCTCCACAAAATCCTGGACATTCACAACAGCTTCATATCACACACACCCACCACACATACCCCTCTCTCACCCAACTCAACCCCCACCCAAGACCCCCCACCACACTATCCACATGAACCTCTACCACACACAAAGAAACCGAAAAAAACATGAACTCCATCCACTCCGGTTCCCCCTCCAACCCCTGTCCACACTGCATCTACAACAAAGCTAAGCCCACCATCGCCCCATACTCTACAACATAATCAACTCCTCTTTCAACTCCGCCACCTACCCAGACCCCTGGAAGCACTCGGAAATCACCACTCTCCTAAAAAAAAAAGCAAGCCGACCTGGAGATCCTCTCCAACTACCGCCCCATCTCCCTCCTCCCTTTCCCTGCCAAGGTTGCAGAGAAATTAGTCAACACCTGCCTATCCCACTTCCTCAAAGCAACCAACACACTTGACCCCTCACAATCTGGGTTCCGCAAGAACCACAGCACAGAAACTGCCCTCATCGCATGCACTGACGACATCAGGACCAAAGGCGAGACCGCTGCACTCATCGTACTAGACCTCTCCGCCGCTTTTGACACCGTCTGCCACCACACACTTCGCACACGCCTCCACAACATCCGCCACAAAGCCTTAGACTGGCTCACCTCATTCCTCACCGACCGAACCCAGAGAGTCCGCCTTCCACCCTTCCACTCCAACACTACCAAGATCACCTGCGGAGTCTCCCAAGGGTCCTCCCTCAGCCCCACAATTTTCAACATCTACATGATCCCCCTAGCCAACATTCTCCGAGCACACGGAATCAATATCTCCTCCTATGCAGATGACACCTAACTCATCTTCTCCCTCACCCGCAACCCCACCAACGCCAAAACCAACCTACATGACACTCTCCTAGACACTGCCAACTGGATGACCACTAACCACCTCAAGCTCAACTCAAACAAAACCGAAATCATCATCTTCGGCCCCAACAAAACTACATGGGATGACTCTTGGTGGCCCACCGCCCTAGGTCCCGCACCCACCCCCGCAACCCGCGCACGCAACCTCAGCATCATCCTCAACCCCTCCCTCTCCATGACACAGCAAATCAATGCTCTTACCTCCTCCTGCTTCCACACACTCCGCACTCTAAAAAAAATCCTTCAGATGGATCCCCCCAGAAACCAAAAAGACAGCCACCCACGCACTCATCAGCAGCAGACTGGACTACGGCAATGCCCTCTACGCCGGCACCACACTCAAACTCAAACGCAAACTCCAAAGAATCCAGAACACAGCCGCACGCCTCGTCCTTGGCCTCCCCCGCCATGAACAAATCTCACGACACCTCAAATCCCTTCACTGGCTCCCCATAGACAAGAGAATCACATTCAAGATCCTCATCCACGCACACAAATACCTCCACAACACCGGCCCATCCTACCTCAATGAAAGGGTAAACTTCCACACTCCCACAAGCAACCTCCGATCAGCCGACCTCGCCATAGCCACAGTCCCCCGCATCCAGCACACCACCCCAGGAGGCAGGTCTTTCTCCCACCTCACCCCCAAAACCTGGAACTCCTTCCCCACCGACCTTCGCAAAACCAAAGACCTACTTTTCTTCAGAAAGAACCTCAAGACTTGGCTGTTTGACCAGGGACCCTCCCTGCCCCCCCCAGCTCCCCACCCCCCCTGGTCCTTGAGACCCTCACGGGTGAGTAGCGCGCTCTACAAATTTCTTTGATTGATTGATTGATTGATTGACTGCATTATGTGCAGTGCCACTTTTCTTGTGCCCCTTAGCACCCCCTAATGCCACCATGTGTGCGCCGTAATTATCATATGGCGCACCATGGCACAGGTTAGGGACAAAAGCACCATAATTTGTGATGCTATTGCAGTACTTTGTAGGATTAGCATCAGAAATGTTGTTGCTAAACCCGCAGAGTACATAGGGGTCCATTAAGAATAAATGTGCTCTGTGCAGGTGTCAAAAATAGCTGCTAAAATGGCACAGGGGATTCTCATAGATTCCACTTGCCATTTGTGTGGTCCCCTTAACCATGTCCCCTTTAAAATGCCTCCCTTTTATAGGTTATGCCTGGCACAAGTAATATGTGGCACAAGGGGTTACAAAGTGGCACAATGCATGCATTGCCCCACTTTGTAAATTTGGTTCAGTGAATTTGGGCTCATTGAGCCACATTACTGTCATAAAAAATGATGCTGATGTGGCACAAGGAGGCTCTAGGCCTTCTTAAATCTGGACCTTAATGAGGTTGTTTAAATTATGCTTTTGTTGCTCTATTAGGTGCCTTCTTTTGCAGGTAAAGCTTGTGTGAGTGCCACCTATTACTAGCAGTTGTAATAGGAATTCCCCTTCATTTAGTTCTAGCAGGACATTTTTCCATTAAAGATTAACATAGTTGAGACCACATCTCCACCATGGAAATTTCCTTTTGGGATACCTGATAAACAGATCTTATTTATTCTCCACAAAACTCATTATTTCAGGCTGTTTTTTTAACTGCCATATTAGCCTTTTCAGATTAAAAGAAGTTGGTATTTGATGGAGATTGTTGGACTTCGGCTGATGATGTGCAGGTAGCGCCAATGTTACTATTTGAGAGTTATTATTGCTTTCGACTTGCAGTTCAACATGATACCCAGTAATACTGGCAACAAGATCTGTAGAAATGATAGTGTCATTTATTATAGAGTGGCGCTTGGAATTTTTAAAAGTTGGTACAGTTTTTGAATTGTTTGGTGGGCTATCTTTCAACATTAAGAGGCCCAATGTTTGTAGGTGGTCACAACAGTAATTAATAATGCCACTGTTTACCAGGAATATTACTAATGGCCATATGACTATTAAAGTCACCTGAGTTAATTATGGTTGCCACTGGAAATTGATAAATAAAGGTTTTAATTATTTCCCAAAGAGTGGTGAGCTAGGTCTTTTTAATTGATTTCTTTGTGCTCTAATAAATGGTCAATAAAATAATTGGTATTTGAAGATATATATTAATGTTTTAATGTGTTGGAGCCATGGTAATTGCAGGCCGATTTCTTGAGGCTTGATATCCAATTCCAAGATGACATACATTGAAAGCCTTCCTTTCACATGGCCAAATGCGGTTGAATGAGAGGCGGTAATGGAAAATTCTTGATAACTAGAAATCACGGTATTAACCTCTTTCCAAGTTTCCTGGAACAACAAAATTTCAAAAGACTGTAAAAATGGAGTTGTAGCTCTGTCTTCCAACAACCTTGAAATACGTGTACATTCCAGGAACAAATGTCAATGAACAATTGTGATTTGGCTGACGCATTCAACCATCAGTCATCACCTTCTGATATTCCTTTTGTGATAATTGTCTGAAGCCAGGGCCATCCTCCTTTCGGGCCTCCTTTTTTGGAATTTGTTCAAAAGTACGGTTACCCGAAGATGAACTTGTGATTATAATGCCTGAGGATAATGCTGCATTAAACAGGGGGCCAATAGCTCCTCCTAACAATGAAGGTTTTTTCTGAGATTCCTAGTTGCTATTGTACTCGGCTGTTCATTTTTCTCCATTGCCATACTAGGTGTCAGCAATGTTGTATAGTTTGTATTGTTGCATTTCCTAATCTCTATTCCCAATTTGGCAAACAGCAAACCACTTTCAATTATCTTATCTGCAATGTCTTTGTTGTACTATGTGGTGTAGGTAAGTTCTTGTGGAGAGATAGAGGGGTCATGTTTGAATTGGACGGATTCAAGGGCATCAGTCGTAAGATGAGCAAGCATAGAGATTGAAGTAATTAATTTTATTATGTTACCGTGGTTAAGGATGTACCGAGGGCCTATTGATTCGTAATGAGGGAGAAATAGAATCTTGATGGGACTGGTGAGAAGGTTATTCTGGATTGTACTTATATTTTTATTGTTAGAATAGAGAGCACTTGATTTCATGCTTTCTATTGCCAAGCGTGTGGTGGAATCTTCTAATAGGGAAGAAGTATAAGTATGGCTTGGGTTTACTTCACTGGCCATTTGCTGTTGCTCTGAGCTATTATTTGGTGAAGAGATGTGATTCATTGTTCCTATGAGTACTGTATTCGATTGAGATATTAGCAAAAACAAAATTGCCTGACCTTTCTTTCCGATGGAGGAGCAACCATGTCTTTTTTGTCTGTTTATGACGCTGTTTCATTTTCTATACATGAGGGATGATTCATCAAAACTCCAACAATAACATTTTGTAATTCTTCACCTGTTTCGCCCTCTGAGGGCATTTGCTTGATCAGATTGAGAGGAGCTTCATCCATCTCTGTCTCAATGAATTTTGCCTGTTGATTATCCAGTGAATTAAAATTGAAAATTGGGTGACAGACCTTTGATCTATCATCTGTGATCATCTTGGCAGATCGTATAGCTTTATTACATGCCCTCTTAGCCTTGTTCTGGCTCTTTTTGTTATCCCATTTGTTGTCAAAGAGGTTCATGAATTTGTAATGTTTATACTTGAATTACTTCACTTTCTTGCACTGATACTGATGGCGTCTCATCATCCTCATATAATTTCTCAAGAACCAAAGAATCCTGTGCATTGCATGGTTTACTTAGCCCTACCATGGAAGTTTTATCACTCTGGGCTTGCGGGATAGATTGACAAGTGGCTTTTTGCAGGCTTGACACACTCTTTGTTTGGGCCCTACTGATGCCTCAGGCTCATTCAACGATGGGAACTGTGCATTACCTGATTTTCCTGGTCCAGTCAAGGAGATTTTATCACTCTGGACTTTTTGGTCAAATACTTGACACACACTTTGATCAGTGCCCATTGGTGCCACATGCTCAGATCTTTGCCGTGAGGACATAGTTTTGACTTCATCTACATGATCCCTAACTATGCTTAGCACATTTTAGAGTTTATCTATAATGTGAGCACAGGAGGTACAAGTGGGTAATTTGTTATCTCTATCAGATTGGGCCTTTACAATGAAATTTGTCAGTTTAAGCAACTTAGAATCTATTTCAGTGACATAGAGCACAAGTGTGTTAAGCAGCTCTACTTGAATATTCCACTTATCAGAGTGTTAGTTTTGTACTGAGGTTAATGTGTCCATGGTATTAACCAAATTACCACAAATTCTAGTATTAGCCTGAGGAGACGCTTTAAGGGAATTGACCTCCGCAGAAGGATTTTGTCAGGAGAGAGAGATTGGCTGGATTAATGGAATTATTCAAAAAGTCCACATTCTCTTCCTCAGGTCTGCCTAGTTCTTACAAGTAATGCTCTAAATTGATTTTCTGGGAAGTGAGAATTGGCTTTAAATAAGGCTGATACCTTGTAGTTTTAAAGATTGGTTATTGGTGCAGATTTTATGGGACTTATCTCTGTTATTGTAAACATATTTAGCAGTCTTTCATCTGCTTTGGTTAAATTTTTGGGGAGTTTAAAGTAGTCCGCAATAGTGGTTTAGAGACAGAAACGTTAATTTGCTCAGGAGAGCTTCCCAATGCTGCAAACAGGACAAAGCTCTGTATTGACCTTGAAGTGACATTGTCAGGCAGTTGAGTAGCATTCAGGTTGGTAGATAATGCAGATTGGTCCATTTTCATTTTCCTTCAATTTGGTTGGATGTATAGGTCCACAGGAGCGACCAGGACTCACTATAAATTCAAGACAGAAAAATTAGCTATGTTGGAGGGGACAAAAAGAGTCTACAATAGAGAAAAAACAATGATTGTGAAGTAGAAGTTGATATAGATATGTGATATGACCTATGCCATATCTTGTTCCAAAAAGGGATAGTCCAGGTACATCTCAAATCCAATTCCCATTATGATTAAATTTTAGATTTAGGTCTTGTCAAAAGAGGAGGACGACTTTTTTTATAAATAGTTGATGCTTTGGGAAAAGAGGTAAGAAAGGAAGACAAAGACGAATATAACTCAGAAGAAGGAGGGAAAAATGGCAATGAAAATAGTGTATCAAGAATAAGATTTATAAGGAGGAGATATTTAGGCATGAAGGAGCTGAGGCAACTAAATAGTTGTTGGAAATGTGAAAAAGAAAGTGGAGTGTCATTGGAAAATAACTCTTTAACCCATACTACACCTTTTGTCTCCAAGACTTCCAAAATAATGTTTTTTATTGATAGTAATGAGATTATTATGTCAAAGAGGGGAAAGAAGAAAGGGGGAATAGGTGACAGATGGAGATAAATAGTGATAATGAACAAGAGCACAAGTATGTTTAAGAAGCGGGAAATAAATAATCAAAATATTATAAGAAAAGTACACCACCTCACGAGGAGAAAACGGTTGAAGAAAAGAACATTCAATAGTCAACCATAAGGAGTTAAACGGAGAACTTGACATGGAGATCCACCCAGAAGCATGTCATAAACAAAAGGATTTATGATAAAGTCAAAAGTCAGGGAAGTTGGCTCCAGCTTCCTGTTTAGAATGACGAAGTTTAGAATGACTAAGAGAAATTCTAGGTTTCTTATCGTTCCAAAGGAAATGAGATAATCTTGAATCAAGTTGTTTGAAAAAAGTCGCAGGTAGAGGGATCGGAATCATGGATAGAAAATGAAGAATGATGGGATTAAACATCATTTTGATGGAGTCAAGACAACCCACTAGGAGAAAAATAAATGATTCCATAAAAGAAGGGATCTATCAATCATCTCTAAAGAGATATTTGCTTCAGTGGACTTTTTAATGGAAGAGGTAAACAAAATACCTAAATATTTAATCTTAGATGTATTCCAATGAAAGCCAGTAATCTCAAATAAGTAACGCTAATAACTTAGCAAAAATTCTATAGTCTGTATTAAGTAAAGAGATCGGCCTATTGTTTTTACAAAAAGTATGGTCTTTATTATCCTTCTGGATAAGACAAATAGTGGCTTCTTGAAAAGTTCCCACTGTATATCTTGATTTTGGGAGGAACTGAAAAAGCTGTAAAAGTTTGGGAAGCATGATATCTGAAAAATAGAGGAAAAATTCCACAATGAATCCATCCGGACCAGGAGTCTTACCTTCTTTGAGAAATTGAAGGGCATTAAAAAATGTTGGCAAAGAGATATCTAATTCAAGAGACAAAACATCAGTTAAATCTTATTAGGATTTGGAACTTTCTTTAAATATTCATCTATCTGTAAGGAGCAAGGGGTCAACTCAGGAGTATAAAGTGTTTGATAAAATTTGACAAATTCAGCTAAAATATCATCATCCTTAAAAAGAGATTTACCTGTTTCAGTACTTGTAGACTGCACTCTGTGGTATTGCTTTTGAACTTTCAAATAATTAGCAAGGAGATTTTCCTTTCTACTTTGACCCCTATAGTAGCGGGCACTACTGCGTAGAAGAAAGAAAGAAGCATTATCCAGAGACGTTTTATTATATTGTAATTTTGTTTGAATAAGTTCTCTTAAATTAAAGTTAGAAGAAGAAGAAGAATATTGATGTTCTAAACATTTTATTTTTAGAAGTAGTGATTGATGTTGTTTGGTAGAGGTTGTTTTTTTGTTAGCAACAAAATCTATTATATGCCCACGAGCTGCAGCTTTAAATGAATCCCATAAACATTGCGGAGTGATATGAGAATCATCATTGATTTAAAAAAATTCCTATGCAAAAGCAATAAAAGATCTGAAATATTACAACCAAGCAACAAAGAGTTGTTAGATCTCCATTTATTGGACTTGGAATGTACCGGGAGTAGATCAAAATCCGTAATGACTGGTGCATGATCAGATATAACAATAGGTTCAATGGAGGAGTTGATGAGATTTTGGGGAAAGGATTTTGAAATACAAATATGATCTAGTCTAGAAAAGGAGCCATGTGGTGGAGAATAAAATGGAAAATCTCTACTTTCAGGATTACATTCTCAATGAATCAACTAAATTACATTGCAATAGAAGTGCTTTAAACTGTTTATGCATTTTGTTAGGAGAACATTTGACAGTAGATTGTCTATCTATAAAAGGATCAATTATTTGATTACAATCCTCTCCAAGGAGAAAAAAATCATCATTATATTGCATTCATTGTTTAGTAATGCTAGGCCAAAAAAGATAGTCTGATTGAGTAGGACCATAAATAATGCCAATAGTCAATGTAACACCATTAATAATTAGTTTCACAAAAATCCATCTGCATCTGAATCCTGAGAAATAACAATTACTGATATTTTCTTATGACAAAGGAAAATTACTCAATTTTTCTTTCTCGATGCAGGAGATGTAAAAACATTACCTACCCAACCTTGTTTAAGTTTCATCACTTCAGTATCAGTCAAATGGGTTTCTTGTAAAAGGGCCAAATCTGGGTTAGATTTAGCTAAATGGGATAAAGTTCTCTGCCTTTTTATTAGATTAATAAAACCCTTGACATTCCAAGAAATGACTCTGAATTTCACAATGCATAACCATATATATAAGCAAAAGTTCTTGTGAAATAGTTAATTGAAGAAACATATAAGTAATAGGGAACAAGGATAGCAAAGGGAAGTAAGAGTTAGGGGAAAGCAATATGAAAAAAGATTGAAAATACTCAAGAAGAAAAGCCAAATAATGAAGACTGTAAAGACATAGCTGATATAAATGAACAGTAGGGTAGGGGTGGTGACAGCACAGGGTGAAGACGGCACAGCAAGGAACGTGACGCATCAACAGACGAATGATACGAGCAAAGGTAATAATACAAAAAACACAGGAACCTGTAAAAAGGAAACAAATATATTAACAAATAAAACTTATGATATCATTAAAGTATAAACTGCAAATGAAGGACCATCAGCTGCAGATCAATAAGTAAGAGTTAACAATGGGCATAATAAAGTAATGGAATCATGCAATCATTTTGGATATTTTCTATATCCTCAACTTTAAATTGTTGGTCATGTGACACCCAAAAGGGAGATCTTATGCATATCCTCTTTGAGTGTCCTCCCACTGCCTCCTTTTGGGGAGAAGTTTGACGTCAGCTTGTTGTGTAACCATTTTAGTTATACCTCCATGCACATTATTTTAGCACATTAGGCCTGCCACTGTACACTTTGACCTAGATATATTTTATCCAGCTTCGTTTATTATTTTAGCAATAGCCACATTTGTGGTCTTACTTTTTTTTTCTCTATCTAGCTGTTCTTTGCCTAGGCCAGCACTGTGTTCTTAAATAAGACATTTCTTTCACTCTGTGCTTTTCTGTAGGCTGCAGTAAGTAAGATAGGTTGTCTGTAAACGTGGTAACGCTTTGTCTCTGGTATTCATAGAAACATACACATCCTTACGTAGGGACATTTTCATAGAACATCATCTACTTTATTATAAAAACACTTTGCTGTCTCATACACGTTAAAGGGAGATTCCAGCCAGATGACCACGACTGTCTGCTGATTGCTGAGTGCTTCGCTACAGCTGCTTATGCAGACTTCAGGCCTTTTGCTCAGTTATGAGGGATGATGTCTTCCCAGGGGAACCTGAAGGGCAGAACTAGAGCTTAACATGCTGTGCTCTAATATAGCCTAGGTAGGAATTAGTCTAATGAGTCTAGAGACAATATGGTAGCGTTATTTTATGCTTTAATCTCCACGTCACTATTTTAATCCTGTCATGCTTCATCATACTGGTTATTGCAGTACATGCTGTATTATCTAAGATGCAGTTGCCTCATTAAAACCTTATTGAAACATATAGGGCCATATTTAAACTTTTTGATGCAAAACTGCGCCGGCGCAGTTTTGCGTCAAAAATATTACCACCGGCTAACACCATTTTGGTGCGCCGTCCGGGCGTCAAATTTATACTTTGACGCACGGTGGTGCAAACCACAGGTGGGAGTCATTTATTTTGACGCACACCGCAGCGTCAAGTCGTAAAGCAAAACAACGTTAACACGGCAGAAATGACTGTGGGTCGAGTTACGACCACGCAAACCGGATATGCGCCGTTTTTTTACAGAAAAGTATAAAAACAAATCCCGCGAACACTGCCATTTCACCAGAGGAGAGCCAAAATGGATCCCAGATGCCACTACAGACCCCAGGAAGATGACAACAGACCAGGAACCAGCCAGGAGGACCCACACAAGAACCAGGACACTTATAAGAAGAAAAAAAAATGTCGCTTCAGTGGAGAGGAGTAGGAAATTCTGGTTAAAGAGGTGACAGAACACCAGCACCAACTGTTTGTCACCTCAAAGTTTCCAATCAGTAGGAGAGAGGCTATATGGCAACAAATTGTTGACAAGATTAACAGTGTGGCAGAAGTACGCAGAACAGTCATCGAGTGCAAGAAACACTGGCATGACTGTAAGCGCAGGACCAAGGAAAAGATGGGCAGTAACAGGAAGGCAGCACTGCAGACTGGAGGTGGGAGTCCAGCACATCAGGAGGCCCTGGACCACATGGAGGAGATGTTCGCATCCGTCATCCCTGAGGAGATCGTCACAGGGATTCAAGGACAGACAGCGCAGACTACCAGGAGACAACGCACATGCAGGGTAAGTCGCATGGGGAATTGAAATGCACTAATGTCAACTGCAACCAGGGGGAATACCTACTACACATTACATGTAAGTCATCATGTACATGGAGTTGCATGGGTAAAGGGACACGGCATGGGGGCATGGCCTGCAGAGACAGAAGCTGGGGCACACCATTACACTACACCAACAACAGTCCCATGGGGGCATGCTGTCATGCCAACAATGGAGCAAAGGGAAATCCATGCCAAGAGGGAAGGCCACAATGTCAAACTGACATCCCGACTGGAATGTAACTGTGACAACAGTTGCCACTACCACTTCCGCTGTGTGTGCAGCTCAAGTAGCCAATGGCAGTAACCTCCCCATGGATCATACACACCTAAATTAGGGGGTTGAGGATGGCAACTTCAACAATCCCCTGAAAAAAGACAAAGGCCCCAGTACAGTCAAATGTCAATGCTCATTGTTGTTGCAAACATCTGCCAATTTCAACAATTATAGGAGCTACACAGCACTAAGGACATACCCATACTGCATATGTCAGGGTCCATCCTGTGCCTGGGTCACAATGTAGCATCCCAAATGTCATACTGCTCAGACAACAGAATTGAGGGGGGGGGGCACATGTAACTGGTCACTGACATACACCTGCACAGTCAGAAGAGGAAATAGGACACTTCTACGACAATCAGGACAATCCAATGTACCACACATTCCCCAACATCAGCAGTACACATTACCAATGCCAACATCCATATTGTGTGATAACATTGCTATGCATAGGATATGCTACATGTCAAATACATTTAAGTGGATGTGAAAGATCAGAGATTGGGGCAGGTCCAGATTGTTAAGTGTGCTGCCAGTGCCATCACAACACCCGCAGCCAGTGAAATGTCTCACCATGAAAATGGATGTAGACAGATGGTTGAGTAGGACAACAAGGTGGCAATTCACTATTTGGCCAAAACCAACACCTAGAAGAGATGATGTCAACAAGTCTAATAACTTAATAACATACATGTGACATGCAGGTGGCCCATAGGCCTGGGAGAATGCCCATCTGAAGGACTGGAGAAATGAACACGAAACAAGATCACAATGTGAATTCATCACAAGGCAGGCATGTCACATCATTCATGCCACAACAGAGACACACTAATTGTACCCTGTTTCATTGCAGAGGAAGATGGATCTCCTGCGGATATGCCTGTCCCAGATTACCCTGATGACATGGATGACAAGCTGATTAACATTCCCAAGGAGACTATCCAAAAGGTCCTTGAAACCCTCCAGACCCCGCCTTCAGTCACAAGGAAGAGCACAGAACAACCAGCCATTGCAGAGGATCCAACCACCACCCCAATTGTAAGACCTGCCAGCTCCAATACAGCTGAGGACTCAGACGACACAGGCACCAGCTTTGAGAGAACTGTAGTTGGGGTACAGCGAGAGCTGGCCAAGGAGGTGCGGGTGGGGATGCAAACTATGGCAGCCAGCCTAGAGTGGGTACGTTCGTGCATGATGTCATCTGCAGATCAGGCAGCAGCTATGCAAGCCCTAACATCTATCTTGCAGGAACAGCAAAAAACCCAGTAGGAAATCAGCACAGCTGTAATACAGTTGACCCAACACCCACACCAGCAATCCTGTCAACGCATGCACGAATACAACATTGAACCCCTCAGGGCCGACCTGGCTGCCTACCATCGTGATGTGGCTGCTATTCTCAATAACCAGCAGATCCTCCTTGCTGCAGTACTGCCCTTAAGACCTTCACAGGGAGAAGGGACCAGGATGTCTGACTCCACGTCTTCTAACACTGAGGTGTGTGTTGCCCCTTCACAACCACCACCACCAAGTACAGAGGAAGCAACACATACATCAGAAGATGAAGACATGGAACAGATCACCTTCACACGGAAAAGTACATGGAAGCACTAGTCCCTGCCACATGGCCAACTATTACCAGGGTCCTGCGCTTTGTAACATGCCAGTCTTGCAACAACTCTACTTAATGACTGTTATGCTTACCACTGTATATCTTGTCAGCCTGCCCAGTGATTGTCTCTCTCCTACTCATTGGCAAATCCTGTCTCTCTGCACTGTCTGAAACATCAACCCAGCATGTCAAAAGCATTTCCGTAACCCCTTGTATAGGATCACAATGTGAGATGTCACTCTAATGGACTCACAATCATGGACAATGTACAGATAGCACTACAGCACTTTTCAATAAATAGCACTTAAACAACAAATCTGTCTCTGTGTAATGTGACATATCAACTGTGCAGTAGATAACTGAAATGTGCCTACTGTCTGCTATTGGCCTTCAAAGGAGAAATGTACATGATATATGTCATTTACAGTGTGTGTGTATGTGACCATTGTATGTTACACATCACATTAGCTCTGGGATTTTCAGTGTCCTAATCAGTATATCAGCAATGCTCCATGAGGCAACACTCTTATTCTGATAGTTAGAGATGAAGGTGTGCAAAAATGATTAGCCAGACCATGATATGGTGATTATTATAGGTGTTTATTTAAATTAGTTCATTAAAGTGGTGATGGTGATTATACTTAAAAGAAATTGTTCACGATATGTTGCCACCTGTGTACACCAGCGGCCGTGTTCTGTAGTTCCTCCTCATGTTGCAGGCCAGCATCCTCCTCTTCCTCCTCTTCAGGCATGTGTGGTTCTGGTTCCAGCAGGGGAATGTTCCTTTAGATGCAAATGTTGTGCAATATTGCACATGTTAGGATGATCTTACAGACCATCTCCGGGGAATATAGGAGGCTACCACCAGTGATTTCGGGACACCGGAACCTTGACTTGAGGATGCCGAAGGTCCTCTAGACTATGGTGCGTGTCCTCCTATGTGCGTCGTTGTAGGCACGCTCTGCTGCAGGACTCGGGTTGCCAATAGGTGTCATTATACATGGCTGTATGCCATACCCCTGATCAGCTGCAAGAGAAAATGAATGGGATCATGTTGATGTAGCTGGCCCCATTGAAATTGTCTGTGACTCTTTTGTGTTATTATGTCGCATCGTAGGCCTGTAGGATGTACCATCTGCATCGTGTTGTTTCCTTAGCTGAACGAGTGTTTGGCTGCTGATCGTTTGTCAGCAGTATGTTTTGGGATTTGCAGTACAGTGTGACCTCCCTAGCATTGTGACTTGTGATACAGGTGTCTGTGTGTCTTCACTGGGGGTGAGATGATAGTTTCATACACAGAATCATTTTGACAGTGTTGTTAACACGTTCATATCAATGTACCCTGGACATCCTATACCTTTAGACTTATGCAATGGATTAATGTAAACATCATTGGGACACTTACAATTTGCAAGGTGACATTTAGGCAACCCACTCCACACGTTGTGATCTTTGACGTCTTAACATTAGGCTGCACAGTAATTTCAGATGTGTGACAGGTTCAATGGTGACCTAAGAAACATGGCTAGCAATGTCACAACCTCAGTGTGTTCCTGTTCACATGTTGCTGTTGTGGTGTATGTTTTGTGTGTCCTAGAGGGTTGCTGTGCAGTGTGTATATAAGTAGGTTTTTGTACCTACCAACAAGTAGTCCATTGCCATACCGTCCATCCTGCAAGTGTTAATTGATGGTGCAGTGATGGAAGATGAAAGAGTCATGGACACTCCCAGGATATTTAGCCACGATGTTGGTGATCAGTCCTTGGTGATCGACTATGGCCTGCACATTGATGGAATGTGTGTGCTTTCTGTTGCAGTAGAGGTGTTCAGTTGCAGCAGGTGGCACAAGGCGTACATGTGTGCAGTCGATTGCACCAAGGACGTGTGGGAAGCCACTAATGAGGTAGAACCCCTGTTTTGTTTCCTGCTGCTTCTGCAGTGTGTTAGGGAAGCAGATGTGGCGGGAGTAAGTCCAATGATGGCATCCAGTACTTTGGGCAAAAAGGCAGAGAATGATGGTTGTGATATTCCAGCAACCAGGGCACCAGTTGTTTGAAAAGAGCCACTTGCCAGCATGTGAATTACGGCAAGCAGCTTGGTTTCTGTTGGGATGGTGCGGGGTGTCAGCAAAGTGGGTGTCAACTGCGGTTCAATGTTTTGCAGCAGCTGCTGAATGGCCTGCAGTTCAACCTGTACCTCTGGATGATGTTGTGTTCCCTGAGGCCATGAAGGGTTGTTCTGGGGCGGAATATCCTCTCCTGCCTTCTGCACTGCCTTTGGGGTCCCTGCTGGTGTTGTTGTAGCTGCTGTTGTAGCTGCTGGGCTCTGCGTCTGCGTGAACGCTGGATAAGAATCATCTCCGTCTCCCTTATTCTGCTCTGCTGTTGTTTCTGTGTGTTCTGATTAAATACAGGTGTGTTTGCCCCATTTTAACGCCTGCCCTGACCCAAGCTTTAAAGTTTGACGCAAATCGGGCTGTGCGTCATTTTCCGGGTCCGCCTCCCGGCTGTGCGTAATTTTTGCCTGAAAGCAGAAATACGCCGCACACCCGTTTGAGTTATTTTTGGGACGGGAACGCCTACCTGGCATATCATGAACGCAAGGCGGGTTGCGGCATCCCAAAATTACGCACACGGTGGAATTTTGTCTTCCGCGGGCTCGGGCGTCGAAGTTTAAATACGGGGCAACGTTTGCGCTGAATGTATGTCAAAATGTTGGACGCACATTCGGCGCAGACGGAGTATAAATATGCTGCATACTGTCTCTGTTTGTCCTTGTATATGTGAGACTAATGTAACTGAGAGAAATGGATGCGATCTGAGTGACCATGATTTCCCTGGGGAGTCAATTGTGTCATGTGCTCAGCTGCCAAATCATCCCTGCCCTGGGTGGAGATGAGGCACTGCTCTTTAGCCGGAGCAAAACCTGGATTCAGCTGACATGTTTCATCTGTAGTAGGTTAGACTCAGTCTCCCACACCGCCAGCGATTCTGTCGTTCAAATCCAATAGTCTCATTAGAATAATGAGAGCTACCCGACCAGCTCACCTTATTTTTTTATTTGCGATCCCATTTAACTCCCTTTGCGCTCTTCTTATGTAGTTTGTCTGTTGATATTGCTTCAGATGGAGATAATTTAAGGCTGTTAGATTTTATGTTAGCTTTAGCCTTTCAGCAAATTAGCCTCAATTGGAAAAACTCCTCCAATGTTTCCTATAAAGCTTGGATGTATAATGTTTGTCATTATCGTAGGCTGGATACTGCATTTACCTCTTTATGCTGCCCTTCAATTAATAGAGATCTGTATTGGTTACCCTTGACTGCTTATCTTGATACTGTTGCTTGCAAATCTACTAATTGTACATTATCTGAAAATTTTAAGCCATTATAAATGGTCTGCTTTCTCTGTTATTGATTTACTTAATTTTAAATTTTGTTATATGGTTTTAATTATAATTAATGTTTTTTAGTTTTGTTTTTAATATAAATTGTACCTCTATTCCTTTTATTGGTCTTGTTCCTTTAATTCATTTTCCTCCCCCACCCAATATGTTTAAAATGTTCAACAGCTTTCTCATTTCTTTACACACTTATACTGTTATCTTTGAGATTGACATTATGTACTGTTAATATTAGTCTATTATGTGTTCGATTTCAATAAAGCTGATTTACCTTAAAAAATAAGTTCAAGGCAGTAGCTTGCAGAATGGAGCAGACTTTTTTTACTTAAAGCAGGGTGATACAATTGTTTTAAAGCTTGTCAGGATACTTCAATTCGATTTCCTCAGAAGCAGAAGATAACTCCTCAGTCCTGACCCGAGCTACTCACAACAAATTTTAATCCTTTGCGCTGAGTACCCCGGAGGGGGAAAGGGGAATGGGATTGTAGAGAGACTGCCACAGAGATGATGATCGTCAGTACTCAGTCTGCCTCTTCACATCTAAGATTGGATGCAGCACCTGCAAGAGTCACAGTCACAATTACTAGGGACATACAACATCAGTTTTACACTTTCTACTCTTAACACTTAATTCTCTTTAATTCTATTATTTCTTCACTCACCCTGAGTTCTCTGTAGCCTTGCTTCTCTCTATGAATGATAAGCTCTTCTTAAAAATGCTTATTACTGATCCTGGAAGAACTTCTCAACCTTTGTTAGAGATTGGTTTTATGTTGCTATATAGATAGTTGGTGATAATGCATTCTCCAAATCAGCTGATGTTAGTTGGTTTCTACTTTACATTAGAGAGTTCAATTACGTTTATTGCATTGGTAATTCTTGCTTGTGAAAGTTTGTTTCTCCTGTCTTATTTTGTCTTCTGTCAATACTTGTATTTGTAAATACTTGTTTGTTAAAGTTTGTTTCTTCTTTCTTACTTCGACATCTGTTGATAACTTGTATTTGTAAATGCTTGTTTATTAAAGTTAGTTTCTCCTTTCTTACTTCGACATCTGTCGATTACTTGTATTTGTAAATGCTTGTTTATTAAAGTTCGTTTTTTCTTTTGACTTTGGTATCTTAAAAAGGAACCTTGTAAGCATAAGGTTTATTCATACATTAAACTCTGTAGCCTTGCCAAACCTCCACTGGAACAGTCTACTATCAAACTCCTCGAATAAACCTTGACAATATTTATCACGTTTTCTGTAAAATAGTCTTCAAGGGTAATTTTACCTCACAGGAGTTTCTGCTCTGAAGCACGCTCTCTCTCCACACAGCTGATTCCTGTCACACCTCAGTTGAAGTGCAAAGCTTCCAGCTGGTGAGCTCATAACCTAGCAACCAACCATTTGCAAGACTAGTTACTTTAACTAACCTTCAGGACTCATGACGGCCATCTTGAATCTTCTCTTTTTGATTCTTCCTTTGAAATAAGCGCAAGATTACTCTGCAAACCTTCTTCCAGTTTGGGCTTTGCTGTCTCTACTGAGGATATCTCTTTGCTTTTCTCAAGCATTTCTTTGATTTGATTTGGCAAGTTTGTGTGGTCATGACAGTACTCCCCCTCAAGGAACAGTTCTCCAATTTAGGTTTGCTTGGGTAGGTTCTATGAAAGTTTCTCACTAATCTTGAAGCATGTACATACTGGTGTGGCTCCCAGGATCGTTCCTCTGGACCATAACCTTTCCAATCAATTAGATAATAAAGCTTGCTATTACGGATTTTGGAATCTAAGATTTGATTGACCACTTGCTCTTCTGCAGAGCTAATCTGGATAGGACTTGGAGGGGAGTTTTGACGTAAATTTGGAGGACTGTTCTTTAACAAGGAGACATGGAAAACAGGACGTATCTTTAGATGAGCTGGCAACTGCAATTTAACTGCCACTGGATTGATCATCTTGTCAACTTTAAATGGGCCTATAAATTGTGGCTGAAATTTGCAATTTCCTTTGAGACGTAAATGACAAGTGGATAACCAAACTTTGTCTCCTTTCCAATAAATGGGGCTCTCTCTTCTTTTTCTATCAGCCTGAGTCTTATATGAATCTTTTGCTTGAATTATGTTTTTTATAGCCCTAACTAACGTGGTCTTCAAATCCCCCACCATCTCTTCTACTGCAGGCACTGAATCATCTTCTTTACCCAACATTACATTAGGATGTCCACCATGGTTCAGATAAAAGGGGGTGAACCCAGTGGTGGAATGGACAGCATTATTGTAAGCAAATTCAGCTGCCCACATCAACTCGGGCCATTCCTTCTCTTGATCAAATAAATGGAGTCTTAAATACTGTTCTAACTGTTGATTCACTCTCTCTGTTTGCCCATCGGTTTCAGGATGGTAACTGGTAGAGTAACGAGAATCAATTCCTAATCTTTTACTAACGGCCTTTCAAAAGCGAGAAACAAATTGGGACCCCCGTCTGAAACTAGAATTTTTGGGATACCATGGGCGCGTACTATGTGTTGTGTAAACAACTGTGCAACCTGTCGGGCTCAAGGGATTTCTTTCAAAGGAATGAAATGCGCCATTTCAGTGAAAGTGTCTACAAAAACTAGGATAGTGTTAAAACCTTGGCTACTAGGGAGGTCCACTATAAGATCCATAGTAACAGTATGCCAGGCATGGGGTGCAGTGGGCAAAGGTCTTAACAGACCTTGTGAAGCTGTTCTATTTGATTTCCCTCTTTGACATTTGACACAAGTTGACACATATTGGGGGTCATTACAACCCTGGCGGATGGCGGAGAACCGGCGGTAAGACCGCCAACAGGCAGGCGGTCTTACTCTGTGGAATTATGACCATGGCGGTTACAGCCATGGTCATCCGCCGGTTCTCCGTCCCGCCCGCCGGGCTTGAGACCTGGGTCTCCAGCCCCGCGGCCGTCAGTATACCGCCGGCGGTATTTGGACCCAGCTTACCGCTGTGGATTTCCTGCGGTTTGAACTGCCATGAAATCCATGGCACTATCAGTGCCAGGGAATCCCTTCCCTGGCACTGATAGGGGTCTCCCCCACCCCCCACCCCAACCCCGACTCCCTCCCCTACACCCCCCAAAGGTGGCAGGGCCCCCCTCACCACCCCGACCCCCAACATAACATTACTCACACACACACGACACGCATGCAGGCACCACCAACACACACACGCACACACCCCGACATACATGCCTACATCCACACACACATTCAAACATACACGCACACATCCATACAGACATACCCACAGACATACACGCACTCATTCCCATACACACAACACCCCCGCAAGCATACACGCACTCACACCCCCCTACATACACACACGCACACCCCCATGCATGCACACAACACCCAGCACCCCCCACCCCCTTCCCTAATGGACGATCGACTTACCTGGTCCGTCGATCCTCCGGGAGGGGACGGGAACCATGAGGGCAGCTCCGCCGACACCGCCACGCCAACAGAACACCGCCACAGCGAATCACAGGACGTGATTCGCTGGGCGGTGTTCTGTTGGCGTGGCGGTTGAGGTGGAGCAACCTCCACTTCCCCGCCGCCCGCAAGTATGGCTGTTAGCGGCTCTCCGTCGGAATAGCGACGGAGAGCAGCCAACAGTCATAATACGCCGAGCGGCAAACCGCCTGCATAGGCGGTCTTCCGCACGGCGGTCCCTCGGCGGTCTTGCAAAAAGACCGCTGAGGTCGTAATGACCCCCTATGTCTTATCTGAGTTTTCATTTTTGGCCACCAAAATTCTCATTGTATCAGATTCTGAGTTGTTTTAATTCCTTTGTGTCCAGCCAATTGATCATCGTGATATGGCTGAAGATTTTTTTCTTTGCAGCTCCACAGTCGGAACATACAGTGCACCTTTAAAGTATGGCAAACCATTTTTGATTTCTCTTCCTCAGCCTTCTTTGGACCACTTCAGCATTCCTTCGAATATTAAGTTTTCTTGAATTTCTTGGGTTAAATCTTCATACAATATGAACTTCTCTTGTGGAATAATCAATTCTTTTTCTGGAGGCTCTTTAACTGCACCGGTATCAATTCGAGGTAGAGCATCTGCCTTCCCATTTACTTTTCCAGGTCTGAAAGTGATAACAAAATCAAAGTCTGCAAAATATAGGGACCAACACAGTTGCCTAGCTGTTCGAGCTGATTTTAAAAACTGTAAATTTCGGTGGTCCGTGTAAACGGTCACTTTATGCTTATCTCCCAAAATATAATGCCTCCACTCACGAAAAGTTTCTTTGACTGCCAATAGCTCCTTATCCGCAATTGAAAAATGTATCTCTGGTGGTGTTAGTTTTCGAGAGAAATAGGCCACTGGATGTAATTGACCTGTATCTTTATGACGCTGGGAAAGGATACCTCCTATGGCAACATCTGAAGCATCTGCCTAAACATAATATGGCTCATCCGGATTGAGGTGGAGCAAGATTGGAGCTGAGACGAAGGAATTCTTCAAAAAATTAAAAGCATTTTCAGCTTCTTTTGTCCACTCAAACTTCACTCCTTTCTTCAACAATCGAGTAATGGGTGTAACTGTTTGAGAAAAATTGGATATGAATCTAAAAATAATAATAATAATAAAAATTAGCGAACCCCAAGAAACTCTGGATCTCTTTGACATTGCAAGGAGAAGGCCAATGTTGCACTGTCTTTATCTTGGTAGGATCCATACTAACTCCTTCTGGTGACAAAATGAATCCTAAGAACTCAACTTGTTCCACATGAAATGCACACTTCTCCAATTTTACATAGAGATGGTTTTCTTGCAACCTTGTGAGGATGGATCAAACATGGGAAATGTGCTCCTGTAGATTGTCGGAAAAGATTAAAATGTCATCTATATAAACCACAGCAATCCAGTCGAGGAATTCTCATAATATACCATTAACAAAATGCTGGAAAGCAGCGGGAGCATTGCATAACCCATAAAGCATCACTTGATATTCAAATAATCCGTATCGAATCCGAAAAGCGGTTTTCCGTTCATCCCCTGAAGCCACTCGAATCAAATGATATGCTCATCGCAGGTCCAATTTGGTGTAGATTCTAGCATTCTTTACTTGATCTAATAAAACTGACACTAAAGGCAGTGGGTATTGATTCTTGATGGTAACCTGATTGAGGGCTCGATAATCAATGCAAGTTTGAAGACCCCCATCCTTCTTTGGTATGAAAAATAGTGGGGATGACACTGGGGATTCAGAAGGACGAATAAAACCATTAGCAAGATATTGATCACAATACTCCTTTAAATGTTGGTTCTCTGCTTCGGTCAATGCGTATATTCTGCTACATGGCAATATTGCACCTGGCTCCAGTTCAATTTTGCAGTTGTAGGGTCGATGTGGCGGCAATTTCTCAGCCTCCTTTTCATCAAAAACAGCTACTAAATCCTCATATTCTTTTGGGATTTCTGTTGTTTTTAGTGCACAGATCATTGAAGAGTGTGATGATAAACAGGCCACTTGGGACTTGGTGGACACTTCCACTCCATCATGAAAGCAATTCTCTTTGCAGTAAGAGGAATTCATCTTGATCGTTCTCTTGCTCCAATCAATTTGTGGATTATGTTCTGTAAGCCAGGGCAGACCCAAAATGAGTTGAAATTGTGGAGCATCTATCAAATTAAAGATTATCTGCTCCTGATGCCCACCAAAACCCTGCATCTGAATTGGTTCGGTCTCATGGGAAATGGGTCCTGAAGAAAGATTGGTTACATCCACAGCTCTTACTACTTCCAAAGTAGATTTCTTGATAAATCGAATACCCATTTTACGAGTGCATTTGATATCACAGAAGTTGCCCGTAGCTCCAGAGTCTATCATAACTGAGATCCCTTGAATTTCCTTCTCAAGGGTCTTAACTGAAACTGCTTGTACCGAATGTGGTGTTGCGGTTTGTAAGGTATTTGCCACTCGTTGATCTAAAGGAGTTGTCTTGGGTTCTGCTTTCATCAGGGCAACTCCCTCTACTGATGAAGCTGGCCTTTTCCCGACTGAAGAGCTTTGGATTTCTTGGGACAGTTTTTAACAAAATGCCCAGATGCACCACAATATAAACATAGTTGATTCACTCTTCTTTTCTCTTTTTCTTCCTTAGATAAAGGACCTCGAATGGAACCAATTTGCATTGGTTCTTCTATCATTATCCCTTCTCCGGCTCTCGTATTATCATTTCTTCGTTCGGTTAACCGGTGGTCAATCTGTAACACAAGATCAATTAACTCCGAAATTTCGGTGGGTTTATTTGGAACTTGCGCTAAGGCATCTTTCAATTAATCTCTCAGTCCACGATAAAATATGGTGGCTCTTTTTGACTCCAGCCAGGCAGTCTCTACAATAAGTTTATTGAAATGAGCCAGATAGGCTACTAGATCTTTATTACCTTGCCTGATTTCCAATAGTTCATTGTCAGTGGCTTGAGCTGCAGTTCGCCGATCAAATATTTTTAAGAACTCTTCCTTGAAATTTTGGAAATTATATAAAACAGGATCGTTTCTGGAAATTATTGGCATGGACCATGCGACCGCATCACCTGTCAGATAAGACAATATAAATGCCACTTTGGACTGGTCTTTGGAAAAAATGTCTGGTCTACATAAAAAATGCAATGAGCATTGGGTCAGAAAAGTCTGCGCCTTATTAGGATCCCCACTCAAGCGCTCGGGTTGAGCCAAAGGAATAACAGGGGAAACCGCATGAATTACTTGAGTGGATATACCTGCAGACTGTGAAGGGCTAGGGATTTGTGAAAACACAGATTCATTTGATTTAGCGGTGTTCCCTAACTCATTTATTCGCTGTTTTATTTGGACTGTTTCTTCTATGGTGTTATTTAATTGTTTCTGTAACCCTTCCAAAACGGTGGTTAATGCTTTTATATCAATTCCTTCTGCCATTCTGCTCAGGAGGAAATCTGTTTTTTTTTCCCTAAAATTAGGGTGCAGGCACTTCAATCTGTCAGGATACTTCAATTCGATTTCCTCAGAAGCAGAAGATAACTCCTCAGTCCCGACCCGAGCTACTCACAACAAATTTTAATCCTTCATGCTGAGTACTCCGGAGGGGGAAAGGGGAATGGGATTGTAGAGAGACTGCCACAGAGATGATGAACGTCAGTACTCAGTCTGCCTCTTCACGTCTAAGATTGGATGCAGCACATGCAAGAGTCACGGTCGCAATTACTAGGGACATACAACATCAGTTTTAGACTTTCTACTCTTAACACTTATTCTCTTTAATTCTATTATTTCTTCACTCACCCTGAGTTCTCTGTAGCCTTGCTTCTCTCTATGAATGATAAGCTCTTCTTAAAAATGCTTATTACTGATCCTGGAAGAACTTCTCAACCTTTGTTAGAGATTGGTTTTATGTTGCTATATATTTATATATATATATATATATATATATATATATATATATATATATAGTTCGTGATAATGCGTTCTCCAAATCAGCTGATGTTAGTTGGTTTCTACTTTACATTAGAGAGTTCAATTACGTTTATTGCATTGGTAATTCTTGCTTGTGAAAGTTTGTTTCACCTGTCTTATTTTGTCTTCTGTCAATACTTGTATTTGTAAATGCTTGTTTATTAAAGTTTGCTTCTTCTTTCTTACTTCATCATCTGTTGATAACTTGTATTTGTAAATGCTTGTTTATTAAAGTTAGTTTCTCCTTTTTTACTTTGACATCTGTCGATAACTTGTATTTGTAAATGCTCGTTTATTAAAGTTCGTTTTTTCTTTTGACTTTGGTATCTTAAACAGGAGCCTTGTAAACATAAGGTTTATTCATACATTAAACTCTGTAGCCTTGCCAAACCTCCACTGGAACGGTCTACTATCAAACTCATCGAATAACCCTTGATAATATTTATCACGTTTTCTGTAAAATAGTCTTCAAGGGTAATTTTACCTCACAGGAGTTTCTGCTCTGAAGCACGCTCTCTATCCACACAGCTGATTCCTGTCAGACCTCAGTTGAAGTGCAAAGCTTCCAGCTGGTGAGCTCGTAACCTAGCAACCAACCAATTGCAAGACTAGAACTGTAACTAACCTTCAGGACTCACGACGGCCATCTTGAATCTTCTCTTTTTGATTCTTCCTTTGAAATAAGCGCAAGATTACTCTGCAAACCTTCTTCCAGTTTGGGCTTTGCTGTCTCCACTGAGGATACCTCTTTGCTTTTCTCAAGCATTTCTTTGATTTGATTTGGCAAGTTTGTGTGGTCATGACAAAGCTTGATGCCCCTCTGAGTTTTGGATGTTTCTTGTTGAAAGTGGTAGCTGCCTTGCTTTGTCTTGCCTTGTATTGTCTTTGGGCTTATGCCACCTTGTTCCTGAAGCCACCAAGGGAATGTATTCATACGTGGCACTGCAATTTGGGGAGGCAGGAGCACATCATCACACAGGCAGCCCACAACAACCTTCGACCACTGGAGACTGCTCCCATGACTTGAAGTCACTTGTCTGCAGAAATGCTGCTAGATCCTTAATTCGTCTGGAAAGGTGGCTATGCTAATGGTAAGTCACCACCCGCCCCCCGAAAGCTGCACTGGCCTAATGTTGGCTGCTTCCATAGGTGAGTGGGTTGTCCATCTGCCCCTAGTGCTAGCAATGGCATTTGCCGAGATGACATCAAAATCACAAGAGGGTTGCTACTTCACCATGCAATCACATGACTCTTTTCCCAAGCCACTATTATCCTATGAGCTGCACTTTTGCGCATCTTGTTTGATAGGCAAGGGTAGAGGGGCACATAAAAGCTGGACTAGATGTAAGATGGAATTCAGGCTGGCTGGTGCCTGCCAGTATAAGTTGGTCTTTGACTAAGTCAAAGCAAAATAGTAGCAGGCAATGGCAAGCGATAACAGGCAGTAGCAGGCAAAAGCAGGCAATAGCGAATAGCAAGGGATTTTACATCTAGGTGAGCCAAGGTGAGCTAATGTTCTTGATTCAATATCCAATATTCCATTTAGCAATGTGACTCTCGACACACAGCAGTGGTTAGCTGTTAAAAAAATAATTAAGAAAGGAAAAGGGCACAACCACCTCACCTCTTTGATGCAATCAATTAGTCAGTCGGTCAGGTGGTCAAGCAACTGAGTGATCAGGCAGGTATGTCAACGAGCCTCTGCACCCTCTGGAAGACTCTGGAGGGACCTTTGGATGCCAATCTTCCTCCTACTCCTTACTCTAGATTGTGATCACAATATCCAGCAAAACCACATCACAATCATGGCACAGACCATTAGCCCAAGGCCCTGCTCGATGGCGCTCAGTGAGTGGAGCCCGAAATGTGAAATGCAATATGTGGTGGGCAAGCATGTGTCCCCTGGTTCAACCCTTGTTCAGCAGCTCGATGGCTCTGCTTCACCCCTCCACCTTGCTCGCTCGCTTCTCCTACTCACTGTCTCACTTCTGACTTCCATCACCCTTAAGAATGTTGAAGTGGCAAAAAACTGGACAGCAATGACATTTTATGGACTATTGGATTACCTTAGACTCACAGTATTTGGTTCGTTAAGAAGTCATCAAGAGTTGTAGAAAGAAGAAAACTTGAGGTAAGAGTTAAAAAAAAAAAATCATTTCTACTAATAGTTTTAAAAAGCCTGTTTAATGAAAATGTATTGCTAAAACAGGGAAGTAATACAAGTAACTGTTTTAAGAGATTAAGGGCCAGATGTATCAAATGTTTTTGCATTCGCAAATGGTGCGAATCGCAAAATTTGTCTGAATGCAAAAATGTGATCTGCAATGCATGAAAGGCATTCCCAGACCAAAAATACAAAATCGCACAAATAACGATTTTTTGCTTTGCAACTTGGTTTTGCGAGTCGCATTTTGCGGCTCGCAATTTGTGACATGAAATACTGAATAGCACTTAGCGATTCGGTATTTCAAGTAGGAAATTGCGAGACGCAAAATGCGACTCGCAAAACCAAGTCACAATTCGATGCACCAAAAAAACACAAATTGCGATTTTTCGCAGAATGGCATTTTGCACATGCAAAATACCACTAAGTGAAACCAGGTGGTACCCAGGTGCAACCTATTTAAAGAGGCCCAGAATGTCTCAGACCCTTTTCCACATTGGCTGCACTCTTCGTCATAGCGAGGAGAATGAGGATCTTGGCAGGTTTGAGGAGAGGGAGGAGGAGACAGGAGCACATTTTCAGAGTGCGCATTACACTTTTTGACCAGACTGAGGAGGAAATATTTGAGAAGTACAGGTTGAACTCAGCCATGATACTTGACCTGATAGCTGAGCTACAACCCATACTGCAGCGCACAACACATAGGACTCATAGCATACCCACCCATGTGCAGGTATTATGCTCCCTCCACCTACTTGCCTCAGGGAGCTATCAAGGGGTCATAGCAGCAGCTGAAGGGGTCTCACAGAGTACCCTCTCCAGGTTTTTCAATGCATTTATCAACGCCATGCTGAGCAGAATACACCAGTACATCCGATTCCCCCACACCCCACAGGAAATACAGCAGACAAAAATGGAGTTCTACCAGATAGCACAGTTCCCCCACGTTCTAGGAGCCATAGATGGGACACATGTTGCAATATGTCCACTATCAGCCGCAGAGTATGTGTACCGAAACCGTAAATACCAACATTCCATGAATATACGGGTGATATGCAATGCCTCCTATATCATAACTGATCTCGTGGCCAGGTACCCAGAGAGCACAAATGATTCGTACATCTTTTGACACAGCGGGATTCACACAAGACTGCTAGCTGGGGAGTTTGGTGAAGGATATCTACTAGGTATTGACCCTCTGTACACTGGCGCATTGATGGCGTGTTGATGTCAGATGGCTCAGCTACTCATCATACCCTCTGTTCTTTCCAGGAGACAGTGCCTACACAGTGCGCACCTACATGATGACGCCCTACCTCAATCCTACAACACCTGCTGAATGTAGATACAATGCAGCACACAGGGCAACCCGCAATGTGGTGGAGCGCACCTTTGGGCTGCTGAAGAGTCGCTTCCGGTGCCCTCACAAAAGTGGAGGGGCACTACAGTACAGCCCAGAGACAACATGTAGAATAGTGGCTACTTGTGCAATCTAGCAACCACCAGGGGCATACCTGTGGAAATATGTGATTCTGAATCTGATGAGGATGATGATCCCATACCACCCCTACAGCCAGCAGACAGGACCAGTGCAGCAGAGTGCAGGCAAAGGCGTGCTGACATCACGCACAACCATTTCAGATGTAAGTATGAACAACACAAATCCACTGACATTTGTAAATGTATTACCTTAATGTCAGGTATCATCAGTTTCACTAGTAGCAACAATAAGTAAATGAAACAATAAACAAAAGCAGATAACAGATTTTCACTATTCCTTCATAGTTTCCTGTATGGCACAAACATTAACAGTCCCCTGTGGCCATTACTCTCATTTCCTCCGGCCACGCAAGCCACTCGAGTGCGCAGTTGCCTCACTGGCACCTCTGTTTACTGCCTCAGTGACAGTGCTGTGTCTGGCACTGCGATGTCTAGCATCAGTTGTGGGCACAGCTACGCTGCTGAGGCTAGATGTGTCCTCAGTGTCCCCCAGTCCCAGTTTTTTCTGGGTGTGGCTGAGCGGTTACCCATCATATTGTCTATCACATTTGTGATCTACACCAGTCCTTGTGCCACATCCCTACTGCTGTGTGCTGCCTCCACCTGTGCGGCCACAGCACGCCGCGATATGAGGGCTGTAGAATTTGTCAGGCGATTGACAGAGCGACAAAAACCACCAAACATCCCCATAAAACATCTCACCTGCCAGCAGTGGCTAACTCTGTAGTGACGCAGCTCATGACACAGTTCCCTCACTGCACTAGTCAGTTCCCTGGTGCCCTCCGATGCTTGGATCTGTCCCTCATGCAGTTTATTGAGGTTCGCATTGAGGCACTCCAGCTGGCTATGCAGCCCCCATGTTTGAATTGTGTGCCTGCACCTGCCTTTGTAAAGCAGAGATTTTCTTGTTTTGCAGACACTGCTGCTTTGACATAGCAGATTCAAGGCCACAAACACTGATGGTCCCTCACCTGCTTCGAAAGCCTGTGCGCCTGCATACGTAGGCATCCTGCAGGTGTTGTGCTACACTGGGGCCAGGTTTCCTGCATACCAGTGCATCTGCCACTTGGGGAAGGTATGTGGGAGTCATCCTGCAGGTCATCAGAGTCCTGGCTAAGTTCGGGTAGTGGTACTGCCCTAGCCCTGCGTAGGATGGGCGCTATATTCTGTGACTCGCTGGTGTTTGAGTCAGAAGCAGGGTGGGTTTCTGTATCCCCCGCAACAGCACTTGCAGAAGCTGCTGGGCCTGGGCCACCTGCAACGACAATATGCAGCATGTCAGTAATGTGTGTATCACCAAAGGTCACACAATGGTGATAAATGTACAGTTACTTCTCATCACAATGTTGTGCATGTTGTGTTCTTCTTGGTATCACTCTGCCTAATTACATTCTATGTGCTACTTTCAGCTCTGGCTTGTGGACTACCACTCCCATAAGGCATTGCTGTGCTGCTTCTAAGATGTGGAATGGACTACTTATCACAATGCTTTGCCCTACTTGCTAATTCCTAAGGGGCTTTTGTACATACACATATGGGGTTACATTTCAATATTGCACTTACTTTAATGGTACTTGGTGTGCCGGATGTGTCGATGTCAGTGAGCCACCTGACTGCTTCTGGGAGGAGTGTCGACTTCACTAGGTCTTCCATCGGGGTGGAGGGTGTCTCTGTGAGTGGGCCGCCTCCTGTGCTCATGGCCTCCTGCAGTCGTCTTGCCACCCTCTCCTTGGCACAGGACCGCAGGTCGTACCACCTCTTCTTTTTTCCTCCACAGAGCGCTGCACTATTCCAACAGCGCAGATTTTGGTCTGAATGTCTGCCCAGAGTCTGCGCTTTTCACTCTCAGGCATCTGGAGTGAGTTTTGCCCGAACAAACGGTCATGGCTCCTCACAACCTCCTCTGTGAGCACCTGCAGCTCTTGCTCACTAAACTTTAGTTTCCTTTTCCTTTCTCCCTTCTCCTTTCCCTGTGCAGAGGTGGCCATGGTGGTTCTGCAGTCCTGCCTTCCTCACAGATTTGCTCAGTGTGGCTGGGCTGTCTCTCTCTGAGTGCTACTTTGGGTGTGGCACCTGCGAACTGCCTGGGATGACTGAATTCCTGCTTGTAATGTCATCAGGCTCCTCCAGGTGTGCATTCTTGCAATTTGCGATTTTCAATTACCGAATCGCAATTTGCGTTCTCGCAAATTGCAACTCGGTATTTGGGCCTCGCAAACCACAAATAGCAATTTAAGAAATTGCTAATTCCGAATCGCAATAGTGATACATGGCCTATTGCGACTTGGAAGTAGCGATTTCTTAAAAATCGCTATTTGCGAATCGCAAGGCCCTATCATGATATATCTGGCCCTATAAGTGATTAAAAGTGAAAATTTAATCAATATTATCCAAGTAATCAGAACCTCAGAAGCTAGAAAACTGTTGGATGTTGGCCAATAGTCTTTCCGACATTTCTTTACCTATTTTAGCAAATGTTTTACTAAAACAGGGAAGTAAACCAGTTAATGTTTTAAGAGATTAAAAGTGATTAAAAGAGTAAAATATAATCAATATTATCCAAGTAATCGGAACCTCCGAACATAGAAAATTGTTGGATGTTGCTCAATAGTCTTTCCAACATTTCTTTACCTATTTTAGAAATAGCAAGTTCCCCCTTTCAGAATCTTACACCTTCCCATGTAGGTCCTGATTGGAGTTTGGAAAAGTAAATCTGTACCCCCGCCTCAGTGCCCAGCACCGTCCCTGAGATGTCCTGTGCTTGAGTTGGGAAGATTAAATCTGACCCATTCATAGTACAGCACCTTCCTCACGTTGGTCCTGGCTGGACTTGGGAATAGCATTTTCATCCCTTCAGATTTCTGCACCTTTCCCAAGTTGCCCCTGAAGTTGGAAATAATAAATATGTCCCTTCAGTGTCCAGTACCTTCTCTGAACTGGCAGTGGTTGGAATTGGGAATAGTAAATCTACCCCACAAGTCCAGTGTCCTACCCCCTTCAGATTCCAGCACCTTTCCCGAGTTGGCCATGGCTGGAGTTCAAATCAGTAAAATTGGCCCCCATACTTTCCTTGAGTTGGCAGTGGGTGGAGTAGGGAGTAGTAAATCTGCCCCACTTCAGCACCTTACCCTATTTGTTCCTGTTGAAAGATAGTATAGTAAATCTGCCCTAATTCAGACTCCAGCATCTTTTCCTGAAGTGGCCCTGGCTGGAGTTGTGAATAGAAAATCAGCTGAATCTCAGAATCCAGCAGATTCCGCAAGTTGGCCCTGGCTGGAGTTGGGAATAATAAATCTGGCCTCCATCCGTCTCCAGGACCTTCCCCGAGCTGGCCCTGGCTGAAGTTGGGAATAGTAAATCTGCCCATTCCTCACTGTCCAGCACCTTCACTGATTTTGCTGTTGCTGGAGTTAGGAATAGTAAATATTTATGACTAAACATATATTTTATTAGAGGTGATTTTTGTCAACTTTTTTGACCTTCTTAACTATGTGTGTCCACTATTTTGTTTGGTGACAGAAGGACATGTGTAACACGTTTTTCCATTTAAAGTTACTATGCAACATGAGTTTTAGTGGCTTTGATAATAATATTGCTTTTGGATTGTGTTGTGTCTCATGAGGCAATTGTAATTTGTTGTTTAAAAAATTATGGTTAGTTCGAGGGAAGGTTAAAAACAAAGTTTGCTAAATGTATCCGTTAATAGATTGTTTAATTTTTTCCCTTCAAAATAATGCATTGTAAAGATGTGCATGGTAATGGTATGAGTGGTAAAGATATGCATGATAAATATAGTTTTAATGATCTTGGATAATAATGCATGATACAAGCATGTGGGGTAAAGATATATGTGTGGTAAAGACATACATCGTAAGCCTGCATGGTAAAGGTATGCCTAGTAAAAACATGTTGTAATGTCATACAACCTGTGCAGACACATTACTTGCTCAGTCTATGGGTATCAAGTTAGAACTACACGCTTCTACTGTTAAATCCTCCATATTTGGAGATCAGTTTAAAAGTTTCATTTTCAGTCCAAAGACTGCTGCCTATGAAGGTCAGGATGTAAACAAAGGTTGCAGTTTGCAGGCATATATAACCATAGTCTTATCTTCAAATGTCAGTCATTCATAAACAGTAGGGCAGAGCCACAATAGTCCAGCTGGCTCTCTGTAATGGACAGTGCCACAGATGCTGTGCATATAAAGTTTGCTTCAGTTAATGGTATAGGTAAAATAGTCCTAATCAGTTTAAGTTCCTTGTGTGCCACTTCAGAGTCTGCATCTTACCATTGTATCCAGGAGCAAACAACATGGGGCAAATATATGGGGGAGAACACCAGGGGCAAAGCTTGGTCAGTGTGATTAGGGGAGGGGGGACTGTTAGCTTCAGGTTTCCTGACAATCACCCTGGCTCATGATCTTAAAATACATTATATAACCAGCAGGTTGCACAAGAGGTGCTAAAGGGGTTGTGGAAAGGGAGCGGAATGTGCATTGGTAGGTGTGCTAAGTGAGAGAAAGCACATTGGTTAGTGAAATAACAAATGTTTTAAAAGTCTTCCCAAACAGAGAGAGGGAGATAGTGTGTGTTTTTGTCTGTGTGTGTAAAATTTCCTGGTAAAATCCAACCAAAACTCATCTTTCCTGACTGAAAGCACCCACACCCAACTATTTATCACAAAATAAAGAACTGAGCTAATCACCCTCACTCTAAAAGGGATCCTCATTGGTTGTTGATTTGAGTCCTTCAATAACTTAGAAACTATTATATGTTTTAACAGTTTGTGCTAGAGTCTGATCAGTAAGTATAAGGGGGAACATGTTGACCTGTACTGCAGAAGCAACTGTACTATAGTCATTCTTCACTCTCTACTGCATATGAGGGAAGGGATTTCCATGATGCAGTAACACCCCTAATGCTGAGAGACCCTTAAGTGTGTTATTCAGCCTGTAGGTCACTATGGAGGTAGGGATGGAAGGATTATCCTTCAGGGTGGTGGTCCAAATCTATCTGTATTGGATCCGTCGAATGCCTTTCACCTCTGGGTTGTGTTAACAACAATGGCCAAACAGAGACATTTTCTAGCTTTCAGTGGGAAACAAATACTTTTAGGCATGTGGGATTTCAAGTACATCACTCTAAAAGGGTTCTATTCAATGGAAACATTAGGCCAATCATTGGAGCTTTTAGAAGTGCAATACATTTGCAGAGGACACTGCAGCTATAGGTGGTGGGCAGGATCGCCCTGTCAACAATGATGGCTTTATCTCAGTTTTTATGCTTCTTTGCTAGACTCCTGATCTGTGTTGTGTACAGCATATTTAATGGAATTACAACAGTTCCATTGGCTCCGATTATGGCATTCAAAAGCCACAGCATATTGCTATCAAATTGCAGGCTTCCTTTAGATGAAGGAGTGTCAGTGGTCCCAGATTATGAGTTCTACTGATTCTTGGCCCAATTTCAATGGTAGATAGATTTTTGAAAAAAAAACCAAAAGAAGCAACAGGCAGTATAGTGACAACCCCATTCTTACCTTAAATAAGTATTGTGCTGTAAGCCATAAGGCAGACAGTAAAGCGCACCACCCGAAGAAACCATTAAAATATAGCTTTAAGCCTACTTTACAGAGAGCAATGATGACGACACCATAAAGCCAAGACTTCCCTAGTTAAAAAACAAAAATGTGAACCAGTGATAGTGAATTGGAAGGAGCACAACAGTGGGTTGAGAGGCAGGAGGAAAAACTATAACACAACTAGGAGAGGAGAGCTAATGTTTTTGGATGATGCAGTCAGTGAGAACTCCATTCCAGCAGGTCATTTCCTGATCGAGGGCGTTAGTTGCGCTGCTGTCCTGAAAGGCTGGATCCTGGGGCAAAGCAAGACTTCCGATAAACATACGACTAAAAATATAACATTGTGAATGAGAGAAAGAAAATGGTCACAATGTGTAGGGTCATTGGTGAAACATTCCAAGACCAACATAGATAACCTGAGAGATAGATGGGCACTAGGCACAGATAAACCTGTCGAAAACGAATCTTAATAGTGCTTCTCAAGCTGGGCTGTTCTATTTGTGGGGAAATCGATGCAGACTGTGTCTATATGGTGTGAAGTTTCATGGCACCTAGAAAATATTGGGAAGCGTGATCAGGATGATTCACTTGGAGACAGAAAAGGCATATTAGGCAACTCCCTGAAGTATATATATTGGTATCATTTGCAGGACCCAACGCCAAAAAAGCCACCAATAGATTTCCTTGCATTTAAAGTGGTGAAAATACAAATTGTGATTAGTGGGAAAGCTGTGAGGGTCCATCCTTAGAAGCGTGGAACTAGAATTGACTGTACGGGCAGAAAAGGCTGTAGAACAGTCTTCCATATAGAAGTCAAATGAGAGGAATAAGGAAGCCTTACCTGCCCAGGATGAGGAATACCATACTGGTCACCCTTGGTGAACCAGATCGGGCTTAAAGTTCTGAGGTAAGGTGCACAGATCTTTCTACCTCAGAATGGACCAACCTCCTGAGTGTTTTACAAAAGGGTGTCATGGTGAATTCAAATGATTACAATTTAAAAGTTGGAATTAAGAAGAACTGAAGAAGGAAATATGTTTTTATGTTAATTAACAATGGTAACACTTATTTTTTTCAAGAACTGTTTTGGGCCAAAACAAACCACAGGTCATATTTTGGCTTTTGGTGGCACAACATGAACATTGATTTTGGTAGTCAAAACCATAGCTGCACCTCTGCCACTAGCAACAAAGAAGAAAGTAGAGCGCACTTGGCGGTGGTGAATGCCATGATCTCATCATGCATTTTAAAACATTTTACAATATTCATTATGACATCAGACTCTAGAATCTAGGTGATGCAGTGTGAGCACAGCAAAATCAAATACAGGTAATCTCCTGCAGTTCACCAAAACTAGATTTGTCTTGGCCAGGCCGTGTAGCTAACTTCCCACATGCATCTACACCTGCGCCATGCATCGCCTTTGGCTGTGGGTTGTGGCTTTGGCCATAGTGCCTGGCCTGCAGCCAGGATCTGTAGCCAACCCCTCCTAGGCACCCTGGGGAAGGATTCAGGGATAATGTATGTGAAATGAGCATTGGTGCCATAAAGCATCCTGACCTGCCGATTTATTTAAGAAGAGACCACAGTTTTGCGCAATATGTCTACCCAACTGGAGTACTTTCTACTGGCTAAGTAGTAAGTGCTATCTCGATGAGTAAATATGCAATGCATATTCCAGATTACAGTTGCGTAAAGGAACTCAAGGTAATTCCTCCAGTGAATGAATGAATTAATTAATGATAAGTTTTATAAAGTGCATTGTCATTCCCCAAGGAGCATCCTAGCACTGCAGAAACAGACAAATGCCTCAAGACCGCATAAGGGTCCACTAGCTGAGAAATTACAGAATAAATGAAAAGCATAATGCTTCCGGAATTCTGAAGATCCAGGTTTTCATTTGCTTTCTAAAGATATCTGAGGAATTTAAAGAGCACAGGACCCTGGGAAGGTTATTCCATGCCTAAGCACCCAGTACTGCAAAAGATTTTCCACCCTTTGATTTAAATATAAAAGTCGGGATCTTAATTAAAGTGGCCGATGAGGACCTCAGCAGGCAGAAGGTATTGTAGTGAGTATTTTGGTCCCAAGTCTCTGTAGGCTCTAAACAATAAAGAAAGGATTTTGAATAAGATTCCTTTATGGATAGGGAGCCACTACAATGCTCTCAGGGCAGCTGATGCTGATGAGCAGAGAGGCAGGTTCAAAACCAATTTGGCTGCAGAGTGTTGGACAGTCTGTAGATTTTGAATGGTTTGTTTGGCTGAACCTGCATACAGGCTATTACAATAGTTTAATCTTGATGTTATTAATGTCACTGCAACCTTTTACTAGTCTCAAAGGAAACAAGATCAAAACATTTTTCCAAAGACTTAATGAGGCTGAAACATGTTCCAGCTACTGAGGATGCTTGCAGATGAAAAGGCAAGGCAGTATCAAATTTAACTCCCAGATTCCTGGCTACCTGAACTGCAGGCAGGGGAGTAGCTATGGAGGTAGGCCACCATAACAGGGGTTAAATATATTAGACTTCCCAAAGAGCATAACTTCTGTTTTATTGGTGCTACTCTTAAGGTGATAAGCTTTCATTCACTGAATAACTTCAGTTAGACAATTTTTAAAATTGAGTACTGAGCCGAGGGAATCCAAGGACAGCATCAGTTGAGTATCGTCGGCATAAAAAGTTACCTCAATGCAGAAGAAAGATATTAATGTAATCAAAGGGGCCATGTACATATTAAATAGTGGAAGGCTGAGTGAGGAGCCTTATGGCACTCCTAGATTAGTTGACATTTCAGGAGAATGGACGGAGCCTAGCCTTACTGCTTGCCTCCAATTAGATAGAAACAAATTGATCCATGCCCTGGCTCGATGGGAAATACCACTGTTGGTAACATGTTGCAACAGTATATCATGGGAGATAGTGTCAAATGCTGCAGATATACCTAATAAGATAAAAACTGCAATATTCCCCACATCTAGTGTCATTTTAAGTACATCTGAGGACTCTAACAGTGCTGTTTCAGTTGTCTGGGATGCAGAATGTTTGCCTCTTCCAAAAATGCCATTAATTGAGTATTTACTAGTTTTTCAATACTTTTGCTTAACACTGGAAGTAAAGAGATGTGTCGTAGATTAGATGGCAGCATGGTGTCAGCTAATTCGTTTTTTGCAACGGTTTCACTACTACTATTTTCCACACATCAGGAACTTCGGGCAGAAGCTAAGGAAGTATTCAAAATATCATTGACGAATGGGTTTATACAATCAACATCCTTATGGTGAATGTGGGGAGGACACAGATCATTGGGGGATCCTGATTTAAAACCTAAAATTCTTGGGTGGTTTGATCAAGTGATATTTCCTGAAAAACTGACAGAGTAGGACCTGGAGGACCGGACAGGGGAAGGTTGCTTATAGGAGGAGTCTTCAAGTAGGGAGGGGGCTATCAAAGGTCCGATGAATACTCTGTATCTTTTTCTAAAAGTATGTGGAAATGTTATTACACAAATCTTGTGAGGGGGGTATCTCTCTCGTGATCGCTTTACGCTGTAAGAATGCTTTTGCAATCTTCAAAATGACTATTTGATTAGATTGGACATTCCCATTCTGTAGGGAGAAATAATACCTTTTTACGTTCTTAATCTGGGCATGATAGACTTTCAAGCCTTTTCTGAAGTTCAATAAATCATCCTCAGAGTAGGCCTTCTGCCATTTCCTCTCCAAGTGTTTACAATTGTGGTGCTACTCAGCCAGAGATCAGATATACAATGGAGCTAACGGACGGGATTTCAAATAATTTTTGGCTGGGGTTGGTGGGCCAATTTATTAATTGTATTAGTGACCCAAGTACTAAAGATGGTGATCTTTTCTGATACATCTCCCCTAAGAGTGGGAATTGTAGTTTAAATCAATGAGAAAGTTAGGATTAGATAGGAGTTTTATCCATTGACAAACTTTGGGACATGCTGCTGGCATTTTGGAGGTGCGCTTGATGGAATTCAAACTTAGTTTGAACAAAATTAACATGTGGTTCGACCAGACTTGTATTACAGGAGTATGCACTATGAAATTTGAGTTGTTGGAAAAGACACCATCAAGGGAGTGGCCAGCGATTTGTGTGGGAGTGCTGGTCAAGTAGTTCACACTCAATTTGCTTAAGATGCCAATAAAATTAATAATTTCAGTGTTGGTTGTTAATTTTAGATGGAAATTAAAATCCCTAAAAGGGCAAAGTTTGCATACCTTAATATAGAAGGGAAATTGGCCTCCTCCAAAAAAGTTAAGAAGTTGGCGACATGTCCAGAAGGCCATGTCCAGCAACCTTGTATGATCTTAATTTTGGCAATGCGATTGCTCTTGGAGGGACTTCATACTGAAAACATGAATCCTGGTGTGGAGTAGACAACCAGACTACAAAGAGTTGAATCTCAACAAAACAAGGGTATTTCCTCTTAATTATATGTAGCAAGTGCTTCTTTGTTTGGTAGAGATGTGGTCCTCGGTTGTGAACAGTGGGAGGAGCCACAATGCCCCTGCATTCCCTGTTGAGTTTCCACATCCTCCAGGAGCCAGCATTGCTCCTGCACGCAGGGAACTGGTGAATATACAGCTCTCTGTGTGCCGGAGCAATTCTTTCATCTGTTTCACTTTTTGCTTGATAGCGGGCAGGGAAACAGATGAAAACTCTGCTTCCAGCCAGCAAGAGAAGTTTTGCTGCTCTTACTGGCTGGAAGCAAAGTCATTGTTTGCTCTTGCTTGGCAGGAGCTTTCACAGCTCTCTCCAAGTAAAAACAAACTGCTGTTTCCTGAGGGTGGGTGCTGGAAAGTGGATTATTGGTATGGGCAGGTAAGCACCTGTACTTAGCAATAGGCCACTAACTTCCACTAGGTCCAGTCAGGTCTCAATAAATTAATCCCCACTCAACCCTTGGTAGCTTGACAATGAGCAACAAGGCTTAACTTAGGAGAGCGATGTGTAAAGGATTTAAAAATCACAAAACTGCAAAGGAGTAAAACACTGAACATGATAAAAATACAACACCAATTTATTAAAATAGATTATATTTTTATTTTTAAAATGACACCAAAACATTTAAAATTGGATAAGCGGAATTGGAGATATGACATTTTATTTTTAAAGAATTAATGTGTTCTAGCTCACAGAAACTAAAAGTGCCAATTTGGTCATCTGGTCCCATTAGACCAGGGTAAAGTCAATGTTTAAAATGACGATGATGGAGCCCTGCTTGGCTACAGCAAGCAGGAGGCCTAGGTCAAAAGTTTACCTTCTGACTTTTTCTTGAAGATTGTCTTCACCAGGACGAAGTCACCAGTCCTATCTGACCTCCCAGGAGCCCTCTTCGGATACCGATCGCAAGAGACCTCAGTGAAGAATTCTACCTTCAGACATAGACAATTTTTCAGGACAGGAATCTTCATCCGGGCCAAAGATGAATCTTGATCTGACATCCCTAGAGCCCTTCTCGGATACGCTGTGCAGGAAGTCCTGGTCAACTCAAATTTTTATTTTCGGCCTTTGTCACTTTTTTTAGCTTTCTCTCTCTGACGTCGGAGAAACCTCCACAGGAAGCTGATTTTGAGTCACCATCATTGGATTGCCTTTCCCTAGTGAAATCCTGGAAGTCTGGGTCCCTGAAGCTTTTCAGCGGGACAAACCTACAAGTCAGGCCAGGTCACGGTTGAAGAAAGCCGGTGTGACTCTCCATGGCGGGTCGGTCCCTTTATGGAGCTTTTTACCAAAAGTTCTCCAATTTTCTCCAAACTTCTAGATCTTCTTCTAGAAGTTCTTCGAACGACCTTTAAAAGTCAACACTTCACCCCAAGGTTCCAGAATCTATGAGTTGTTCCTTCAGGGCTAGGACTCCAACTCCCAGAATGCACCTGGCTCAAACTCCAAAATGACCTCTGAACACTGGTCAGCTGGTCAGTTCTTTCAGGTTTTTATTCAGGTAAGTATGCTGCAGGTGCAGTCCTTCAGGGTGCCGTGTTCAGGTGCAGGTCAGGGGTACAGCAGTACAGTCCTCCTTCTTCTTTTGTTGTTTCTTGTAGGGATCTGAGGTGTGGGTACAGTTCTGCCAAATGTATCCTTGCTCCTGGGGTAAAAAGCAGGGGGGACAACTGCCCAATCACAGGCAGGGCACTACCTCCTTGGATGACAACTTCCTCGGAACTATGGCAAAAATCAATCCTAAGGAGCAAAATTCCTTAAAAATCCAAAATGGCAACAACTGCATTTTGGAGGTTAGGTATGCCTGATCCCACCCACTAGTGTGGCTTAAAATCCAAAACACACCCCTCTCTTGCCTTCTCCTAATCTAATCATGAGGGCACCTGGTTGTCTGGGTTTGCAGGAAATTGGGAAGGTCCTGAGCTTCTCAAAATGCCCTTCCCTCCTTTGAAGACCAGTTTGGCTGCTTTCCCCCCATCCTGTTTCACCCTCTGCTGAGGCAGATCTCCTCCCCAGGCACTTCCTTTGTTTTCAGCCAGGCCACTTCACACTTCATCAAGGTCTCCTGGCCAGGCTGCCAGAGACTGGCCGGTCAGAGAAGGGCACTACAGAGCTGAAACTGGTAACTTTTAGGAAAAGTTCTAAAACTCTTTCACTGAACTAGTTATATTAAAAACAACAATGGCAAGGTGTTTCATTTATGATAACAATCAGTTTGAGACCAAATCTTGCCATATTTAGCTCCTTTGTAGACTTTATTAATCAAAATATTGTCTCTCCATTTAAGACTATAGAACGTATTCACTACCCTGGACACCATCAGAGTCAGGAAAGGACCAGAAAAAAGTGAAAAATGGGGACAAAAAGTTAGGGGGCTTCTGGAATCAGCCCAGTTTTTTCACAGTGTTCACCTCGGGAGATAGCTGGATTCAACTCTGCGGGGTGGCTGTCCCCAGAGCCATTTGTGGCTCCAGGAGGGTACCTGTGGATTCTCCCCCCTTTGTTCCTAAGGGCCTGACCCAGGGAGTTGAATGTCCCCGGGGCTGCATATTCACCCGGGAGGGGGGTCCACCCAGCCCCCTCCAAAACAATCACATACGCTCAAGGGAGCTGGTGGTCCCTGGGGCCACCCAACAATAGGTGTGTGTGTGGCCCCCTTCATTAAATAGACAAAGCCCCAGGGAGGTGGTGGTGCCCAGGGCTTCCTTGAGCCTATCAAGGGGGGGGGTATGTGCCCCTCTCCTCCACTTTTTTTAATATCCCCCATGCCCCCCGGGCCTGCCCCACCCAGGGGCTCTTTAAATAAAAAGGGCAGAAACCTACAGATTTGTTTGCCCGATTCACAGATCCTCTACTTTTTTCCCTGAAAAATAAAAATAAAATGTTTTTCTGCCTTTGGTTGTGTACAGCGGGAGTATATATATATATATATATATATATATATATATACACACACACATATTTTTATCCTACTGGCAGTCACCAGTAAGTAGTTATAGTTAGGACCTCGTTTCCATTGAAAAAGCGTTTATTGACTTGCCTAAATATTTGGCACCGTTTGACAAATCTTCATAACATTTCCCCCCCCAAAAAAGTGTGTCTGAGAATCTTGTTGTGAATGGGAAGTTTCAATGTGATCCATCAGAGCAGGAGCCAAGAAAAGGGGGGGGGTCAATAAAAGTGCATTTCCCATTTTAATTCACATAGGGATTTTGAACACGACTACAACCAGAGCTGCTGGACAGATTTACACCAACTTTGGCAGATAGGTAGCTTTTGATACAGAAAGACGTTTTTTTGTTATCTGGTGTAAATCCGTGCAATAGTTTTTGAAATATTAAAGGAAAACCAAATTTGTACCTCAAGTTCCCCCACCATGGATTAAAAGTACATTTTTTTATCACAGCAAAAATCGCAGCAAATCTGAAAATGTCACTGTGATTTTTTTTTAAAACCAAGCACGGTCTCCAGCGCATGCTTATTGTTTTTGCTCTCTGGTGTGCCAGGTACCAGGGACATGGAGTAAAAATAGGAGGGGGGCACAGGGGCCCCCCTCCTATGGGTTATTAAAGCCCTGGGGACTGCTATGTCCCTAGGTTACTGCTTTTTAATTTTGGAGGGGGGCGTACGGCAACCCCTGCACCCCAGGGACCACAACTTCCCCAGGGTAAATGTTTATAGATTAATGGGGGGCCCACACGGCCCCCCACAGTCCTGTGGACCACCACATCCCCGGGGCACTGTGTTGTATGTACACAGGTAGGCCTGTACACTGGGGACGACCACCACCTTCCAATAGCAAAACATGTTAAATGAATGTGGGAGCCATGTGAGCCCCCCACACACAACCCAGGGGACCGGTGCCTTCCTGAGGCACTGTATAATATGTATGCGGGTGGGCCCGCTGGGCCCACCCTTGCCCAGGGGACTGTCACCTCTCCTGGGAAAAGAATGCAAAAAAATTGCAGGGGGGGCCGCAACTAACCCCCCAGAGCCACGGGGACAGCCACCTCCCCGAGGCTCGAATCAAATTGATGAAGAGTTCCATAGCCGTCCCCGTCCCCCGTTCCCCAGAACAATAGAACACCACCTCCCTAGGGCTAAAGTAATTTATGGAGGGGGCATGTGGGGCATCCTTCGTGGAGCCATAGATGGCCCTGGGGACTGCCACCCTACAGGGTTAGCTTCTGCTACTTCCCAAGGTGCACACTCTCTCCATACAATAGCTAGCAAGATGTTTGGGTCAAGCGCTATAGTTATGTTTTGAGCATTATATTGAGTCACTTCTGGCCTACTGGTGAAGCTTTTGGACTGTTGCTCAGTAGGTTGAAGGTTCAAATCTCGGTATCTCATGCAGAGTGTCTGTTTATTTAATATTGTTTTGGCTGTTAAACATTTGTAGTGATGGAACCTTTAAGTCATTTTGAGATCAAAATCTTTGGATTGAATGTCATTTGTATGTCTGAAAACAAACTGCATAACAAGTAGTCACCTGTGGCCTAGAGGTTAAGAGTTATTTTAAGTAACTATAACTTGTGCCCTAAGGTAACTATAACTGGCACCCTTGCCATTGACTGCAAATTACCCTAGGTATCTCAGCACTCATGACAAACATTAGGAGTCAAATTATTTAAGAAAAAACTGTGCATGGCGGGGGCATGAGTTATGGGTACCTTAGGGCACGAGTTATAGTTATTTGAAATAATTCAAACTATATCTGCTGAATTTCGATGGTTTTGTGCGAGTAAATTCTGAATCTAATTATAACGCTCCTGTTGTTTTTTTGCGTGAGGAATGACTTTTCTTTTTATGAATGGTAGAGCAGGAAACAACATATCACAGCCAACACATGTTTCACATCAGAGATGCTTCTTCAGGGCTTTTAGATCAGAGAAAGATAAACATAAGCATACCCACAACCACCCAACCCCACATGCATAAGTATCTGAATAGGCCTGTGAGTGTGTGCATGAGTACCTGAGTCGGTCTGGCACTGGGTGCATGGGTCTCTGAGTGGGTCTGTGAGTGGGTGGATGAGTCTCTGAGTAGATTTGTGAGTGGATGCATGACTCTTTGAGTGGGTCTGTGAGTGGATGCATGACTGATTGGGTCTGCGAGTAGGTGCATGAGTGTCTGAGTCAGTCTGTGAGTGGGTGCACAAGTGCCTCTGTAAATGGTTGTGTGAGGGTCTGAATGGGTCTGTGCGTGGGTGTCTGAGGGGGTCTGTGAGTGAGTGTGTGAGTGTCTGAATTTGTCTGTGAGTGAGTGTGTGAGTTTCTGAGTGGGTCTGAAAGTGGCTGTGTGAGTCGGAGTGGAATTGTGAGTGGTGTATGAGTGTCTGTGTGGTTCTGTGAATACGTGTATAAGTGTCTGACTGGGTCTGTGAGTGGGTGCATGAGTCTGTGAGTGGGTCTGTGAATGGGTCTGTGAGTGGGTGCATGACTCTCTGGCTGGGTCTGAAATAGGGTGTGTGACTCTCTGAATGGCTCTGTGAGTGGGGGCATGAAATTCTGAGTGGGTCTATGAATGGGTGTGAAAGTGTCTAAATGGGACTGTGAGTATCTGAGTTGGTTCATCAGTAACTGGGGGGTCTGTGAGGGTCTCAGTGGGTCTCTGAGGGGGTTCATCAGTATCTGAGTGGGTCCATAGGTGGGTGCATGAGGGTCTTAGTGGGTCTCTGAGTGGGTGCAGATGGGGCTGAGTGGGTCTGTGAGTGGGTGCTTGAGTGTCTGAGTGGGTGCATGAGTATCTGAGTGGGTCTGTGAGTGGGTGTGTCAGTGTCTGAGTCGGTCTGTGAGTGGGTGCATGAGTCTCTGAGTTGGTCTGTGAGTGAGTGCATCAGTGTACGAGTGGGGTCTGTGAGTGGGTGAATGATTGTCCGAAAGGGTCTGTGAGTGGATGTGTTAGTGTCTGAGTGTGTCTGAAGGTGGCTGTGTGAGTCTGAGTGGGACTGTGAGCGGGGCATGAGTGTCTATGTGGTCTGTGAATAGTGTGTAAGTTCCTGAGTGGGTCTGTGATAGGGTGCATGAGTCTCTGAGTGGGTCTGTGAGTGGGTGCATGAGTGTCTGACTGTGTCTGAAATAGGGTGTGTGACTCTCTGAATAGGTCTGTGAGTGGGTGCATCAAAGTCTGAGTGGGACTATGAATGGGTGTAAAAGTGTCTAAATAGGACTGTGAGGGAGTTCATGAGTCTCTGAGTGGGCTCATCAGTATCTAAGTGGGTCTGTAAGTAGGTGCATGAGGGTCTCAGTGGGTCTCTGAATGGATGCATGAGGTAATGAGTGGGTCTGTGAGTGGGTGCTTGAGTGTCTGAGTGGGTGCATTAGTCTCTGAGTGGGTGAGTCAGTTTCTGAATGGGTCTGTGAGTGGGTGCATGACTGAGTGGGCCTATGAGTGAGTGTGTCAATGTACCAGTGGGTCTCTGAGTGGGTGCATGATTGTCTGAATGGGTCTGTGAGTGGGTGTGTTCATGTCTGAGTGGGTCTGAAAGTGGCTGTGTGAGTCTGAGTGGGACTGTGAGTGGTGCATGAGTGTCTGTGTGGGTCTGCGAACAGTGTGTGTATGTATCTGAATGAGTCTGTGAGAGGGTACATGAGTCTCTGAGTCAGTCTGTGAGTGGGTGCATGACTGTCTGACTGGGTCTGAAATAGGATGTGTGACTCTTGAATGGGTCTGTGAGTGGGAGCACGAAAGCCTGAGTCTGAGTGGATCTATGAATGGGAGTTAAAGTGTCTAAATGGGTCTGAGAGTGGGTTCATCAGTATCTGAGTAGGTCTGTAAGTGGGTGCCTGAGTGTCTGGATGCATGAGTCTCTGAGTGGGTCTGTGAGTGGGTGTGTCAGTGTACGAGTTGGTCTGTGAGTGGGTGCATGATTGTCTGAGTGGGTCTGTGAGTGGGTGTGTGAGTGTCTGAGTGGGTCTGTGAGTGGGTGCATGAGTGTCTTAGTGGGTCTGAAGGATGCTGTGAGAGTATCTGGGTGGGTCTGTGAGTGGATGCACTAGTATCTGTGTGGGTCTGTGAATGGTGTGTAAGTGTCTGAGTGGGTCTGTAAGAGGGTGCATGAGTCTCTGAGTGGGTCTGTGAGTGGGTGCATGAATCTCTGAGTGGGTCTGTGAGTAGTGTGCAAGTGTCTCAGTGGGTCTGTGAGTGGGTGCATGAGGGTCTGTGAGGATCTGTGAGTGGGTGTGTGAGTGATTGGGTCTGTGAGTGGGTGCATGAGTGTCTGAGTGTGTGTGTATGACTGGGCATGAGTCTCTAAGTGGGTGTGTGAGTGCGTACATGAGTCTCTAAGTGTGTCTATGAATGAATGTTTTGTCTAATGAATGTAGTGTCTAAATGAGTCTGTAAATTTTTGTTTAGCTTTTTCAACAATATTTGTGAATTCATCACATTACTCAAGGGGACCACACTGACGGGCATTACAAATGTGAGGATATCACGCATGGACAAAAAACCTGTTTTTCAAAATATTATATTCATCAGGAGGCCCTCAAAGTCCTCTTTAATCCAGCCAATCACCGAATTTCTATTGTTGTGTGCATTCGCAGCGATCATCGCGAAAATGTTGCAAAGGAACGGCTGCCCTAGATATATACATTTTTTCCTTTAAATATCTAAAAAAAACTACTGATCAGATGTATACCAAATAACATAAAACACAATCTGCAGAACAAAATCTACTTTTGTGCCAAATTTGCTGTATTTCAGTCCAGCGGTTCAGGCTATAGTCGTGTTCAAAACTCCTATGGGAATTAACAGGGGAAACAAAGATTTTTTCATTTTTTTACCCCCCTTCTTTATCTTGGCCCCCACTTGAAGGATCACCCTGAAACTTTCTCTCTCCAACAAGAATTCTCTGCACAATTTTTTGGGAGGGGGAAATTTCAAGAAGGACCATCAAAGGGCGCCCGAGACAAAGGCAAGTAAAAAAACGTTATTCCTATGGTTCCAAGACAGTTACAGCATTTGAGATCATTGTAAGTGGCTGTAAACATTTGGTGCTCATTCTTTGTGTCACTGTTTGGGGAGTTTAAATGTAAGAAAGTGTTTGGTGCCCATACTGTGATTAAGGTTACAGACGAAATGCGTTAACTATCTGCAATATTAAATCGGCAAATCAATGAATGCATTCACAATTCTTTCATGTGGTGAGAGAATATCTGGGACATTTTAGGGGCTACTGGAGCCCTTCTAGAATCCCTGTAATAAGTGCCTCCCAAACTCCGGATGAAGGTTGGAAATATTCATATATATATATATATATATATATATATATATATATATATATATTCAGTGAAAGGTTACAGGGAGGTTATAGTTAGGTTCTGAATTTACTCGTACAGAACCATGGAAATTTAGCAGTTATAGTTAGAGTTCTTTCAAGTAAGTATGATACACGCCCTTGCCATGGACAGTTTTCTTATCAATGATTTTATTGTAATGTTGCAGAGATAATATCAAAGCTGCCATACAAGATCTCATCAATGATATAATATGTGGAGTAATTAGCTGTGGTATGGGTGAGAGGTGAGAGTTATAGTTACCTTAAGGTGCAAGTTATAGTTACTTGAGATAAATCTAACTATAACAGTTGAATTTCTATGGTTTTCGTATGTTTACAATGTGAACCTAACTATAATGTGCCTGTAACCTTTGCTTTTTTCAGTGAATTTATATATATATATATATATATATATATATATATATATATATATATATATACACACACACACACATGTATATATATATATATATATATATATATATATATAAATATATATATATAAATTTAACACCAGGAAGTGATGGCGTCCATCACAAAACAAGATTAAAAAAAGAAATGGGGCCAGGGCATGAAAGCATTGTTTTAAAAACGTTTCCATTGAATTTACATAATACATTTTTTTTTAAAACAAGTGCTTGTTTTACTAAAGCCCTCAGGAGGGCCAGGTGCCAAGGGCATGTAAAAATAAAGGAGGGGGGAACACGGAGCCCCACTCGTAGGGCATTTTCATGCCACGGGGACAACCAAAGGCCTAATTAACATTATTTGTGGGGGGCTGTGTGGCTGAGGGTGACTTTAAACAGATACAAATGTAGCAAAATTGAAAAATAATGACCCCAAAATAAAATCCCCAAAACAGCAGGCTTTGGATGACACATTGAGGAAAATAGAGCTACTGAACATAAAAATGCAGGCAATCAGACATTGTCATAGGAAACCTTCAGGCAATCATTTTGAATGGGATTGCATTCTGTAGCACACATAGAAAAACAAAAAAGCCTCTTAGGATTGTTTGTCTACAAGACGGTGTCCCTTTCTGCACAAAAACAATCCTACCAATGTGCAAGGGTGCCAGCACAGGGGGAAAGGACAGTAGTGTGCCAGACTTTTTAAATATGGTGCATTCCTGCTCTTTCCCTTTGACACTGGACAGGGCAGCAAGGTGATTTATTAGCTAGAATCTCTGCTGACTGGTCACAGTATGCCTTGGTCAAATTACCTACCAATAAACTCCTGCTTCTTCTTCTTCAACTTCTTCATACACCTCTTATTCCATTGGCAATACAAGGACTTAAACACATTACCAACCAACATCTGGCATATGCCCGAGAATATACAGAAAATTCTCAGGCTTGCCATCTTCATCTTAGAGTATTTCCTCTTCCTTGATCCATGCTGCTGTTGCCTTTGGAACATTGCAGCATATCCCATTACTGACTACATTTGAGAATGTGGACATTGGGACTTTTGCAGTGAGTGCTTATGAGCCCTTGCTTTGTTTGGGATCCTGTGCAGTTTGTGCTGTGTTTCGCATGCCCCAGTATGTCATTGGCACTCATATCACGTACGCACGAGGCAAGACACCTGTCAGAATTGGTTGCGTGAATGCTGAAATTGATTCCTGAACGGAGTCGATTAATAATGTACTACTGAATGTTGAATGCAATTCTGCGGGTTCACCATTTACAGGCCCTATGTGTAAAAGCTTTAATAGATTATATTCCTTTACAGGTCATGGCAGATTTCGGCTCGCCAATCACCATTCTAAGGAATACCACATTTTACAAATGCTTGAACAGATCACTAATAACTACTGACATAAATCCTAAGGGATTTGGGGAGAAATACATTTAATGTTAGGGTTTTTCTCAACCAAGGAAGCGTGTCTAGGGAGGGAAACATATACAAATGTTTATGTGGCAGTAAAAGGGAAGAATATCTTATGGTGGCCAGACTAGGCAAGATTGGGGGTTACTTTTAAAACCAGGTTCTGATGATCTTGTTGTCTTAGGAGAGTTACCAATAGACAATGTCTGTAGTTTAACATATCATGTGAAGGAACTACTTGAGGAGTTTAAGGATCTATTTCATAAGCAAGTAGGCATGGTAAGAGGATTTCAGCATTGTATTAGGTTGCAACTACTGGCACTACTGGCACAACCTATCGTTTGTAAGGTGCATTCCATCCCTTTGTGTGTCAGAGAAGAATTAAAGCTGCCACTACAAAATCTTTGCTCTTAGGGTGTCATTGAACCTCGTGATCCCTCGCTTTGGGTTGCTCCAATCTTTGTAGCTTATAAAAGGTCAGGAGAGATCAGGCTTTGTTCAGATTTAAGAACCCTCATTTCCAACATTTTAGTGTCATCACCTCCCTTGAATCCAGGAATTGCTGGCCAATCTTGGTCAAGCTACATGTTTTCTAGAATGGATTTAAGATCAGCATATCACCAGGTGGCTTTGGCAAAGGAGTCTCGAGAGCTAATGACCTTCGTCACACCTTTTGGTGCCTACAAGTACTTGAGATTGCCATTTGGACTAGCGTCGGCTACTAGCATATTTCAAAATTAATGGACAATCAGTTTGGCAATCTTAGGGGAGTACAGGCTTACCAGCCTAGAGAAGCACTGCCACATACTGAGGCTGGTTTTCACATTTTTTTCACATCAAGGAATTACATTAAGACATGACAAATATAAATGTGCCACAAATGATTTGGAGTATTTTGGTCACACTACATCTGCATCAGGGATCAAGTCCAAATTTTCCCTAATCAAGGACATCAAAGATGACAAGGATCCTGCTGACATAGACTCCTTGTGTTCTTTCTTGGGTTTTGCTCGATACTATGCAAGATTTGTGTTTGGTTATGCCCAAGTAATTGAACCTTAAAGAGAGTAACTTTGAAAATGTCAGAAGTTCATTGGCTTTGAGGAAAAAGAAGTCAAAAATCGAATAGCAATGGCACCTGCGTTGAATGCCTTCCAGGAAGGATTTGCGTCCATCATCACTGTAGATGCCAGTCAAGAGGGCTTGGGAGCTGTTTTGTCACAAAACAAAGATGATGAGGAACAGACCTTTGGCTTTAGGTTCCAGGTCTCTAAGCCATTAGAAAAAACAATACGCACATAGAATGCAAGGCTCCTGCTTCTGTATGGGCCATTCACAACTTTAAGAAGTATGGTTGGAGCTGCAAACAAAAGTTGAACAAAGACCAGAAGCCTCTGGTCCACATTTTCACTACTGGCACCAGCAGCAATCTATCAGTCAGACTCACCAGACTGGTTTCCAAATCACAAGAATTTGTTATTATGATTGAACATGTGCCTTGCAGGAAAAGTTTCCAGGCTGATTGTTTATCATGTTTGACTATAGAAGATACAGATGATGATTGTGAGTTGGATGACATTGGATGTGTTGCACTGGTGAATGCAATCAACGAAGAATGCAGTGCAGGTCTGACTGGGGCTGAGTGGATGTCAGCATGCCAAAATGATGACATTTTAAAAAAGGTTAGAGAATACTTTGTTCAAGGATGGCCAGAGAAAAGGTTTCTTGTTGGTGAACTGAAGATCTTCGGTCAGATTGCAAATGATTTGTCTGTAGTAAATGGCCTGGTTTTGGGAGAGGATTTACATATTCCTCCCACAAAATTGTGCAATGCCACCATTAACCATGATCATCAAGGCCATTTAGGTGTAATCAAAACTACTATGCGCATTAAACTGCATTATTGGTTGCCCGGTAATGCTTGGAATGCCTACTCTACAACAAACACTAGAAAGTCAACAAAACATCTTTACACCCTGTATCATTCCCTAAGGCAGCATGGGAGAAACTAAGACTAGGCTTCTCTGGTCCATGTGTATCTTTACCTGACAATACGTGGTACTTAATTTAAGCCAAAGATTACTTTTCCAAATGGATGTACTTTTCCTTTGTGAAGTCACCTGACACTGATGCTGCTATAAATTTTTTTGAACAAACATTTTTTCTTGAGGGTGCTCCAAGAAGCGTTGTCACCAACAAAGGCACACATTTCACTTCGGAGCACATGCGTAAATTTGTAAAACATCATGATATAACACACATGCAATTTGCACTGTACTCTCCTTCACCCAATGAGTTGGTGGAAAGGGATAACAAACTTATCACGGAGGGAGTACAGACCACCTTAAACATAACATACCATAACATCTGTATTTGCAAAGTGCACGTTCACCCAGAAGGGTATCTTGGCACTGAATAACAGATGTTTACTCCAGGTTTTGATGTAAAAATGTTTCTAAAGCAAAAGGTGTGGTGTTACAACGCGACATTGCATTGCACTACTGGTGTTACTTCTTTTTCCATGTTGAGAGGGAGAGGGGCTCATACATATTTATTCCCCTCCTGGTTGGAAAAACAGGTAGAGAAGGTGAAAGAGGCAGACGGCTATATTGCACAGAATACAGATGAGATCTCTTTTAAGGTAACAACAAGCCAATTAAAGATGAAGCATGACTTTGAAAAAATGCACCATGTTTCCAGTCATAATATATCATTTCAGGTGACTGGGTACTTATAAAGAGTCCTGTCAAAGTCAGAAAGGGGGAATCAATCTTTTTTCCTTTGATCAAAGTCAATAAGAGTGCTGTGCTACTTGAAAATAAAGTTTGGTGGAAAAAAGGCCAGCTTGTAAGACCGACTGAACAACAGACCAGCCTAATACAAAACAAGCATTTGCAAAGCAATAGGTCTCGCATTTGACTGAGTTAGAGTTATTGGCATTATAAGTGCATAACTGGACTTTTATTGCCACATAAAGTTGTCAACCCTGCCACATAACTTGGTCTTCTCTGCCACATAATTCTAGTGGCCCTACATATAACTAAAGCACTTCCATTTACCATCTTTCTCTATCTGCAGGAAGAAAAATATTGCTATTATTTGTTATATGTTTTTATATTATTATTTTGGGGTCCCCCCAACCTAGTGTGGGTACCCAGAGATGGTCTAGACAGAAAGAGCTCATGGTGCGGTGGGTTATGGCCCAAAATGTTCTGTAAAAGGAAGGCATTATGGGCACGTTTCTGAGTGCAGCAAATATTTTAATACCTTGACTATAATGCTCAGAACAGCCCTAGAGGGCACCACTATAAAAATAACATTTGTACGAAACATGGTCATTTAACCATATAGTCAGCCCCTCAAGAGTATAACCGCATGAAAACAGAATGGCAGAACATAATGCAGAGTAGCTATATATTTAGCCCCTAGAGGGTTTAGTGCATTACACATTTGCAGGCCTAGCGGGTATGATAGCAGGGCTACTAGAATAATATTACAAACAAGGCCCTTAAAATGCAAACTATTCCCAACAATAAAACAGAGCTTAAAAAGACACTGACTGGTGGGAGGGGTTATTACTATGTGCTCCCCAAAGTATTGTGGGGACCCAGAGATGTCCTATACAGAAGGAATGTGTCATGCTGAACATTTTGATGGTGGTCCCATTTTGCTAGGACCGCCGCATGGTGAGTAAGGGGCAAAAAATGTTTTGTAAAAGGAAAGCCCTGATTTGTGGAACAGTACTAAGCATTTTTGACTGTCACAGGTAAAAATAAAATATCCATCAGCATGCTTTCCAAGGCTCCCATGACAACAATGGAACAAAACATCCTGCTAATCATTACAACCAGCCTTAAGAACCTGCAAAGTTATGCACACCTATTCCAAAGAGCATAAGCAAAGCACATGAAGTCACTGACAGCAAATTCCACCAGATTTTTATGTTCTAAAGCTACATAATAAGGTCAAGATTTAGTCAAAACAGGGCATGGGCAACAACAGTTCACAATCGTTCTCACAATATAAATAGCAGGCTTTGGGAAAGGCAATAGGCCTGGCTACACAGTAAAAAGACTTCAAATAAAACACAAAGGTTCGCTTTAAAGTGGTGTCCTATAAAAACACACTCAAGTTGAAAGTAGGATCACCTGTTCCTAGCTACCTGCGAAATAACAAATCAGACTGAGCACACACAGCCAAATATAACAAAGGCTGTTTATGTTGAAGCCCAAGGGACAAGCAAGCACCACAAAAAGAAGCCTTTCAATAATAGCCATGGCCTAAGGTATTAAAAGATTGCACAGAGGAGTTACACACACACTTGCCAAATTTTTGAGTAAATAAATGTCATTGTATTAGAATATACAGAATGAAAACGAGCAATCATCTGAAGTGAAACTGAAGTCTAACTCCGACAGTACAATACTACTGAGGGATTAATAACTAGAAAAGGGAAGTAAGATGAGGGATCACAGTCTGCCTAAATGAAGTGACTGGCACTATAGGATTGAACTGCATTGAAGGCACTGTGTCTCTGTGTCATCCACCTCTCCATCCACCAATATTCCATAGAACTTTGGAAACGGGCCTTGATCCTCAGAGAAGACTATGTGAAAGAAAAATGCAAAGACTGCACAAAGATGGTTACAGGTCAGAAGTGATTTTACACAGACACCTAGCAATGCATCAGACATCCACAAACTTATAGGCAGAGCTTCATAATGTGACAAATGGCATGCTGGTCCAGCCCAACCTGAGTCATGTGTTCACTGACCGGGCCGGGATGGGCAAGCAAGGGGTCAAAAAAGAACCGAGGGTCCATCATTCAAAAGCCAGTAGCATTGCCTAGGTAGCAGAAACTACGCCGCTGACACCATGCGAGATGCTGCAAGCAACAAGTGTGAATCCCAGGAAAGTAGACTTGGCCTTTCAAGATAATATTAGTAGATTGTTTGTGAAACACTGCACAGAGAGCCCATCAAGCCTGCATGAAGACATTACACTGCTCATTGGTGGAACCGTGTTGCAGGGTGACACTCCATAGAGGTGGAAGGATTCTATGCTGCACAATGGTAAGTCTAAGATGAACAGAGCATTCTTCATCGAAAGGTATGAACCACAATAACTAACCAGCTTTTTTTGCAGGCTTTTGAGGTTTTTATGCCAGGGAAAGCCAATAAGGAATTGCAAAATGTCCAAAGATGGAAAAGAACCAGCATTGTCACCCAAGCAGAAGTACCTTTGTCACGCATGAGATATAGGACCCCAGCGTTTTTCTTGCTACATCAGTGTCACTTTGGATCTTTTTTATGTAACTTGAGGCAGACATTATTTGTATTAGAGGCAGTTGAACGTTTTGCCGTCTTTATTGAGGGCATGCAAGTGTACAAGCAAGTATTGTTAAAGAGATATCAACACAATCACCTTCGGTATCAGTGAGGATGCACAATCTGATTTTTATTTCCTTCGGAACACAAACAAATGTAATACAACAATCCAGTTTCAAAAGGTTCAAAGAGCTTTGTATCCATTAGGAAGCCTACAGTATGAAATTAATGTGCAAGCATAGATTTTCTTCTGAGAGATCGTACTGAAGGATTTCCCATCAGGAGCGGCTCACAGCCCAATGAATCGTGGGTGGGGGGTCTAATTAATTTAATAAAAAGAACACCACTTAGGTGAATCATTGTTGCTGCCGCCACCACCGCGCCGCTCCTCTTGCCTTCACTGCAGCCCCAGACACAGGCTCCCAGCCTGCACTGTGGCCAATCTGAACGCTGCTGTCATGCTGCTGGCATCATGACAGCAGCGTTCTGATTGGTTGGCGCGCCAAGCCATGGCACTCCAAGGCATAGTGGGAGTCTCTGCCTGCTGTCTCCAACCTTCCTGCTGTCTCCAACCCGGCAGCATATTGCCGGGTTGGAGAAAGGCTAGTGTGCATGTATGTTTGGCCGGCCCAAGAAGCCGGCCAACAATACATGAGCACTGAGGGGGAGTGCTGTCCACTCCTCCACCGGGCTCGTCACTGCTGATGGCCCGCCCCTTTTACAATAAAACAATAATAAACATAGCTTATTATCGTTTTATTGTACAAGTTTGGCAGATTCTGCTGCTGACGGGGTCCACTCCTTTTGAAGATCATACAAGCAATGAATATGGAGTTCAGATATATCAATCTTTGTAGTCACAATTGAAAGGAGGGTACCATCGTAATTTGGGAATTTTGCATGGAAGAAAATAAAATAAGATGATTATTTGCCAGGAATTTGTTCTTACTTCGAGGTCCTGATATTAGATGTGAGCATGCACTGTAGACGAGTGGAGTGCCATAGCACTGTGCATCCACTCTTGCCGGTTTAGATAGACTGATTCTGATGCTGGAATTCCAGCGTGTACAGTGCAGCATAGGTATTTTTGGGTAATGCAAAATGATGAGGCAGTGCACCTGTTTCCAGCCCACAATGCACATTTTTCCCTAAGAGCCCCTCATCTTTTGTCACAATATATACACAAGGCATCAGGGCAAAACTAGACATGGACTTCGGAAGATGGGGGGGCTAACCCTTATAAGGGTGGAGCCATCATCATAGTCTCAGTCATATTATCTGTGGGTACTGCCTTCTCAATTTTATTACTCTGCGCGACATGAGTTATTTTTTCAAAAAGTATGTAAAGTGATTTGAATTTTAAAGTTCAGTAGACCAGTAAGATTATTCTATATGTGTGCACTTTCAAATACCAAAACCATACAGCTTCGTATATAGCAGTAAACTGTTTTGCAATCTGAAAATAAATAAGTTTAAAAAATTGCTGTGTTTAATTTCCATAAACGTAATTTGCCACATAATTGGGGAAAAAATCAGTAAATAAATTGTATGCATGAACGCAAGTCACCCCACCAAAAAATATTCAACGCCAGTTTGTCGCAAGAAGCTTTTAATGAGAAAAAATATATAATGTGCGCTTTAGGCTGCTTTTACAATATAAGCTATTTGTAAGGGATTCACAATTGGATAAAAAGAAGGAAGATTGCACCTTAAAGTCTGAAGTAGTGTGAAAGATTACATTTTTTTCTAGACATGTGAAAGGAAGCAGGGACAGTATAATCAAGCGCAAATGATGCTTGTTGTAAAGATCGGTATCTTTGTGTCTGGGCGTATGTGGAATACATAATGACAGAGTTGCCACAAACAGCAGGATGGCAAACTTTCCACGTCACACACACTGTAAGTCACTGCTGAAGCCAACCATGTAGAGAGAACAGCATATTTAATATAGTGAAGTAAGAAATAATAAAGGAAACTAAAAAGGATTTACAAAACTGCAAACTGGTTGGAAAGTGCACAGAAGTAGGCTTTTTTTTCAACGGGTATTAACATGCTTTTTTTATTTGAAATGAAATTAATTGCTGTCCAGTGCATCAGTGGCATTGATAATGAAGGTGGCAAAGCATTTCAAATTAATAATGGACCTAACTGAGTGAAAGGAAAAATAGTAATATAGCCAAAATCCAAACATTTGAAACAAAATGAAAATAGCACAAAGGTGGTGAAACATGTTTTAATATTAGGATTTCCAATGTGTACAGTTTCGTTTTAGCTAAATTGTTATCAGAAACGTTAGTGGTGATCAGTTGCAGTAACAAACACTGTACCCTCTAAAGACAGTTGTTTAGATCCCACTGACATTCAGTCCTGTATGTGATCGATGTTTTGTTCACAGCTTCTTCATCTGCTCGTGTTATGTGAAGCTTTCAGCAAGTACTATTTTAAAGCATTAGATCTTCCGTGTTTATATAAAAAATAAATGTAGTTGAACCACATGCAACATACCTATTGAAATCTTGGTCCTTTATGAGAGCATGTAGAAAGAGGGGCACAGACTAACTCTTTGAGAAGGAGCCAGCGTGTAATCTAAACTCATTCCTACAATACATAAACCAGTGCCCACTTACATAACGGTGAAATAAACTCCAGTAATATTTGCCAAAATAGAACAACTTCCATTACGCACCAATTTATCACAATACAAAACACCTTCCGTCCAAGAAAAAAAATCTGCACCGCACAAAGAAATGTTCAATTACAAACCCAAGCCAAAATAAAATATGCACATTACAAAAAAGAAAAAATACGCTACAATATAAGAGCACTTTCTTTTAAAGTTCCCTTTAATGTAGCTACTTTCCCACCACACTCCGTAATATTTTCGAAACGACATTCATTACTCACCAGTTCAACAAAATATGAACACGTTGCTTGTACCTAAAAAAAATTGGAAACGCACACACATTTTCAATTACAAACCGAACCAAAACATAAGCTGCATGCATGTTCAACAAAAGCAAACAAAAAGAAAATAAAGCTCAAAATCATATACTTCAACACTCTTGGGGAAAGTTTACTGTAGTTAGGCAGAGCTGTGTAGACTTACCAAACAATATAAAAGGAGGGTCTAAAGCCAAATTAACCACTACAAAGTAAGACTTTTTACAAGAGAATCAAGTAAACCAATAAAAAGCCAATCGGCGGAGTGTAAACTCACATACCAATTACTAAATGTCTCGGAGAGACAGTGCATACGCTGCCTAGGCTCTGCCTAAAAAGGGCCCTGCTGGTGAATTGTATGGAGCTTCATGGGTACAACCCGTAGGGGTTGCACAGGAGCAAAGAGAAAATGTTGGATCTGTACAATATGGGGTTTTGTGCGAGATCAGGGAAGACCCCTTGGACATGTAAATGTCAAGCTAAAGAGAACACTCATTATAAAAGTACCCACACATTTTTAAGATTCTGTGATGCATTAGATTGTTTTTTACATGTTTTAGCATGTCATATTGTATCATATTCATTTGTTGTGATATATTATTTTTTGTTAATTACATTTCGCTCTCTTCCTTTTTCATTTTTAAGGCGGGAAGGGGATGTAGTATGTGTGTAAGTACATGCACCTGTGGCTCACCTGCGGCTCACCTTGCTTTGTACATGTGTCATGGTTTAATCCACTATTGCATTCCATGTTTGTGTTCAGCCTGCTCCTCGTGCCCGGTGAGCATGATTCCGGTATCATTTGATTCATTTAATAGCAGGACTCTCTGCTGACCGGTTGCAGTGTACTGTGGGTGAATTACCTACCAATAAGCACCTGGCTCTTTTTCTTCAACTTCTTCATTTGCCTCTTATTACACAGATCAATTGTCATCAGTTTGCCATCAAAGATATTTCTCAAGAATACATCATCTCTTTCTCATCAACTTTAGCTTAGTGCCACATGCTCCTGACATGATTGTTCTATGCCTATGACTCTGAGATCAAACTGAAAAATCCATGGGATCTTAGGAGACCAAGACAGGATCTTTGCCTCTGAGCTGACAATGACTAGATACTGCCAATTCACAATAAACTAATTAATCTAAAACAGAGCTCTTAATGTATTGAGACTATGGAAGACAACCATCACAGGACAATCCTGCCCCCAGATATTAGAGTACTGCCAGTGTCACTAAAACCTGGGAATGACCACAAATAATGGATTCCAACCTATCACTGTTTTCAAAGTAACCAAGCCACGAGAACTGCGTTTCAAGTGCCATTCACCAAAGATGAATAGGCTCCTTTCTTGGATTGCAACAGAAGTGCCAGAAAATCACTGGATTTATTTTGTTATGCATTGTGTATGAAATCAATCTGTACCAGGAAATATCTCTCTCACTAAAAAAACTGCTACATATTAATCTCTACGAAAATGTCTCTCCTGCTCCACAAGCACTTCATTGCCTTCCCATTTCTAGATGCCCAACTTTTAAGATCCCGTGCCTCACCTTTTAGGCCGTATACGACAAAAGACCAGCTTTCATTCAAGTAAAGCCCAAAATATATATTTACAAAAGAAAACACGTAATTGTAGGTTGGTGCCACAGTTGGCCATCAATGCTTATCTTCACTGTTGTGCTATCAACATGTTTCAACATTCTGTAATATTGTGACTACTACGTTTTGCCAATCGTTTCAAGAGCTTAGCTTCTGTAACTGAAAAAAATGTTAATTTTAAGCCTATCTTAGGAAATCCTGTAAGCTTACACCACTTTCTTGCAAACACTCCTACATGTCATACAATAAGGTGTAAAAGCACAGACGTTTGTGTTCGTGACAGCAAATCCTCTCACTTGCTCAAGCATTTTCAGTTGTAAAGTCCTATGCGTGAGAGATGTGTGTAAGACTGGGTGTGAGGGCTGAACCTTTTTTGTTTGTTATTTTGTCCCTGCTCCCCTACCTCTCCTAACTTGAATGGTTGTTCAATCAGTAGTACATCGGCAGTACCTGATTAACTTGTGTCTGTTTCGCTGGATTCCTTCAAGCACAGACATCACAATGACAGCCAGTTTGCACCACATTGTCACTTCAGCAGGCAATCTGATACAAGTTCTACTGTTTTAAAGAGCATTTAAAAAAAAAGTAGGTTAAGATATTCAAGAATCAGTCTCTGTATGCTGGGCTCAGAAACTCTAATCCTAGTATTGCAACAATACAGTACAGTACGTGTTGCACTAGAAAGTGGTTCTTTATGATTAGAACAGTAGGACATTTGCCTATCCATACATCCCTTCATTGAAACGCAGCACTTACCGTTCAATTCAAGCAATGGTTTAAACAGAATCAAATTATAATGATGAAAAATTATTCACATCTTTGTAACAAACATGGATCAGAGACTAAAGAAACCCATAGTTACTGTTCTCTGATGTGAAATATCATTTAATATAGCCTTAAGTAAAATGGATTTCACTAATAGAACAGTTAGCCATGTCAATGGAATATTTCTCCTTGTAATGTCTTCATTATAATTGGGAACTTGCAGTGCCTCTGGCAATAATTATAGGTTTTAAGCCTTTAAAAAGAGTACTAGTGAGATTATTTGAAAACATGTTCAGCTCTCCTATAACCGAGTTAATAGGTTTTGCACACTTCCTAAACTATTTCATTTTAAAATAATAGAGCAAACATCATTTATTTATTTATTCCACACAGGAGGGATGACTGTCATATCAGGGCTATTTTTTCTTTCATTTGGAGTCACCAGAGTGATGTATAGAGCTATGTTTAAGTGCCCCTGGTCCTTGTTTTGAACCTAGAATCTTTTTCATTCATATACACACACACAGACATGTGCGAGCACACACACACACCGGAAGGTGGGAGCCACATTGGGCTTCCTATCCTTGGATTGAAGCGCTTCACCCAATTTCATCCCATGTGACCAAACACTGGGTGGTGATGGTATCATGATGAATAGTTATTTGTGTACCCATGGACACCCTGATGGGCTGCCTACTGGTGTGCCAAAATAAAGTGAAGTTCAGATGCGTCGGCGGACAGAAGCCCCTTTGTGTTCATTCTGTTGTGATATATGTAATATTTATGAATATGATGTCCTGTCTTCACCAGCGTAAACCTTTGCAAACATTAGTGTGAATTAATTTTAATAAAATTATGTGAAGATAGTACTGATGCACCTGCTTCTATGGTTACCCATAGCCATCACTAGTTCACCTGATCCCTGACACACATATAGACTCCTTTCTAAGAAGGAAAAGACTGAGCCTGCCAGGTTGGCTGGACCTGTTATAAAATGTCTAGGTTTTGAGAAATATATGAGTGTGTGTGTGTGTGCGTGCAAATGCAGTGACCAAACAAAAAAGTGCTTGGGGAGTTAGAGATGTCATATGAGTGAGCTAAGTTGAAACTGCCTTGGCAAGGTGGTATTTTGTGATGGAAGGAATTGTTTGTTTCTCAGGGACTGAGAAGAAGGGTGGTGGATGATGCACAAGGGTCATAAGGGCATGAATGCAAAAAAAGAGGAGGCTGAAAGATGGTTTGTGGTTGCCAGGACTGGATTAGCATACTGGAAGCATGGCGAGGCATTGCTTTCAGCAACACGTTTGTGCTCAAACGTCATTTTACCTTACAAAAAAACAAAAGACAAGAGGTTTCTGGCAAAACAGACGCAGTTTGTTTCTCAATGTACATTCATGCAGTAGATGTTTATACATTTCTCAAAGTACCATAAAGTAATACAAAACATTCCTTTTTTAATTAAAATGTAAACAATTATCATGAATTACAGTTTCAAGTAATGAATGCAGGTGGGCCTCGACTTTGCCAGAACATAATGTGGGCCAGTGAGAGTGTGTCCTCGTGTTCGGCCTGAGGAATGTGTGACTGCTGCGTGTGCTGCATGTGCTGTGTGTGCTGTGTTCTGATTAAGTGTACAAAACTACATGTGGCATCTAACTTTATGGTGTTTTAGGAAATACACACACCTCTCTGGCCATGTGTTTTTTATTGGGGCCATTCTCTGGGGACCATTGTGGTCTCACTGTGCCTATTTTTGCAATCTGATCTAAGTTTTCCTGTTTGCACGTTTGTCGGCTAAGTGTTACCCCACTTGTGAACTGTCAGACAGTAACCTCAGGCCGAGGTCTCAGAGCCTGCCTGACCATGTACCTACGTGCCGGAGCTGATGGAGGATTCATGACAGGGAATCTTATAATGGTTCAGATATGTGAATGTATCACTCTTTTCATGGACATCAATTACTACAATATTAATATTCCCCCTCTAGTTGAACATTCAAAAACACCATCAACCCCATGCATCATGGCAGTCACATTGTTGTTCCACTTGCCTAACTACTTGTATCCTACCCAATTTGAGAACTGAGTTTTTACAGCAAGAAACCCCCAATTGCAGGCAACCACACAAAAACAGTAACACAATGAAAACAGACAACAAAGATGTGCACAGGCAGGTCAGCCACCGGAGGGGCAAGGAAAACCATGAACCACTCCTGCTCAAGAGTATCTCCCTATCCACACGTCTTTCTTATTAGTGCAATGCTTGAATGGCAGGGGTAGAAGTTCCATTGTCCTTTTAGTTGCCAGGTATGAACATACAAGAAGATGCACCAATCTTTTGCAGACTCCATATCCATTGCAGTCATCAAGTCAAACAAATACCGATGTTGCATTACCATTAGGTGGATGGCTCTCAGTTCTTCCTTGATTGCATTAAGGCCAAGCTCAATGCTGTTCATCATTTTGAGCATTTCCTACCTGGTTATTTGCAACCAGTAGGTATTTGCTATTGTCTGCAAAGTGAAGAAGGGTATAGACCCTCCCACTGATACTTGGGTGTCGGTGAATAGTCTAAATTCCTCTGGAATGTCCTTGTACTGAGCCCAGCCAAAGAAATCAGCAATTCTTTTTTTCTTGTGCCTGGTGCAACAATGTTGTTTTCTTTCTTAGCGGGTGTTGATACAGTTCTGACAGATCTTCCCCAGGGATGCCCAGAGTCGGAGTATATGTGGTGACGAGGGAGCAGAGGCCACTCCATCCGGGGAGGAGTTGAATGTAAGCAAACTTGCCCCATTGCCAGTAGGTGTCCATCAGCTTAGAGGAGCCCCAATTCATGTCAGGAATATTCAGGATTGTGCCACAGTTTTCATGTGTGTCCAACAAAAATGTTTCTTTGCCTCTGAAACATAAGGAATACAATGTGAGTTTCTGTACAGTTAGGGGTTTCCCCTTCCCTTCTATCCATTTGTACCTGTCTATCTATGTGCCCAGATCTCCTGAGACGGGGTATATAAGCAGTTATTTGACCCTCACGTACAAGACCAATTTCCTTTCATCTCATTGAGATGGATGGCCCTGCACTGAAGTTCCGTGTCTGGGATCCACTTGTTGTTAATGCAGACAGTCCTAGATATGCAAATTGTCATCCTAGGACCACAGATGGAAGTGGGAGTGGACATGTTTGTACACTGTTTGGGTGGTTGTAATGATATTTGTGTTCTGACCACTGACTCCATGTTGGACTTAGCCTAGCAGCACACTGTCACATTGGTGACCACCAGCTTTATTTTGCCTATTGACTTTATTTTATGTCTAACTTAGCATTAGCCACTGCCACGTCAGAGGTGCAGATGTTATAAGTGCAGAAGCTGCAAGAATTTTTCTGTGCT